>NW_027361783.1:9655000-10855000 GCF_039654945.1 Dendrobates tinctorius
AAGACGCGCTTTTTTGACGCGTTTTTTTCCGTGCATTTTCTGGGAACATTGGAAAAGGCTAAAAACGCTCAGCAATGCGGAAATTAATGAGCATGCTGTGTTTTTAGCCGCTAAGCGATTCCTGAGCGTTTAAAAACGCATGCATTGGCACAAAAGAGGCTGGACAGACATCTGACTGGGATGATTTAACGAATCCTGCTTTGAGCAGGGGGTTGGACCAGATGGCCCAGGAGGTCCCTTCCAACTCTACGATTCTATGATTAAAAAGCCAAAAAACGCATGCAATTTAATGTGAAGCTTCTTTTAAGCGTTTCTGCAGCGTTTGAGCCGGCACAAACGCTGTGGAAATGCTTAAAAAAAACGCAACGTGGGCACACAGCCTTAGGGTATGTGCACACGCTGCGGATTGGGGTGCGAATTTGGCCGCGCGGATTTTGTAAAATCCGCAGGTCAAAAGACCTGCGGTTTTACCTGCGGATTGCTCTGTGGTTTTGCCCTGCGGTTTTTCATCTCCTCAATGGAGGAGATGGCAAACCGCAGCGGAATCCGCAGAAAGAATGACGTCAATTCTTTCTGCGGTTTCAAAACCGCGCGGAAAAATCCGCACCGTCTGCACTGCGGTTTTGTATTCCCATAGGGAATAATGGTACTGTACACCGCAACAAAAACTGCTGCGGACCCACAACAGCCAAAACCGCTGCAGATCCGCAGCAGAATCCACAGCGTGTGCACACAGCCTAAATCTCCATGTCAAAATGTGGGAAGCAAAAATTGTTTGTATTCCGGTATTTGACAACAGCAATGGTGAGCTGATATCCACCTCCAGATTGACTGCAGACTTATCGATTTGGACCAGACAACCCCTTTTAAAATGTACTTTGTTCGTGGGAAAGCCTCTTTCAATGGGTATCTGTTTAACAGGTTTTGGTACCTCATCTAAGAACATGACATACACGTGGAGGCCATTATTCCAGCAGTGTATCACTTGTATAGATGCTTGCTGCAGTTTTAATAAAATCACTGTTTTCTCTGCTACATATCTCCTAGTACTCTGAATGCTGAGCTCTGTATAATCCCGCCCACACCACTGATTGGCAGCTTTCTGCCAATCATTGTTAGGGGCAGGGTTATACAGAGCTCATAAATATGGAGGTTTACATGGTAGCAGGTTTATTAGTCTTCGAGTGCAAATCTCCTGCTGAGAAAACACTGATATTATTGAAAAGCAATGCACAGCCCAGTAAGTGACACGTAGCTGAAATCTGTCTCTCACTCCCTACATAGCCTCCTACAGATACATAAGTGAGATTATTGGGTGACAATGGTTTTTCTCTTTCTGCTCGATAGCTTAGAAGCCTGTGAAGTTTTTATGACTTTCAGGTATGCTATATTATCTTAAAGGGAATCCGTGAGTAGGTTTTTGCTATGCAATCTGAGGACAGCATAAAGTCAGGGTTAAAACACTGAATTGAACAATGTGTCATTTATCAAACTGTGTGCTATGCTGTTTGCTTACAATGAAGGTTTTATCACTACGACATTATCATTGCTGGGACTAGCTGCCTTGTGCCAAGTTGTTCACCACACCCTCTCCTGTGATAAGCAGCTCGCTGTCAATAGACAATGTTGTGTATATAGAGAGCCTGGTGATAACTGGGATCAGTTTTCTCAACTCTGCTTCATGCATCATATAAGAACTCTGTGTCACATATGCCGCACCTCGTAAACTAAGTGATACCTCCTTGGAATTAGGATCTGTTTTCCTACATTATGCTGCTCCTAGCTGAGGTGGCAAAAACCTGGTGACAGAGTCCCTTTAAGTGGTTAAAGGCACATCGTCCGGATGATTTAAGGGAATCTGTCAGAGTTTTTCTTTGTAATATGCGAGGAGCATGATGTAGAGGCAGAGAGCATGATTCAAGACATATTATTTACTCGATTGCTTGGTGTAGTTTTGATGCAATTCCTGTATTCGCTGCTGTAGACATAGCTGTTTATAACCTTACCCTTACTACAGATTGGCATCTTCTTATGTACGTGGTCATCAAGTTACCAATCAATATGGGAAGGGTTGCCTGACTGGACTGCATGTGAGACCTAGTCCTACAGTGATAATCTCCTGCTGATAAAACACTGATTGTATTGAAATTATAGCAAGCTGAGCAAGTGACACATAACTGGAATCAGGCTCTCAAAGCAGTGCCGTGACAATGACGTTGTTTTCAGCTAGCTTCATACAAGTATAAGGAACAGCTTGCAAGTGAGCGCTGCAATCCTAGAAACCCCCCACCTCTGATAACTGCAGAAGTGCTCGGTAACCTTGGCAACATGCTGTAAACTATAAAACTAATAGTCCCTCCATTCTTGAGAACAGAAGGGAATTTTAATAAGTAGGAAATTTCAAAGTTGTTTCTTTTCACAAACACTTTAGAAATGTACCCGTTTTATGAAGATCAGACATCCCCTTTAACATAAGATGTTACTTAGACGAGAAGCTTTCTGGATCTGCGTCTTAACATTTCTTCCAGCTCCTAAGGTAAAAAAAAGTCAATGATGACAGCGGAGGGCAAAAGAAAGAGTAGAAGAGCTGACAATGTGATTTCATTATGGAACACTAGCGCAGTCAGCTATTGTGGTATTATTCCATAATGAAGATTAATTAATCTTCTGGCTTCATTCCCCATTTCCTTTCCATAAATATGCAGGATACAAGACTGTTAGGTTATACTGTGTACGGTATATGTATTTTCTAGATGAGAGCTGTGACCGTCTCTGGTGTATCTGCTACTGACATTGGGGAAGGGAAGAACAGGGCGTTATGTTGTCTGGTCATACGGACATCCATCGATCAATATGTTGTGCTTTTGTATATTTACCATTGTTTAGAAAGTTCCAGGATTTACATACAGTATATAAAATAAATGGATGATCCCCGCAAAGAGGACGGAGGGCTCAAAGTCTCCTCAATAGAGTATTAGTGCTCCTGTGCAACGACCACTTCTATAGACTACAGTGCAATTTAGGAACGACTTTCTCACTGCACTAAAGGACAACTTTCGCATAACACAATATTGGCGCATAGCATCGTGACCAAATACTGTTAATCAGTGGGTAAGAGACTAATATACCAAAGAGATGTAAAGGAAACCCACTATCCTTGAGTGACCTCTAACTGTTTTTACCATGGGGAGATTAATGGCTAATGAGCTGAGCCAGTCGGCCAGCCCCCTTCAAGTATGTGACCTGTACATTGGGTGTGGGTGGATGCTCTCCTCTATGTTAAAACCACTGGCAATAAGTGGAGACTGCGGGCTCAGGCTAGTTTCACACTTGCTTTTTTTTGCAGCGCGTTTTTCCCGCAAAAAAAACGCATTAAAAAAACGCATACAAATGCATACAAACGCTGCGTTTTTTTCAAGCATTTTTATGCGCATGCAGGAAAAAAACGCAGCGTTTTTGTGCGTTTGTATGCGTTTTTTGTGCGTTTGCGTTTTTTTACAGACTTTGGAAAAACCCCCAAAAAAAGAAAAAACAACCATTCAACAACACACAAGACCAATGGGACTTCATTGTGGGTGTGGTATGTTAATATATAGACCCTGTCTACAGTATTCTTCACATTTGCTTGATTCTTCTCGTGACCATGGATCTGCGCTGGAAGAGTTTTCACTTCAACTTGGATTTGGACATCGCGATGGCTCAGGCGTATGCAGTTGCTTGCCATGAACAAAGGAAGAGAGAGAGGCAGCGAAGACGGCGGCGTATGTGGATACATCCGATTGTTGAACTCCGGGAGAGCCGTGGGGCATACCACACCCTCTACAGCGAGCTCCAGTCAAACCCGGAGAAATTTACAGATTATATCCGGATGTCCCACGAAATTTTCATGGATTTGCTTGCTCGTGTCCAACAATCCATCCGGAGACAGGACACACAGCTCCGTCGTGCGATTCCTCCTGAGGAACGGCTACTGGTGACATTACGGTATGTTTTAAAAACCAAGGGGTGCGGTCTGATGTTTTTTTTTTAAATTTAGTATTCAAAACCTTGGGTAATTAGTTTTCGTGAATGTACTAATATTTTATTTTATAGTTTTTTAAAATAATATACATAAATATTAATTTTACTTCTTTGTCTGTTCACAGATTCCTGGCGACTGGAGAAACCCTATCTTCACTACACTTCCAGTACCGTATTGGAATCTCTACCTTGTCTGGAATTGTTGCTGACACCTGCCGGGCTCTCTGGAATGTTCTTTGTCCAGAATTTATGCCCCTGCCCACCGCTGAAAAGTGGATGGAAATTGCTGACAAATTCTGGACAGTATGCAATTTTCCCAACTGTTTGGGAGCTGTTGATGGTAAACACATACGGATCATCAAACCCCAAAGAACGGGATCTGAGTACTATAATTACAAAAAGTACTTTTCAATAGTACTCATGGCGATTGCGGATGCCGGATGTATGTTTGTAGCAGTGGACATTGGAGCATTTGGCCGTGGTAATGACTCACAGGCTTTTAAAAACTCAGACATGGGCCGGAGGTTGTATGGCAACCAATTTAATTTCCCTATGCCACGGCCTCTTCCTCACACCGAAGCTCCGCCACTGCCCTTTGTAATGGTTGGCGATGAGGCTTTTCAAATGTGCGGAAACTTACTGAAACCCTACTCCAGCCGGGACTTGGACCACACCAAAAAAATATTTAATTACAGGCTGACCAGGGCCAGAAGAACTGTCGAGTGTGCTTTTGGGATTCTTGTCTCCAGATGGCGAATTCTGGGCACGGCCATTAATCTTAAACTTGAAACAGTCGATGAGGTGGTGAAGGCCTGTGTGGTTCTACATAACTTTGTGATGGCTAAAGAGCACCCGACCTTTGAACTGGACGATGATGCTCCTAACCCATTGCCTGAATTCACTCAGCACACTCTCAGGTCATCCGTTGAAGTTGGCCAAATGAGGGACCAATTTGCGGCCTACTTTATTTCTGATGTAGGACGGGTGCACTGGCAAGATGAAATGGTGTAATGTTTTTGTTTGTTTATGGTAATAAAAAACCTTATTTGATACCATTACTGAGTGCACTATATTTTTTAAACTCCAATTAAATAAAAATATATTGGAACGAGCAAAGCTGCAGGCCATGAATCGGGAAACCAATTTTTTTCAAGAGAAAATTGTGCAACTAGTTGAAAAAAAAGTATGTGATTTTCTCAAAACACAACCCTCAAAACCCAACCCCAATGGAAGTCCATGGGGAATACAAGTCAGCATTGAGTGGATGAATGTAATCTGCTCCATTCCAACTTACAAGTTATGAAACTTGTCAAGTTTCACCAGTTTGTTTTTCGTGAAACAAGATCCTAGTTGGCAAAAATCGAGTAGGCCTTGGAATGACTATACTAGGCCGTGGTATTTCAAATATGAGTATAGTAGGCCTTGGGCCTACTAGTATAGTCATATGTGAAATACCACGGCCTAGTATAGTCATACCAAGGCCTACTCGATTTTTGCCAACTAGGATCTTGTTTCACGAAAAACAAACTGGTGAAACTTGACAAGTTTCAACAGTTTGTTTTTCATGAAACCAGATTCTAGTTGGTAAAACTCGAGTATTACACTAGGCCTTGTAATGACTACACTAGGCCGTGGTATTTCAAATATGAGTATAGTAGGCCTTGGGGCTAGTAGTATAGTAATATGTGAAATACCACGGCCTAGTATAGTCATACCAAGGCCTACTGTAATAACTCGATTTTTAACAACTAGCATCTTGTTTCACAAAAAACAAACTGGTGAAACTAGAATGAAACTTATTTTTAAGACAAGTTTCAACAGTTTGTTTTTCATGAAACCAGATCCAAGTTGGTAAAACTCGAGTTATTACACTAGGCCTTGGTATTACTATACTAGTCCGTGTTATTTCACATATGACTATACTAGGCCTTGGGTTGGTTTTTAACATGTATTTACCCATCAGTGTGTGTGAGCGGCGCAAACAACATTAATGAAACTTTGTAATGGTGAACCACAAATGTAAATTTATTTTTAATCACAAAAATAAACCAAAAAATTATTTTTTCCGGCGTTTGGGGGCAGATGGTTTCAATTTGGGGGTGTGCAGGGAATATGCAACACTTGCAGTTGAAGACGGTGTTTGAGGGGAAGGGGCAACAAAACTTGTGGGGGAAGGTAGTCCAGTTAAGGGAATTAAATTAGGAACACTTGGAGGAGAGGAAATCTGTTCAGGTACATTAGTTGTAATGGCATGTCGCCGTAGGCTTGTGTGCCTGGACCGACTTTGGCCCAATGCCCGCCTTGATAGATTTCGCCTTGAACTAGGGGCAAATATTGAATGTAGGTCCCCGTCTGCTGGTGTGGCTGCTGCTGCTGAGGTGGCTGCTGCTGCTGCTGAGGTGGCTGCTGCTGCTGCTGAGGTGGCTGCTGCTGCTGCTGAGGTGGCTGCTGCTGCTGCTGAGGTGGTTGCTGCTGCTGCTGAGGTGGTTGCTGCTGCTGCTGAGGTGGCTGCTGCTGCTGCTGAGGTGGTTGCTGCTGCTGCTGAGGTGGCTGCTGCTGCTGCTGAGGTGGCTGCTGCTGAGGTGGCTGCTGCTGCTGCTGAGGTGGCTGCTGCTGAGGTGGCTGCTGCTGCTGAGGTGGCTGCTGCTGCTGCTCTTCGTTGGCAGTGCTCGTCCTTGCAGGAGGACTGGTGGTGGCAGTGATGGTCCAGGTTTGCAGAGTGGTGGTGGCAGGGCTACTACATGTTGTTGTAGCGGCAGGGCTGTTCCATGTTTGCCTAGTGGTGGCTGAGCTCCACGCATGCATGGGAGTGGCGGTGGTGCTCCAGACAGGAGCAGCGCTTGCCATGGTGGTGTCGGTGAAGTGACCAGCTGCACTCAGACTTGTGGTGGTGTAACGGTGGGTGTCCTGGCTTTGAATAGAGGTGTCCGTGCAGTGGTATGCAGCACAAGTCGGTAGTGAGGTGAAGCGAGTCAATGGTGGCACAGGTGGAAATGACACCACTGACTGCTGACCATACCGATTATGCTGCATAGCCTGCAAGAAAGCATTGTTGCAGGCCTGCAGCACATTCAGCTGTTGCTCAGGACTAAGGTGTTCCGCCATGCCCTTTTCAATCTTACTAAAAAAATGGTGTGCTGGTCTGTTGAGGTCGGCCTCCAGACGGTCAAGGCGCTGTTCTACAGAATTGAAGCGGTGTTCAAAGTGGTTAAAACCACGTTCCATGAGTGCAAAACCGCTTTCAACTCTGTCGGACAGTGACTTGAGGCTGGAATTAAAGGCCTCGCTCAAATGCATAAACTCGGGCAAGACATTCCGGTCCAAGGCCCTCTGCCGCTGGCGGGTAGTGCCCGCATAACCAGTGGCAGAGACCTGGGACAGGGGAACACCTGATGGCCCATCTTCCTGGTCACCAGCTGTGTGTGTGGTTGACCTGCAAGGTGCTTCCTGGCTGTCGGATGGCTGGGACGGGTCAGAGGACGTCCGAGGAAGGACCGCTCCAGGGCCAGGTTGCAGGGTGCTGCTCCAGGTGCTGTGGAAGAAAGGAAAATCATTACTACCATGCCTTTACAAGAAGCATCAGCTGTGGATTAGAAAAACACAGATTAATAAAAATAAAAACCCAAAATTTATAATACTTACGATCTCGTGGCAAGGACCGGTCTTAGGAACTGCAACGCGTGATAGTGACGGTATCTAGTTCTGGTCCTTGACGCAGATCCACTGCGAACCTGGCCCTCAGCACGAACATCACTGTTGAAGCGGTCCTTGATCGAACGCCAACGTGTTCGGACTTTGTCCACTGTTTGTTAAAAAAAAAACAGTGCCGTCAAGGACAACAGTCAATGCGGCACAATATAGCAATACAATACTCAAAGCAGTCACTGTAGACCCCGATGACACTGTTGGGTTTCATGCTAGAATACACCTAGCACGAAACCCAACAGTGCCGTCAAGGACAACAGTCACTGCGGCACAATGTAGCAATACAATACTCAAAGCAGTCACTGTAGACCCCGATGACACTATTGGGTTTCCTGCTAGAATACACCTAGCACGAAACCCAACAGTGCCGTCAAGGACAACAGTCACTGCGGCACAATGTAGCAATACAATACTCAAAGCAGTCACTGTAGACCCCGATGACACTGTTGGGTTTCCTGCTAGAATACACCTAGCACGAAACCCAACAGTGCCGTCAAGGACAACAGTCACTGCGGCACAATGTAGCAATACAATACTCAAAGCAGTCACTGTAGACCCCGATGACACTGTTGGGTTTCCTGCTAGAATACACCTAGCACGAAACCCAACAGTGCCGTCAAGGACAACAGTCACTGCGGCACAATGTAGCAATACAATACTCAAAAAGCAGTCACTGTAGACCCCGATGACACTGTTGGGTTTCCTGCTAGAATATGCCTAGCACGAAACCCAACAGTGCCGTCAAGGACAACAGTCACTGCGGCACAATACAGAGCAGGGAAATACTCACTAAACGCCTTTTTGGAGGATGCTGTGGCGCTGTCCCAGCCATCCATCAACGCTGCGGCCACCTCATTCCATAGCCGCCGGGTCACCACAATGTCCTTGTGCAGCCGGTCACGGCTGTCCCACAACGGCGAACGCTCCTGGACCAGGCTGATGAGCTGCTCATTATCCAGGTAGACGTCTTCATCCCGTTGTGGAACCTAGACAAAACACATTCATTAGAATAATCAAATTTAAATTGAATAAAAAGTTACAAAAAAAGACACATAAAAAAGAGTAAAAATAGAAGATAAAAAATAAAGAACATTACAAATCATTTAATACATACATTCCGTATCACCACCGGGACTTGGCTTCGCTGCTCCTGCTCTTCGCCCTCACTAGTCCCGTCCGCAGAAGATGATGATGACGATGTCTTAAAAAAGTTGAAAAAAACGTAAGAGATTTGGAGAAGCTGCAGATATACTTACCAGATGCACGAAAATAATCACCTCACGGTCTGCTTGCGCCAATTCCTGCCGCGATGGGGAATACTCGGATTCTGAAGACATACTGCATGTAAAAATATTAAAAATCATTAGTACAGACATAATTTAAAAGGACAGGCATATAATGTAATATACTCACATTCTTCGCTGATAGAAGATGGGTTCCTTGTTGACTGTCTGCTCTCCAATCTGTCAGTGTAGTAGTGGCAGAGTTTTGGCAGGCACCTCCTTTATATAGACTTTTTTTTTTTGACTTTAGAAGATTATAACTAGTACAACAAGTGGACACCACCAAAAAAACGCAGCGCTAAAAAAATGCTTACATGCGCATGCCAGTGCGCACGTATGCGCATCTATAGGCTATAATGGCCATTTTTAGCGCAAAACGTGCGCATACGCTTTTTTGCAGGGCCAAAAAATGCAACATGCTGCGTCTGGAAAATACAAACGCACACCCCAAAAAAACGCAGCGCATGAAAATCGCATACGTGCGCATGCCAGCGCGCAGGTATGCGCACCCATGTTAAACATAGGGGAAAAAACGCATGCGCACGTAAGCGTTTTTTTCCAGCGCAAAAAAACGCAAATGTGAAACCAGCCTCACTCAAGCGTGTAACACAGCCAAGTGCTGTGAGATAAAACCTCTCGTAGCACTCACACCAATGGGGCAGTGCACATCTGTGATTATTTTTTCATACGTATATGGCATCAGAAAACAGTTGCAGCATACTGAGAGTGCATCCGAGGATTGGATCGCAGTCACCCATACAAGTCTATGGGTGCGTGTGAAACATCGGCCTGCTCTTGGATGTCATCCGAGTGCAGCGCGATTACCGCAGTTGCCGGAAATGGAGGAATTGCTTTATCCGTCTCCCCGCTCCTGTGCTGCGGTGATCTCATTCGCGAGAATTGGAGCACAGTAAAATTACACTCTGCTGTCCCTCGCAGCAGAGTTCGAGCTGAGTGTCAGTAACATGTCGCATCGGATGCTATACACTAATGTTATTCTGAAATCTGGACACAACTTTTTATCTAGCTGGAAAACTCATTTCAGTAATAGAAAGCTATTTCCATCCTAATTTTGCTGAAATATTTAGGTGATCTCGAACATTGCAGAACTTATGCTGATTTTTGGTGTAGATTTTGGAGTGAAAATCAACTACAATTTATAGTGTTATTAAATTTGAGAGTTTTGCAAATCTAAAAAAAGCAACTAAAAATAAAAACCGAGTGCGGAGTCCAGTTCTTCCTGGAGGTTTATACCTGGAGCATGCCCAATGTGTTCAGCTGTCACCATTAGTGATGCAAGAAACTGCAGAAACGGGGGTTTCTAGAAGCCTCGTGCCCGCCGTGCTCTGTTTATTTTTCACCCAGCGTAATCTGCCCGGTGGTGTTTGTTTCAAATCAGCAACATGTCCGTTTCTCTTGCGGGTACGCTGATTTTATGTACAGACCCATAGACTTGAATTAGATGCAGAAAAGCCCAAGGTAAAAAAAAAACCCTCTGCATTTGTATTGTGCAGGGTACAAAATAGTTCATTATATAGTTGGAATTGCGCTTATGCCCACAATTCACAACCAGCAACCCAGCAGACAGACGTTTTTCCTAACCCAATGAACCCTAATCCGGTAAAGGTTGCGGTTTGTCATTTGGAAGCTAATGATGTCTGGATGCTGGAGGCTGATCTTTGTACAATAACCATATCTCTGCCATCTTTAAGATGTATGAAAAGCATGCGTGGAAAACCTTTTTACAAGTGCATCTTTGAGGAATTAATCATATTTTCACTATCAAATCCCCTAGCTCAGTGATTCAATTAACTTCGTACATCAAGTGATGAAGCCTGGAAATTGTCTTGATCTCGTCTTGATCTCCAGACTCAATTGTTCATATTACATTTTTGCAGTGGTGACTAGAGTTGAGCGATACCAGCCGATACTTGAAAATATCGGATCGGAATGGATCGGCCGATCTTAAAAAAAAAAGTATCGGTATCGCCGATTCCGATACCGGAAGTCCCATTCAAGTCTATGGGACTTCCGGTATCGGAATTAGAAATACCCTTTTTTTTCCCACGTACAGCCTTTCGAGGGTCTGTACGGGCCTTCCAGGGGTCTGTGCAGGCTCCGGGGGTCTGTGCAGGCATCGTCCGATGGGACTACAAGTTCCATCGGGCGATGCCTGCTACCATGACGGTGATTGACACATTTGCCAATGATGGGACAGTAGTAGTCCCATCATCCGGCTAATGTGTTGAATGTAAAAAAAAAAAAATTACATACATACTACATAAATACATGCTACATACATGCTACATACATGCTACATACATGCTACATACATGCTACATGCTACACACATGCTACATACTACATGCATGCTACATACATGCTACATACATGCTACATACATGCTACATACATGCTACATGCTACATACATGCTACATGCTACATACATGCTACATACATGCTACATACATGCTACATACATGCTACATACTACATACATGCTACATACATGCTACATGCTACATACATGCCACATACTACATGCATGCTACATACTACATACATGCTACATACATGCTACATACTACATGCATGCTACATACTACATACATGCTGCATACATGCTGCATACATGCTGCATACATGCTGCATACATGCTACATACATGCTACATACATGCTACATACTACATACATGCTACATACTACATACATGCCACATGCTACATGCATGCTACATACTACATACATGCTACATACATGCTACATACTACATGCATGCTACATGCTACATACATGCTGCATACATGCTGCATACATGCTGCATACATGCTACATACATGCTACATACATGCTACATACTACATATATACTACATACATACTACATGCATGCAACATACATATATACTACATACAATACATTCATACAATACATACATATAGACATACAGTACATATAACATAGAGTACATACTCACCATCACTTGTTACATTGTTCCCCGAAGCCATTGTCGTCTGAGGATTAAAAATTAAAATAACAAACCACAAATATACTCACCCTTGATCCACAGAATTCCACGTATGTCCCACGACGATTTTGTGTGGAGAACAGCAGCATCAGCTGATGCTGCCGTTCTCTACGAGCGCCAGGAATCCACTGTAAAAAAAGGCCCGAGTCTCACTTTATTGCAAAGTGCCATAAAGTGAGACTAGGGACTTTTTTTTACAGTGGCGGAGGAATACAGTGCGGAAGGATATCTACCTTCCGTCATTGGATTCCTGGCGCTCGTAGAGAACGGTAGCATCAGCTGATGCTGCTGTTCTCCACACAAAATCGTTGTGGGACATACGTGGAATTCTGCGGATCAAGGGTGAGTATATTTGTGGTTTGTTATTTTAATTTTTAATCCTCAGATGACAATGGCTTCGGGGAACAATGTGACAAGTGATGGTGAGTATGTACTCTATGTTATATGTACTGTATGTCTATATGTATGTATTGTATGAATGTATTGTATGTAGTATATATGTATGTTGCATGTATGTAGTATGTAGCATGTATGTAGCATGTATGTAGCATGTATGTTGTATGTAGCATGTATGTAGTATGTATGTAGCATGTATGTTGCATGCATGTAGTATGTATGTTGCATGTATGTAGCATGTATGTAGCATGTATGTAGCATGTAGTATGTATGTAGCATGTATGTTGCATGCATGTAGCATGTATGTAGTATGTATGTAGCATGTATGTATGTAGTATGTATGTAATTTTTTTTTTTTTTTTACATTCAACACATAGGCCGGATGATGGGACTACTACTTTCCCATCATTGGCAAATGTGTCAATCACCGTCATGGTAGCAGGCATCGCCCGATGGGACTTGTAGTCCCATCGGACGATGCTTGCACAGACCCCCGGAGCCTGCACAGCCCCCCGGCAGGCCGGCACCGACCCCCCCGGAGCCTGCACAGCCCCCCGGCAGGCCGGCACCGACCCCCCGGAGCCTGCACACCCCCCCGGCAGGCCGGTACAGACCACCCGGAAGGCCCGAAGTGACGGCGCATCATGATGCGCACAAACCGCGCATCATGATGACGTCATTTCGGCAGCCAATCAGAGCCACAAAAGTGGCTCTGTTCAATTTGGGACTTCCGATTCCGGTATCCGATATAAAAAAAAATATCGGAATCGGTATCGGATTTCCGATACGGTAAATATCGGCCGATACCCGATACTTGCGGTATCGGAAAGCTCAACACTAGTGGTGACACAAGTGCCGAGCCTGAAAGTCCTGCTGAATGAAGGCACATAGGAGAATGTGTATAGATGTAATGTACATGTGCAGTACTGCAGGTTGGGAGTAGATTCTGTATTGTCTTCTAGATTAATTATGCCTGCAGCATACTTATTAAGGCAGTTTTTAATTATATTTCACCTCCGGAGTGGTATCACTAATGCATGTTCTCTGCCCTCGGTAATATACTTTGCAGCCGCCTTCTGCTTTTCCTGGTGCTGCTCTGGTCCTTTTCTGCCGTCTTGTGACTGCAGCTCCCGACTGACTAGAAGTCAGAGGTAACGGTCACAAGCTCTCAATGTTAGGGTACCGTCACACATAGCAACTCACCAGCAATCCCAACAACAATATCAACTTGTCAGGATCGCTGGTGAATCGCTATGTGATCGCTGGTGAGCTGTCAAACAGGCAGCTTCAACAGCGACCAGCAACAGCGACGCCGAGCGCCCGGCCTCGCTGTGTACTTTAGTTACCAGCGCACTGATGCAGGGAGCTGGTAACTAAGGTACACATCGGGTGTCTAAGGGACGTGCGTCACTTAGAAACCCGATGTGTACCTTAGTTACCAGCTCCCTGCATCAGCGCGCTGGTAACTGAGGTACACATCGGGTATCTAAGCACCGCACGGTGCTTAGAAACCCTGCGTTTACCTTAGTTACCAGCTGATCGCTGGTCTCCCGCCTGTCACACGCAGCGATGCGTGAGGGCCAGCGAGAGACCAGCGATCAAAGAAATGTCCTGGGCTTTCCAAGAGTGATCAGCGATACCGGCAGGGGGGCCGGTCGCTGATCGCTGTCACACAGCGATCTCGCTGGTGAGATCGCTGTTGCGTCACAAAACTTGTGACTCAGCAGCGATCTCGCTAGCGAGATCGCTATGTGTGACGGGGCCCTTAGTCTGACAGCTGCAATCTGACTCTTATAGACTTGCATGAAGAAGGGACTTCCAGTCTTCCCAGCAAAGGGATTATTCTCACGTTATCTCTTGAGAAGCTTACAACTTTACAGTTTACTTCCTAGTTTCTGGCAGGGCGACCTCCCCTCCTTGAGTGACCAGTCTGGAGAGTAGCAAAACTGTAGTATTAGTAGCACTATAAGGCTAAGTGCACACGTTGCAGAAAATTTCTGCTCAAAAACATGAATCCCTTCCGAGAAACCGCACCTATTTTTCTGCGGCGGTTTTGATGCGTTTTTTTCCGCAGTGGTTTCAAACCGCATGGAAGAAGCAAAAAACCGCGGAAAAGTCCACAAAATTAATGAGCATGCTGCGTTTTTTACCGCGATGCGGTTTTTTCGTGGTAAAAACACATCAATGTGCACAAAAAGTGCAAAATGCATAGAAATGACTGGGAAGCTTATTTTTAGCGGTTTTATAGCGGTTTTATAGTGATAACCGCGGTAAAAACCGCTAAAAAACCGCTGTGTGTGAACACAGCCAGCTCAACAGACGTTCTGCTGTACCACATTCAGCTAAAAGTGGTTTATCCTGGATTGCAACATAGTAACATAGTAAGGCCGAAAAAAGACATTAGTCCATCCAGTTCAGCCTATAAAATTCTGTCAGAATAAATCCCCAGATCTACCTCTTTCTAAAGAACCTAACAATAACTGTAAGATACAATATCGTTACGCTCCAGGAAGACATCCAGGCATCTCTTGAACCCTTCGACTGAGTTCACCATCACCACCTCCTCAGGCAGGGAATTCCAGATTCTCACTGCCGTAAGACTGGGTTCACACGTAGCGGAACTCTCGCGGAAATTACCGCGAGAATTCTGGAATTCCGCTGGAAAATCGCATTTTAAATTCCTGCGATTTTCCCGCGGAAAAACTAGCATTTTGCAAGCGTAATTAGCTTGCAGAATTGATAGCGTTTTCCAAGCAATCTGTAGCATCGCTTGGAGAACTGATTGACAGGTTGGTCACACTCGTCAAACATAGTGTTTGACGAGTGTGACCAACTTTTTACTATTGAGGCCGCCTATGCGGCATCAATGGTAAAAGATAGAATGTAAAAAATAATAATAAAATAAAAAATATTGTTATTCTCACCTTCCGACGTCCCGCGCAGCCTTCCCGCCTCTCTCCATGCTCCCGGTCCCAGTAATCCTTTGCGACAATTACCGCGATGACGTCTGTTCTCGCGGGATCGCGACATCTCTCATTCGCGATGACCGCGAGACTTCGCGATCCCGCGAGAACGGACGTCATCGCTCGCAAAGGCTTACTGGAACTGGGAGCGTGGAGAGAGGCGGGAAGGCTGCGCGGGACGTCGGAAGGTGAGAATAACAATATTTTTTTATTTTAAATTCTATTTTTTACAGGGGTATGGTACCCAAAGCCCGGAGGACAGTCTCCTCTCCTCCGGACCGTGGGTACCATCCGCAAATGTTATGCTTACTTTTCGCATGGTGTGCACAGCCACATGCGTAAAGTAAGCAGGACAATGCATTCCTATGGTTGAGGGATCGCCGCGATTCCGTGAAATTAATGAGCATGTTGCGTTTTTTACCACAAAGCGATTCCGCCGCGGTAAAAACCGCAGCATTAGCACAGCATTGCGGAATCCCATAGGAATGCATGGGATGCTTATTTTTCACGGCAAAATCGCGCGGTTAAGACAGCCGTGGAAACGCGAAAAAAACGCCACGTGTGAACTCAGCCTAACAGTAAAGAATCCTCTTCTATGTTGGTGGAAAAACCTTCTCTCCTCCAGACGCAGAGAATGCCCTCTTGTGACCGTCACCTTCCGTGGTATAAACAGATCCTCGGAGAGATATTTGTATTGTCCCCTTATATACTTATACATGGTTATTAGATCGTCCCTCAGTCGTCTTTTTTTCTAGACTAAATAATCCTAATTTTGCTAATCTCTCTCGGTATTGTAGTTCCCTTATCCCCTTTATTAATTTTGTTGCCCTCCTTTGAACCCACTCTAGTTCCAATTCCAGGTAAGTTTATCATCAACTAGGATCCCCAAGTCCTTCTCCATGTCAGATTTACCCAGTGGTTTACCGTTCAGTGTGTAATAGTGATATTGATTCCTTCTTCCCATGTGTATAACCTTACATTTATCATTGTTAAACTGCATCTGCCACCTTTCGGCCCAAGTTCCCAACTTATCCAGATCCATCTGTATCAGAATACTATCTTCTCCTGTATTGACTGCTTTACATAGTTTTGTATCATCTGCAAATATCAATATTTTACTGTGTAAACCTTCTACCAGATCGTTAATAAATATGTTGAAGAGAATAGGTCCCAACACCGACCCCTGCGGTACCCCACTGGTCACAGCGACCCAGTTAGAGAATATACCATTTATAACCACCCTCTGCTTTCTATCACTAAGCCAGTTACTTACCCATTTACACACATTTTCCCGCAGACCCAGCATTCTCATTTTGTGTACCAACCTCTTGTGTGGCACGGTATCAAACGCTTTGGAAAAATCACGATATACCACATCCAGTGACTCACCTTGGTCCAGTCTATAGCTTACCTCTTCATAAAAGCTGATTAGATTGGTTTGATAGGAGCGATTCCTCATAAACCCATGCTGATATGGCGTTAAACAGTTATTTTCATTGAGATAATCCAGAATAACATCCCTCAGAAACCCTTCAAATATTTTACCAACAATAGAGGTTAGACTTACTGGGCTATAATTTTCAGGTTCACTTTTAGAGCCTTTTTTGAATATTGGTACCACATTTGCTATGTGAAAGTCCTGTGGAACAGACCCCGTTGCTATAGAGTCTCTAAATATAAGAAAGGATGGCCTCACTCTGGGATACTGGGAGGCTACTTATAGTCTCATTGTGGGGTCATTCCTCGTCGCTTATACTTTGACCCTTGGCCGAGTGTGTGTGACCCTGTTGTGCCTGTGCCTCTTTACTGTTGTCTGGTTCTGTCCCCGTTTAGAGTTCTGCCTGTCCCATCTGTACTGCGCTGCCATCTCTGTGTATGACCCCTTGGCTACGTCCTGACTTCCCTCTGCCTGCCCTTTCTGTACCGCACCTCCCTCTCCGTGTTTGACCCTCCGTTTTGCCCGACCTGAGTTTATCCTCCGAAGCCACCACCGCATACCCCCGGGTCTGCCGTCTCCCTGCAGTGCTCCCCGGTAACCCCGCCCCTTCTGTGACGCACGGTCACATGTTCGCAGGTCCTTCTGACTCCAGCTACCTCATCGTCCCGACTCACCATGGCTCTCAGGTCCCGTCTGCCTGAACTCCCCCGCATCGTCAGACCTTGGGCTCCCTTGTAGTGGCGGGTGAGTTACCCTGTTCAGCTGTGGCAAGTCGCCGGTAAGACAGGTTACTGATCAGCAGTCGTATCATGCCGCTAGTTGGTCCTTATAAACAGATCTTTACTCCTGAGTTTGCTCTTTCTATGTGATTTGAGGATTGCATCGGTGGCTTCCAAGTTCAGTCCCTTTAACCAATTGTTCATCTGTTCATTTATCTATCCTACTGCAGCTAATCTGAATGGTACAAGTAACTAACAGACTTTTTAATTACCATCCTCAAAGCTTATTAAGGAAACGTGCTTTAATATATCCAAACAAAAGGAGTAACAACACCAGAAGATAAAACACCTGACAAGGCTTTCGGTTTGTGGATTTTATTTGCAAATCAAACCTAATTAAGATCTCCAATGCAATGAAAATGGCATTGTGCATCTTGCCAGAAAGAAGGGTAATTAGACGGAGCAGTCCAATAAAGAGCTGATGTCTATAATGTTACTCCATGGTTCCCAGGGAGGGGAAAGAGCCGTCACCTGGGGAGCCATGAATCAACATTATTGCACTTTAGCACTTTATTCCGCTGATCTCACTAATGAGCTCTCCTCCTAGAAAGATGCATGAGGCTGCGTTTGCCGTGCTTCAATGTGTTTACGAAGAAACAGAATTCAGCACCCGAATTTTGAAACTGTTTTGAACTGTGGAAGTTGAGTTTTATTACACGTGAAGGACTGTTTGTGTTGCAAATGTGCTGAGTGCTGGCCAGAATATGCATTAGGCATTCTTCCCATGTGCAGAACATCATGAAGTCTGAGTCTTTCTAGTTTTCCATTAAAGGTGTTTCAGGTTTAACCTTTAATAGATCAATGGCTTGATCTTTTAGAAAATAATACCCAGCCATTACTTACCTCCTGCAGCCGCTCTAGTGCTGCCTGTCTGCAGCTCCGGGACTGTCTTCATTCTGGTAGCTGTGATGTGCCCAGCGTTTATGCCAAGGTAGATGGCACGAAACCCCTGAGCTTAGTGATTAGCTGCAGAGGTTGTAAGCTAGCAACGTGACCTCACCGATTACTCCATCTCATCCAGGACTGGCTGAGAGTCTGGTGTGCCAGGAGTTATCACAATTTTGTCATTTCATAGTCTTTGATGTAATAAAGGTTACTCCTAGTGATGAGCGAGTATACTCATTGCTCGGGTGTCCTCCGAGTATTTTGGCGTGCTCTGAGATTTAGTTTTCCTCGACGTCTCAGCTGTATGATTTGCGACTTGTAGACAGGCTGAATACATGTGGGAATTCTCTAACAAACAGGCATTCCACACATGTATTCAATCTGTCTACAAGTCGCAAATCATGCAGCTGAGATGAGAAAAACTAAATCTCCGAGCACACCAGTATACTCGGAGGACACCCGAGCATGCATGGAAAAACCCGAGCAACGAGTATACTCTCTCATCACTAGTTACTACGCAAAACCTTTTCCAGAAAATTACTATAAAATGGCACTAATATTTATTATAATAGGGATTCTACAAATATATGATCATTTTTTTTCTGTGGCCTTACTCTTCTCTCTGTACAGTTTGTAAGCTCTATGCTCGGGCTACACAGCAACTTGTTTAGCGTGACAGCAATTCTCTGACAATCAGGACACCAAAACATCTATGAAACTTGTCTGCGGCTTGAGGTTGTGCAACTATTTTACAGCTATAAATTTTATATATTTTTCTACACCAAAATCGAGTCAAGCCTTTGTGGGATGTGCCCCAAAGCAAATCTGATCCATGTAGGTCTCGCCTCAATTTATTGAATTTGTAGTATATTTTGATAATGTATTGGAGCCACATACCAAGAACATCATGTTGCAGATTTCATCTTTCAGCAGACTCCTCAGCACTGAGACAGCGAGAATTAAAGGAGAGGCAGACACAAAATAAACCAGGAAAGGTCAGAGAATACAATGTAGAGAGAAACATGAATAAGCTGTTATAGTTATCACAGCGCCATCTACTGTCTACTCTACACAGTCGCACTACATAAGCCTGCAGCTGTTGCATACTCTAATATATCATAGGTCTAGTTCATGCCCCAATGGGTCTGAGCTACTTAGTGGCACATAACGGACCTTCACAACGTTTTTAATGTTATGGCTGGTGTTGGCATAGTCTGTGACAGAGTAATTGCCTCTATTGCACTTTACTTACCTCTATTTTTATTTCTTTAGGTCACGTCGTTAGCCCTTCATGGCACTATTCTTTGTCTAATACAGAGCAGACAGAATAAATGGCTATTACAGTAGAATGTGATCCTTTTCTCTGCCCTTCTACTCTATCTTTATACTTCCTGGGAGACTGGGGAGAAAGGTTAATCTAATTGCCTTCTTTGCCGTAGTCAGTAACATATGGTGTTCTCCTGCATTGTTAGGCTCAGACATGATGGCAGTTTATAGATTTGTGAGAACAAATGCTACCACGTTCCTCACATGGTGCCCATGTATATTCTTCCCCTGTGCAAATTGGAGCGCTAAGGATTTTGGTACGCTGTCACTGTTATTGTGGATGCATGGTGTATATGACGTCTTTAACACCAGTGCTGCCAAATGTTGTCTCTTCCTAAAGCTCAACATAGGAAATGCTAATAATGGCTGTAAATTGCTACCACTATAAAAACGTCTCTCTTAACACTTCCAATCCTATTTCTTGCCATACTTTTCACTTACTGTGTTTCTGTCCTATAGCAGTGACCATCAATCACTAGAAAGTTTTAGCCTGTGCCGGATATTTTGCACTTAAAGTTTAATGGATGTTGCTGTGATTGGCATTGGGATGTCTGGATTTAAAGTTGTTATCCAGAATTGTAAAAACTTGACTTCTCCCTTCCAGAAACAGTGCCACATCTCTCCACAGGGGCTATCTTGTATTGCAGCTGAGATCTATTGATGTTAGTGAAGGTGAGCTGCAGTGACACTCACAACTTGTGCACAGATGGGGCACTGTTTTTGGAAGAAAACAGCCATATTTGTGGACGGTCACTCTAACTCCTTAATATAGGGGAACCCATGATATTTTTTTATTTATAGCGCAGGCACCGGCTAATGAATACTCCCATCAGCTGCAGCTTGCTCTCTCTCTAATCAGTGACAGCAGTAGTAGACTGATGGGATTCTACTTCCATCAGACTCTTTGACCGGAGGTAATCTTTTTACCTCCAGTCACAGCTGCTGGCTCACACGGTCATCTGACAGCGTGGGAGCTGCAGTGATCTCACTGGTGGTAATAATGTTATCGCCGATCAGAACCACCAGTGTTTCTCACGCTGTCATGAGTAAATAAAAAAATACCATGGGTTCCTCTATATTTTTGATAACCAGCCAGGCAAAACTGACAGCTGCGGGCTGCATCCCTCAGCTGTCAGCTTTAGCATGGCTGGTTATCAAGAATAGATTAAAAATTAAAAAAACAGCCTGTGATTCCCACCCGTTTTGACAACGAGCCAAGCTAATGCAGACAGCTGGGGCCTGGTATTCTCAGACCGGTAGGGAACCATGGATATTGGACCTCTCTAACCTAAGAATAGCAGCCCGCAGCTGCCCCAGAAAAGGCACATCTATTAGATGCGCCAATTCTGGAGCTTTGCCCGGTTTTTCCCACTTAACCTGTGGTGGTGGCAAGTAGGGAAATATTTGTGGGGTTGATGTCACTTTTGTATTGTCAGGTGACATCAAGCCCACGGGTTAGTGATGGAGAGGCTTCAATAAGATGTCTATAAATTACTAATCCTACGGTCCTTTTGTAAATAAACAGCAAAAATAAAACCCTTTTTAGAAATAAAAAGGCACACCATTTATGTTTGTTTAAAAATAATAAATATAGGTTAGTATTATTACTAACGCCCATTCCATTGAAGCCCTCGTCCCCTGTAAAAAAACAAAAAAATAAACAGCAATAATGCTCTCTTTTTTTAAATCAGGTATTTTTTTATTAAACATTTTCAAAAATGTAAAAAACAGGTAATCATATACAGGATATTTCCCAAATAGTGTATTACATAAACACAATAGAACCCCACAAAAATCCCTCCCAACTCACCTCCCACCCTCACCCGAAAAAAAACCTCTCATCTCTCCCGATGCAATTGGTCTCTCACAGCTACAATTTTTGGGTTATATCCTCCTCAATGCTCTCATCCATGTTAATCTAGGAGGCGCCAACCCGGGTATGTCCAACCAAGGTACCCACATATCTTCCCATTTCTTAGTTGTTCTTCTCTTTTGATACACATATTTTTCCATATCTATATTATTATTAACTGCATCGGTAACGTCCGTGATTGTGGGTACAGGAGATCCCTTCCAGTGTGCCGCCACCCTTTTACGAGCTTGATATAATATTTGTGAGACTGCCAGCTGGTGCTCCTCCGAAAGCGGCAGTCTCCACCCGACCCAGAAGAGCCATTTTGAGGTCTAGTACCATTTGACATTGATAGACAGTATTAAGTAAATCATTCACACCTCCCCAGAACCTACGTAACCGAGGACAGTTCCAGGTCATGTGTATCAAATCCGTATTGGGCGTTCCACATTTCCAACAATCTGCCTCTCTAGCATAGCCCATTTTCAACAGCCGTACAGGAGTTCGATAAACTCGATGAAGCAAATAAAGATGCGACAGTCTGTGTGCCTCGCTAACCGAGACTTTTGTGACTTCTTGTAATGCATCCTCCCATTCATCATCTGTTAAATCACCTCCATCAATTTGCCACTTAATCTTCAGCATCTCCAATCTTGCCACTCTCTTTTCCAACATGGTTGCATATATCATGGATATAATACCTCTTGATCCTCCTCCCATCACTACTCTATCCAACAGCGGAGTTTTAGCTGGGTTACGTAGTGGAGTGAGTCGCTGTTGTGCTTCACAAGCATGTCTCAGCTGGAGATATTGAAACAATCTTTTATTGGGGATGGAAAATTTCTGTTTGAGATCCTCAAAAGATCGAAGCTCCCCTTCCGAATAAAGCTGTGATACTAGTTTAAGCCCTCTCCTCTCCCATAGCGCAAAACCCTCTAATTTATTTAGCTCTGTACATGTAAAGTTTCTCCAGATCAGGGAATGCCCCGTGACTCCCTGTATACCCAATATTTCTTTGGCTGTGTTTCCATACCTTATCCATGCACTTTATTATCGGACTATTGATAGCTTGACCCTGACGGAACCTCCCTGAGTCTAGCGCCTGCACCAGTAAGTACTTCCCCACTACGCATGTAAGCATACTCCCCGAGGAACTTCGCATGAAGGAATCCTCCTCCCCCCCCCCATCCTCTGAATTGCTGCAACTGCGCTGCAAGATAATACAGAAACGGGTCAGGAACCGCTAATCACACCAGTTCTTTAGATGTACGCAAAACCTCCAACTGAATTCTAGGAACACTCCTCTTCCAAATAAGCTCTCTAAATATTCTGTTTATCTGATAAAAGATTCGACCAGGAATCCAAATGGGCGCATTGTGGAGGGCATACAAAGCTTGTGGCATGAGAACCATTTTTACCAGGTTTGCCCTTCCCACCATACTCAGTGGTAACTTGCACCAGTCCTTTATTTTTTGATGAAATTTAGCAAGTTGCGGGGTAATATTTAAACGCTCAAAATCTTGTATATTATACCCAATATGAATTCCCAAGTATTTAAACTCTTTGACTACATTTAATCGTCCGGCCAATTCCAAGGAGTTCTCAGGAGCATCTCCCACTGGCATAATTGAAGATTTCTCCCAGTTAATACATAAACCAGAGATCACTGCGAAGGATCCAAAGACCTCCATTGCCACCCTCAGAGAAGACGGCCACTCTCCCAAAAGCAAGAGCATGTCATCAGCATACAACGCAATTTTTTCTTGCAAAGACTTATACCCAAACCCCTTAATTTCAGGTGTCGCCCGAATTACTATTGCCAAGGGCTCAATTGCCAGAGCAAACAGTAGGGGAGACAGGGGGCACCCCTGTCTGGTCCCTCTGTGTAAGTTAATTGTATTTGAGATCTCCCCATTAATTCTCATTTTGGCCTCTGGACTCGAATACCCCAGCTGTATCCAGGCAATAAAATTTTTACGGAAACCCATCTTGGCTAATATAGCCCACAGATATGACCATTCGACGCTGTCAAATGCTTTAGTAGCATCCAAAGATGCAACAGCCCTAGGTTCCTTTCCCTTTGATGGGATCTGTAAATTTAGATACAACAGCCGGTTATTAATTGCAGTTGATTTCTCTGGCATAAAACCAGTTTGATCTGGATGAATAATACTAGATATTACTCTAGACAGCCGCATCACCAGAATCTTTGCAAAAATCTTGACATCAAGGGAGATAGGGCGGTATGACTCTGGAAGACAAGGATCCTTATCAGCCTTGGGGAGCACCACTGTGATTGCTTCATTCAAGGACCGGGTCAAGAGCCCATCTTCCCTAGCCGCCTCAAACACCTTCAACAGCTGTGGAAGCATTATATTTGAGTACTATTTATATACCTCCACCGGCAGCCCATCAGACCCCGGTGTCTTATTCCCTGCCATAGAGTCCAGAGCCTCCTCCAATTCCTCCAGACTAATTGGTGCCTCCAGCCCAACAGCTTCCGATTCCGACAGAGTAGGCAGACCAGCAGTCCCCAAAAAGCTACTGAGCAACTCGTCCGAGAACCCGCCCTGCCAATTATATAATGTCTCAAAAAACTCGCTAAAAGTTGATAGAATTGCCCCAGAAGATCTTTCTAGTTCCCCGTTTTTTTTTTTATCTCCGCTACCATTGCAGGGCCAGATTGAGTCTTGATCAGGGTAGCTAGTAGATGTCCAGTTCCCTCCCCCTCCCCGAAATAGACCTGCCTCCGGAAGTATCGTTTATCTGCAGCTTTTGAAAGCTTATGTTGGGCTGATTGTGTTTTTTTTTTTTTTTTTTTATCTTTTAATGCGTTAAAATGTATATCAGACGGCGTTTCAAATATTGCAATTCTGCAGAGATAGCTTCCTTCTGTAAAAGTTCCTCATATTCTCTATTCACTTCCGAGATCCACAGTCCTCTCAGGTAAGCTTTAGATGCATCCCATATTATTTCACTGGGGGCTGTACCCTCATTAATAGCAAAAAATTATTTTAGCAAGTCAGGGATCCTAGCATCTGCTTGAATAATAGGTAGCCAGAATGCGTTAAACGACCATGGTGCCCGTTCCCCTCTCCCGCCATTTTCCCAATTAAATGTCGCCATAACGGGAGTGATCTGACAATGCCCTAGGTTGATACTCCACGCCTCTGGACAGTCAGACTGCCAGTGGGTTACCCAGTATCATATCAATCCTAGACAGCGAGAGAGGGACATACATGAGTACAATTATGTTCGTGGATTATCTCGTTGCCATAAGTCCACCAGCTCAACCTCATCCAACAGTCTCCCAAACGGTGTCTGATCTCTTAATAGTCCCCCTGACCCCTGCGATCGATTTAATGTGTTGTCTAGTATATTGTTAAAATCACCCAATATTATCATCGGGATTCTCTGGTGTCTCTCTACAAACCGAAGACTCTCCTTCAACACTGTTCCAGAATACGGAGGAGGGACATAAAGAGCTACAATCAAACATTCAATTTCTTTCAGTCTGCCCCTCTAACATACAAACTGACCATCCACATCTATTTTAGAACCAGATTCACAGAACGTAGTATTTTTTCGAAACAGCACACTCACTCCTCTAGAATAAGTGGAATGAAAACATTGCCCAACCCATCAAGGACGCAAAGATTGAAGTCTATCCTTTGTCATATGCGTTTCCTGCAAACATATCACCTCCACCTGCGAAGATTTTGCATAGTCAAGTACTGCTTTACGCTTAGTTGGCTCTTTCAGGCCACGGACATTCCATGTCAATATTTTAAGGTTTGGAGCCATAGTACCTACTTATGAGATATAAAAGCAATAGGACAGCGTGAGGAAGCATTTTGCTCCTATACCTAGCCGCAATAACCACATACATCAAGAGACAATTGAGAGAGAATAGAAACATTTCCTAACACACCTGCCCCCCCTTCCCAACCAGTTGAAAACCCCATTTAAGCATAGTACTGGAGACCGGGGGTCTTTTTCTCCACTTAGCATGAGAGTCCAGACCATTAACCATCAGCTTTCCAGAAAAGGGGAAAAATTTAGCGCAGATCCATTATCATGAAGTAGTTCATACACCAAGGATAAGCAGACTCAAGACACTGAATTACGTAATGTTTTCTCATTCTTATCCAGCCAATCCCGTGCATCCATTTTCAAATTTGACATATATATTTTTACCAAACGCAAATTATTTGCATGTGTAGTAGACATTTCCGATATGATGACTAAAGCTGATCTCGTACAATTGATATAAAATGGATACCTAGAATCTTGCATGTCACACAGAAGTCACTAATGTTGATTTTCCTCTTCGTAATCATTAGTTTCTGAAAGAGAAACACATGAGCCAATAGACACTTTATTCTAATTCTTGTGTTTGAACATACGGTAATTTCTGATACGTTTTCTATATTGTAGCACATTTTCAATGGCAGCTCCTGAAAAACAAGCTTCATTTGTAAGAAAACCCATGAAGAACCTAAGGCTACTCAAGACCGCCTGCCCCAGCAAAGTCTCCTACATAGAGAGGTACAGTATGTGACAATCTGTGATAATACTGTACGTTGGGCGTGCCGCCATCAAGCACGGCTATGATCATTGTTTGCAAAGTAGCCCAAGAGTAGACGCAGCCTCGAATCTGAGGTGAATTAAATTCCACAAACCAGTTTGTGAGTCATGACTGAACGCACCGCTTGGAATCTGCTCCTCTCTGATATGCTTTTTGAGCCTAAGCGGTGCGCTGGTTTAACAGAATGTGACTTTTGATTTGTAAATTTGGTGCCTTTCTTGCATGCAAATCTATTAGTTATTATTTGATTACTTCACCTTTTTAAAAGGGACAGATTTCATTACATGGTTATTGTTGACATTTTGTATTTCTATGTAATTTTTTTATTGATTGCAAAAATGTAATTAAGCCATTTTAGTGGGTAATAATACTATAACAAATGTCCCTTCTCCCCTTGGGGCACAGAATGTCTACTGAGTCACTCCTGCACTGATGACTTGTTAGGTCCATGTATACCTGATTTTATAGTGAAAGGACCGTTCCTGAGAGTGAGTATATCGGGGGAGGCTGACTAGTATTAAGAGCAGCCAGGCTACATTGACATGTTTTGTTATTTTTTTTTGCAACAGTAGAGTAAATTGGTTTCCTTGTGTTTTGCAGTGTACCATGTGAGGTCCTTGTGAAGATATGTTCATATTTAGACCCGATATCTCTGATGATGCTCGGTAGTGTCAGTAAGAGGTTCTATGAACTATCCAAGGACAAGTAAGTGTATAAGACTAGCGGCTCTGGCAAATCTATTTTAGATATTTTATCGAGTCAGACTTTCTTACAATCGGGAATTGTTGCTGGCATTAAAGTGAGATATAATGAAGATTTTCAGAAAATCAGATAGAGAATTAAAAGCAAGAAGTAGACTTGGCATTAAAGAGGTTGTCCAGGCTTGGGGCTCAAGTCTGCAGTCACTCTGTGTTTCAGCAGTCTTGTGAATCCTCGCAAGGCACACACTGTCACGATTCTCTGGTGCCAGCGCCAGGAGCAGGAGGCCCCATGACCAAAAGTGTGCAATTTGCATACTTTTGGCAACATTCTGACTAGATGTGTCTGGCCTTGCCCAATACAAATGAATTGAGTGAGGCCAGACACGTCTTCTGGTTCATGACTGCCTGTATGCAAATCGCACTCTTGCGGACGCACAAGCCGCCATTTCAGTACCAGTTAATCATGATCGCGCACATAATGACTGCAGACTTGAACTCCAAGCCTGGACAACCCCTTTTAACTTTTTGTATTTTGGGCCTTCTTTCTGATCCATTACTGCTAATATGGTAGCTTCGCACACAGCGGATTTGCTACTCATATCCACAAATATACCATCAAGTAAATGTCCAAAAGAGACAATAAAAGTATATGGCACGTCAACACAAATATTTAACTCCAATCCTTCCTTATGATAAAGTAAGGACAAAAAAAGAGATCCATAAATTAACATTTTTATTTCTGATATTAAAAACAACAATTTATGTAAAAATAAGCAGAATGCCTCAAAAATCAGGACAGAACAACTCATGCAAAAATCGGTGGATGTTTTTTCATATATCTGGCACTGTGCAATTTATGATAAATAGTTATTTGCATATCTTTATTGGCATTGAATTTTTGATATATAGGCATTTAATACCTTTGTATTCTATCTATGTTCCACTGATTTTTGCATGAGTTGTTCTGTCCTGATTTTTGAGGCATTTTGCTTATTTTTACATAAGTTGTTGTTTTTAATATCAGAAATAAAAATGTTAATTTTATGGATCTCTTCTCATATCCACAAATCCATGCCAAATCTTGTAGATTTTTGTTCCCTGCAGGAAAAATCTGATCATGAATAATATAAAGAACCTTCCGTATTCGCCTCCCCTGTTACTCCCATGGTAATATTAGACTTCCCCAACATTGTCCTTTATGCACATGGTCTCCAGCGCGGACGTGTCATCACATGTAACCTTTGCAGTCTGGTGAGTGGGCACTTGTGACAACATGTCATCACTGGAAGCCAGATGTGCAATGGCCAGGAAAGATGAGTTTTCTGTGGCTTTCTGTAATCAAGCCTTGTAAATTTTACTGTGAATTTAGGAATAATCCACTGCGAAATTCATCAGGATATGTTGTGAATTTAGGCCCTTCCCCCATCCCGTTGAACTCAATTGGCTTAAGGAGTTTTCTTCTCTTGGACAGTGTCCCTAAAGTGTTGCATAAAATATCTTCTGGACTGGTGCCATTCCTACGCTCTGAGTTGTGCATCCCCTGGTATTCTTGTGATTATACTATATGACTGCTGCAGCCCATCAGCACGAGTTCACCGGTGAACACAAGGTTCAGAGCGGAGGAGCGATGCCGGTCTGGGAGGTAAATATATAATTTCTCCTGTGTTCACTGGTGATCTTGTGCAAATATACATATACATTTATATAGCTCTGGCAAAAATTAAGAGACCACTGCAAAATTTTCAGTTTGTCGGATTTTTCTCTTTATCGGTGTATATTTTTGTGTAAAATGTAAATTGCTCTTTTATTGACGCTCACTGAATTTACTAGCAGAGAGATACAGTGAGCGTTACGTTGCCTCCATCCTTAAAATTTCTAAGACTGCAGTCCATTACAACAAGGCCACGCAGCAAACATTGGGGACAACAAAGCTACAGACCGGCAGAGGGTGAAAACGACTCTCCACTGACCGGGATGACCGTCATCTTATTCGAATGTCAATCAGCAACCGCAGGATGACATGAAGTGACCTACAAAAGGAATGGCAAAAGGCAGCTGAGGTGAAGTGCACGGCAAGAACAGTTTGTAACAGGCTCCCAGAGGCAAGGTTGAAGTCATGTAAAGCTAGAAAAAAGCCTTTCATCAATGAGAAGCAAAGGAAGAGCCAGGCTGAAGTTTGCCAAAGACCATAAGGATTGGACCATAGAGGACTGGAGTAAGTAAATTATCTCTGAGTCTATTTTTCAGCTTTGCCCAACACCTGGTCGTCTAATGGATAGATGGAGACCTGGTGAGGCGTACAAGCCACAGTGTCTAGCACCCACTGTGAAATTTAGAGGAGGATCGGTGATGATCTGGGGTTGCTTCAGCAAGGCTGGAAATGGGCAGGTTAATTTTTGTGAAGGACGTATGAATCAAGCTGCATACAAGGTTATCCTGGAAAAACAGTTGATTCCTTCTGCTCAGGCAATGTTCCCCAACTCTGAGGACTGTTTTTTCCCAGCAGGAAAACGCGCCATGCCACACAGCTGGGTCAATTAATGTGTGGATGAAGGACCACGACATCAAATCCCTGTCATGGCCAGCCCAATCTCCAGACCTGAACCGTATTGAAAACCTCTGTAATGTAATCAAGAGGAAGATGGATAGTCACAAGCCATCAAACAAAGAAGAACTGCTTAAATTTTTGTACCAGGAGTGGCATAAGGTCACCCAAAAGCAGTGTGAAAGACTGGTGGAAAGCATGCCAAGACGCATGAAAGCTGTGATTAAAAATCATGGTTATTCCACAAAATATTGATTTCTATACTCTCCCCGAGTTAAAACATTAGTATTGTTGTTTCTAAATGATTATGAACTTGTTTTCTTATCATTATTTCAGGCCTGCAAGCACTGCATTTTTTTGTTTTTTTTGACCATTTCTCATTTTCTGAAAATAAATACAGAATTTAGTGCTTGGAAATTCGAAGACTAGTGTTGAGCGACACCGTTCGATACCCAAAAATAGCGGGTATCGCCGATTCCGATACCGGAAGTCCCATTCAAGTCAATGGGACTTCCGGTATCGGAATTAAAAAAAGCCCTTTATTTCCTTGTTGGCTAATTCTACATAATTGAAAACAAATAAGAATCATGTAGAATGTATTGTGGGAGGTGGAGGAGACATTAAAAGCATAGTGGTTTATTAAAATCACATGGCATAGCATTAATTCCAATTTTTTTTTCAGTACGTTCGGAGTTAAAAAGATATTGACTATGTTAACCTTTTTTATATTTTGTCAGCTATGTATGTTTCACAACTTCCATGCTCTTCACGTTCTTTTGTACTTCTCCCACACTTTCTCCTTCATGATCCGCAGCAGTAGCATTTTTTTCATCAACTTTTTCTTCACCTTATTCATCTTCTTCTTCTTCATCTTCTTCCCATTAATTTTTTTTTCCATTCTTCATATTCTTCTTATTCAGCGATTATCAATTTTAATATGCTATTTCTTCATCTTCTTCCTATTCTTCTTTGTCTTCATTTTCTTATGGTGACAGGCATTCCTGTAGTACTTATCTATAAAAGTTATAAGATTACACCTTACGTTCTGCCTGTCACTAAAGATTTACAACAGGATTTGTCCGCGTTCAGTTTGGCCTGCAGCAGCAGGCATTTTCCAGGGGCACCACGAGGAGGAACGGACTCACCCCCATTTACTGCTTAGTCTTCTTCTGCTTATAATTTTGATTTCTTCTATGCTGATTTTTAGTCTTATGCTTAATGTTCTTCTGCTTTCTGTTCTTCTGCTTTTGCTTCTTCTGCTTCTTGTTCTTCTGTCTTTTGTTCTGTATCTTGGTGGTTGTCTTCATGTTCTTTGTCCTCTTGGTCTTATTATTTAGGGTCATATTTCTGGTCTTCTTTGGTGTGGTCTTCAGGGTCGTCGTCATCAGGGTCGTCGTCATGGAGATCAATAAGGATTACCAAAGACAATTTCAAAAAGCTTGATCTTGGAAATGTAGCAGAAGGTACAAGAAGGCTGAGAAACTGGCGAGAACCAGCAGACAGTGCTGGCACCCGGATGGGTAGCAGAAGGAACAAGAGCCAATGGCACTACCGAGGACCAACTGACGGTGCTGGACCACGGTTACTAAGCAGAAGGTACCTGTGCTAAAAAGCACTACCAAGGACCAGCTGACGGTGCTGGACCTCGGATACCGAGATGGAGGCACCTAGGCCAAAGGCTGTGGCGAGAACCAGCAGACAGTGCTGGCACCCGGATGGGTAGCAGAAGGAACAAGAGCCAATGGCACTTCTGAGGACCAACTGACGGTGCTGGACCACGGTTACTAAGCAGAAGGTACCTGTGCTAAAAAGCACTACCAAGGACCAGCTGACGGTGCTGGACCTCGGATACCGAGATGGAGGCACCTAGGCCAAAGGCTGTGGCGAGAACCAGCAGACAGTGCTGGCACCCGGATGGGTAGCAGAAGGAACAAGAGCCAATGGCACTACCGAGGACCAACTGACGGTGCTGGACCACGGTTACTAAGCAGAAGGTACCTGTGCTAAAAAGCACTACCAAGGACCAGCTGACGGTGCTGGACCTCGGATACCGAGATGGAGGCACCTAGGCCAAAGGCTGTGGCGAGAACCAGCAGACAGTGCTGGCACCCGGATGGGTAGCAGAAGGAACAAGAGCCAATGGCACTTCTGAGGACCAACTGACGGTGCAGGACCACGGTTACTAAGCAGAAGGTACCTGTGCTAAAAAGCACTACCAAGGACCAGCTGACGGTGCTGGACCTCGGATACTGAGATGGAGGCACCTAGGCCAAAGGCTGTGGCGAGAACCAGCAGACAGTGCTGGCACCCGGATGGGTAGCAGAAGGAACAAGAGCCAATGGCACTTCTGAGGACCAACTGACGGTGCTGGACCACGGTTACTAAGCAGAAGGTACCTGTGCTAAAAAGCACTACCAAGGACCAGCTGACGGTGCTGGACCTCGGATACCGAGATGGAGGCACCTAGGCCAAAGGCTGTGGCGAGAACCAGCAGACAGTGCTGGCACCCGGATGGGTAGCAGAAGGAACAAGAGCCAATGGCACTACCGAGGACCAACTGACGGTGCTGGACCACGGTTACTAAGCAGAAGGTACCTGTGCTAAAAAGCACTACCAAGGACCAGCTGACAGTGCTGGACCTCGGATACCGAGATGGAGGCACCTAGGCCAAAGGCTGTGGCGAGAACCAGCAGACAGTGCTGGAACCCGGGTGGGTAGCAGAAGGTACCCATTCAAAGCAAAGTAGCCAGGCCGCAAGCCGGCCGCAGTTACCGAAACCCACAGTCCTACAGGGGGTCCATGTCCCATTGGCACTACGGATCCAGCCTTCAGTGCCAGTTCCCGCAGCCCACATAGGAGTCACCTAAACTGCAGGCACCGTAGAGTCGGCTAACCCGGCCGCAAGACGACAGGACAACGGATTGGTGGCATAGTGACCTTGACACTACCCGGAAACAGCAGGCGTGCTGGAACCAGGCTGGGCAACAGGGAGTACCCGTGCCAAAGACACTGCCGAGCACCAACTGGCGTTGTTGGAGCCCAGGGACAATCATGGTGTAGGCCGAGGCCTACTTGGTGGTAGTTTTAGATTGTTTGTAGGCTACAACAGACTGTCAACGTGCTCCAATTAGGCATCTGTCTCCACTCTGTTTCCAGGATTTCACGTGACCACCAACACCGCCAGTTTATGCGTACAGCAGCCGTCTGCCCAATCCACACGTGTTCCTGTGTTACTGGGATTCTGTAATGTCAGCAGATCCCCTGATGTGTGTCTGCCACTGTCTCCTGCTCTGTCCACATTCCCACCGCTTGCAGTGGGAAGGTGGACAGCGCAGGAGACAGTGGCGGACACATATTGGGGGATCTGCTGACGTTACAGAACCCCAGTAACACAGGAACACGTGTGGAATGCGTGGACGGCAACTGTGAGCAGGAACTGGCGGTGTTGGAGGTCAGGGGAAATACTAGAGACAGAGTGGAGACAGAGGCCAAATCAGAGAATGTTTAAATCTGAAGTAGTTACAATTTGGAGGCAGCAGCAGTTTGCCCTCCACACAGCAGGGGATCAGCTGACATTACTGACCCCCACTTTCACATGAACGAGTGTGGTTTTTCTGTGTGGACAGCACTTCCGAGCACCAACTGGCGGTGTCGGAGCCCAGGGAAAATCAGGTAGTAGGCCGAGGCCTACTTGGAGCCAGGTGTAAATCTGAGGTTGTTTGACTGTGGAGGGAGCAGGACACTTTGCCCTCCACACAGCAGGGGATCAGCTGACGTTACCGAACCCCACTTACACTTGAGCGAGTGTTTTGTCTGTGCGGACAGCACTTCTGAGCACCAACTGGCGTTGTCGGAGCCCAGGGAAAATCAGGTAGTAGGCCGAGGCCTACTTGGAGCCAGGTGTAAATCTGAGGTTGTTTGACTGTGGAGGGAGCAGGACACTTTGCCATACACACAGCAGGGGATCAGCTGACGTTACCGAACCCCACTTACACATGAGCGAGTGTTTTGTCTGTGCGGACAGCACTTCTGAGCACCAACTGGCGTTGTCGGAGCACAGGGAAAATCAGGTAGTAGGCCGAGGCCTACTTGGAGCCAGGTGTAAATCTGAGGTTGTTTGACTGTGGAGGGAGCAGGACACTTTGCCATACACACAGCAGGGGATCAGCTGACGTTACCGAACCCCACTTACACATGAGCGAGTGTTTTGTCTGTGCGGACAGCACTTCTGAGCACCAACTGGCGGTGTCGGAGCCCAGGGAAAATCAGGTAGTAGGCCGAGGCCTACTTGGTGGCAGTTTGCGATTGTTTCTAGACTACTACTAACTGTCAACGTACTCCAATTAGGCCTCTGTCTTCACTCTGTTTCGAGTATTTCCTCTGGCTTCCAACCACGCCAGTTGCTGCTCTGAAATGCCGTCTGCACAACCCACACTTGTTCCTGTGTTACTGGGGTTCTGTAACAGCAGCTTCTCCCTAGAGGCGAGTCAGGCAATGTCTCCTGCTCTGTCCACATTTCCACTACAAGTAGTGGGAATGTAGACAAAGCAGGAGACATTGCCGTGCTCAACTCTGGAGATGAGCAGATGTTACAGGACCCAGGTACCACAGGAACAAGTGTGGATTGTGCAGACGGCACTTGAGAGCAGAAACAGGCGGTGTTGTAGGCCGGAGGAAATACTCATAACAGAGTGGAGACAGAGGGCAAATCAGAGAACATATTAAATCAGAGGTAGTCAGAAGTTGTAGGCAGCAGGAGAGTTTGCCGTACACACAGCAGGGGATCAGCTGACGTTACCGAACCCCACTTACACATGAGCGAGTGTTTTGTCTGTGTGGACAGCACTTCTGAGCAACAACGGGCGTTGCTGTAGCCCAGGAAATAAAGTTCAGGTCATAGAAACATGAACACAACAGGAGACCTGGATCCTGTTGCCAGCCAATTATTTATTCTGGAAGAGGACTGGCAAATTCAGGTGAGATCCAGGCCTTGTTCATTTTCACAAAAGTAAGCCGGTCAACATTATCGGCGGATAGTCGCGTGCGACGGTCTGTTACCACACCACCTGCAGCACTAAAGACACGTTCCGATAATACACTGGCAGCAGGGCAAGCCAGCACCTCCAATGCATACTGGCTAAGCTCTGGCCATGTATCCAGCTTAGCCAGTATGCATTGGAGGGACAAGTAGTCTGTCACCATCTGACGGAAATGTTGCCTCCTGCTGACTGGAGCCGTCTGTGATGGTGTAGCCGTTTGTGGCTGTCCCACAAAACTTTTCCACATTTGGGCCATACTGGCCTTGCCTTGTCCTGCGGCACTGCCTCTGCTACCTCTTTGTGCAGAGCTTCCTCCATTGCCTCTATCCACATGGCTGCTTTGAAAAGCACTACCAGCAACACTTGTGGGGGGAATGGAGAACATGATGGCCTGCACAAGTGTTTCTTGGTACTCCTGCATTTTTCGCTCCCGGTTCAACTGTGGTATGAGGCTTTGTAAGTTGTCCCGGTAGCGAGGATCTAGGAGGGTGTACACCCAATAATCAGCTGTGTGGAGAATGTTGGCGATGCGGCGGTCATTTAACAAGCACTGCAGCATGAAATCAACCATGTGCTGCAGACTGCCAACTGGACCGGAAACGCTGTCCCCAGCTTGAGGCAGCATCTCTGCCTGCTCAGCATCACCCCACCCTCGCTGTACACACTGACTACTAGAGCCTTGTGTACCTCCCTCCTCTGGAGAGATGTGTTCCTCCTCCTCCATTGACTCCTCGTCATCCTCCTCACTAAGTGTCCCCTGCCTGGGCCTTTGTGTGGAAGCACGTTGCGCAGACTTGCCAGAAGCAGATGGCATTTCTGACTGCTCATCCTCGACCTCTTCAAAAACCTCCTCACTTAGTGCTTGTAAGGTTTTTTGAAGCAGACAGATGAGGGGGACAGTCATGCTGATTAGTGCATCATCTGCACTGGCCATCCGCGTGGAGTCATCGAAGGCACGCAAAACTTGGCAGATGTCCCTCATAGTGGCCCACTCAGTGGTGGTGAAGTGTGTCCGGCGTACAGTGCGACTTGTTTGCGCCTGATGCAGCTGGTACTCCATTACTGCTGCCTGCTGCTCACACAACCGCTCCAACATATGTAACGTTGAATTCCACCTGGTGGGGAGGTCACATATGATGCGATGTTCTGGCAGGCGGAATCGGCGTTGCAGAGATGCAATGCGCGATCTTGCCATGCTTGAACTCCGCAAGTGAGCACACTCTAGGCGAACCTTGTGCAGCAGTGCATCAAGATCTGGATAGTCCCTCAGAAAGCTCTGCACGACCAAATTGAGCACGTGTGCCAGACATGGTGTGTGAGTGAGGTTGCCTAGGCCCAGAGCTGCCACTAGATTTCGGCCATTGTCACTCACTACCAAACCTGGCTGGAGATTCGCTGGCACAAACCACACATCGCTCTCCTGCTTGATGGCATTCCAGAGCTCCTGTGCTGTGTGACTCCGATTCCCCAAAGAAATTAATTTAAGGACGGCCTGTTGATGTTTGGCCACACCTGTGCTCATATCTGGCCTAACAGGCTCACGCAGTGCTGATTCCGAGGAACTAGAGTAGGAGGAGGACTCAATATGTACAGACTGCATTCCTGCAATCCTTGGAGTTGGCAGAATACGTACAGAGCCACTCTCCAGATCTGTACCCGGCTCCACAACATTGACCCAATGGGCAGTGAGGGAAAGGTATCGTCCCTGTCCATGGCTACTGGTCCACGCATCGGTGGTCAGGTGGACCTTGCTACTGACGGCATTTAGTAGCACATTTTTAATTTTTCCCTCCACATGCTTTTGCAGGGCAGGGACAGCTTGCCTGCTGAAATAAAAGCGGCTGGGCACATTGTATTGTGGAACTGCCAATGACATAAAGTTCTGGAAGATGTCAGTCTCCACCAGCCTGAATGACAGCATCTCAAGGGCCAGTAGTTTGGCAATGCCGGCATTCAGAGCCAGTGCTCGGGGATGGTTTGCCGAGTATGGCCGCTTTTTCTCCCATGCCTGTGCTACCGATTGCTGGTGAGTGGCCTGGGAGTGTGCTGATGACTGCGAACGTGGTTCAGTGGGTGGAATTTCACTGGGTCTCTGGACAACAGTGGCAGTGGTTCTTCCATGGCGTTCCAGTGAGGAAGCCGAACCAGCTGTGTGTGAGCTGGAGGAAGAGGCCCCAACACGAGCTGAAGAGGTGGTAGGTGCTGCTGAAGGTTGGCCTACATCTTCAGTGTGTCTGTGTAACTCCACCTCGTGCTTGGTACGCACATGTTTCCACATATTTGTGGTATTGAGGTTGGTCACATTTTTCCCTTGTTTCCCTTTCTGATGACACAGCTTGCATTTGACAAAGCAAATGTCATCTGCAACTGTGTCAAAAAAAGACCACGCACTGCAAGTCCTGGGAGCGCCCGTTTTGTGTTTTGGAAGAGGATTGCTCCTCACGGGTGCCAAAGTGGAGGCTACAGGCAACCAAGTCTGCCCCCGCCCTCTCCCTCCTCTTTTGGCCGTTCGGGGAATCTCTTCCTCAGAGCTGCTCCTACCACCTTCTTGTGGCTGACGCCATGATGGGTCAAGGACCTCATCATCTCCACTCCCCTCTTCAAGCACCGGCTGGTCCTGGGTTGTCTCGCCAGCACCGTACGCACCAGAAATTGGCAACTGAGTCTCATCATCATCAGATGAGCACTGAGGTGTGCTGACAATAGGCACTGGCCCACCCGCCTCTTCAGATTCAGAGGGACAAAGCAGTTGCGCATCACTGCATACTCCCTCTTCTTCACGCTCTAGAATGCTGCTTGGCTGGCCACCTCTTTCCAAGCCAACAGATTCTGAGAACAGATGTAAAGATTGAGATGGCTCCTGTCCAGGGCTCTCAGACTGCCTGGGCAATTTGGCAGGTGGTGAAGAGACAGATGGTTGCTCTTCAGTGCTCTGGCCTTGGGAGGATGCGGAAGTCATTGAAGTGGATGCGTTAGCTGCCATCCATCCGACAACGGCTTCAATTTGTTCGTCACGCAGCAGTGGGGTACGGCGAGGTCCTACAAAGCTGCGCATGAAGGACTGTTGCCTGGTAAAAGTGGGGGATGCCGGGTCACTGGTGGCCGCAGCAGACACCGAATCCCCACATCCTCTCCCTGCTGAATCCCCCCGTCCTCTCCCTGCTGAAACTCCACGGCCACGACCACGTGCCTTACTCCCTGCCTTCTTCATCTTGGTAGACTGATAAAGATAGGCAGAAAAGTAAAAAAGGGGTGGCTTAGTGTTCTTATTCCTGAACACCTGCTAACCAGTATAAGAAACACTAATTTGGCTAAGAGTGTGTGTACTACACTTTAATATGATCTAATGTGGCCTAGACAACTGTAAAGTGGAGTGTTTGGTGAACTTTATTTCCTTTTTTTTGGGTGGGGGGAAAGGAAAGGATGTGACCAAAGTTTGAAAGCTATAGTATCACAAACTTTTTGAAGCGATTACAATGCAGGAAGCTAACCTACAATGCAAATTGATGAGGCTCCAAAAAATAGGGTGATGCTAGCCTGGCTGGCCCTGAAGGGCACAAGCCAGCAAAAAGGCTCCTCTATCTAATCCTATATAGTGTTTGCAACCAACCAATGACAATGGATGCGGTTGGAAGCACACTAATATAGGAGCAAAAATCTGGCTAAATTAGCTGCAAAAAAAAGACTATGTATGAGGCAGTGACGCACGCTGAGCGGACTACAGCTAGCGGTGGCTGTAGAACACACTGCAACGTGAGCTGCACTCACACACAGAGAGACCTATCAGACAGCCAAAAACAGTGCAGAGAAATGGGCTATAGCACTGAAAGGCTGCTGAAAGGCTCCGCTGTCCACTCCTTTAGTGTTTGCAACCAACGTATATGGATACGTATGGAAGCACACTATATACAGGAGAAAAAAAAAGCAGCAATAAAAGAAAAATGTGTATGAGGCAGAGACACACGCTGGCCGGCCTACAAGCAGACGTGCCTGCAGGACACACTACACAGCGTGGGTCTGCACTCACACAGCCCTTGCAGACAGCTGTGAAAACAGCGCTGCTAGGGAAAAGCAAGCTACAGTGGTGGTTTATGTAGCCTGGGTTAAGCACTATATGTTTTGTGGAATCGCTATTTCTAACTGTCCCTCACAGTCTTCAACAGCAGCCTGTCCCTAACTGAATTCACAGCAGAGTGACCAGAAATGGCGGCTGCAGCGCTTTTTATAGTGCATCATGACATCATTTCAGCAGCCAATCACAGCCATGCCAGTAGTTAACATGCCTACATGCCTAACAGGATGTGCTCACACTTCTGAGGATCCCCATTGGCTGAATCAAATCGAGCGGGCTCCTAGCATTATGGGAACTTCCGATTCCGGTATTCGATATGAAAAAAGTATCGGAACTAAGTATCGGAATTCCGATACAGCTAATATCGGCCGATACCCGATACTTGCGGTATCGGAATGCTCAACACTATCGAAGACATGTCAGTAGTTTATAGAATAAAAGAGCAATTTATATTTTACTCAAAAATATACCTATAAAGAGAAAAATCAGACCAACTGAAAATTTTGCAATGGTATCTTTTATTTTATGCCGGAGCTGTATATTCACACACACACACAACTCTGGCAAAAATAAAGAAACCACTTCCAAATGTTCAGTTTGTCTGATTTTTCTCTTTATAGGTATGAGTCGCCCCTCACACCCAGGGCAGTGGGATACTCGGTACCGGGCCGGTGTCAGGGGGAATGTGTGTCACAGCAGCGGTGACCCGGTCCGTGGCCCTGGGGCGCCCAATATCAATGGTGGTGATGTTAATGGTGTTAAAATTTATGGAATAGTTTGTGACGCCACCCGTGGTGTTTGGCAAGTAAGATGTTGAGCCAACGCTGCATGCAGATCCACTGGGACTGATGGTGTGGTGCAGCAAAGATGGTGTAGCTCCCCACAGGTGGAGCTGTAGTCCCAGGGCAGAGTAGGTGCAATGGATGAGGAGAGGCGCAGAATGGTATAGATGTTGTTACCCAGATGTGGCGGTGCTGGAATAACTGGAGGACACCAGAGTATGCAGTTCCAAAGCTTTACTCACTGTTTGCAGTTCACACAACGGCCTGCCTCCGCACTGTGTTCTTCGGGTCAGGGCCCCAGCCAACTGCCAGGCAGGGTAGGATTCTCCCCTCCACACTCTGACAATATGTACCTTACTGAATGACTCTTCCAATGCGCCTTTAGGTGCGAAGCACTCCAGTGCTTAGTTACCCTGGAATGCCTCTCTCTAGGTGTTCCTAGTCTCTACTTGTATGACAGACAGCTGTAGCCTGCTTCGGGGACTCCTCTCTGTGTCCCGGCTCACTATCCAGTTGCTGTTGTGTCCCAAGTCTATGATGGGAGTAAGGCGTTAGTGGCTCACTACTCCTCCGGTGTCTGTTGCCGGACATAAAGATCCAATCAACCTCGGGGACTGGGCCCCGGCCTTTGCGCTCTGGACTGGAAGGGTTCTCTCTCTTTCTCAACCTGCTTCCCACCTTCCTTCTATTCTCCTTCGTTCCGATCTGTTCTATCTCTCTTATGGAATCTGTAGTCTCCAGTCTACGTCTCCTTCCTTCTGTTCCTTTCCCGTGCCAGCTGGCTCAGGTCACTGAGGCAGCTGCAGCACTCCTTCTTCCATCCCTCTTCCAGGGATCCTCCCTCCTGTCTGAGTGACTTCCTACTCCACTGACCTTCTGTCTGACTGACCTGAAATCCTACACCTTCCCTCTCTTTTATAGCTAACTCCAGCCACCTCCCCAGCACCTCTCGTGTTATGAAGCCAGGGACCACAGAAGGCACCCTATGACCTTTCCAGCATAAAGCATGGATGGATCCCTGCTGAACTCTCCTGTATGTGGGGTGCAGGTGTTGGAATGTGAAAGGGGGGTTCCCAGCCTACCTGGATGGTGGGGTACCACACCTTAGGAGAAGGTGCAGTACCTCTGTGACGACTGAAGCCTCAAGGGCGCCATATACCCCCCGTTAAACACAGCACGTCCGCGGGCTGCAAGACAACAAAAGTACAATACAGGAACACACAAAAATTTTAAATGCTGTTTACCAATACTTATCTAATCTTCCTATTGTAGGAGGCACATTTTTTAAACGTTACAAACAGGCTAACTTCCTATCTTAGTATCAAAAATTTTCTTGAAGTGCAATTCCTAGTTCAAAGTACAATTATTCTTTCATTTTTCTCTCTCTCTAGTACACATTTATTTTTTCTACTTTCACTGTCTCTTCCAGACGCAAGACACTGACCTCAAATACCTGGTCTGTCACCTGTCACTTTCAATTCTTTATTCAATTCTCACATTCTATCTCAAAACTTTTCTAATTTTCTGTATCAAACATGCTATAAAAGACATTTACTTTTCATAAAACACAACATTATCTGTTCTATCTCTCATATGGAATCTGTAGTCTCCAGTGTACGACTCCTTCCTTCTGTTCCTTTCCCGTGCCAGCTGGCTCAGGTTCCCAGCCTACCTGGATGGTGGGGTACCACACCTTAGGAGAAGGTGCAGTACCTCTGTGGCGACTGAAGCCTCAGGGGGCGCCACAGGTACATTTTTTAGTTAAATGTAAATTGTTCTTTTAGTCTACAAACTTCTGACAAATTGTCTCTGAATTTCCAAGCAATACATTGTTTTTTTTTTTTTCTGAAAAGGTAAAAAACAAAACAAAACCCCAGTGCTTTCAGACCTCAAACAATGCAAAGAACAATGTCAGGGTTTTGATGTGGTGGTCTCTTAATTTTTTCCAGAGCTGTGTATGTACGTTATGTATATACAGCTATGGAAAAAATTAAGAGACCATCACATCAAAACTCTGTCATGGCAGCCCAATCTCCAGGAGCAGTGTGAAAGACTGGTGGCAAGCATGCCGAGACGCATGAAAGCTGTTTTTAAAAATCACGTTTATTCCACAAAATATTGATTTCTGAACTCTTCCTGAGTTAAAACATTAGTATTGTTTCTAAATGATTATGAACATGTTTTCTTAGCATTATTTGAGGTCTGAAAGCACTGTTTTTTTTAATTTTGACCATTTTTCTTTGTCAGAAAGAAATACAAAATTGTTTGCTTGGAAATTCGAAGACGTGTTGTCAGAAGTTTATAGTCTAAAGGAACAATTTACCTTTTATCCAAAAATATACCTATAAAGAGAAAAATCAGACAAACTGTACATTTGAAAGTGGTCTCTTAATTTTTTATTTACTACAGGACATTCTGCACCATTCATATGAGGATTCTCCAGTAATGGGCAACTCCTTTGAATTCACTACAATTAACCCCATTCTGACATTTGACGTACTATCCCTTCCATGTGCCCTGGGCCCGTATGCCCATGGACGGAATAGTACGTCATAGTGATCAGATGCGCTCACGAGGGGAGCGCAGCTGATCACTGACGGGTGTCAGCTGATTATCACACTGCTGTGATTATTTCACGACCCACTCCCGGCACATTAACCCCTGGCACCTACGATCAAACATGATCCCAGTGTACCGGGGTTATAGGGAAGAATGGCACAGGGAGGGGGATCCCTGCGTGCTTCCCTGAGCCCCTCGGAACAACGCGATGTGCTCGCATTGTTCCGAGGGCATTCTTCCTGCAGGCCCCCAGATCCAAAATGGCTGCGGGGGCCTTCCGGATCCTGCAGGGAGGCCGATTGCTCAGTGCCTGCTGAGAAAGCCTCCTGCACTGCCTGTCAGATTGGTGATCTGACAGAGTGCTGTCTAAACTGTCAGATCAGCGATCTAACACAATATAGTAATGTCCCCCCCCGGCACAACGTAATAAAGTTAAAAAAAAAAAAAAAGTGTAAAAATAATTTTAAAAAAATTCCTAAATAAAAAAAAAAAGCCCTAATTGTTTTTTCTGTAAATAAAATTAAACATATTTAGTATCGCTGCATCCGTAACGACAAGCCCTATAAAACTTTCCCACTAGTTAACCCCTTTATTGAACCCCTTCAAAAAATAAAAAAAAGGCAAAAAACAATGCTTTATCATCATACCGCCGTACAAACAGTGCAATAACACGCGATCAGAAAGACGGATATAAATAACCATGGTACCGCTGAAAACCTCATCTTGTTCCGCAAAACACGAGCCGCCATACAGCATCATCAGCAAAAAAATAAAGAAGTTAAAGCTCGCAGAATAAAGCGATGCAGAAATAATTATTTTTTTATATAAAATTGTTTTCATTGTACAAATGCGTCAAAATATAAAATAAGATAAATGAGGTATCGCTGTAATCGTACTGACCCGAAGAATAAAACCGCGTTATCAATTTTACCACACGTGGAGCGGTGTAAATGCCCTCTCTCCAAAATAAATTATTGAAATGCTGTTTTTTGTTCATTCTGCGTCCCAAAAATCGGAATAAAAATCGATCAAAAAATGTCACTTGCCCGAAAATGGTACAGTAAAAATGTCAACTCATCCCGTAAAAAATAAGACCTCCCATTACTCTGTGGGTCAAAATATGGAAAAATTATAGCTCTCAAAATGTGATGATGCAAAAACTATTTTTTGAAATAAAAAGCGTCTTTTAGCGCATGAAGCTGCCAAACATAAAACCCTGCTATAAATAGTAAATCAAACCCCCCTTTATCACGCCCTTAGTTAGGGAAAAATAATAAAATAAAAAAAGTGTTTATTTCCATTTTCCCATTAGGGTTAGGGGTGTGTTAGGGTTGGAGTTAGAATTGGGGGGTTTCCACTGTTCTGGCACATCAGGGGCTCTCCAAACGCGACATGGCGTCTGATCTCAATTCCAGCCAATTCTGCGTTGAAAAACTCAGACGGTTCTCCCTCCCTTCCAAGCTCTGCCATGCGCCCAAACAGTGGTTTACCCCCACATATGGGGTATCAACGTACTCAGGACAAATTGCATAACAACTTTTTGGGTCCAATTTCTCCTGTTACCCTTGGGAAAATAAAAAAATTGGGGGCAAAAATATAATTTTTGTGGAAAAAAAATGATTTTTTTATGGCTCTACGTCATAAACTTCTGTGAAGCACTTGGGGGTTCAAAGTGCTCACCACACATCTAGATAAGTTCCTTGGGGGGGTCTAGTTTCCAAAATGGGGTCACTTGTGGGGGTTTTCCACTGTTTAGGTACATGAGGGGCTCTCCAAACGCGACATGGCGCCCGATCTCTTCTAGCCAATTTTGCATTGAAAGTCAAATGCTGCTCTTTCCCCTCCGAGCTCTGCCATGCGCCCAAACAGTAGTTTACCCCCACATATGGGGTATCAGCGTTCTCAGGACAAATTGCATTATAGCTTTTTGGGTCCTGTTTCCCTTGGTAAAATAAAGATCATTTTTGTGGAAAAAAATATGATTTTTTAATTTTACAGCTATATGTTATAAACTTATGTGAAGCCCTTGGGGATTCAAAATTCTCACCACAAATCTACATAAGTTCCTTGAGGGGTCTAGTTTCCAAAATGGTGTCATTTGTGGGGGGTTTCCACTATTTAGGTACATCAGGGGCTCTCCAAATGCGACATGTCGTCTGATCTCAATTCCAGCCAATTTTGCGTTGAAAACGTCAAATGGCGCTCCTTCCCTTCCGAGCTGTGCCATGCGCCGAAACAGTGGTTCCCCCCACATATCAGGTATCAGCGTACTCAGGACAAATTGCACAATAACTTTTGTAGTCCAATTTCTCCTGTTACTCTTGGGAAAATAAAAAAATTGGACCTGAAGTATTTTTTTTGTGAAAAAAAGTTAAATGTTCATTTTTTTTAAACATTCTGAAAATTCCTGTGAAGCACCTGAAGGGTTAATAAACTTCTTGAATGTGGTTTTGAGCACCTTGAGGGGTGCAGGTTTTAAAATGGTGTCACTTTTGGGTATTTTCTATATTTTCATATAGACCCCTCAAAGTGACTTCAAATGTGATGTGGTCCCTAAAATAAAATGGTGTTGTAAAAATGAGAAATCGCTGGTCAATTTTTAACCCTTATAACTTCCTAACAAAAAAAAATTTGGTTCCAAAATTGTGCTGATATAAAGTAAATATCTGGGAAATGTTACTTATTAAGTATTTTGTGTGTCATAACTCTGTGATTTAAGGGCATAAAAATTAAAATTTGGGAAATTGCGAAATTTTCAAAATTTTCGCCAAATTTGTTTTTTTTTCCCACAAATAAACGCAAGTCATATCAATGAAATTTTACCACTAACATGAAGTACAATATGTCATGAGAAAACAATGTCAGAATCATCGGGATCCATGGAAGCGTTCCGGAGTTATGACCTCATAAAGGGACAGTGGCCAGAATTGTAAAAATTGGCCCGGTCATTAATGTGCAAACCACCCTTGGGGGTAAAGGGGTTAATGTGTGTGTATATATAGGGAGCTGTGCTGCATTTTGACTGAACCCTTTCATATGTTCTCAGCGTAACTTGGTATAAAATTTATCTTTCACATCTGAACCGTACTCATTGCTGGAAACTTGACTCTACGAACCTGCTGGAGAAGAAATTAAGCGGAGCCATGCTTTCAGATGTAGATCCCGGTTACTGGAAGAAGGTCTATGTTCGAGAATTGATAATGACCAGAGAGAAGGAAATTGCTCAGATAATAAAATCTGTAAAGCGTAACACTTCTAGAGACAAGCCAGTTAATATGGAAAAGGCTGTAAAGTAAGTGGCTCCAGCATTTGTGATGACTGTATTAATAATATTCTAATATGCTTTTCACTGGGTCAGGAATATCCTGATTTTGTCCCACATGATTGTACAATAGGGAGGACCTTATTGTAAATGGAGAAGAGAGTACATCTGGTGCCCCCATTCATGACAACAAGAACAGAGGGCTTTGGTGTAGGGAAGGGCACTTGATTCAAGTGCACAGCAAGTTGTTAGTATCGCTGTTCAGGGAAAACTATTAGGACACGTTCCAATGTTCAGGATTTGGTCAGTATTTCACATCAGTATCTGAAATCCAAAACTAGGAGAGGAACCATGAGAGAAAACGTACACTAGAAACACGTGCACCACTTCTGTATTTCACACCCACTCCTTGATTTGGCTTACAAATAATGATGTGAAATATTGACCAAATACTGAATGTGAAAGCGTGGCCTTAGAGGAAATTCACGAAGGACAGAAACACTGTGGATTTTTCTTGCAAATTGACATATGAAAAAAAACTAGTATGAATACTGTACAAAACAGGTCAAACGCTGACCACATTTTGTGTCAGTAAATTGATCTGTCATGCTGACTTTTAAGGGGGCTTTACACGTAGCGATATCGCTAGCAATATCACTAAAGCGTCACCGATTTTGTGACGTAGCAGCGATATTGCTAGCGATATCGCTATGTGTGATACTTACCTCCGACCGGCTCCCCCGCTGTCTGTCGCTGATCGCATGAGATCGCGCAGGTCCATTTCTCGTCGGACGCTTCCTGCTGGGCTTGCTGCTGGCGCCAACGAGCGACGCGTGGACGCGGACGGAGGAAGTCAGGATCGCCGCGTCTGAAAGGTAAGTACGACCGCTGCTGCGTCGCTGGTGAGATCTGCCTGTTTGCCAGCTCACTAGCGACCATTTAGTGATGCACTAGCGATCCTGTCCGGGTCATATCGTGGTCGGGATCGCTGGTGCTTCGCTAAATGTAAAGGGGCCCTTAGACCTGCGGTGTGTCATTTTGGAGAACCTAAGATAAAAGCAAAATTTGCAAATACCCTGTAGTAAGTAAATAAACTGTTAATTACATGTACAATTACTTAGTTAGGATACTTGGTTAACATTGTTTTGATTAAAAAGAAATGTAAAAGCCAAGCCACCATGACAAGATGTAACCAAATCCGGACTGTACCTAACTTTTGTAGTTCACCTCACTACGTCAGCCGAAATAAAGATAGATGGGAGCAGAGAAGAACCTGGGTCCTGGCTGTTCAGACAACGGCCAGTGGAAAGCTATATAAACAAATAGAACAGCCTAAAAGAGGGAGTCACACCCCGTTTTTTTTTTTTGTCTTTGGTTTAGTTTTTTGTACTTTGTACAAAATGGATGTGATTCCCCTTCTGTTGGCTGTTCCTTTTGTTTATGCAGCCTTCCACCGTCAGGTGTCTGAACAGTTGGGACCCCGGTCGTGCTTTGCCCCATCTGTTTTAATGTCTGCTGACATATACAGTTGTGGCCAAAAGTATTGACACCCCTGCAATTCTGTCAGATAATACTCAGTTTCTTCCTGAAAATTATTGCAAACACAAATTCTTTGGTATTATCTTCATTTAATTTGTCTTAAATGAAAAAACACAAAAGAGAATGAAGCAAAAAGCAAAACATTGATCATTTCACATAAAACTCCAAAAATGGGCCAGACAAAAGTATTGGCACCCTCAGCCTAATACTTGGTTGCACAACCTTTAGCCAAAATAACTGCGACCAACCGCTTCCGGTAACCATCAATGAGTTTCTTACAATGCTCTGCTGGAATTTTAGACCATTCTTCTTTGGCAAACTGCTCCAGGTCCCTGATATTTGAAGGGTGCCTTCTCCAAACTGCCATTTTTAGATCTCTCCACTGGTGTTCTATGGGATTCAGGTCTGGACTCATTGCTGGCCACCTTAGAAGTCTCCAGTGCTTTCTCTCAAACCATTTTCTAGTGCTTTTTGAAGTGTAAAAAACAAAGCTATAAAAACTCGCGCTGTAGTGTACAACTAAGGGTTAAATTCCACCAAACCAGTTTTTATATGCCAAGACTAATGTCTCAAACTAGACTGAGATAAAGGATGTGTTACCTTTCAGGCATGCACTGGCATAATGGCACTGGAATTCCAAGAGCGGTGTTTAGCAGACAGGGAGTCTGCTAAAGGGAGATTGCTAATGCAATCTAGCCCCCTGAGCGCTCTGTAGTGCTCCCTAGCCTGTCACGTGATTAATCACGTGTCTGTGACGTCACGCAAGGATGTTTGGATGTTAGTCGAGGTTCTTTATCCAACATCCGCACAATCTTGCGTTGAAATCTCTTGTCAATTTTTCTTTTCCGTCCACATCTAGGGAGGTTAGCCACAGTGCCATGGGCTTTAAACTTCTTGATGACACTGCGCACAGTAGACACAGGAACATTCAGGTCTTTGGAGATGGACTTGTAGCCTTGAGATTGCTCATGCTATCTCACAATTTGGTTTCCCAAGTCCTCAGACAGTTCTTTGGTCTTCTTTCTTTTCTCCATGCTCAATGTGGTACACACAAGGACACAGGACAGAGGTTGAGTCAACTTTAATCCATGTCAATTGGCTGCAAGTGTGATTTAGTTATTGCCAACACCTGATAGGTGCCACAGGTAAGTTACAGGTGCTGTTAATTACACAAATTAGAGAAACATCACATGATTTTTCGAACAGTGCCAATACTTTTGTCCACCCTCTTTTTATGTTTGGTGTGGAATTATATCCAATTTGGCTTTAGGACAATTCTTTTTGTGTTTTTTCATTTAAGACAAATTAAATGAAGATAATAATACAAAAGAATTTGTGTTTGCAATCATTTTCAGGAAGAAACTGAGTATTATCTGACAGAATTGCAGGGGTGTCAATACTTTTGGCCACAACTGTAGTGAGTCAAACTACAAGAGTTAGGTACTGTTCTGACTAGGGTACACCTTGTTGCGGTGGGATGGCTTTTACGTGTTTTTGATCACAATAATATTACTAAAGTACCCTATGTTATTTACTTGTACTATTACAATTTACTTACTTTACAAAACGGTATTTGCACATTTTTTTTAATCTTAGGTTCTGATTGTTAAATGGCCACAGTGTGAATGGACGCCTGTACCAACTTTTGCGCTGGCTCAATTTTTTCAGATGTTAGCATCATTTCGTGTTGCAGAATGTGAACACATTTGCTGTGGATTTTTCTTCCCTGTTGACTTTATCAAGAAAATAAAAATCCACAATATTATTTACTGGGAATTACCCAAAAATCAGCAGGAACATTGTCAAATGCAAACAATTCTACAAGATACATGGGAATCGTAAGAAAAAATGTCAGCAAGCCCCTTTTTGATTGTTTGATTGTACATGAAGCAAGCTAGATTTTTCTTTTTTTTTCATCTAAAAATCAAAATCCAAGTCCTTATGCTCCATGACTGTGGGGTTTGTCTATCCCTGATGTGGAGGGCACCTGTTCACTGTGTTCTTTGCTCTTTTTTACAGGATGTCTGGCCTGATTTTTGCCCTTACCTTTCTGGACAACCGTGGGAAGGAAACTGTGATCGAACAGACGAATGTGCATTTCAGGGATAGTTCTGTTACTGTGACATGGAATAGTTATATTTGGCCCGAATTTCACTCCCTGACGAAGCTTCAGCTCCATGGGATCACACCAGTGCTAACAGATAAACGCTTGAAGTCTATCAGGAATGGGTGCGTATGATACTAGCAGAATTCACTATGGAATTGAATGAAAATGTTCTTTAGTTTTCTCATCTTGTAGTCAGCTGTCCAGCTGTAAAGGGATTGTTCCCTTGCTGTACTCCCTTTCCCTGGGTCCTTCAGTGAGTCTCTGCCTCTGCTCCCGGCATGGGGCATTGGTTGTGAACGTTGACGTTACTTTGACAGCATGGTAGCCAATCGGTGAGCTCACTGGCTGGATGAAGGGTATTTTCTCCCTCACCCATGACAGCACCACGGAGAGAGGGGATCCGCCCTTCAGGGACAGGAACCTACAGATAAAAAGGGCGGTACCTCTCCTCCGCCTTCAGTTGGGTTCCTGTCCCTGACGGAGGGACCCACAGGACGGTACCTTTCGTGTGTCCAGGATCCGGGGCCGGCCTGACCGGTGGTGGCAGCGGGAAGGCCCCTGCCTCGGGAAGGTGCGGTGCCCGAAGCCGCCACTGCTGGGGCCCATGCGGGCTGCCGGGTGAGCGGGCGGGAGTGACGCCGGAGCCGCCGCTCCGGAGAGGAAGTCGGGGCTCGTGGGGACCCGGTAAACATGCGGGCGGCGCCGGGTTACAGAGGTGTACCAAGATGGCGGCCGCCCCGGAAGTAGAAGCCGGCTTCCGGGTCCCTAGAACCGGCGCATGCGCAGGAGCGCTCTCCCGGGACCGCGGTGCAGGGGTGACGCCAGCCGGGAAATTTTAAAATGGTGGCTGCACAAGCGCTCCAGGCTGGAGGCGATCCTGAAGGGGATAGTGACCAGCAACAGGAGCAGCAAGCCAGGCAGCAGCTTTAGCAGCAGCAGCACCACCACCACAATCATCGTCAAAAGAACGCAGTACAGATGGTCGTTCCAGTAGTCACTCCACGCAGCATAGCACGTCAGCTGCAAGGAGCAAATCGCCACCAGGAGTGCAGCCTATTCAGGACCTGACTCCATCTCCCGAATCGATACCTGCAACCGCATACCTTTGGGTGAGTGATCTTCGTGAATGTTCACCATTGTATTAAAAGTTCCATTTCCCTTACTAGGGAAAGAAGGGGAAAAGAAAAGGGGTGCCCCACTTGTGCTAGTCCCCTACCTATTTCTTGAGAGAGTGGTTCTACACCTCAGAGCCAGCTGCCACCTTCACCATCTCACTCTGCTGCGGACACCAGGCAGCCAGAGTTCAACACCAGTTTCAGCAGTGGCTTCAAGCCAGCTGGTAACTCCACCAGGTTTCTGCAGTGGCTTCACAAGACGCTATCACCAACACCTGCCTAGACCATGTGACCCCATGGGAAAAGGGAATGGTCAAATGATCAGGGGCCAAAAACTGCTATAACCCCAGTGACCACCGGGGGCAAAAGCCAAAGCAAAGAAAACATCGAGTGCAAAAAAAAACAAAAAAAACGGAACCATTAAATTGGAGGTCAGAGTGCCCTTATATCCCTTAAGCATAGGGACAAATCAAAAAAAAAAAAAAAAAAGAGAAAGACACAATAGTGATTTCCCAGTCAGATTCCTCGACATCGGGGAGAAATCACGTCAAAACCCTCAGATTCCAGTTCCTCATCCTCAGACGAGGAAACAGAGGGGCGTCACTGCTTCCCCCTAGACGAGGTGGACAAACTAGTGAAAGCGGTAACGTCTACCATGGGGGTGCTGGACCCTAGGCCGGATAAAACAGTCCAGGACATAATGTTCGGGGGACTGGGCCAGAAAAGGCGCGGAGAGTGTTCCCGCTAAATGAAAATGTGCGGGGTCTAATCAAAAAGAATGGGATAAACCGGACAGGAAAAACACCACGGTCCCTTCCCTTAAAAGGAAATATCCCTGTGAGGAAAGGGGCCCGAAGCTCGATGTAGCTGTCGCAAAGGCCTCAAAAAAAAAAAAAAAAAAAAAATTTTGCCCTCCCCTTTGAGGACATGGGCACCCTCAGGGGTCCCCTAGATAAAAAGGCAGATACCTTTCTTAAAGGTGCATGGCAGTTAGCTGGAGGTAACCTCAGGCCAGCCATAGCGGGACGCCAAGCGATAAAATCCTAGACTCTATCCCAGTAATAAGGGGAGCGGCTGCCTTCCTAGCGGACTCATCCGCAGACTCAGTCTGGTTATCGTCCAAAGCAGCAGCACTCTCAAATGCAGCTAAGAGGCCCTTTCGGAATAGAAAGTTTCTTTTGCGGAGACCACCGAGAGAGCAAAGTGGGCTGAGAAGAGATAGAGGGTTCCTCCTCGGCAACTTGTCCTGAGACAAAAAGCCCTCTAGGTGACAGTTTGCTCAGGGTGGGGGGAAGGTTAACCCTTTTTTCTCCCAGCCTGGAAAAGAATATCAAACAACCCATGGACAGTAAACCCCTAATCCAGGAGGGCCTAAGGATAAACTTCTCTCCCTCCCGCCTCAAAAGTATGTAATGACTCCGCTAAGATCCAGTATGCAAGAGCAGAAAGCCCTAGGAAACGAAGTCCTAAGCCTGGTAGAAAAAGGAGCCCTCCAGGAGGTTTCCCTGCAGGGAAGGGGCAAGGGGTTTTACTCCCCTCTTTTTCCTGGTGACCAAGCCAGGCGGCAGGTTTCAGACAATTATAAATTTAAAAAAAAAAAAAAATTTTTTGGAGTCAATCAGGTCCACCACCAATCTCGGTGTTGGATCTCAGCGACGCCTATTATCACATCCCCATTCACAAAAACTCCAGGAAATATCTCAGGTTAGCTGTCTCGATAAAGGGCGAGATAAGAGAACTCCAGTATAGAGCCTTGCCATTCGGAATATCTGTAGCTCCACGGGCAGAGATGATGGCCCATATAAGGGAGCAAGACATAATATTAATCCCGTATCTGGACTATTTTTTAATAGCAACCAGCTTGGTTCAAAAACGCTGGGAACAGGGGGACAGAGTGATGGGCACTCTGCAAGGCCTGGGCTGGCTCCTGAATCTAAAAAATCAAGATCAGAGCCCAGCAGAGTACAGGAATTCTTGGGTCTAATATTGGACTCAAACATTCAAGAGTGCCGCCTCCCAGACCGCAAGAAGGAGAAAATCGCTCAAATTGTAACAAGAGCCATCCAAACTCCCTCCATGACATTAAGAAAAGCGATGTCACGACTAGGTTCTCGCTCCGCCTGCCTGCCAGCAGTCCAATGGGCTCAGTTACACACGAGAGTTCTACAGTGGGATGTACTAGCCAACTAGTCTGCAGTAGGGGGACACCTAGAGGGTCGTATTACCCTAAATTCAAAAACTACTCATTCCCTAACCTGGTGGAAAAGCCAAGACAACCCTTCCAAAGGGATCCCCTGGGTAACAAAAAATAACACACATAGCTACCACATATGCCAGTCCCACAGGGTGGGGAGCACACATGAACAACGAAGTGGCCCAGGGTACGTGGGGAGTTCAAGAATTAGAAGCCTCCTCGAACCAGTGAGAGCTCTTAGCAGTGGGCTACGCATTAGTACACTTCTTACCCCTGCTCCGGGGTCATCATGTCCGCATATTTCGGACAATCGAGTCACAATAGCATATATAAATCATCAGGGGGGAACCAGGTCCCGAGCCCTAATGGAAACATTCTCCAGAGTCCTCAAATTAGCAGAGGCAAACCTGCTATCTCTGTCACCACTACACATCCGGGGCACGGAGAATCAAAGGGCAGACTTTCTAAGTCGCTCCCAATTATGACAAGGGGAATGGGTCCTAAAGCGGTCCGTTTTTCGGCAGATTGAAAAAATGTGGGGGGACCCGGGCATAGATCTGTTTGCCGACTTCAGAAACAAAAAGTGGAAACTTTCTGCTCCATAGACCCCAGGGGGAATCCTCTAGCTCTGGACGCCTTCATACTCCCATGGACATGGGGCCTAACATATGCCTTTCCCCCGATCATGCTGATCCCAGCAGTGTTAAGAAAAGTCAGGGAGGATGGGGCAGGAATGATTTTAATAGCCCCCTTCTGGCCCAAAAGAACCTGGTTCTCCTGGCTAAGAATATTCTCTCTAACTGACCCATGGATCCTCCCAGATCTCCTGGACCTGCTATCGCAGGGGCCAGTGTTACACCCTCAGGCAGGGAGATTCCATTTAACAGCATGGAATTTGAGAGGGCACTGATGAGAGACAGAGGAATTTCAGAGAACCTGATAACTACACTACAAAAAAAAAAAAAAGAGAAAAAATTCTTATCCACTTCGGAGGTAAAGGTTCAGGATGAGGTTCACATTGACAAAATCCTAGAATTTCTACAAAAGGGCCTAGAACAGGGTCTAGCGGTCAACACATTAAAGGTACAAGTAGAGGCCTTGGGCACCTTTATAACCATAATGTGGTAGGTAATCCCTGGGTGACAGATTACTAAGGCCGTATCCAGATCCGGGCCGATAGCTAATCAAAGATTACAATCATGGGATCTAAATCTTGTACTATCCACGCTAACAGGCCCTCCATTCGAACCTATTCACTCAGCATCCCTAAGAATCCTGTCGTTAAAAACAGTGCTTCTTTTGGCGCTAACATCAGCTCGCAGAGTGAGCGATATGCAAGCTTTATCAGTAGGGCCACCTTTCACAAAGATTCTAGATGATAGGGTCATTTTAAAGCCTGACCTGGCATATCTACCCAAAGTGTCATCACACTTCTATAAGTCCCAAGAGGTAGTCCTTCCTTCATTCTGCCCAAATCCTAAAAAGAAGGGAGAAGACAAATTCCACACCTTAGACGTGATGAGGTGCCTAGTGCAGTATCTAGAGGCCACCAAGAAATGTAGGAAGGAAGGCTCTCTCCTTGTGTGTTTTCAGGGACCTTGGAAGGGACTCAAAGCATCTAAGAGTACCCTGGAAAGGTGCATAAGGGATGCGATTGCCCTGGCATATTCATCCAGTGAAAATACCATTCCGGAAGGGTTGAGAGCCCATTCCACAGGAGTGATGGTGACCTCATGGGCTGAAAGATCTGAGGTATCAATAGAAAAAATCTGTAAGGCGGCCACCTGGTCATCACCTTCGACCTTTTTTAGGCACTATAGATTAGATCTAGCCTCTACGTCTGACCTGACCTTCGGGAGTAGGGTCCTTCAGGCGGTGGTCCCTCCCTAAGCTACCAATCTCTGTAATTCTCTCCGTGGTGCTGTCATGGGTGAGGGAGAATAGCTTAGTTACTCACCGATAACGGTGTTTCTCAGAACCCATGACAGCACCCGCTTATTCCCCTCCCCTTCACGAGTGTGGTGGGCACGTTTTACTGTTAGTAGAGTGTTTCCGTTTAGACACGGTGCTTCTGATAATAAGCAATATTATAATGTTATGCATATATTTCTGTTGTCTAACTAACCTGGAGACCCTCTGATGCTCTGTAACCAACTGAAGGCGGAGGAGAGGTACCGCCCTTTTTATCTGTAGGTTCCTGTCCCTGAAGGGCGGATCCCCTCTCTCCGTGGTGCTGTCATGGGTTCTGAGAAACACCGTTATCGGTGAGTAACTAAGCTATTACTGAATGCCCATCTCCGAGTCACTGAGCTCACTGATTAGTTACCATGCTGTTGATGTAACGTCTGTCACGCACCCTTTGTTAGACACCAGTGGTAGACCTGGGGAAAATGGGCAGAGCACAGTTTTTTTTTTTCTTTAATCAAAATGCAGCATAGGATGAATTATCTTTGAACAGGAACAACTCCTTTAAGCCCACGATATTAAAAAAAAAAAAATGTTCTGGTCCGACAGCTATCTCATCCATACATAGGAATGCTTATTTCGGCTGAGCAATCCTGTGTTCTCTATTGGAGAGCTACTGACATACTCCTCTGGCTGATGCATTTCCCCTAGAGGAAAAAAGGTCAGAAATTGCAGATGCCAGATATTTGCGATACATCAGGTATCGGGGGAGAGCACAAGATCCCATACACATCTGACAGTCAGGCGATATCTCCCCAATCGTGGCAGGTTCAGCCTGGTCTAATGTGTATAAGGGCCTGTATATCTCCCTGCACCACACCAGCAGGGATATCTACAGTAGGAACGTTCCCAAACTTGTATAGGTTTGAGTTGTACTTTTTTTTTTTTTTTTTTGTATTATTTAAAATAAAATTCGATTTTTAAACATGGTATTTTTGTGTGACATTTTGCTCAGGCTTCAAAGGCTTTCTCTCATTGCGGAATATGACTTGAGCAAAAAGAAGGATTTTAGCAGATTCATTGGCCAGGACATGCACATTAAACTTTTCCATCTTCATCCTGGTCTTATCATTGGCATGTGGAAGGTAAGCTTTTCTTCTGATGCAAAAGGATATCTAGGTTTAATACCAAGCTGCTGCTACACGTCAGAACACTATGTATTTCATCCTATACACAGATGCCTTATAGTACCAGCCGCCTGGAGGAGGCCATCCATTTACTATTTTTATTATCACTGTAAATCAGTAGGTATAGTGTAAGTAACAAGAAATTTCTTGTTCTAGATTGAGCCTTATAGACTTTTTCTAATTTCCCTGTTACTTGGAAATCTTGTGTGGAATATATATATTAGACATTTTCATTATTGACCAGTCAATGGCTGTTGTATAGCATTATTTTCCAGTTCACTTAGATGACTTTTCTGAAAATCTACTAATACCACGATGCATTCTGTACAAACCGTCCATGTTTTGAGGTCCATATCGTGCCACTGCTCCCTCATTGGCTGTCTTGTATGTGATATATGCCTAAGTGAAGTGAAATCTATGTTACAAGGGCAAGTGTTATTATTTATGCCTGAGGGTTGAATTCAGAATAAGCATAAATTGATGTTTTATTTTCAGGTAGCTCTAGAAAAAAAAAATCTAATTTTTGTAAGAGCGTGTTTCCACCTTCATTAAGAAAAATCCACTACAAATGGTAATAAATGCATTTGTCACTAATTGTTTTGGCGTAAGTAGTTCAAGTAGGGTGAGTTTTTTAACATATTTTGGGGGAAACGCAGCCTCCACAATAGATTCCATCAAATAGCCAGAGAAGAAAAACTACAGGGCATACTTAACTTTTTTACCACCAGGAATAAAGCTGATGAGCATCATTAGGCATAGCACATCAGAGCAATAAATACAAGCTTTACTAGTAGATTGTATACGAATGTAACTGATGGCATTTTTGTTATAGGTAGACATGACAATTGAAAGTATTGTCCCTTAGGTTATCATATGTCCACAATCCTTAGTGGAGCATAGTAAAATTGTAGACATGGCTTCTTCGCTTCAGTCCCCACGCTGAGGATAGCAATTTTTGTTCTGAGGGATTTGAGAGATAGATATATTATATAGATGACCCTTCATCTAAATGGCCATCGTGTAGTTCTACATTTTTCCTACAACAGCTGCTTCTACCACAGAAAAATAAGCTACCAGGATGTCCAAGGAGTCATGGTGGCACCAATAAGGCAAGCTCTTATCATGCGTCTGGACTCAAACCCTTGATTCTTTAGTCAGCGTCTTTCTGCTGAGCCACAGCAGATACACCTTTTCTTTGGGTGTTTTAGTTCTGTTATCTTTGTTTCTGTCGGTTTTGGGTAACAGGTGGTTTTCATTTACTATTTTTCTGTCCTATCACCTCTCGGGTGCACCTTCCCCTACTGGTGTTTCCTGCTGGTGATAGACTTTGATGGATTCTTGCACTTTTCTCTGGTTTGTGTTGGTTGTAGTTGCCTTGTGTGTGTTTCATTTTCTCCTTGCAGAACTGTTATTCTAGTGATAGTAGGAGCTTTTAAGGACATTCAGGGTAAGGTACTGTTGAGTGGGGGTGCGTTATCTTAGGGTGCCAACCTCCGCAGTCAGTCAGGGACAGACCAAGGTCAGAGAAGGGCTTTTCCTAGTCTGAACAGGGACCTTTCAGGTCTTTGTCTTACTGTTTTTTACATTATCCATGTGAATGTATTTTGGCAGTCATAACAGCTCTTAAATGGGGTTTCACTCAAAAGGCATATATCTTCTGGTCACAGGAGGGCTTTGCCATGGAGACCATTGGCAAAATCAAGGATTAGGGGTCTTGATACCTCTTCATCCTCACTGAAGTCAAAATTGAAGGGTGTGTCACAGATGTGACCACTGCTGTTCAAATAAGTGCCCGTGGGATAAAAACAGTATCTGTTGATCTGTCACTCCCGTAGACTTGAGTGGAGCAGCAGAGTTCATGTAAGGCTATGCCACTTCTAAGTCTCCACAGGGAGAGAAAATGAAGGCATATGTGCCCTGTTCGGGATTGATGGAAGTCTTGGAAGTGAATCTCCCAGTGTTCAGACACTGGTCACCTGTTCTAAGAGTATGTCAGAAGTGTCCTTTGTGGAAATATAACCCTTTGAGTATGATGCAGGTGCAAAGATGCAGGAAAAAAGCACAAATATAAATTTGCTGATTTGAACACTCAGCTATTGCTAAAAAGTGTTGATGGACGGGGAAAATTTGTTCACATTGTGACAGGTCATTGTTCTTTCTGCTGCTCAGAATTAAGTCTCTTTTTTTCTGTTTCTTACCATACCTGTTGATTATTGTAGAAGAGTCCTGACTTAGCGTTTGTGATGGCCACACTCCATTATCATCAGTTACTGGAGAAGAGTTGCTTGGGCTCTGCTGGCTGGTAAGTGTCGGTCTAAATAGAATCTTCTTCCTACAGAATCTGATTATTGTATATTAATAATACTACATTATAAGGGTTTGTTTAAGAGATTTCCAACTTGTAACCGTTATTAGCCAGATCAGATAGTGATAGGAAAAGTGACTATGCCTGCCGTGTATTGGCTTGCCAAATGGCTGTATAGCTGTTGACTGGACCGACCAGTATCTGTCCCACTTCTCCTCTCCCTTATATACACAGGATCACTCCTCTTAGCAGAGCGCTCCTGTATTCTCTGTGAGATAGCCAGCCCCAAAATCTGCTGGCAGCAGCTTATCCCACTGAAAAACTAAAGGATTTGCCTCTGAGATTCAACAGGCCTCCTCCATCTCTCCCCTTAGTACAGTCGAGAGGCCCCATACACATTGTCTGTTTTCCTTGACCGGTGCCTGACATCACACTAACAGGAGAGCTATCAATCAAGGTAGAGCATAGTGCCTCAGCAGGCAGTGGCTTGTTAATTGGTCTGTCACACCAAGAGGCACTTGAAGACTAACTATTGTTTCAATTTTTATTTAATAAATCAGTAGTATGTGAGAAAACTAACAACTTTTGCAATATATCCTGCTATATAAATCTGCTTCTTTCTCCACTTGGACTGATCATTCATTCTCAAAATTCTCAATCCATGGGTAAAATCTGTATTCAGCTCCTCCTTCCGCCTATCTACATAGAATCTGATCAGTAGCAACTATCATCTCCTATTTCTGTAACAAGAAAGTCTGTCTTCAATGAATACAGATTTTAACTGTGAAGTTAGAATTTTGAGAATGAAAGTTCAGTGCAGAATGCAAAAGAAGCAGATTTCTCTAATAATTATATTTCAAAGTTGCTTATTTTCATGTGTACTATCGATTTTTGAAATAAAAATGAATAAGGATGGTTATTTAATGCCTCATTTGTATATGAATGAAAATATTATTTTTTTCAGGAATGCAGCAAAAGACAAAAGATTTAAAGATGAAAAAGGGGGGATGATTGACCTCATGGAGATCAACATCCAACACTGCGGAGACACCATCACGTGTTTCTCAACGCAGTGATTCTAGAGCACTGCCCCCATCCCTTATGGGAAATATGTAAAACATGCAAAAACAGAAGCCGCGGAGACACCATCACATGTTTCTCAACGCAAGCAATGACTAGCCAGGTCTTTCACCGGGAAGGAACAACCACGGGAAGGGCAGTCTCCAATGAAGGAAACCACCTATACCAAAACATGGTATACATCCACAGACAGCTGTTTCGGGGTATTTGCCCCTCATCAGTGTGGAGTAGGAAACTGGCTAGTAGGAGCAATGCCTAGTAGAAGACTGTGAAAAAGGGGGGATGATTGACCTCATGGAGATCAACATCCAACACTGCGAAGACACCATCACGTGTTTCTCAACGCAGTGATTCTAGAGCACTGCCCCCATCCCTTATGGGAAATATGTAAAACATGCAAAAACAGAAGCCGCGGAGACACCATCACATGTTTCTCAACGCAAGCAATGACTAGCCAGGTCTTTCACCGGGAAGGAACAACCACGGGAAGGGCAGTCTCCAATGAAGGAAACCACCTATGCCAAAACATGGTATCCATCCACAGACAGCTGTTTCGGGGTATTTGCCCCTCATCAGTGTGGAGTAGGAAACTGGCTAGTAGGAGCAATGCCTAGTAGAAGACTGTGAAAAAGGGGGGATGATTGACCTCATGGAGATCAACATCCAACACTGCGGAGACACCATCACGTGTTTCTCAACGCAGTGATTCTAGAGCACTGCCCCATCCCTTATGGGAAATATGTAAAACATGCAAAAACGGAAGCCGCGGAGACACCATCACATGTTTCTCAACGCAAGCAATGACTAGCCAGGTCTTTCACCGGGAAGGAACAACCACGGGAAGGGCAGTCTCCAATGAAGGAAACCACCTATGCCAAAACATGGTATCCATCCACAGACAGCTGTTTCGGGGTATTTGCCCCTCATCAGTGTGGAGTAGGAAAGATTTAAAGATGTCAATGAATTTACATTTAAAAGACCTGTATGCTTTTGAATGCTTTTTTGGGTGTTGATGTTGCTGACAGATTCTTATAAAAATGGGCGTTCCTGTGTAAGCCCATCAGCACCGGCATTGTAGAAGAGCCTATTAACAACACTGACAGACCATTCTCCAATAGAAACTAGTGCCAAATATGAACAAAGGGGCACAGCGTTCATCTAAACCCTTCTTCCCTTACATTTTAGTAATTGTTGAGTCTTTCTACCTTGACCTCCAACTTTGCCAGTAAGAAATTTTTATCTTTTCTTAAAGTGCTACTTAAAGGGAATCTGTCACCTATTTTTTTGCATACATAAAATACGGCCACCGCCATCAGGGTCTTATCTACAGCATGACGTCCTCTTCTTTGCTTCCTGTTGCGGCTCCGGCACAGGCGTACTGCTCTGCCCTGTTGAGGGCAGAGCAGAGTCCTGCAGTGCGCAGGCTCCCGGATAGCTCAGAGAGGTCCGGCGCCTGCGCTCTGCAGTACTCTGCTCTGCCCTCAACAGGGCAGGGCAGTGCGCCTGCGCCAGGATGGGAAGCAAAGAAGAGGACGTCATCGCTAGAAGATGGGAGGCCCCGGACCGCGACACCCATTGGACCCGGACCAGACCGCCCCCCGGTGAGTATAATATAACGTGTTTTTCTTATCTTTCAGGTTACATCGGGGGCTTATCTACAGCAATTCAGAATGCTGTAGATAAGCCCCTGATGGCGGTTCGCCGTATCTTATATATGCAAAAAAATAGGTGACAGATTCCCTTTAAAACTTTTCTAAATCTTATAGAGGACAACTCAAAGACATATATTTAATGATTTTTATTTTTTAGGGAGGTGGGGGTTTTGTAAATTATATTGGGATATGCTTTGCAAGGCTTGCTATCTGTCCTGTCGGACTTTGTGTGTTCATTATCTTCTTCCCACTTATTGGCTTCTTCTGAAGGGATAGAAAAGATTGTTTCTGTGTTTCTCAAATATTTAACAACGAGGCTCTTAGCCAGTAAAATCCCAATACCCAATCTTAATTAGTGGCACATAATCTCCTTTATACCCTTAATTAGCACATTTTCAGTCTTTTTTGGAAAAACAAATATAGTAAATCACAAATGAACCATAAAAAGAAGAGTAATCCTAGTAATATCTGCATCACTCAGTAATTCCAAATTCTTTTCTAATAACGAGAGTAGCCGAAAGACGCCTAAGCCTAGGTAGAAACAGGCGGATTGAAGTGCATTAATGTATTGTAATTTATAGTTTAGCTATGGTTCAAGTAACAAGGAAAGTTCCTATTAAATGACATCAAATAGAAGATTAAAAAATTGTGAATTATTGATACAAAAAATATATGGAAAAAAGTTTTTACTTTTGTTCTTCAATATGTAGCCTTTATTAGGCTAAAATGAGGCGTTTGTGTGTGTGTGTATATACATCAGAGATCGCCGAGAGCTGGTACTGCACAGGCGCGGGCGGCTCCATCTTGGAGGAGTAATTTTTTTTTTCTTCTCAGCAAGATGGCGCTTCCTGCGCAATAGCAGCCATCGGATCTCTATACACACCGATAGCTGCTACTGCGCAGGCGCGGCGGGCGCCGTTTTCAAATTTGATTTTTTTTCTTTGTACTTGATCAGTAACATGAAGATCAATGATTACAAGGACACTAAACATGCGATTATGCTGCAGTGCAGGTACCACCCGAAGAATAAAACTGCCTTATCAATTTTACCACACGTTGAACAGCATAAAAAGAATCTCCGAAAAACGATTCCTGAATTGCTGGTTTTTGTTAATTCTGCCTCCCAAAAATCAGAATAGAGAGAGATCAAAAAATGGCTGTAGACAAATTTGCCAAAGGGGTATAATTTCCAAAATGGGGTCACTTGAGGGAGTTATTCTGCTTTTCTAGCACTTCTGTTTTAGGAGTCCGTAAACTACTCTAGGAATATCTGTGCTCCAGGAGGCAAATATCGCTCTGTTCCTCCCGAGTTTCGCCGTGTGGCCATGCAGTACTGTATAGCCACATATGGGGTATTTCTACCTTCAGCAGCAATTGTGGGACAAAGTTTGGTGCAATATTTACTTAATTTCACAGTATGAAAATGTAAAATCTTGGTGGCAAAAAATGTAATTAATTTTTTCTTCACTGCCCAATGGTATGAAATTCTGTGGCACACTTGTGATGTCGATATTATTACTCCACCCCTAGATGAATACACTGATTGGTATAGTTTGTAAAATGGGGTCTCTTATGGGGGGTTCTGCTGGTCTGGCACCTCAAGGGCTCTGCGGCAATGTGACATGGCACCCTCAAACCAGTCCAGTTGAATCTGAACTTCTATATGGCAATGCATTGCACTGTGCCTCAAAAGTAGTATTCGACCACATATGTGGTATCGCTGTACTGAGAAGAAATTACACAACAAATTATAAGGTCTATTTTCTCCCGTTACCTTTGTAAAAATGCAAAACTTGGGGCTAAAAAGAAAAACCATTTTTGTGGGAAAAATGTGATTTTCTTTTTTTTTTTTCACGGCTCAACGTTATAAACTTCTGTCAAGCACCTGGAGGTTCAATTTGCTCACCACACATCTCAATAAGTTCCCTGACAGGTCTAGTTTCTAAAATGGTGTTACTTGTGGAGAGGTTTCCACTGTTTCCAAACACGACATGGTGTCCACTAATTATTTCAGCAAATTTTGCCGTCAAATGGCGCTGATTTCCTTCTGAGCCCTGCTGTGCGCCTAAACAGTAGTTTCCCCCACATCTGTGTGCTCAGGAGAAATTGCACAACAAATATTGGGGTCCATTTTCTCCTGTTACCCTTGTGAAAGTAAAAAAATTGGGTCTAAAGGAAAATTTTTTGTGAAAAAAGTTCAATGTTGATTATCTAAATATATTCATATATATAGATAGATAATTATTATGCGTTCGCCTTGTACGCGATTGGCCTAAAATTGAGTTTATTGCTATTGTGTACATGACTACGATGTATAATTGCATGGCCCTTGTTTTCAAATATGGCTGTGACTATGGAGCACTCGCCTTGGAGCGAGTACTTTTTTACTTAGTCCTCTTTTATGTACATGCTTGAGAAAGGTTCTCAACAGAACCGAAACGTTGCTGAGTGCCAGTGGGCTATTAAACCACATTTTTTTTAATACTTTATATGGAGTGCTGCTTTAGCTTTTTTTCACTTATATACAATGTGCACAGCTACTTCTAATGTTTTTTTTTCACACATTAATATGGTGTGGTTTTTTTTAACGGTTTTGTCCTACATTTCGCCTCTTTTACAGTCCTTACATATTTCCTGCACATATTCCTGTCCTGGATGACATTGACCCTAATTATGGACTTCATGGGTACCAGCTTCATATTGACCTGTACAGCGGACCAAGAACATGCCTAAGCAGAACCTTCCGTAGCTTGTTTTGCAGAAAAGGTAAATTCTTCCAAATTGTGTTATAAAAGTCTAAAACTGCTCTTCTGTTACTTTCTGAAAATCAATTACCTTTCCACTGGTTGCTGTGTATTTAGCCCCTATAGTTTGTAATCTGCAGCTGGTAAAATGGTTGTCCAAGATTGGATCAAATTAAAGGCAGGTAATATGGCAAAATTTAAGCCCAGCATAACTTACCTGTAGGCTCCCCACTGCTCCCCTCCAGTGTTGATTACCAGCTCCAGCCGTGATGTGTTATCTTGGAAAGAAATGACTATCACGTTCATTATGGCACCCCTTTTTTTTCTTATATTTGTAGTTTGTCTTGTACAGATTCCAATAAGGACAATGTATCGCACGCCTTACATAATGATAACAGGCCACCCCCATTATCAAACCCCCAAATTTTTACATTTATTTCCTAAACTTAGTAAAACATAAAAAATGCATTAAGGAGACTTGGTACTAAACAAGATATGATCACTTACGTCAGTGGTGGGGAACGTCCGGCCCGCGGTCCGTATATGGCCCGCCATATCATCTTGTGCGGTCCGCAGCCATTTTCCCCATTTTTTGGCCACGGGCCCTTTAAGATGTGCGGCGGTATTGTGCTCAGCAGGGCCGTATTCCCCCCCCCCCATCATACTCCCCTCCTCCAGCCATGCCTGCGCTGCAGCTCCCATGGTCCTGCTCTTCCTGTGTCAGTGCGCGGTCACGTGGTACCGCTCATTAAGATCATGAATATGGACTCCACTCTCATAGGCGTGGCGCCCATATTCATGACCCTAATGAGCGGTAACACGTGACCGCGCGCTCACACAAACAGGAAGAAGCAGCAGCAGGCACCAAGCCACAGGTGAACCAGGGGGAGAGAACGAGCGGCGGCGGGGGGGGAGAGAACGAGCGGCGGTGGGGGGGGAGAGAGAAATAGCGGCAGGGGGGAGAGAGAGCGGCGGGGGAGCCAATGGGCACTTGGGGGGGTATAGAATGAGCGGAGCCAGCACTGGGGAGACGGCTGCACTGGGGAGACGGCTGCACTGGGGAGACGGCTGCACTGGGGAGACGGCTGCACTGAGAAGATGGCTTCAACGGGGAAACGGGTGCACTGAGGAGATGGTTGCACTGGGGAAACGGGTGCACTGAGGAGATGGCTGCACTGAGGAGATGGCTGCACTGGGGAGATGGCTGCACTGGGGAGATGGCTGCACTGGGGAGACGGCTGCACTGGGGAGACGGCTGCACTGGGGAGACGACTGCACTGGGGAGACGGCTGCACTGGGGAGACGACTGCACTGGGGAGACGGCTGCACTGGGGAGACGGCTGCACTGGGGAGACGGCTGCACTGGGGAGACGGCTGCACTGGGGAGACGGCTGCACTGGGGAGACGGCTGCACTGGGGAGACGACTGCACTGGGGAAACGGGTGCACTGGGAAAACGGGTGCACTGGGGAGACAGCTGCAGTGTGCAGGGTAATCACAGTACCTCAGGCCCGTTGCTTGGGCTTTCCTGAGCATGCTCGGGTGTCCTCCGAGTATTTTGGCGTGCTCGGAGATTTAGTTTTCGTCGCCTCAGCTGCATGATTTATGGCTGCTGGACAACCTGAATACATATGAGGATTGCCTGTTTGTTAAGGAATCCCAACATGTATTCAGGCTGTCCAGCAGCTGCAAATCATGCAAATGCATCGACAAACTAAATCTCAGAGCACGCCAAAATACTCAGAGGGCACCCGAGCATGCTCGGGAAAACTCAAGCAACGAGTATACTCGTTTATCATTATTAATAATTTATACGGTCCCCAAATGCTATTATAAAATTCCAAATGGCCCTCGGCAGAAAAAAGGTTCCCCACCCAGTCCTGCTGTACCTCTCTCTGCTGGGGGCGCTTCACAGTTGGAGAAGTCCGATGAAGTGAGTGCGTGCTGATCTGTAGCACCCGTGAACAGCCACGATTCTAGTTCTGTATACCGTGCACATCCAGTTGCTGCAGGAGCTGAAAACAGGAAAACTGAGCAAACGCTCCAAAGAAAGCGACCAATAAGTCCAAATAAAAAATGAGTAATTTATTACACTTATTAAGGACAGATACAGACACAGAGGGGGCAGTGGACAATGAAGTGCGGATATCCCCAAACCGCATGGGTATACCAGGGGTTACTGGAAGGTCAGAATCAATAAAATCATACATGTATAGAATATATAATACATAAAATGTTTCAAAACACATATGACATATATGACAAGATATGGTACTCTGCCAAATAGAAACGTCATATCTCCATCATCATATAAGGCAACCTAAATAGCCTGATCCTCAAACTGGTATAAATGTACATCTCAACACTGCTAAATACCTAGGAGACACCTGTACAGGAGTGCAAAAATGAAAGGTATGGATATTTTACCTGGTTAATGGCAGGCACAGGTTCCAACAGTCCAGACACCCACCCCTATGCGCGTTTCGGAGGGTTACTTGTTATGAATGGGTCACCGAGGAGAAAAAAGCAAAACAAGCTAAGTCACAGAAAACCAGAGAGGTTGGTAACTATGCAGATTGCAGATCCCTGATCCTACCACACAGCTAGCAGCAGCCGTGGAGCGTACCTACGATGTTCCTAGACGCTTCGTCACAGCCGGAGGACTAAATAAGCCTGAAGCATGAAAAGGGGAAAACTAACTGCCCCAGAGCAGACCCCAAAGGAATAGATAGCCCTCACACATGTATTGACGGTGAAACAAGATGAAGGCACAAACACAGGCAGGAAAATAGGCTGAGCAAATGATGGGGCCCAAACTAACTAGAAAAGAAAGGAAAGACACTGTCTGCAACCTGCAAAAAACCCTACAAAAATAATGTCCAACACTTCTGATAGCAAAACTAACCCTGAAGTCACTAGACTTCTCCCACTGTATCAGCACTCTGAAATATTCTGAGACAGAGCAAAAAGAGACCAAACAAGTAAGGGACAAAAAGCAAATTGGCAAAATACTGACAAATAAGAGTGTAAATTCAGCACAGCCCCCAGCCGGGACTGGCTGACCACACAAAAAACTGAATAGACCAACAAAATCAAGTGTGAACATTAGCAGAAAAACTTAGCTTTAGATGACTGGAACAGAGCTGAAAACCAAGAGCTGACAAGCCAGAAGGAATCACCAGCAACTGAATAAGGCGTCGGCTGTCTTAAATCCAATCTGAGACTCCTGAGGTCCAATTGTCATCCTCATTCTCAGGTGGCAGATCTCCACCGATCAAATCAGCCTCACTACCTCCTGTTACCACCAGAGGGAGTCTGGAAGGAGAATTCACAACTGGTGAACCAGAGAATGAACTCACAACAGTTACTCCTTCATCAGGGGTGGGTGTCTGGACTGTTGGAACCTGTGCCTGCCATTAACCAGGTAAAATATCCATACCTTTTATTTCGGCACTCCTGTGTAGGTGTCTCCTAGGTATTTAGCCGTGGTGAGATGTATATTTATACCAGTTTGAGGATCAGGCTATTTAGGTTGCCTTATATGATGATGGAGATATGACGTTACTATTTGGCAGAGTACCATATCTTGTCATATATGTCATATGTGTTTTGAAACATTTTATGTATTATATATTCTATACATGTATGATTTTATTGATTCTGACCTTCCAGTAACCCCTGGTATACCCATGCGGTTTGCAGATGTTCGCACTTCATTGTCCACTGCCCCCTCTGTGTTTGTATCTGTCCTTAATAAGTGCAATAAATTATTCATTTTTTATTTCGACTTATTGGTCGCTTTTTTGGCGCGTTTGCTCAGTTTTCCTTCTAATTGCGATTGTCCATATTGTTCCTTCATTGTGTCGGCTGATAATTTGGTATGTCAATATTAGAATAATGCGGACACTGGTCTTTGGCACTCTCATGTGTAATAAGGAGCTGAAAACAGTTGATTGATGGGGGTGTCAATTTTCAGACCCCTAGCAATCCGATATTTAATCAGCCATTTATAGAATATGTTATCAATATCGAATTCCTGGACCATGCACAGTGAACCGTGCCAGAGTCTGCAGCATTAAAGGGTTTTTCCAGCCTAGAGACAAGTCTGCAGTCACATAGAGGGAATGGTGAAAGTGTGCAATGTGCACATTGTCACGATTTCCCTGTCTTCCTTGAGTGAGTGGGCGGTCACATGACAGCATATATGCGATTTTCATATTTGTGGTCACATGCCGACTAGACCCCTGCATTTCTCTCAATTCTATTCTATTGAAAGAAGCCGGATGAGGCTAGTCGGCATGTGACCATAGATATGTAATTTGCATACATGTGGGCAGCTGTCAGTAGAATACAAGGAAATGATGTCTGTGTACCCATTGTAATGTAGTAGAGGGATGCAGACTTCTTAAACTGGACAACTCCTTTAAAGAAATTCTCTGGAGAATTAATGGCACAGATAGCCATGAAAAAAGCTAGGGAGGAGACTAATGCTATCCTTCAAAAACTAAATAAAACCTTTCTGTAGTTTTGAGGGCCAGCAAATGTCTGCGTCTGCCCCATACCACCCCAGATCAAACTTTCTACTGACGTGACAATATAAGTACAGGTGAATGAATGGGAAAGAGGCGACAAGCCGGCCTGCATATGAAACATGGAACAGATTCATTTTGTGGCAGGACAACGCTCCATTTTTGGATTTCCAGCTTTGTACAGCTGCTGACAGCATGCTATAACACTGATTGCCAACAGATGGTGCTAGTGTTAACTTCGGTTTCTCTTCTCCCATCCCTAGGAGAAAGCCATTACTGATTTCAGAAGCCAAATGTTTTCCCTTTCAGCTTTCCACAGTATGTAAAATAGAGAGGGTTAAACACTAGCAGTAAATGAAACGCTGTGAACACATTTATCGAGCACATCCTCTTTCTGATCTGTTCTCCTGTGCCGCCAGAAGGCCGCTCTAATACAGCTATTACTAGAATATGGAACATGCCAGTTTTAGTGGAGTTTTTGGCCATTTTTTAAGGAAATTATTTTAGCAATATCTTTCTTTATTTGCTCCTTTAGAAAATTACAATTTCAAAAGTAAATCAAACAAAATGTGTTTTTTTTTAATGTTTCCTGAATGCAGAAAACTTCTAGGGGGCCGCAGTTTTGGTTTATATATTTTGAAAGTTAAAAAATAATGCCCACCGTTTATGTGCCATCTTTTTGGGCTGGTATATATTTGTATACCTGATTTAGTTATAAATGGCACAATCTGTGACGTTTTCACTAAAATGCATTCAGTGAATCAAAGTATATGGTGCAGTATGTGTTTTTTTTCTTTTTTTAACTTGGAAGCCTTGGGGAGACAATTTGGAACTGTATAACTAGATTAGTACCATGCAATGTGTGTGCACTTGATGAACCCTGCAAGTGCGTGTGAGCCGCTTTAAAGGGGCGGTTCGAAACACAAATTAATTTTTATTCTAAATGCCTATCTCTTTAATACCGTAATCTAGTCTTTTCTCCATTGTACTTTAATTAAAATGTCACTACCATTCCCTTACTACACTAAGGGTACCATTACACATAGCGATGCACCAGCTATCCCAACAACGATATGGATCGCTGGTGCATCGCTAAGTGGTCGCTAGTGAGCTGCCACACAGGCAGATCTCACCAGCGACATAGCAGCGGTCGGTGGTCGCTACTTACCTGTCAGATGCGGCGATCCTGACGTCCTCCCGCCCGCGTCCACACGTCGCTCGTCGGCGCCAGAGGAAGCCCAGCAGGAAGCTGACGACGAGAAACAGTCCAGGATGTTCTCGTGCGATCAGCGATAATCAGCGGGGGAGGTAAGTATCACATGCAGCGATATCGCTAGCAATATCGCTGCAACGTCACAAAATCGGTGACTTTACAGCGATATTGCTAGCGATATCGCAGTGTGTAACGGGGGCTTTAGGCAACATGCACACGGTATTTGGTCAGTATTTTACATTTGTATTTATCACCCGCTCCTGGTTTGGGCTTACAGATACAGAAGTGGTGACGTGTTTCCATTATACTTTTCCTCTGATTGTCCCACTCCTGATTTTGGCTTACAAATACTAATGTAAAATACTGACCAAATATTGAACATGTGAACGCGGCCTTACTGCTTCATTTTTGATGGCTCTTCATTTGAGAATGACAGTGCATGCTGAGATACTCAAACAAAGCGTCATGAGGGTGGCAGGGGGCTGCACTCACTGCCACAGCCTTTACCCCCCACGGGGAGCATCATCACTGACGCCTGTTTCAGAGACTGGGCTAATACCTGCTCTTCTGAGTATACGTCAATTGTCAATACCAGTGGATGCTCTGTAGATTTTTTTTCACCATGCAACATACACATTGACAGTGCGCTTTCTCACTGACTCTTATCAGAATTAACGAGCCGGCAAGAGAGCTCACTGTCAGTGCACTTTGTTAGAAGACTGCCCAGCATTCAGAGGCCGGCGCTACACCCGTAACTGACATCACTTGCAGGGTCTGCTCTGGCCTTTGCACGCCGGTTATTCTTCTTACAGTGCGCACTGACCGTGCACTCTCTTGTTGGCTCGTTGCTTCTGATCCAAGCTGGCACGAGAGCTGACTGTCACTTTGCATATTGCATAGTGACAAGAATCTACTTGCATCAGCCCCCTGATAATGCTTCGTTTGAATAACCCAACATGCTCCTGAATTCTCAAATGAAGCGTCATCAAAAAAGGAAATGGTAAAAAAAAGTTAGATAGGCTAGTGAGGATATGGTAGGGACTTCTTAATTAAAGTATATTAGAAAATAGATTAGATTTTGGCAGTAAATATATAGGCATTTAGGTTAAAAATTAGTTGGTTTGTGTTTCCGACCAACTCTTTAAACCCCATTAGCCATAGAGGCTACATGTACACAATTTTGGGTAAGGAAAATGATTTATTTTTTCTGAATATTTTACTTCTAAATAGATGTATTGAACTAATATGATATAGAAAGCGGATCCATCACCAGATCTCACAACAGAACTGCTTCCAATAATAAAAGCATCTCCAAAAGCCTCAACGGAACTGGTGTAATTACTTTAAAGATTAAAGTATTGAGTTTTTACCCACCCAACCTGACTGACAGCTGCTGTTTGTACTGAGCAGTGTGAGATCTCAGCAGGGAGGGTGGACATTGAGGAGCTGTCAGTAAGACTAGGTGGGCAACGCTACTTTTGTAAAAAAAAATTACACTGCCATTCTGACATGTATTTTTACAGTAAATACACCAGCCTCATAAGATCTGATAGATCTATTTAGTAATGTGTACGATTTGAATTGTGAAATCTGGTTGCAGATCCGCTTTAACCCCTAAATGACCACCAATACGTCTTTTTACTGACCTAGGATATAAGGGAATAGCCTTCCCCACACAGATGACAATCCAGCAGCTGTCGGCTGTCCGCTATAGCTGACAACTTGCTGTATCAGCCACAATTGCACCGTCCAAAACTATTTAGCCCCTTAGATGCTGCTGTCAATAGTGACTACATTATAAAAATGGTTTAAAGAGTGTGGGGGCTTCTTCTTTAACCCTATTGGCACCCTGAGATCATGATTGTGTGGCCCTGATTTTTCCATGGCAAATCCCGGCCAAATAGCGGCCTTAGAGTCTGCCAGCTATAGCAGCCTGTTGAGAAGTTCAGGTGGTAAAAATACACTTTTTCATTCCTGTCATGTCACTTTGTATTCGTTCCTGAACAGCACCTGAAGGGTTAATAAACTACCTGACAAAAGTTTTCAATATGTCATAGAGGGCTGTTTTTAAAATGGTATCACTTTTGAAGGTTTTCCAATATGTAGGACCCCCAAAGTCACTTCAAACCTGGATAGCTCCTTGAAAAATATACATTTTGTAAATTTCCTTGAAAAAATGACAACATTTACAAATGGAGCTGATGTAAAGCCGACATGTAGGAAATATTATTTATTAATGTTTTGCTATGGTATGACTATCATTCCAAGTTGTAAAATTGCTATTTTTTTCTACATTTTTGTCGAGTTTCTGATATTTTGTATAAATAAACACAAAACAAATCAACCTAAATTTACCATTATCATAAATTCCAATGTGCCACGAAAAAACAGTCTCAAAATCACTGGGATTTGTTGAAGCGTTCCAGAGCTATCACCACATAAAGTGACACTGGTCAGATTTCAAAAATTTGGCTCCGTCACTAAGGGGGTAAAATTAAATACAGTATATATCCAGAATTACCGTAAGTTCTTACACTTATAGTCATTCGGAAAACTAACAAAATGTTCATTTTCTCAGTAAGCTGCAAAAGTATATTGAATTTTTTGGAAATTGAAAGTAACAGGGAATTCTATTGAGAGTATAAAAGAAAATCAAGATACAGAAACTTATCCTGATGCAAGTTCTAGTGATTTTCCTTCATGTTTCCCAGTAAATCCTCTGTCTGTGTCTTCAAATCCAATATATTATAACACAATGAAATGGTTTTTGAAGGTTTTTTTTTTTTGTATCTTTGCAACTGGTATTGAATGAAGGATAAGTACACAGCTGCTGCCGTGCCGTAGACTGTAGTGAAGCACAGATTACTATGCAGCTGCATAATTACATTTTAAAAGGTCTTACTTCAGCAGCACCATTTCTCTGCCGCAATCACCTTAGACAGGCTTCCCCGTTGTGTCGCTAAGTGTGTGATCTGCAGAAGGTAGCAGCTCCTTAATCACTGCCTCAAACGCTGCATGTAGGAATTCGGTGGGACTAGAAGTCCGTCTATGCATGTTCATGCAATAGAACAGCAGAAAAAGGTGTTTATTATTTTTCAAAGTTATTTTATTATTTTTAGTACCGTATATACTCGAGTATAAGCTGACCCGAGTATAAGCCGAGGCCCCTAATTTTGCCTCAAAAAACTGGGAAAACTTATTGACTCACGTATAAGCCTAGGGTGGGAAAGGCAGCAGCTACTGGTAAATTTCAAAAATAAAAATAGATACCAATAAAAGTAAAATTAATTGAGACATCAGTAGGTTAAATGTTTTTGAATATCCATATTGAATCAGGAGCCCCATATAATGCTCCATAAAGTTCATAATGGCCCCATACAAAATACGCCCCATATAATGCTGCACGAAGGTTAATATTAACCCCTTAATGTCTATGGACGTGTACAGTTCATCATGGCAGGATGTAACTTCCCGCACCAGGACGGACTCTGCACGGACTCTGCACGTCCTGCCTTTGACTGTCACTGCATGTAAACACTCAGTTTCAGTTCAGTGCCGACAGCTGTCTATGACAGCTGAGAGGCACGGCAAGGGGACCAGGGACTTGGTTAACCCCTTCAGTGAACACCATAAAAAAAGCACAAAAAAGTAGCAAATTATACTTTTTCCAAGTGGTATCATCATACCGCTTGGAAAAAGTGCAATAACATGCGATCAAAAAGACGGAGATAAGTAAACATGGTACCGCTGAAAACGTCATCTTGTCCCGCAAAAAACGAGCTGCCATACAGCGTCATCAGATGAAAAATAAAAAAAGTTATAGCTCGCAGAATAAAGTGATGCAAAAATAATAATTTTTTCTGTAAAAGTTTTTGTGTAAAAAACACCAAAACATGAAAAAACATATAAATGAGGAATCGCTGTAATCAAAGTGACTCGAAGAATAAAGCTGCCATACTAATTTTACCACACGCGGAACGGAGGGGAAAAAAAAACAAAAAAAAATCCTGAATTGCCAGTTTTTGTTCATTCTGCCTCCACAAAAATTGGAATTGAAAGCGATCAAAAAACGTTATGTGCCCAAAAATGGTACCAATAAAAGTCAGCTCTTCCCGCAAAAAACAAGCCCTTACATGACTCTGTCGGCCGGAATGCGGAAAAATTATAGCTCTCAAAATACGGCGATGCAAAAATTTCTTACAAAAAATTCTTCCAAAAAAAAAAGCGTCTTTTAGTGTGTGACAGAAGCTAAACACGAAAAAAGGATATAAATCTGGTATCGCTGTAATCGTACCGACCCAAGGAATAAAGTCGCCAAATCACTAATACTGCACGAGAAACGGCGTAAAAAATAAAACCAATTCTTCACCTTTTGTGGATTTGTGCATTCTGCCTCCCAAGGATCGCAGTAAGGCGATCACAGTGGTTTACCCCCACATATAGGGTATCAGCATACTCAGGAAAAATTGCACAACAACTTTTGGGGTCCAATTTCTCCTGTTACCCTTGGGAAAATAAATATTTGGTGGCAGAAAGATCATTTTTGTTTAAAAAAAATATGATTTTTTTTATTTTACAGCTCTACGTTATAAACTTCAGTGAAGCACTTGGGGGTTCAAAGTGCTCACCACACATCTAGATAAGCTCCTTGGGTGGTCTAGTTTCCAAAATGGGGTCACTTATGGGGGATTTCCACTGTTTAGACTCATCAGAGGCTCTGCAAACGCAACATGACGCCTGCAGACCGTTCCATCGAAGTCTGCATTCCAAAACGGCGCTCATTCCCTTCTGAACTCTGCCATGAGTCCAAACAATGGTTCCACCCCACATATGGGGTGTCAGTGTACTCATGACAAATTGCACAACAACTCTTGGGGTCCTGTTACCCTTGGGAAAATGAAAATTGGGGATGAAAAGATAATTTTTGTGGAAGAAATATGATTTTTAACTTAACGACTCTATGTTATATCCTTCTGTGAAGCCCTTGGGGGTTCAAAGTGCTCACCACACATTTAGATAAGTTCCTTGGGGGGTCTAGTTTCCAAAATGGGGTCATTTGTGGGGGGTTTCCACTGTTTAGGTACATCAGGGCCTCTCCAAACGCGACATGGCGTCAGCTCTCGATTTCAGCCCATTTGACATTCAAAATCTCAAATGATGCTCCTTCCCTTCTGAGCACTGCCGTGCGCCTAAAGATTGGTCTTCCTCCACACATGGGGTATCGGTGTACTCAGGAGAAATTGCACAACAAATATTGTGATTCATTTTCTCCTGAAACCCTTGACAAAATAAAAAAAATTGTGTCCAGTGAAAAATTTTGGGGAAAAAAGTTAAATGTTAGTTTTTTTCCTTCCACGTTGCTTCAATTCTTGTGAAGTACCTAAAGGGTTAATAAACTTCTTGAATGTGGTTTTGAACACCTTGAGGGGTGCAGTTTTTAGAATGATGTCACTTTGGGGTATTTTCTGTCATATTGACCCCTCAAAGTGACTTCAAATGTGAGGTGGTCCCTAAAAAAAGGGTTTGTAAATTTTGTTGTAAAAAGAGAAATCGCTGGTCAAATTTTAACCCTTATAACTTCCTAACAAAAAAAATGTTGGTTCCAAAATTGTGCTGATGTAAAATAGACATGTGGGAAATGTTATTTATTAACTATTTTTTTGTGATATATCTTTCTGATTTAACCCCTTACCTACAATTGACGTAATATTCCGTCCATGTGACCATGGACCTAATTACCATGGACGGAATATTACGTCATCGCGATCAGCGGCGCCCACGTGGTGAGCGCCGCTGATCGCGGCCGAGTGTCAGCTAATTATCATAGCTGACACCCGGCACAATGTGTCAGGGGCGGTCACGGACCGCCCCCGACACGTTAACCCCTTGCACACCGCGATCAAACGCGATCGCGGTGTACCGGGGGTTAAAGGGAAGCATCGGCAGGGAGGGGGCTCCCTCCGTGCTTCCCTGAGCCCCCCACGGCAGCGCAATGTGCAGCGCTGCTGCGGGGGGCTCTTTCCCTACAGGCCCCCGGATCCAAGATGGCGACGGGGGCCTGCAGGGAGCTGACTTCCTCACTGCCTGCAAAGCGCAGGCATGAGGAAGTCTGCAGCAGTGCCTGTGACAGATCGCTGATCTGTCACAGTGATCTGTGATGTGACAGATCAGCGATCTGTCACAGGACAGTGATGTCCCACCTGGGACAAGGTAATAAAGTCAAAAAAAAAAAAAAAAAAAAGTGTTAAAAATAATAAAAAAAAAAAAAATCGCTAAATAAATTAGTAAAAAAAAAAAAAAATATTCCCCAATAAATCCATTTTTTCAAAACAAAACAATAAAAGTACACATATTTGGTATCGCCGCGTCCGTAATGACCTGCCCTATAAAACTGTCCCATTAGTTAACCCCTTTAGCGAACCCCTTAAAAAATAAAAATAAAAAACAAAGCAAAAAATAATGATTTATTACACTGGTCAACAGCATTTTTGGTGCCAAAGATATTTCATCGAATTTAGGGTATTTTTGGGGTGCTGATTCTGAATATGTCATCAGTTTTGCCAGATTGGCTCAAGTTTTTGAGATTTTTGGTATCTTATTTATAGCACTTGTTGGTAAATGCGACGCATCATCTCATTAATTTCTTTGGATTAGTACTTGAACTGAGCAGTTCTCAATATAGTTTTGTGTTAATTAGTGTTCTAAAAGTTTGTTCATAGCTTGATTTTTGCACTAACTTTATGTTGTTGTCTGTTTTCCAGTGAAAAGCATGAACTCATCAAGAAGAAGTTGTCTTAACGATCCAGACTCATTCTGTTACATTTGTGGTGAATACACACTGCCAAAACATAGAAGAAACATAACAGACTTCGTAAAAAAAGTGTATTTTGCCTATTTTGGGGTTATGCTTGGGGACCAAGACAAGTTTTGGGCACCACACATAGTGTGCAAAGCATGTATCGAATTATTACGAAAATGGAGCAAAGGACAAAGAAAAAGCTTCAAATTTGGTGTTCCAATGGTGTGGAGAGAGCCAAAAAATCATCATGATGACTGTTATTTATGGTAAACACAGGTACAGGCACATCTTCACAATGAGGGACAGGCCTTCTTGCAGATTCCATGTTACTCCCATTTTCGTTTCTTATGCTTATTGAATCCTTGCACTTGCACTGCACAGAAATAACAGTCATCATGATGATTTTTTGGCTCTCTCCACACCATTGGAACACCAAATTTGAAGCTTTTTCTTTGTCCTTTGCTCCATTTTCGTAATAATTCGATACATGCTTTGCACACTATGTGTGGTGCCCAAAACTTGTCTTGGTCCCCAAGCATAACCCCAAAATAGGCAAAATACACTTTTTTTACGAAGTGTGTTATGTTTCTTCTATGTTTTGGCAGTGTATATTCACCACAAATGTAACAGAATGAGTCTGGATCGTTAAGACAACTTCTTCATGATGAGTTCATGCTTTTCACTGGAAAACAGACAACAACATAAAGTTAGTGCAAAAATCAAGCTATGAACAAACTTTTAGAACACTAATTAACACAAAACTATATTGAGAACTGCTCAGTTCAAGTACTAATCCAAAGAAATTAATGAGATGATGCGTCGCATTTACCAACAAGTGCTATAAATAAGATACCAAAAATCTCAAAAACTTGAGCCAATCTGGCAAAACTGATGACATATTCAGAATCAGCACCCCAAAAATACCCCAAATTCATTAAAATATTTTGGACACCAGAAAAAAAATTTTTTTTCGTTGACCTGTGTTATCATACCACCGAACAAAAAGTGTAATAACGCGCAATCAAAAAGACGCATATAAATATCCATGGTACCGCTGAAAACGTCATCTTGTCCCGCAAAAAACGAGCCGCCATACAGCATTATCTGCAAAAAAATTAAAAAGTTATAGCTCGCAGAATAAAGCGATACAAAAATAATTATTTTTTATATAAAATTGTTTTCATTGCAAAAAACCGACAAAACATAAAAAAACGACCTAAATGAGGTGTTGCTGTAACCGTACTGACCCGAAGAATAAAAACGCGTTATCAATTTTACCGCACGCGGAACGGTGTAAACGCACCCCCCAAAAGAAATTCATGAAACGCTGGTTTTTGTTCATTCTGCGTCCCAAAAATCGGAATAAAAAGCGATCAAAAAATGTCATGTGCCCGAAAATGGTACCAATAAAAACGTCAACTCGTCCCACAAAAAATAAGACCTCACATGACTCGGTGGGTCAAAATACGGAAAAATTATAGCTCACAATATGTGGTGATGCAAAAACTATTTTTACAATAAAAAGCGTCTTTTAGAGTGCGACAGCCGCCAAACATAAAAACCGCCATAAATCGTAAATCAAACCCCCCATTATCACCCCCTTAGTTAGGGAAAAATAATAAAACTAAAAGAAAATGTATTTATTTCCATTTTCCCGCTAGGGTTAGGGTTAGGGTAGTGTTAGGGTTAGGGCTAGGGCTAGGGTTAGGGCTAGGGCTCAGATTAGGGTTAGGGGTGTGTTGAGGTTAGGGTTGGAGTTATAATTGGGGGTTTCCACTGTTTGGGCACATCAGGTGCTCTCCAAAGGCAACATGGCGTCTGATCTCAATTCCAGCCAATTCTGCGTTGAAAAAGTCAAATGGTGCTCCTTCCCTTCCAAGTTCTGCCATGCGCCCAAACAGTGTTTTACCCCCACATGTAGGGTATCAGCCTACTCAGGACAAATTACAAAACAACTTTTGGGGTCCAATTTCTCCTGTTACCCTTAGGAAAATAAAAAATTGGGGGCAAAAATATAATTTTGCGGAAAAAAATGTTTTTTTTATTTTCACGCGCAGGCGTTATAAACTTCTGTGAAGCACTTGGGGGTTCAAAGTGCTCTCCACACATCTAGATAAGCTCCGTGGGGGGGTCTAGTTTCCAAAATTGGGTCACTTGTGGGGAGTTTCAATAGTTTAGGTACATCAGGGGCTCTCCAAACGCACATGACACCCGCAGACCAATCCATCAAAGTCTGCATTCCAAAACGTCACTACTTCCCTTCCGAGCCCCGACGTGTGCCCATACAGTAGTTTTCTCCCACATATGAGGTATCAGCGTACTCAGGACAAATTGGACAACAACATTTTGGGTCCAATTTCTCCTGTTACACTTGGGAAAATAAAAAAATGGGGACTAAAAGATCATGTTTGTGGAAAAAATACGATTTTTTTATTTTCACGCCCGGACGTTATAAACTTCAGTGAAGCACTGGGGGGTTCAAAGTGCTCACCACACATCTAGATAAGTTCCCTGGGGGGTCTAGTTTCCAAAATGGTGTCATTTGTGGGGGGTTTCTACTGTTTTGGTACATCAGGGGCTTTCCTAACGCGACATGGTGTCCGATCTCAATTCCAGCCAAAAACGTCAAATGGCGCTGCTTCCCTTCCGAGCTCTGCCATGCGCCCAAATAGTGGTTTACCCCCACAAGTGGAGTATCAGCGTACTCAGGATAAATTGCACAATTTCTTTTAGGATCCTGTTACTTTTGGAAAAATAAGAATTGAGGGTGAAAAGATCATTTTTGTGGAAAAAATATGATTTTTTAATTGTACTGCTGTACGTTATAAACTTCTGTGAAGCCCTTGGGGGTTCAAAGTTCTCACCACACATCTAGATAAGTTCCTTGGGGGGGTCTAGATTCCAAAATGGTGTCATTTGTGGGGGGTTTCCACTGTTTTGGTACATCAGGGGTTTTCCAATCGCGACATGGTGTCCGATCTCAATTCTAGCCAAAAACGTCAAATGGCGCTGCTTCCCTTCCGAGCTCTGCTATGCGCCCAAATAGTCATTTACACCCACATATGGGGTATCAGCGTACTCAGGACAAATTGCACAATAACTTTTAGGGTCCTGTTACCCTTGGAAAAATAAAAATTGGGGGTGAAAAGATCATTTTTGTGGAAAAAATATGATTTTTTAATTGTACCGCTGTACGTTATAAACTTCTGTGAAGCCCTTGTGGGTTCAAAGTTCTCACCACATATCTAGATAAGTTCCTTGGGGGGTCTAGTTTCCAAAATGGGGTCACTTGGGGGGTTTCCACTGTTTAGGTACATCAGGGGCTCTCCAAACGCGACATGGCGTCCGATCTGAATTCCAGCCAATTTTGCATTGAAAAAGTCAAACGGCGCTCCTTCCCTACTGAGGTCTGCCATGCGCCGAAACAGTGGTTCCCCCCCACATATCAGGTATCAGCGTACTCAGGACAAATTGCACAATAACTTTTGCAGTCCAATTTCTCCTGTTACCCTTGGTAAAATAAAGAAAATTGAACCTGAAGTATTTTTTTTGTGAAAAAAAGTTAAATGTTCATTTTTTTTTTAATATTCAAAAAATTCCTGTGACGCACCTAAAGGGTTAATAAACTTCTTGAATGTGGTTTTAAGCACCTTAAGGGGTGCAGTTTTTAGAATGGTGTCACTTTTGGGTATTTTCTATCATATAGACCCCTCAAAGTGGCTTCAAATGTGAAGTGGTCCCTAAAAATAAAATGGTGTTGCAAAAATGAGAAATCGCTGGTCAATTTTTAACCCTTATAACTTCCTAACAAAAAAAAATTTTGGTTCCAAAATTGTGCTGATGTAAAGTAAACATGTGGGAAATGTTATGTATTAAGTTTTTTGTGTGCCGTATCGCTGTGATTTAAGGGCATAAAAATTCAAAGTTGGAAAATTGCGAAATTTTCAAAATTTTCGCCAAATTTCCGTTTTTTTCACAAATAAACGCAAGTTATTTGAATGCAATTTTACCACTAACATGAAGTACAATATGTCACGAGAAAACAGTGTCAGAATCACCGGGATCCATGAAAGCGTTCCAGAGTTATGACCTCATAAAGGTACAGTGGTCAGAATTGTAAAAATTGGCCCGGGAGTTAACGTGCAAACCACCCTTGGTAGTGAAGGGGTTAAGGGCATAAAAATTAAAAGTTTGAACATTGCAAAATTTTAAAAATTTTCGCCATATTTCCGTTTTTTTCATAAATAAACGCAAGTCATATCGAAGAAATTTTAACACTAACATGAAGTACAATATGTCATGAAAAAATGATGTCATAATCAGCAGGATCAGTTGAAGCGTTCCAGAGTTATAAGCACATAAAGTGACAGTGGTCCGATTTCAAAATTAAAGGGAATCTGTCACCCCTCTTTTGAGATATCATATAATGACATCATTCAATTGTGTGTCACATAAGGATTCTCTTAGTACTTTTGCTTCCCCCTGACCCCGCACCTTTCATGCATAATTACCTTTTTTATATCGGTTCAGATGTATGTAAACTGCCCCTGTCTGGTCCGCTGGGCGGGGCTTATTCACCTGCTCCCCCCCTCCCTGTCTTGCTCTATGCATTTCTTCTTGTGTAGAGCAAAACAGGGAGGGGGGGAGCAGGTGAATAAGCCCCGCCCATCGGACCGGACCGTGGCAGTTTACATACATCTGAACCGATATAAAAAAGGTATTTATGCATGAAAGCTGCGGGGTCAGGGGGAAGCAAAAGTACTAAGAGAATCCTTATGTGACGCACAATTGAATCATATCATTATATGATATCTCAAAAAAGGGGTGACAGATTCCCTTTAAGGCCTGGTCATTAACCTACGAAATGGCTTGGTCGTTAAGGGGTTAAAATATGCCCCATATAATGCTGCATAAAAGGTTAATGATGGCCCCATAAGATGCTCCATAGAATAATATGCCCCATATGCTGCTCCATAAAGGTTGATGGCCCCATAAAATGCCCCATATAATGCTGCATAAAAGGTTATTGCCTCATAAGATACTCCATAGTTATATATGCCCCATATAATGACGCTGCTGCGATTAATAAAAAAATGACATGCTCACCTCTTGTTGCTGGGGCCAGGTGCCGGTGTCGCCGCTGGCTCAGGGTCCCGGCACCTGCGATATTCACCTGTCCCCGTTCCACTGCCACGCACCGCTGTGTCTTCTGGGTCTCGGCTGGGTCCATAGACTTTTGGAGTTGTGCTTTTCAGCACCGCTGCTCAGGTAAATGATTAACTGCAGTGTTCAGAGAGAGATGGTACTTGATGTCTGGATAGGGGATTTTGGGGGGCCAGCAATGCTATAGTGGCTGAGGATTTATCAGGTTAATACTGGATATTTTATTTTAATTATTTTCTCCTTTGGGTCAATTTTTTTCTGATCTGACATTTCTGATCTCGCTTCTTTCAGCAGAATAATGACTGTCCTTCTTTGTTTTGGAAGTTTAGCAAAAGGACAAGATGCCAAAGAGTCTGGTTTCCCACATTTTCTAAAATAGTGCGTTGCTTAGGCTCTCCACTAGAGGGCAGTCTCCTAGCCCTATTCTGATAATCTAGCACTGAACAGAACTGGTGACTGCGGACTAACTGGTGTCAGTGACCAGTTTGTATCTTACTGCAGCATTTGGATAAGAGCTGCTGCATCCCTTCATCTGTACCTACAGCCTAATACACTATACACAGAAAACTAGTAGTGCGAAGCCATCTTCTGAGCCGGTATGAATATCACAGCTACCAGACACTATTACATGAGCTCCTGAGAAATGTCTAGAATGGCAGGAGAATGTCTGCAGCTCCTTATGATCACCGTTGCATCTCAAAACATGTTCTTCCCACCTGGGGAGCGAATTTATAGAACTCCAAGCAGTGATTTTTTTTTCTTACTGCCTGTTATATTGTTGATCAATACATTTTACAATAGTTCTTCTAATGTTGTGGGCAGTAGGAAAGAGCTATTACTTTATCTCTGCTCCATTAAATTTATTTGCCCTTGCTGAGAATTGTTCTCAGTTGTTGGCGGTATAGAGGACCTGTCGCCTCGATGCCATGCTAGATATGATTACTTAGTAGCGCTAATAAAGAGGAAAGACTGAAAGAAGCTCTGCGGTCGTAAAGCGCCACAATTACCGCCAAATACATATTAATAAACTCATTTCTGAGATATGTAAAATGGTTCTGAAAAAGGGAGCCCGCGTGTTATATGGAGCCATACTGTACCACTTTCCACCTAAAATTTTATACAAAGGCGCGCAAAGGGTTTTTTTTTTTAACTTTGGAAAATTCCATATTTTCTTAGCGAGAATATTTGTGGGGATAAACAGGGGCTATCCACAGGATAGACGATAAATGTGTGATCGCTGGGGTTCCTGCTACTGAGTACCCCAGCAATATCAAGAAAAGGGGGTCTAAAGTCCCCTGTATGGGTGGGGTCTTGATTGACGTCCCGTGTAGCCTGTTATTAGTTTTTAATTTGATGGCAATCAAGCGAACATTGAGGTCACGATCAGGATTTTACATCAGTGTCTGTAAGTCAAAACCAGGAGTGAAACAATCAGAGGAAAAGTACAATAGAAACACATCACAACGTCTGTATTTTTCACCCTCTCCTGATTTCGACTTACACATACTGCAAGAAAAAACTCACCAAATACTCAACATGTGCACGTGGCCTGAGACATCAGTCAAGTTAATGCACCTGTCCTAGATGACTGGATTGGTGCAGGAGTATCTTGATTTAAACTTTTTTTCCCATTCATCGCTGCCTGTAAACTGGAACCTAGGCATCATTGAAAAGGTAATAGCAAACCATTTGCTATCTTCAATTCTGAGGTGATAAGCTTAGCATTCCCCAATGCATTATAGCAGGATCTGCACACTACTGCTGACCGGTGGGGGTCCTGGCACCCCCACTGATCAGTCAAAATACTGCTTTAAAGTCTGCATCTCCTGCATAAGGTGCGAACACAGAGCTGTTTGTTCATATACCTGTTAAGGTACATTTTAGTCAATAAGTGTTTGAATAGTAATAAGTTCCACAATTGGTTTTGTTTTAAAAAAAAACTGTTCCTGTGCTGAGATCTTAAAGTGCAGCTGTCACCTGTTTTGGTCTCTATAAGAGGCGGCCACTGCCTTTCAGGGCTTATCTACAGCATTTTATAAAGCTGTAGCTAAGACCCGGTCTGACCTGCAAGATAAGAAAAATAAGTTTTATTATACTCACCCTGGGGGCGGCCCAGTCCGATGGGTGTTGCAGGTCTGGGTCCGGTGCCTCCCATCTTCTTGCAACGCCGCCCTCCTGCTTGCTTCATCGCTCACCGGCATCGCACTTCAGCACAGGCGTACTTCTCTGCCCTGTTGAGGGCAGAGCAGAGTACTGCAGTGCGCAGGTGTCGGGCCTCTCTGACCTTTCCCGACACCTGCACACTGCAGTACTTGACTCTGCCCTGAACAGGGCAGAGAAGTACGCCTGCGCAGGAGGGCGGCGGCTCAACAAGATGGGAGGCGCCGGACCCAAACCTGCGACACCCATCGGACCGGCCCGCCCCCGGGTGAGTATATGTAAAATAATGCATATCCTGTAAAATACTCAGGACTAGTTACCAGATAAAAATATAGTGGTTTATTTGGATTCTTCCATCAAAGAAAGGTTATTACAGAAAAACAGGTGAATAAAAAATAAGTGAAAGAGATATTGTCCATTAGATCATGCTCTGAGATCTCACATGGCAAAAGCAACATGTATTCTTCTTCTCTCCGGAATCTCACATGGCAAATGGCGTCTGTCTCTCAGTTCGGCTTCTTCGTAATAAAGTAACATACCAGCTGTTGAGTTATGTCATCTTGCGTCTGTGTCTCATGATGGTGAGGGAAGAAGAAGAGCGACCTCTACAGTTAGCCATGAATTATATACGTCTCCTAAAGCACGTGGTCTCTACATATATGGAGCTGTCTTTCTACCATGAGCCAAGCTTAAAAATAGCCTATGTCATATAAGCTAAAGCATTCTACAGAACTGGGTGTAATAAGAAATATTTAACGAATTATTAATATTTAACAATTCCCCCTTTTGAGGGAGACAGACATTAATTGGAACCCTCAAATATAACGATCTTTTTTCTTCTTTTCTTCTTCTTTGACAAAATAATTTAATATCAATAATAATAATAATAATAATAATATTAGATTACCGTTATAAGTACTCAATGACATAATTGATGTGAATTCATGTTATGGTAAGCCGTGAACAATATTCATATAAAATATGTATAATTATACTTCCCTAAGTCTAAATTGAAGCATCTCAGGTCCAGTCATCATCATCTGATGTCATCTGGTCTTCATTTTGATGTCTTCTGTCTTCTTCTTGGTTCTTTTAAAAATACAGTTTTCTTATAGCATATAGATGTTGTAGGAATTGTGTGGTGTATCAAATCAAAGTCCATAAATTCAAATGTTGATAAGAAACAAAGTCTATAGATGAAATGCAGCTTTAATATCTGTGCAGTGTCATCTTTAAAAACCTGGGCTTACATTGGCTCGCCTTGGATATTCTGGAATCCTCCATCGGTACTGGTCTTTGAACAGGTGTGACGTCTTTGGTCAGCAAAGCAAGGGTTAAAATGACTCTTCCTTGCTAAACATAGCACCATAACCAGTCCTTGTCCTAATGCACAGGACATATGTCAGGGTTAATTACCTTCATTGTTCACCAGCTTTCATCGAAGCTTTTCAGGTGATTGAAAACCTCTGGAACTTGATAAGAACGTGATAACACAGTTCATCTCAACATCATAGGATCATCGTCCTCTGGTTGTCAGGTTAGACACTTTAACCCCTTACCTACAATTGACGTAATATTCCGTCCATGTGTCCATGGACCTAATTACCATGGACGGAATATTACGTCATCGCGATCAGCGGCGCCCACGTGGTGAGCGCCGCTGATCGCGGCCGAGTGTCAGCTAATTATCATAGCTGACACCCGGCACAATGTGTCAGGGGCGGTCACGGACCGCCCCCGACACGTTAACCCCTTGCACACCGCGATCAAACGCGATCGCGGTGTACCGGGGGTTAAAGGGAAGCATCGGCAGGGAGGGGGCTCCCTCCGTGCTTCCCTGAGCCCCCCACGGCAGCGCAATGTGCAGCGCTGCTGCGGGGGACTCCCTTCCTCCAGGCCCCCGAATCCAAGATGGCGACGGGGGCCTTCGGGGGCCTGAGGAAGCTGGCTTCCTCAGTGCCTGCAAAGCGCAGGCATGAGGAAGTCTGCAGCAGTGCCTGTGACAGATCGCTGATCTGTCACAGTGATCTGTGATGTGACAGATCAGCGATCTGTCACAGGACAGTGATGTCCCACCTGGGACAAGGTAATAAAGTAAAAAAAAAAAAAAAAAAAGTGTTAAAAATAATTTAAAAAAAATCGCTAAATAAATTAGTTAAAAAAAAAAAAAATATTCCCCAATAAATCCATTTTTTGAAAATAAAAAAAAAACAAAACAATAAAAGTACACATATTTGGTATCGCCGCGTCCGTAATGACCTGCCCTATAAAACTGTCCCATTAGTTAACCCCTTTAGCGAACCCCTTAAAAAATAAAAATAAAAAACGAAGCAAAAAATAATGATTTATTATCATACCACCGAACAAAAAGTGTAATAACGCGCGATCAAAAAGACGCATATAAATATCCATGGTACCGCTGAAAACGTCATCTTGTCCCGCAAAAAACGAGCCACCATACAGCATCATCCGCAAAAAAATAAAAAAGTTATAGCTCGCAGAATAAAGCGATACAAAAATAATTATTTTTTATATAAAATTGTTTTCATTGCAAAAAACCGACAAAACATAAAAAAAGACCTAAATGAGGTATCGCTGTAACCGTACTGACCTGAAGAATAAAAACGCGTTATTAATTTTACCGCACGCGGAACGGTGTAAACGCACCCCCCAAAAGAAATTCATGAAAAGCTGGTTTTTGTTCATTCTGCATCCCAAAAATCGGAATAAAAAGCGATCAAAAAATGTCATGTGCCCGAAAATGGTACCAATAAAAACGACAACTCGTCCCGCAAAAAATAAGACCTCACATGACTCGGTGGGTCAAAATATGGAAAAATTATAGCTCACAATATGTGGTGATGCAAAAACTATTTTTACAATAAAAAGTGTCTTTTAGCGTGCGACAGCCGCCAAACATAAAAACCGCCATAAATAGTAAATCAAACCCCCCGTTATCACCCCCTTAGTTAGGGAAAAATAATAAAACTAAAAGAAAATGTATTTATTTCCATTTTCCCGCTAGGGTTAGGGTAGGGTTAGGGCTAGGGTTAGGGCTAGGGTTAGGGCTAGGGTTAGGGCTAGGGTTAGGGCTAGGGTTAGGGCTAGGGTTAAGGCTAGGGTTAGGGTTAGGGCTAGGGATAGGGTTAGGGATAGGGCTCAGATTAGGGTTAGGGGTGTGTTGAGGTTAGGGTTGGAGTTATAATTGGGGGTTTCCACTGTTTGGGCACATCAGGTGCTCTCCAAAGGCAACATGGCGTCTGATCTCAATTCCAGCCAATTCTGCGTTGAAAAAGTCAAATGGTGCTCCTTCCCTTCCAAGCTCTGCCATGTGCCCAAACAGTGTTTTACCCCCACATGTAGGGTATCAGCCTACTCAGGACAAATTACAAAACAACTTTTGGGGTCCAATTTCTCCTGTTACCCTTAGGAAAATAAAAAATTGGGGGCAAAAATATAATTTTGCGGAAAAAAATGTTTTTTTTATTTTCACGCCCAGGCGTTATAAACTTCTGTGAAGCACTTGGGGGTTCAAAGTGCTCTCCACACATCTAGATAAGCTCCGTGGGGGGTCTAGTTTCCAAAATGGGGTCACTTGTGGGGAGTTTCAATAGTTTAGGTACATCAGGGGCTCTCCAAATGCACATGACACCCGCATACCAATCCATCAAAGTCTGCATTCCAAAACGTCACTACTTCCCTTCCGAGCCCCGACGTGTGCCCATACAGTAGTTTTCTCCCACATATGAGATATCAGCGTACTCAGGACAAATTGGACAACAACTTTTGGGGTCCAATTTCTCCTGTTACCCTTAGGAAAATAAAAAATTGGGGGCAAAAATATAATTTTGCGGAAAAAAATGTTTTTTTTATTTTCACGCCCAGGCGTTATAAACTTCTGTGAAGCACTTGGGGGTTCAAAGTGCTCTCCACACATCTAGATAAGCTCCGTGGGGGGTCTAGTTTCCAAAATGGGGTCACTTGTGGGGAGTTTCAATAGTTTAGGTACATCAGGGGCTCTCCAAATGCACATGACACCCGCATACCAATCCATCAAAGTCTGCATTCCAAAACGTCACTACTTCCCTTCCGAGCCCCGACGTGTGCCCATACAGTAGTTTTCTCCCACATATGAGATATCAGCGTACTCAGGACAAATTGGACAACAACTTTTGGGGTCCAATTTCTCCTGTTACCCTTGGGAAAATAAAAAAAATGGGGACTAAAAGATGATGTTTGTTGAAAAAATACGATATTTTTATTTTCACGCCCGGTCGTTATAAACTTCTGTGAAGCACTGGGGGGTTCAAAGTGCTCACCACACATCTAGATAAGTTCATTAGGGGGTCTAGTTTCCAAAATGGGGTCACTTGTGGGGGGTTTCCACTGTTTAGGTACATCAGGGGCTCTCCAAACGCAACATGACACCCGCAGACCATTCCATCAAAGTCTGCATTCCAAAACGTCACTACTTCCCTTCCGAGCCCCGACGTGTGCCCATACAGTAGTTTTCTCCCACATATGAGGTATCAGCGTACTCAGGACAAATTGGACAACAACTTTTGGGGTCCAATTTCTCCTGTTACCCTTGGGAAAATAAAAAAATGGGGACTAAAAGATCATGTTTGTGGAAAAAATACGATTTTTTTATTTTCACGCCCGGTCGTTATAAACTTCTGTGAAGCACTGGGGGGTTCAAAGTGCTCACCACACATCTAGATAAGTTCATTAGGGGGTCTAGTTTCCAAAATGGGGTCACTTGTGGGGGGTTTCCACTGTTTAGGTACATCAGGGGCTCTCCAAACGCAACATGACACCCGCAGATCATTCCATCAAAGTCTGCATTCCAAAACGTCACTACTTCCCTTCCGAGCCCTGACGTGTGCCCATACAGTAGTTTTCTCCCACATATGAGGTATCAGCGTACTCAGCACAAATTGGACAACAACTTTTGGGGTCCAATTTCTCCTGTTACCCTTGGGAAAATAAAAAAATGGGGACTAAAAGATCATGTTTGTGGAAAAAATACGATTTTTTTATTTTCACGCCCGGACGTTATAAACTTCAGTGAAGCACTGGGGGGTTCAAAGTGCTCACCACACATCTAGATAAGTTCCTTGAGGGGTCTAGTTTCCAAAATGGTGTCATTTGTGGGGGGTTTCTACTGTTTTGGTACATCAGGGGCTTTCCTAATGCGACATGGTGTCCGATCTCAATTCCAGCCAAAAACGTCAAATGGCGCTGCTTCCCTTCCGAGCTCTGCCATACGCCCAAATAGTGGTTTACACCCACATGTGGGGTATCAGCGTACTCAGGATAAATTGCACAATATCTTTTAGGGTCCTGTTACTTTTGGAAAAATAAGAATTGAGGGTGAAAAGATCATTTTTGTGGAAAAAATATGATTTTTTAATTGTACTGCTGTACGTTATAAACTTCTGTGAAGCCCTTGGGGGTTCAAAGTTCTCACCACACATCTAGATAAGTTCCTTGGGGGGTCTAGATTCCAAAATGGTGTCATTTGTGGGGGGTTTCCACTGTTTTGGTACATCAGGGGTTTTCCAATCGCGACATGGTGTCCGATCTCAATTCTAGCCAAAAACGTCAAATGGCGCTGCTTCCCTTCCGAGCTCTGCTATGCGCCCAAATAGTCATTTACACCCACATATGGGGTATCAGCGTACTCAGGACAAATTGCACAATAACTTTTAGGGTCCTGTTACCCTTGGAAAAATAAAAATTGTGGGTGAAAAGATCATTTTTGTGGAAAAAATATGATTTTTTAATTGTACCGCTGTACGTTATAAACTTCTGTGAAGCCCTTGTGGGTTCAAAGTTCTCACCACATATCTAGATAAGTTCCTTGGGGGGTCTAGTTTCCAAAATGGGGTCACTTGGGGGGGTTTCCACTGTTTAGGTACATCAGGGGCTCGCCAAACGTGACATGGCGTCCGATCTGAATTCCAGCCAATTTTGCATTGAAAAAGTCAAACGGCGCTCCTTCCATTCTGAGCTCTGCCATGCGCCGAAACAGTGGTTCCCCCCCACATATCAGGTATCAGCGTAGTCAGGACAAATTGCACAATAACTTTTGCAGTCCAATTTCTCCTGTTACCCTTGGTAAAATAAAGAAAATTGAACCTGAAGTATTTTTTTTGTGAAAAAAAGTTAAATGTTCATTTTTTTTTTAATATTCAAAAAATTCCTGTGACGCACCTAAAGGGTTAATAAACTTCTTGAATGTGGTTTTAAGCACCTTGAGGGGTGCAGTTTTTAGAATGGTGTCACTTTTGGGTATTTTCTATCATATAGACCCCTCAAAGTGGCTTCAAATGTGAAGTGGTCCCTAAAAATAAAATGGTGTTGCAAAAATGAGAAATCGCTGGTCAATTTTTAACCCTTATAACTTCCTAGCAAAAAAAAATTTTGGTTGCAAAATTGTGCTGATGTAAAGTAAACATGTGGGAAATGTTATGTATTAAGTTTTTTGTGTGCCGTATCGCTGTGATTTAAGGGCATAAAAATTCAAAGTTGGAAAATTGCGAAATTTTCAAAATTTTCGCCAAATTTCCGTTTTTTTCACAAATAAACGCAAGTTATTTGAATGCAATTTTACCACTAACATGAAGTACAATATGTCACGAGAAAACAATGTCAGAATCACCAGGATCCATGAAAGCGTTCCAGAGTTATGACCTCATAAAGGTACAGTGGTCAGAATTGTAAAAATTGGCCCGGTAGTTAACGTGCAAACCACCCTTGGTAGTGAAGGGGTTAATTGTGACTGTCGGTGGTGGATACTGCACTTGTGACTGTCAGTGGTGGATACTGCACTTGTGATTAACACAGTTCATTTCTCAGAAGTCATAGCTTTGTTACCTTCTGGGACTTCTGGATCGCGGCATTCTTCTTCTTGCAACTGATAAGAATCAATTTTAATATGAAAAGTCTTTATTAACGTAATTTCAGTATCTTGCTTGAAGTCTTCATTCCCTATCCTATACCAAATCTGGTAATTTCCTATCCTATAATATCACAGCGTACCATAGCAATCAGTAATATCCATATAATTATTATCAGAATTTGTACCATATATGGATTTCAATATTTGAAATAATAAACGATAATACATTATTATCCGCATTTTTCATGTGATAGAACATTTTTTTTTTTATGTCATAGGTGTAATTACCTTTTTCAACCCATAGGTGTCACTGTTTTATGTAACCAGTGTTTTCATCTTTATTAATAAGGAATATATTTATTATACTAATAATATGTAGGAATGTATAGCCATGAACCAAAATAAGAATATATGAGTGAGCGAATGAATGAATAAAAGAATTGTTGCATATAACTCAGAAGTGAAACATTTTCTTAGTAATAGAACCATATAATTGCTATATTTAATGAAGCAATATTCTCAGTAGATATTACTTTACTAAATATTGGTGAAAGAATTAAAAATAATGAAAAATAAGAATAAAAATAAAAATAAGAATAAGGCCTTTATGTTGATGCAGAGTAGTTATGTCTTCAGTAACATATACCCTTAATATTTCCATGATCTGGATTATTTCATAATTGTCATAAACTTGTGTTACCAAAATATTCAAATTATGCAACTTTGCATGTAATTCCTCTTAGTGTAAAGAAATGAATCCTTATAATACTTGTTATTATACCCAATACTTATACCATTGCACCTTATTAATATTTTTTCCTATTAAAATGTGTGAAGAAGAAGTATTAATCAAATGTGATGATGTAGTCAGGATCAAAAACATATTTTCCCCCTTAATACCAAAAAATATTGTTCTATGAAATAATTCATTTATCAAAACCAAAATTAAAAATAATTAATGTATAAATTATGTAAATTTATAATTGCTTATACCATTATTTGTCTGAAGATGTGTAACCATTAAAATTAATTTGAATATCATAAAATTATCCTTTGGAAAAATTAATTTGCATAAACCATTTTGATGTGCGATTGCACTTTGCACTTATCCACTATTAACTAAATCAAAAAATAATTACTATAGAAATACAGAAATATATGTTGTATAGATAATATTTCATTATATATCCTAATATTCTAATAATTTATCTGATCTGCATATTTCTCCTAAAGATAAAAGCTTTGGGGTTTTTTTTTTTTCTTTCCTCATTCAGAATCCTGAGGCCTCATACAAACGTATCACATTACTCGCTCAGCAGCTGCTCATACACTCAGTCACTGTCACTCAGACTGTGTCACATATTAACTTTAAACCAAATACCTCACATACGAAGGTGTGATGAATACACGTATTTTAACCCAAATTATCCTAATTATCAATGCATTGTAAACTATTTCAATTTAGTCTCTTAATATTTCTTTGAATATTCCCCACATGACATAAATATATGTATATGTATACTTGACATTTAGGCCTGGAAAAAAAATTCCATTGCTTTGCAAAAGTTGAGACCCCCTTAAAAATTATTTTCCTAAGGAACAGGGACATAGTATACTGGTATACTTGTATTATTAGAACAAGGTTCAAATTCCCCTGCTGTGGTTGTCATTCAAACCATGCAGTAAAGCACACACCCAGAACATTTTAAAAAGCAATTAGTTATTTCCTTTTAAGGGTTAGATATATAAAATCATGCAATATTGCAACTTCCTGTGTAAATAAAGGCATAAATCCTTGGAAGAGAATTTTTCTCGATTAAGTCCTGCTTTGAAATGAAAATTCTAAGGAAACATAAAAAATAAGGTTAATATCATATTCATATTCTAAATATTATTACTGATGTAGATTTTAATTCATTAAAAAATACAGTTCTACTATTTCTACTTCTACAAACACTCTATATATACTGTATGACTATGTATATATCCACAAACCATAAAACTACAGGATTATACTCTATAACTCACTAATTGTATAACACTGTTACACAATATATATTACTTTTTTCCTAGCCAATTCCTACACCCATACTTATTTCTCTGCAAAAAATATCCTGAAAGGTTCTTGCCATTTTAAAGCTGATAGATTCTTGGAGCAGAGTATTCAGTTTACAGGCCATGATGTCACTCACCACCTGTTTCTGTCTGTTAAATTCGGCCATCTTTGTTACAGAAAGAAGATCAAAACTCATCATTTTTCTTAATTCAATTTGTGTCTTTTCGGTGTTCTTTTGCATCATTCCATATGGCTTATAACAAACATGTGATTTTCTTTTTCTTTCTTCGTAGATTTGATTTTGGGGAAAACTCATTTTAGAAGGCTTTGCTAATACAGGCTTCTGATAAGATTTTACTCTGCCTGTCTTTACAAAATTAGCACAATTTACTTTCCTCTCACGATTCTCGTGTTTTCTGGCAAAATCAAGGGATTGCGCACATTCAAACAAAGAATCTTTTTGTGACGCAATAACACGTGATGCAGGATTTAGAAACCAAAATTTGCTTACAAAACTCCTTATGAGGGACGGTGTTTTGACATTCTCACTCAGCATTCTATACAAACGTTCATATATGGACATGAACGTAAAAATACATTCCTTCCGACCAATTCTTAATTTTTGAAGAATATCAATATCTGGATGATTTTCATTTGATGAACAAAAAATGAGAATTTTTAATCTGTCTTTATCAGTTAAATTCTCATGTGTTTCACCAGATAACTTTAAAGACAATCTCCTAGCAAAATTTACAGGGATCCACATTTTGAACAACTGATTCTTCTCCTCGTTAGATAAATCAAATTTATCAGTACAACTTTCATAAATCTCAGAGTTTCTACAAACATCTATTTTGTTGTCATAAGCAGGAATTATTTGGCATATTTTTATCAAATTCTTCCTCACGCTACTTTGGATTTGGGCCTGTGAGTCTTCTATTTTTAGTGGTACGTCTTTCCCTTGTACGTCCTCTACGTCAGTTCTGAAGTCTCCTCCTACTTCTCCATCTTGTTCCACGTCTGCAAGGTCACCTTCAATGGCTGCTACAGACACTTGATTACAGTCAATCTCACTAACTTTACAGCCAATCTCGAGAACATCACAACAATCATTTTTGGATTTCTCTGACACAGATCTATGAAATATATCTACCATCTGTAGAATATTTTTTAATCTCTCTCTTTCTCTATTGAAAAACTTAGAATCTAACCTTTGATTCTCGAGTTCACACTCGGCATATAAACTTAACCATAAAACTTCTGAATTAGAATTGTCTACAGACTTAAATTTCAATTTACTCTGCTTAGCAAGACAATTAATGACATCCATTTTATCTTACCTTGAAATGTCTCAGCTCCTTTGATGGACAACGCTGGGTTCCTGTCTTTACACGTCTGGCTTACGTCTGGTACTTTTGGCACTTGTAGTACTTCTCAATCTATCTGGTACTTCTTACTTCTAGGTTCTATGTGATTCTTGTAAGTAGTGGAATTCCCGATAACTTGCACATATGATTTGACGTTAGCAAAGTCCAATCCCCCGTGTGGGCAAGTTGAGGGAAATCCGCAAAAAAGTACAAAAATTCAGATCTGGCTGGCTCTCCAATGTAAAATAATGCATATCCTGTAAAATACTCAGGACTAGTTACCAGATAAAAATATAGTGGTTTATTTGGATTCTTCCATCAAAGAAAGGTTATTACAGAAAAACAGGTGAATAAAAAATAAGTGAAAGAGATATTGTCCATTAGATCATGCTCTGAGATCTCACATGGCAAAAGCAACATGTATTCTTCTTCTCTCCGGAATCTCACATGGCAAATGGCGTCTGTCTCTCAGTTCGGCTTCTTCGTAATAAAGTAACATACCAGCTGTTGAGTTATGTCATCTTGCGTCTGTGTCTCATGATGGTGAGGGAAGAAGAAGAGCGACCTCTACAGTTAGCCATGAATTATATACGTCTCCTAAAGCACGTGGTCTCTACATATATGGAGCTGTCTTTCTACCATGAGCCAAGCTTAAAAATAGCCTATGTCATGTAAGCTAAAGCATTCTACAGAACTGGGTGTAATAAGAAATATTTAACGAATTATTAATATTTAACAGTATAATAAAACTTATTTTTCTTATCTTTCAGGTCGGACCAGGGGTTTATCTACAGCATTATAGAGTGCTGTAGATAAGCCCTGAAATGCGGTGGCCGCATCTTATAGCGGCCAAAACAGGTGACAGGTTCCCTTTAAATATGTACCCATGCTCTGTGCTGTGTCTGGAACTCGGTCTGATGATACCACATCACCTGGGCAGGGGAGGAAACAAAAGAGTATACAGACAGAACAGCATGGGATCACAGCTGATTCTTTATGTGAGGTGAAACCTTTCCACACCTGTCAATTGTGCTGTAATGTCTGTATACTTTCTTTTTCTAAGTTTTTTTCTAAGACAAAATGAAATAGTTATTACCCTACAGGTAGAATTTTACATTTCTAATAATAATTTATAAAGAGTCTACATGTGTTAACCTCAGACATATCTAACAAAGTAGTCTCTTAAATAGATATATTTTTTTCTTGACCTTTTTCAGATAGCAAAACTAATGTGGTTATGAATTACCGTAATGATCAGGGTAGACACAGAGAAAAAAAAAGAGTTTTGCGAGGTTGGGCGATGTGAAGAAACCAGAAGATTGCTGGTGACAATTATATTACAGTGTGAACATATTTAATATAAGTGCTTTAGCATGAGGAAGCTAAAATATATATAAGGTCTTACATTCAATTTCACAAAGTGCAATGTAATATGTTTGTAGCCAAAACTGACTAAGCAAGAACATGGAATTAATCTTATTCTATTGATCCACTGTTACGGAGGAGCATAGTTGAGTGTACACTAGTTAAATAAGCCCATGAGATTTTCGAGCCTGCATTCCCAGCTGGATTTTCACCACTTCCATCCAACTTGTAATTGCACTTATTACTTGTGCGACACTGCATCACACAGGAAGACATGAGAAATGTTATCCGTGCAGAACAGAGGGAATTTTAGAAAGCTAATTAATAAGTGTTGTTGTAAGAGACAGCACATCAAAATTACTGCGAGGAGTCCAGTAAACATCACTGGGATCGTTATTTCTACCCTTACAACTTGCTAATCTCAGTTTAGGTATCAAAAACCTGGTGAAAGATTCCCTTTCAAAAATTAAACAACCAGTCATATGTGAAATGATTTGATGGTTTAATTCTTTGAGGTGATGGGCTATTTCTCAAGCGCCTTTAACTTTCACCAATGGCAAATTTTTTCTTTCTTTCTTTCTTCCGGGGGGGGGGGGGTTGGGATGGGTTTTCACTCATGTAAGAGCTATTTTTCTCCTTCGCCTCATTGGGGGCCACCTGCACTGTGGGTGTATGCTACTGCCGCCTAAAGGCTGACACTAAGTGGGAAAAAAAGATGTTTGCTCCTCCTCTGCCGTATACACCCTCACCCCGGTTGCATGTGGAATCAGTTTTTGCTTAGTGCCCATTGGAGGCACACGTTTGGTCTTTTTTTCCAGACTCTGTCATTTTTTCCATGAAGATAAGACAGGGGCAACGGATCCTTTCGAAAGGGTCCGATTTCCCCAAAACCAACAATGGGTGAGCACGTGCGAGTGTCGCCTCCACTTATCCTTTCCCGTTACGTGGGACATGATGCCGGACTGAGCCGTGACCACCCTAAGGTAGTGAAACCCTAGGCTGTACAGAGGCCTGCGAACAGTCCGTGCGGCCTCCACTGCATCACCAATGCCAGACAGCGGTGATGGAAGGTGGTGGACGGTCCCTCTCCTCATCCCCTATAGGGAAGATGGAGCTAGGGTTCCTGCACCGTCCTTAAAAACTTTTTTGGCCCCCCTTCAACCCCCTAACCTGAGGATCAAGATGGATGTCGAGGGGTGAGGCATGGAAGGAGGTGGGCTGGGAGGGCTCCTGTGGACCCCTGTGGTTGGCACTCCTGGTGCTGTTTTCAGGCATCCCCGGGCTCCCTGGGTGCTCCACATAGCATGGCAGCCGGCGGCGCAGGCTTCCTCGGGCCAGGGCCGGTGTCCGGCGGTCCCTCCCCAAGTCCGGGCGCACGCCGGAAATTTAGTCCCCGGCTTTTTCCGGAGCTAGGCTGTGGGCAGAAGTCCCTCCCCCCCATGACGTGGCCACTTCCGGCAGACCCGCCCCTCGGGGCCTCGGGCGGACGGCAGAAATTTAGTCCCCGGCTTCTGCCAGGGACTAGGCCGCGGACGGAAGTTCCACCCCATGACGCCCTGGGGCCGCCTCTTCGTCCGGAGGCCCGCCCACACACCGGAGCGTGCTGTTTTTTAATGAAGGAACAGCTGGTCGGTGGACTGGACGTCTGACAGGTCCAGGACGGGGGACACAGGACTGGGGTAAGTGCTACACCTGGAGGAAGGCCACCCTCTGTGTGTTTTCCAAAGGCTAAGCAGTTTTTTGGTCCTTGGCATATCACTCAGCAGCCATCATGTCCAGAAAAGCTAAGGCACGCACATTCTTATATGTTGCGTGCACCTCCTGTCAGTCCACCTTCCCACGGGCGCAAACCAAGCAGATTTGTGAAGCCTGCGATACCGAATGTGCCCAGGAGTCCTCCCCTGCCACCGAACCCAGTGTACCAAGCTCCCTGGAATGGGCTCTGTCTCTGTCGCAGTCCATGGCATCGCTTACGAGAGCAATCGAGTCCCTTCGAGCCCCAGATAGGGGCAGGGATAGCGGCTCGCCTGTGTTAGAGGGGTCCTCCACCTCACAGGAGCCTCCGGCCTGCAGGGGTAGCTCTCACTCCAGGCAGACGCGCGGGAAACGAACCAACACAGCGTCTCCCGGTCCATCTGGTGCTTCTGCATCCATAAGATCGGCCTCTCGCTCACCTTCACCAAGGGTCGTTTTGCTCAGATTACAAATTTCAAAAACTGACCGTCACATCCAAGCATAAGCATAGTGTGAAGAGGTGCTTAACCTAGAGTCACCAACTCATATACATTCAAGCAAAAAAGGAAGCACACTGTATCGCCAAACCATGCAAACATGAAAAATATATATGAGGTGGTAACTCTAGGTTAAGCACCTGTAAACACTATGCTTATGCTTGGATGTGACGGTCAGTTTTTGAAATTTGTATTCATTTACCTTCTGACTGAGCACTCCATCTGTTAGCTGCAGGCGTTTTTAATCAAACCAGGGCCATGTCCCCTCCACAGAGATATAGACTTCAGTACTATCAGAGGATTTTTCATAGGTTCCCATTCAGATGGAGACTACAGTCTTAGTGAGGATTGGCATAGAATAGGGACCTGGAAAATGAGAAATGCCTTAACGTGGCTTCCAGATACACATAACTTGGCCATTTTATGCGCTAAACTTTCTCAATTTTTCATACTTCTAATGCAGTAAAGCAATTCATTATTCATTTTTCATGTTTGCATGGTTTGGCGCTACAGTGTGCTTCCTTTTTTGCTTGTTAGCTCAGATTACGACTTGGATGAGCCGCTTGATTCAGGTACTCTAGAATACCGGGAAACAGTTGACAGTCTCATTGAGGCCGTCAACCAGACCCTTGGGATCGAAGATGATTCCACCTTGGCCTCAGGTCACAAGGTCTCATTTAAGCGAGCAAAGCGGTCGCATAGAGTGTTTAGTTCTCACCCAGAGTTTGAGGACATAGTACAACAACACAGAGAGCGGCCCAACAAACGGTTCTCAGAGCAAAAGGTGCTCGAGGCGAGGTACCCGTTCACCCCTGATCTCCGTAAGAAATGGGCAGAGTCCCCAACAGTAGATCCACCCGTGTCACACTTGGCCTCTAGGACCCTGTTATCCATACCTAGTGGGTCCTCTATCAAGGATCCCACTGACTGTCTCATAGAGAGCCTGGCTCGCTCAGTATTTGAGGCATCAGGTTCAGCAGTCTCTCCCTCATTTGCGGCAACCTGGGTAGCAAAGGCCATGATGGCATGGTCAGAATCATTGAACAGAGCCAGGCAGGGGATGGACCTACCAGCAGAGGTATCAGAGATCGCAAATCAGATCACTTTGGCCGGAGACTACTTAATTAATGCATCTTTGGATGCGGCCAACTGCGCGGCTGTCGCTGCGGCAAATGCGATCTCCATTAGGAGGGCTTTATGGTTGAGGACATGGCGGGCAGGCACAACTTCCAAGAAATCCCTGACTTCCTTGCCCTACCAGAGCGGTAGTCTATTCGGGGAGAAGTTGGATCAGCTCATCTCTTATTCCACAGGTGGAAAGAGCAGTTTCCTCCCTCAACAAAGGGTTAAACAGCTGTTTCGCCACCAACCTCAGACACGATTTCGGTCCTTTCACACCCCGGGTGGGCTGCAGCGACCAATCCCGCCGCTTCAGGTCGTCCCAGCCAGGACAGGGATCAGCAGGTCTCATATAGAGCCAACCCATTGGGGAGAATGCGTAACCACCAGCCCAGATCAAGAGGACCTAGGTCCCAGAGATCTGCAGCCAAATGACTCGGGGCAATCTCAAGGTGACTTCGGCAAGGTAGGCGGCCACCTGCTTTGGTTTCGCCACGCCTGGCTCTCCGTCTCACGTGACACATGGGTAACAGAGCTGGCATCCTCTAGGTACAAGATAGAATTCATCAAATACCCCCCAAGACGGGTTTTTCTTTTCCGTCCTCCAAAAGTAATCGCCCGAGCAAGGGCTTTACTCAAGGCCATAAAATTACTCCAGCACAACGGAGTCATTGTTCCCGTACCGGAGAATGAAAAATATCAGGGATTCTACTCCAACCTGTTCACTGTGCTCAAAAAGGATGGGGGCCGTCAGGCCCATTCTGGACCTAAAGCTCCTGAACAAGTTTATCAGGATCAGACATTTCCGGCTGTAGTCTCTCCGTTCATTCATATCTGCCATGGAGCGGGGAGAATACTTTGCCTTTATCGACATCCAAGACGCCTACCTACACATCCCCATTTTTCCCCCGCACCAAAGGTTCCTGCGTTTCGCCATCAACGGCTTACACTTTCAGTTTGCAGCACTGCCCTTCGGGTTGGTCACTGCTCCCAGGGTATCACAGAAGTCATGGCAGTCGTCATGGCCACCCTGCACTCCTGTGGCATAGTTGTCTTTACTTATTTAGACAACCTCTTGGTCAAAGGCCCTTCTTTTCGGGCATGCGAGGAGAGTGTCAGCATCACGCTAGATACTCTTTCCCTCTTAGGATGGTTGGTCAATCTGAAAAAGTCATCCCCTGTGCCAGCTCAGAGGATCTCCTTCTTAAGAATGATCTTCGACACTTCCCGTGGGTTCGTAATTCTCCCTCGGGACAAGGCCTTAGCTCTCCGGCAGGGAGTCCAGTCCGGAAGCTGCGCCAACCGGTCCCTCATACCATCCGCTTCTGCATGAAGATCCTAGGAAAGATGGTGGCAGCAATGGAGGCAATTCCGTTTGCCCAGCTCCATCTTCGCCCCCTGCAGCACGCCCTGTTATCAGTTTGGGACAAAAACCCATTCTCTCTCGATCGCCGGTGCCGGTTGCTTACGCGGGTCACACAGGCACTCGGGTGGTGGACCGCCAGTGCCTCACTTCTCCAGAGCAAGCCTTTTCCCCCCGACCATTAGTTGCTGGTGACAACGCCAGCCTTCTCGACTGGGGAGTGGTTTTTCGCCACCACACGAACCAGGGACGGTGGTCGCCGCGGGAGGCACGCCTCCCAATCAACTTGTTGGAAATACAGGCAATCCGGCTAGCTCTGCGACAGTTTCATCCCCTTCTAGCAGGCCGGCCCGTTCGGATTCAGTCAGACAATGCCACGGCTGTGGCTTACATAAATCATCAGGGGGGCACCCACAGCAGGGCAGCCATGCGCGAGGTAGGGCATGTCCTTCATTGGGCCGAGAGAAACCACTCGGCGATATTGGCAGTCCACATCCCAGGCATGGAAAACTGGGCGGCAGACTTCCTCAGCCGGCAGGTCTCGCATCCGGGGAATGGTGACTTCACCCCGAGATCTTCCTGCGAATTTGCCAACGATGGGGGACGCCGGATGTGGACCTAGTGGCCTCCAGAGTGAACGCCAAGGTACCAGCGTTTGTCGCTTGATCCCGGGATCCGCAGGCAATTGCCGTGGATGTGCTGGTTCTGCCATGGAACCAGTTTCGCCTCCCATACCTATTTCCCCCATTGCCACTACTTCCGAGGGTCATCAAGAAGATCAAGGCGGAAAGGGTGCCAGTGATTCTGCTGGCCCCAGATTGGCCTCGTCGGGCATGGTACGTAGACCTAGTACAGCTACTCGCCGACGTTCCTTGGCGCCTGCCAGAGCACTCAGACCTACTGTCCCAGGGCCCTATCTACCACCCGAACTCAGGGGCCCTGTGTTTGACGGCTTGGCCATTGAATCCTGGATTCTAACCCAGGCTGGGTTCGGCCGCAATGTGGTTGCTACAATGGTTAGCGCCCGGAAGCCGGCCTCAGCACGTATTTATCACTACACCTGGAAGGTTTTCTTCACATGGTGTCGGAACCATAGTTGTTCTCCACTGAGATTTTCTATTCCCAACACCTTGGCTTTTCTCCAGTCTGGCCTAGACTCAGGCTTGGCCCCAAGTTCCCTCAGGAGACAAATATCAGCCTTATCCGTTCTGTTCCAGCACAGGATTGCTACCAATCTGCAGGTGAAGACTTTCATTCAGGGAGTCTCCCACTTGGTACCTCCTTATAGGGCGCCCCTGGACGCTTGGGACCTTACCCTGGTTCTAACTGTTCTACAGGAGGCTCCATTTGAACCGTTACCGGAGGTCTCTTTAACCTACCTTTCTTGGAAGGTAGTATTTCTTGTGGCAATAATGTCAATCAGGCAAGTCTCAGAGCTGGCGGCTCTTTCCTGCAAGCTCCGTTTCTGGTCTTCCACAAAGATAAAGTGGTATTCAGACCAGCCTCCTTTTCTGCCGAAGATCGTTTCCTCATTTCACATTAATGAGGATATTGTCCTGCCCTCTTTTTGTCCAGCACCGGTACACCGTGTGGAAAAGGCTCTTCATACGCTGGACCTGGTGAGAACTCTCAGGAGGTACGTGTCGCGGACGGCACCCTTTCGTCAGACGGACACGCTGTTCGTGCTTCCCGAGGGGCGCAGGAAGGGACTCGATGCCTCAAAATCGACCATAGCTAGATGGATTCATTTGACTATTCAGGAGTCTTACCGCATCAGAGGCACACCAGTTCCAGCAGGGATCAGAGCGTACTCTACTCGGGCAGTGGGCGCCTCTTGGGCGCTTCGGCACCAAGTATTGGTGGAACAGATTTGAAAGGCTGCAACCTGGTTCAGCTTGCACACATTCGCAAAGCACTACAATATCCATACTCAGGCTTCGTCAGATGCGAGTCTGGGTAGAAGGATTCTCCAAGCAGTGGTGGCGCACCTTTAGACAGGAGGTGAATGTGGCTTGGATCGGTGAGTCAACTTCCCACCCAGGGACTGCTTTAGGACGTCCCACAGTACCTGTGTCCCCCAATGAGGTGAAGGAGAAACATGGATTTTTGTGATAACTCACCGTAAAATCCTTTTCTCCGAGACGCTCATTGGGGGACACAGCATCCACCCTGTTAGCAAAGTTGGTTTCTGTATTGTTTAATTAATATACTTTTTTGAATGATATTAGGGTGGTGTTTTTTTCTAGACATGTTGTTACCTGCATTAAGGTTGATGATGTCGGATTTTTGTTTGATCTCCTACTGCTTTTGCACCAAACTGATTCCGCCCGCAACCGGGGCGAGGGTGTATACGGCGGAGGAGGAGCTAACCTCTTTTTTTTCACTTATTGTCAGCCTCCAGGCAGCAGTAGCATACACCCACAGTACCTGTGTCCCCCAATGAGCGTCTCGGAGAAAAGGATTTTACGGAGAGTTATCACAAAAATCCTTTTTTTATTTTTTTTTTATTATTTTTTTTTTTATAAATCCGTTTTATTGCGTTTTCAAAAACATAAAAGTACAAAAGTCAAACATTAGTGGTACATCTCATAAGTGGCGTTACATATACCCGCTTAATATGGACATTACAGAACTACTGATTTAAATTGCCAAATATCACAACAGTGTAACTCCCACCCCTTCTCCCCTTCTCTCTAATTTATTCAAGTGATGCTTTCTGAATCATAAATGAACTTACACATCGCGACGTGGTCTCCTTCTACTTTCCTGCCCCCTGGTTCATGGCCGTGAATCCACCCCTAACCTCAAGCCTCCCAGCGTGCCCTGCAGGTCCTCTAGGTGGTACCAGGGCGTGTTCCGGACAGGAAAACCAGGTCATGAATGTCATCTCTGGAGAGTTGTAAAATAAAATCTTTCCATTTTGAGAAAAATTTTGTCGTCTTAGTGTCTTTGTCACTTTCTGCTTCTATTTTCTCTCGAGTCATTACACTCTTTAGTTCCACCAACAGCTGGCGGAGACCCGGTGTGTTCCCATCCAACCATTGCCTTAAAATAAGTCTTTTGTACAAGATTGCAACTGTATGCAATAGCTGGGTGTTTGACTTGGTCAGCCTTAAATCAGTGCTCTTATGGAAAATCCATAACATTTTGTCTAGTGGAAGGTGCATGTTCATCAATCCACCCACCCAGTTTCGTACCTCCTCCCACTGAGTGTATACGAGATCTCATTCCCATATACCATGGAACATGTCTGTCCTGGAGGTATCACATTTTGGGCAAACCTGTCGCCTTTCTTTGTGAGTTTGTGTAACCGGTAGATTGAAGCCGAATATGGCTCTGTGCATCATTCGGAAGTGGGTATCCCTCGATCTTTCATTACTTACATGCTTACGCAGCTCATTTCACCCAGACAAAATCAATTACCCTACCCCCGATTCCTGCATTCTAGTTTCTCTGCTCTTAAATAACTCTTGTGGGCCCGATGGTAGTAAGGTCCGCCCCATGGTTCGGTATATGGTTGAGATATTCACGTCAGATATGTGCCTTGAAAGAAGATTGTTGAGTTCAGAAGAATAACCTTCTTTATGTATGTCTCGCAATTTAGAGAACAAGTGATGTTGCAACTGAGCATATTGCAAGATATGGGAAGGGTCAAGTCCCCACCCAGTAAAAATCTCATCTGCTGTCATCCATCTGTTTTCTTGAATCGGCATCAGGTCCCCCATAGTTCTGACTCCTTTATCCCTTCAGATTTTAAACAGAGCGTTATCTTTACCCTAACAAAAGTCAGGGTGTCCCCAGGGTGTCAAGTATATAGATATCCTCCATGACATGCCTAGTTTACATCTTATGGCCTTCTAAGCCCCCCTAGTGTAACGAAAGATCACTGAGTTTCTCACTCTGGGTCTAATGTCACGCTTGAGGAGTGCAAGATCGCTGTGAGGTCCCAAGGCTTACACCAGTCGGCCTCCATTGTGTAATCCGAATGTTTACTAGTGTGTATTAGCCAATCAAGAATGTGTCTGGTGATGCAGGCCAAATTATACCGTCTGATGTTGGGCAATGCTATCCCCCCTCATCCCTCGGTAGCAACAATGTACATTTGCTGATTCTATTTTTTCTCCCCCTCCATAGAAAGTCAGAAAAGGCCTTATTGAGCTTGTTTATATCTACGTGTCTTAAAAGGAGGGGCAGTGTTTGCAGGGGATATAGCAAACGAGAAAAGCTGATCATCTTGATCAAATAGTTCCTTCCCAAGATCGAAAGTGGCAGGTCCCTCCATCTTTTTAGTTCTTGTATTATTTTATTCATAATGGGGGCATAATTAAGTCTATAGATATCTCTTGTGTCCTTTCCCAAAAAGATCCTCAGATATTTTATCGCCTTGCTTGCTATTGGTATGCCATGTATGGAAGCATGTCCCCGTTCTAGCTGACCAATTCCTTGAGGCCTATGAGTAAGGAACAAAGCCTCGCATTTAGTTTTATTAATCCTAAACCCCGATATCTCTCCAATGGTATCCAGCTCCCTCATCAATCTAGGAAGGTCTCTACTTGGGTCTGCCATATAAAGGACAATATCGTCCACAAAGAAACTGGATTTTATCTCTTTCGCTCACTTTAATCCCCTGGAAGCTTAGACCCGCATTAATAAACCTGGAAAGTGGTTCGATGGCTAAATTAAACAGTAGTGGCGAAAGGGGGCTGCCCTGTCTTGTGCCTCTCCCCAATGGTATTATGTCTGACAAAAACACCGGTGTGTGAACTCTGGTTTTGGGATTAGTGTAGATTGAGGACAAGAAGTTTCTGAATCCCCCTTGCAATCCATACTTGTCCAGCCCCTGCTCCAACCATGGCCACCCCACACTATCATATGATTTTTATGCATCTAGCATGACCATGGCCGGAGCTCCTCCCTGATGGTCTCCCACCCTCACCACCTCCAGCACCATCATTGAGCGTCTCATGTTCCCCACCGCCGATTTCCCTCTCACAAATCCCGCTTGTTCAGGTCCCAATAATTTAGGAAGAATCCCTGCCAGTCTGTCTGCCATAATTTTTGCCACAATTTTTAGATCCTGATTAATCAATGAGATAGGACGAAAGTTGGCCAGGTTATCCGTAGGTTTATCGCCCTTAGGGATGAGTTTAATATATGCTGTGTTCATATGGTCAGAAATGGCTCGGCCTCTTAGGAAATCATTGTATAGATTTTTCAAGTGCGGGACAATCTGTTCCTTCAAAATTTTATAGAGGCTGGCGTCAAACCCATCTGGGCTAGGGGCCTTATGAATATTCAGATCCCCGATAACCCTAGAAATCTCTTCCTCCATTATTTCCCTGTTTAGCTCTGATAGATCAGTTTCAGAGATCGACGGGAGTTCCATGCCCTCCAGCCATCTCCGTCCCTGTATCCGATCAGACCGTCGTGGTTCGTACAGAGAAGCGTAAACCCTCCCCAAAATGCTGTTTATTTCTCGCGGGTTAGTCGTTATGGAATCATCCTGTCATTTAAGTGCTGCTATTTGGGTCCCTGGACGTCTACCTTTAGCTAGGTTGGCCATCATGCGTCCAGCTTTGTCTCCAAACCTATGGAACTCAGCATCCCTCAGTGACTTCCCCATCATCTCCTTCTTTCTAGCCCACGTGTCAAATTCTAACTTCGCTTCCAACCAAACTCTTTTATTAACCTCAAGAGGGTGCTCTTGGAACTTATTGTACACTTGTCTGACAGAGTTACTTGTCTTTAAATATTGGTCGGTCACTCTCCTCTTTATCACTAAGGTGTGTGCTATGATTTTACCTCTGAGAACGGCTTTAGCCACCTCCCAGAGTAGTGTGTGATCCATTGTAGATTGGTGGTTGTGATGTAAGTACTCTGACAACCACTCTCCCAACAGTTTGGCGAAGTCTTTGTCATTTTTTAAAAAATGGGGGAACCTCCATATTATGTCCGAGCCTTTTGTGTGCATATCAAATAGTGTCAGGATAACTGGGGCATGATCGGAAATGACTGATCACCTATCTCGGCCTCTTTAGCCTTTGCAGTTAGGCTCTCACTAACTAGAAACAGGTCAATATGGGACCATAAATTGTGCGGGTGTGAATAGTGGGTGTACTGCCGCTCGACCGTGTGTTGTTGTCTCCACAATCTTTGGTCATTAGGTCAGTTGCAAAATTGTACAGAATAGAGTCCCCCCCACCCCCTGGTAGAGCTACTTCCCCCCCTCCCACATCTCGATCAGTCCTCCGAATCCATCATGGCCTCATTCATGTCTCCTCCAATTATCAAGTTAGGCGCGCCAGAAGTCATAATTGAGGTGCAAAGGTCTCGGAAAAACGAATCTCTAGCCGAGTTGGGGGCGTAAACATTATGAATGTCTAATATTCCGCTAGGAGTTTCTAGGACCACTCGGACGTGTTGTCCTTGATCATCATGCTGGTACGTTACTAGTTTGTGGGGAAGTGTTTTGTTGACCAGAATGATCACCCCCGCCTGTCTTCCCTTGGTTCCCGAGCCATAAACCTCTCCCACCCAAAGTCTGTGCATGCGGAACATGTCATGTTGAGGCAAGTATGTCTCCGTAATCTTTTTAAATGCCTGAGTACCAAGGACCTTTTTTCTGGGGTCTTGAGACCCTTAACATTCCATGTTATGATCTTAACCATTCATGATAGCGATGTGTCTCAATAACAAGCGATCTGTCTGTGTAGAAAGTATTGAACGGGACAGCCAATGTCCGTCCTCAGATGTGTTGTGAGAAGTGAACCAAAACTTGACGAAAGCATCTAAGTTACTACAGCACATAACAAGCCAAACCCAACTGGTCCTCAAACTGGATACCCCAACATGGGAAACATTTTCAACATCTCCTTCCCCATCTGTCCCTTCCCCTCCCCCTTGTCATGTGTATCACTAGTACTTCCATTTTTTCCATCGTGGCCCTCCACTACCTTGTCCCCAGCACGACCAACTTGACAAAGTTGCAGTACCGGCTATCAAAAAAGAAAAAAAAAAAAGCATTGCAAACACAAAAGACATAAAAATTGGAAACGGATAGAATGCAATCAGCATATATCTACGTGTCCGGATGAGGGTGCTGTGACAACTCTCAAAAGTTTGCAAGACCTTCTTCACTTTCGAGCAACCACGCGATGATTAAAGTATAGCATCAGCAGACAACGTCAGAGAGACCCTCCTGCTTGGAAATGTCCTTGTAGAAAAGCCTTCCCGATGGAACTCTCATGTCTTCAGGCTATCTGGGCGGCTGTCGCTGTCCTCACTTTCTCCACGTCGTGGTGTCCAAAGGGAGATCTCGTGTAAGATGGCATGAACTCCCTCGTAGCTTCGCTGGAGTCCCTCCAAATTTGAGGACAGCAGTGTAAAGTAGCAAGAGCTGAATGCCTTTCTTGTAGAGGAGGCTGCATACCTCACTGAAGGCCTTGCGTTTTTTAGTAACTTCTGGCGAAAAGTCCTCAAAGATGACAACCTTGTGCCTCTGAAGTATGAGTGGTTGTTGCCTGGCTCTAAAAAGATGCAGAATTTTATCCTTATCCTTAAAGTCCAAATATTTCGCAATAGCCTGACGGGATTTATGGGTACGTTGGTCGTCTCGTCCAGCTCCACTCAGACGCGAGTCTATCGTCAAGCTCCCTCCAGGCGGGCCCACCCTGTGTGCTCTTTCCACCTTGCACTTGTCTTATACTCCTAGGGCTTTAGGTAGTTCTTGTTCAAAAATGTCATTGAGTTGCTGATATGTGACAAGTTATTTCTTTGGGACCTATTTTCTAGGTCCTCAAGTTTGTCCTTCAGCCAAGTCCCCTGTGTCTGGGACGCCTCCAGCTCCTGTTCAAGTTGGATTGTCCTATCCTCCATATCCGACACCCTCTGCTCCAGATGCTCCAGCCTGCTGGCATGCTGCGCTGATATTTCGTGGATCTCTTCTAGGGTGTCTTTTACTGCCTCCTTCACTGCGGTTTTTATATCTCCCATGAGATATCTGGCCACCTCTCTTACCAGCTTCCTGCGGTCTCCCTGTATAAGCATCCCTGTCACAGGGCCCCCCCCGCCTGGTGATTCCGGCCGGCGGTCTCCTTTGTGGCTTATGCGCATTCCCCCTGACTCTCTCCGCTCTGACCTGGTTGTTTTCAACTGTGCCTCCGGGTTTCCCTTGCTCCTGTGCGGTCCATGGTGCCCCCGATATGTGATGACGTCAGCGGTCACCTCTCCTGTGAGTAGCGCGCGCCGGTGGTCTATTTGAGTAGCTCGTTATCAGGCTGGAGCGCAGAGCTCCCTCACCCCCCTGCAGCAACGCTGGCGCCAGAACCGGAAGTCGCTATTTTTTTTTTTTTTTTTTTAAGGGAATCTGTCACCCCATTCTGTAATGCTGTAGATAAGCCCCCGATTTAACCTGAAAGATAAGAAAAACGAGTTTGATTATACTCGGGGATCCGGTCCGGTCCGATGGGTGTCGCGGTTCGGTCCGGCGCCTCCTATCTTCATACGATGACGTCCTCCTTCTTACTTCTGCCGTGGCTCCTGCGCAGGCGTACTTTACCTGCCCTGTTGAGGACATAGTAAAGTACTGCAGTGCACAGGCGCCGGACCTCTCTGACCTTTCCTGGCGCCTACACACTGCAGTACTTTACTCTGCCCTCAACAGGGCAGGTAAAGTACGCCTGCACAGGAACCACGGCAGAAGTAAGAAGGAGGACGTCATCGTATGAAGATAGGAGGCGCCGGACCGCAACACCCATCGGACCGGACCGGATCCCCGGGTGAGTATAATCAATCTCATTTTTCTTATCTTTCAGGTTACATTGGGGGCTTATCTACAGCACATTACAGAATGCTGTAGATAAGCCCCTGATGGTGGTGGCCGCAGCTTATAGGCCGAAAAAGGAGTGACAGATTCCCTTTAAAGTTTTTTGGGGGCTATGCAGTGGGGGTTGGGGACTTATGCTTGCTAGACTGCTGTAAAGAAGGGATTAAAGGTGATGATTGTAGTTTCACCGGAAAACCTGGTGGCCACCGATTCCTTTTAATGGTGGAAGAGGGAGCCTGATGACTTTCCTTGTTACATCATTGTATTCCCCGGTTTTTGCCCTTCATGACCACATAAATCTGACCAAAAAACAACTGCATCATATATGTACCTATCTTATGCAGTGCATGGATGGAACTGCATATGGAATTTCAGGAGACTAAGGCAAACTTAGCAGGATAAAGTCAACTTGTTAGTTAAATATAATACTTGTATTTTCTTCAGCCTATGCAACCAAGATTCTTTCTATTTGGCCCATGTGTGGATTAGTGAAGCCTGGTAGGCTAGGGTTGAATCCTAGCTCTACAGTGTCTAATTAGATGACCTGACTAGTCCTTCATATAACTAGGCTAGCTGTTCTTAGTCAGCTCAGGGAAGCTGACCAGACTGGATATGACTTAGAGCTAAAAAGAGAGACAAGCCAAAATTCCTTTCTGAAAAGAGTCTGCACAGGCCGTGTGCAAGTATTAGTGGTTGCTTCGGGAAATAGCGTTTCGTTTGATCGAGATGGGGCTAGCTCAGCCCGGTAGAGTAGCCAAGGTCTGTTCTGTTTAGTTGGTGCCTGAACAAAGCTTGGCATTCATGTTTGAGCTTGTTTGTGTCCTGTGAAACCTGCGTAAAGCAATTAAAACTGCATGTGTTTGAACCAAAATTGAATTGTGTGAAAGCTACCTAAGTTCTATTGCCTACCTGAGAGCATGAATACTTATTGTTGGTGGAGAATGCGGGCATAAAGACCCAGAGATAATAGGCAAATGCAGTGTAAAGATTGAATGTTCTTGGTAAAGGATGCTACAGCATTGAAAACAAAGCATGGAAGAGCTTGTTAACCAAATAGACCAAGTGCAGCAACTGTAGCAGCAAACCTAATATGGAAGCAGCAAATTCTTAATCAACAGTATCAACAGAAGCAGGAGTTAAAGCTGCAGCTTCTGCAGCAATAGGTTCAGCAGCAGTTAAGCAGTGTTCCCCCCCAACTCCAGTCCTCCAGCCATCAACAGGTCATGTTTTCAGGATTTCCCTTAAAATTGCACAGGTGATATCTGCTCACCTGCACAGGAAATAATTTCACCACCTGGACGATACTAAGGAAATCCTTAAAACCTGGCTCTTGAGGACTGGAGTTGGGGAACACTGAGTTACAGCATATTCACCATCAGCAGCAGATGGCTCTCCTGGCAGAAACTGCCCATTCCAAGGAGATGGCCACTAGTCAAAGTGAAGGTATCTAGATGAGACGAAAGGTAAGGGAGGCCTTACCGAAGATGTCTCTGCAGAATGACGTTGAGGCTTTCCTCACATATTTGAGTGGGTTGCAGACAGAGATAAACTGCCACCAGAGCAACGGGCAGAGGTTCTAGCTCCATTTCTGACAGGGAAGGGGGTGGGTATAAAGTGTATCCATGGAAATACCAAGAACTATCCCATGGCCCACATCGACATTCGCACAGACCGTGGTTCCATGTCCGACCAAGTGCGAGTGTTCAATGACTCCAACTTACATAAACTATGCTGGCGAGAAAGGAGTATGTGGAGGCATCCTCTGAAGCCAATATTCCTGATCCTGGATGAGTAATAAAACAATTTGGGGACTGCCCAGCTAAGAGGGTTAACAGTAAAAACTACTCTAGAAAATGTAAATGATGTTCGCAGGGAGTCGATAATCTGTTTTCGCAAGGGGCCAGGCATGATTCGTTGTGCTTTGGGAACATAGGGACAGGTAAAAGAGCGCCTCCTCAAGGCCCAACAGGAAAAATCCAGGGGGTATAATCAGTCGGCTCATGTGAGACAAATTCTGCCTAGGGATCGGGTATTTGTGTTATGGCCCGCTTGAAACCCCAAAATGGCAGGAACTTTGCCACCTTCCAAAAATCAGCAAGGCCAAAAATTGGTACCCAATAATAGGGCAGGTTCTTGGAGTTACTAGATCACCCTCATGTCATCAAGCATGAGCCTCACTTTCTGGTCAATTTAAAGCATTGTAGCCCCTGTGTGTTGGCAGATGGTGCCTAGCCACCTGCTTTGGGCAGAGGGGGGTATGTAGCAAAGCCAGGTAGGCTATTGTTAGATCCTATCTCTACAGGTTCTGAATAGATCACCTGGCTAGTCCTGCATATAACTATGCTGGCTGTTATGCTTAGTCAGTCAGCTCAGGGAAACTGACCAAACTGAATGTGTTTTTTGGCTGAAGAGAGAGACCAGGCAGAATCCCTCTCTGAGAAGAGTCTGTACAGGCACTGCAAGTATCAGTGGTTGGTATGGATGATAACTGTTTTGTTTTGACCGAGCTGGGGCTAGCCCATCCTTCTATGAGTAACTAGGGTCTGTTCTATTTAGTTTGCTCCTGGGCAAGGCTAGGGATTTATGTTTGAGTTTGTTTCTGTGCTGTGCAACCTATTAAAAATGCATGTGTTTGGACCAAAACTGTACTACTTGTGTTAACACTACCTAAGGCCTAATGCCTACTACAGTGAGTATAAGCTTTCCCTAGCCTGCTAGAAATACCAATCTAGCTTCGTCTAACCTGCTAAGCACTGGTCACAAAGATTGTTATTGACAAGGAGTTAGAACTATGCTGCCACATAGTTCTCAGTGAACGGAGCGCTTTGTCCAATGATTTAAAGGGTTTATCCAGAACTATTTTAATTTTTTTTTCTCATAAACTGACAGGCAGGTAGTTCCTAAATACCTATCTGTTCTGTCTGGCTCATAGCAATCACAGACTGCTTGTGCTGGCGATTCTGCTGTTTGATGTCATCAGAGCACCTCTTTCACTTTTGCTCTGCTCTGTTGACAGGGGCGTTACAGCTAATGTTATGCTCATTGACATCCAGCTCTCCGCAGTTATGCAGCGTAGAGCCGGCTGTCAATCAGCATAACCTCAGAAGTAATGCCCCTGTCAACAGCACAGATCAAAAGAGAAAGCGATGCTCTGTTAATGTAACATCGCTGGCAGGGGTGGTCCATTACTACTCTGAGCCAGCAGAGATTGGGGCTGGGCACAACAAGCAAGTAGTTAGCAGTTGTGTGCCTGTAAGTTCTTAGGCCCATAGGAAAAAGTTAACCCCTTTTAAGGACCCTGTAACCCTTTTAAGAAAGCAGTCAGGGAGGTCTGGCACTGCTAGACCTTCCTTATCGCAGACAATAAGACATACACACTTTTTAGCAAAATTAAATCTTGCTAAAAAGTACGTCTTTTATAGTCAGAAAAATACAGTACATAGGGTAGGGACCCTAAATTAATGTACATAAGGTACATTAAAAAATATATGTTAACATTTGTAAACTTTTCTAAATTCCTATCACAGTTGATAATTATACAATATTAATAACTAGTAATATTTTTTAAAGCTGGAATTTGTACGTTTCTCCTGACTCCACGACTCAAATGCCACAGCCCTATTATTAAGGGGGTGGCTGCTTATTACAATTTGTAAGGCAGCGCTCACCGAGTGTATTGGGGGAAACTCACTTGGCAGCGCATTCACGTCACACAGTAACACTTTCCGTTAAACAGTCTATGTGGTTTATTGAACGGCATAAACCATATAAGGCAACACAAAGAAAACAGTCTTGTATCAGATAGACTAGTGTTCGCATTAGAGCTCCGCTCTCTCAGTTCTGAGGGCACACATGCTGTGCCATGTCCAGTAACAGGCTCTATAGCCTCAACACAGTTATTTCCCCCTTTTGGGGGTTACCTCTGAGGAGCTCCTGCTCCAGACACCGACTCTTGGTTAGTCCATTCTCCCAGGGAAGCGGCCATACTGGGCTCACCGATCCGGATAGTGCCATATTCAGTAGGCCGCCCCACGGTTCCAGAACCACAGCCGGGCAGTGGCTTCCCCAAACGCAGGCCGTCACAGACTCTGCTCACGCACGTGGCCTGTCCGGGTGCTGTTCAGGGATCCGACCCTACTCCTTGGGTCTCCCAACACACCGGCCTCACCAGGTCCAGGGCCTCAGCGGGTGCTATTCAGGGCGGTCCGTCCCCTCCTGAGACCGTCCAACACTCACGCTTCACTGGGTGCTATTCAGGGATCTGTCTCTACTCCCAGGGACTCCCAACACACCGACCTCACCAGGTCCAAGGTCGCAGCAGGTGCTATTCAGGAAGGCAGCACACCTTCCAACACCTAGACCTTCCAGGGCCGAAGTACCCTGAACCATTCAGGTACACACTCTCTCCCCATGTGACCAGACCTCAGGAACATTATATGGTACATAGCCACACCCACAGGTGATCACATGGCTATGACCTCACTACAGGTCTTATTCCACACACAGCCACACACATACAGGCTTTACATTGGGCATTCAGACACATGCCCTTGGATGGGTTTGTTGGTGACTGGTCCCACCCATCTCACCAAGTCACCAAGAAGCTTTCCCAATACACAGCAACAAATCCCCAGCAGTATATCTCTGCTGATTAATAGATATTCCAGCTTCCATCACAGGGCACCCACCCCTGTGATACATATCGGCCATTTATAATCCTGCCACTCACCATTTCCCCGTCACAATAAAGGAAACACCTGCATGCATGTGCTGGGAAGCCCATACTACACCTCCTAGCTGTCACAGGGGTCATTGCATCACAAGTTGCACACAAAAAAAAGTATTCGGCAGGATGCCAGTCTCACTATTACGTTGAGTGTGCTATGCTAGCTTACAGACTATAAGTGACATCCAAATTATTACTTCAAATGTGGTGCCCAGTACCCTTTAAAGGGAATCTGTCAAAGCGATCCAACCCCCAAAACTATTTCAATGTTCACTTTGCGCTTTGAAAAATCATGTCATACATACCTTTTGCTCATGCAATCTGTTTCTGCCTAACAGAAAGTGCACTATTTTCATATTCAATGGAGAATGAAGTGCTCTGGGCATAATTAGAGCACTTCCCAAGCTTCTGCCTCCATGGCTCTGTTCTCTGCCAAGCCCCACCTTTGTCTGCTTTTTGACAACCAATCAAGCCAGTGAGCTGTCATTCAACATAGGAAGGTTATTTTTTATGAATTGGCAGTAAGCAAGTGAGACCACTGTTCTATTCAAAGAGGGGAAACCAGCCCATCTTTCTGCAATTTTCAGTAGCCTTTGTGATTGGACTCACTGAGTAGTTATTACTTATCATGTGGATAGAAAATATGTCCTTATAAATTGAATACCCCGGAAAGTTATTAAAAATGACCAGGAATGTCCTTTTTGTGGACTACACCTTTAATACATTCCCTTAGTGTTTATAATGTTGTGTTCAATGTAATATACCAGTTGTTTTATAGTGCTTACTAGGTATGGTAATGTTTATTATTTCAGTGGTTCCCATTTTTAGTGGCATTTTCACTCTGGTTGCCTAGTCACACTTGGTTTTTGAAGAAGAAAGACCAAGTATTTGCACTGTTTCTTTAGATTAACATTTTTGAAGCACCATGATTTATTAAACATGTTTGTAGAAGTAAAACAGGTTTGTGGCACGAAATTCTTCAAAACAAACTAAGCATTGCTAACTATTACATACTGCCTGGAGTTCTTTGATAGTTAAAGTAAACCTGTCAGGTCCCCCATGCACCCTGAACCACCAGCAGTTGTCTGCATATGTAAATACCCTGCCTAACAGTTTATTTTACATTACACTTGCACTTTCAGGAAAATCAATTCATTGAGGGAAAGAAGACATGTGCAATGTGCGAGGTATAGCACTCACAATGACGCCAGCACTTGTAAACCCACAGGGGTGTGATAACATCTAAGTGGGATTACTAGTCTGGGGGACACTTACGCCCTATTGAGTAGTCAAAGGCCTCATTTACATATCATAAATGGATTTTAGAAATACTTCTTTTTAAAGATCTGTTTGTGTGTAATGTGCTAAAGGTCAAGATATTTACATATGCCGACACAACTTCTAGTGGTTCTGGGGACACGGGGGGCCTGACAAGTTCCCTTTAAATCCCTTAAACAACGTGTGACTGGTGCAGTCAGTCACTGACCTCAACGCTAATCCAAGGTACAGTCTTGTAGACTATTGAGGACAGTGATTTGGCTGCAGCAATCACATGTTGTAGCAGCATGTCATCACTGCTGTCCTGTCAATAAAGAACTCTGGGATCCTAAAAGAAGAGGAACAATGAGATAAATGGCTAAAAACAGTGGCATTTTATTAATGTACCTGCAAGGTAACACAGAGATAGGAAGTATGATAAGAACTAACACACTGGCTACCAAATGATGCACTTGTAAGACGAGATGGTTATATAGGTATATACTGTATCACGTCTATAATATAAGTAGTCATAAAAAGAAAGACTAGGCTCTCCGTATAAAAATAGTCAAAAGGGAGAACACACTAATCTCAAATAATGAACACTTTGGTCATAATAAATGCCTTCCCAGATTGTCACATTTCACATATATGACACTGAGAGGTCAGTCTTACTCATCATAAAGTACACCCAGTTAAGTTGCCAAAAAATGCAAAACGAGCCCCAGCGCGCATTTCGCGTATTTGTGATGTTGTTTCCTCAGGGGGTTGTTACACATAAGTAGTCTGCAAGACAATAAATATTTTACAGTCAGCGATCACAAGACCACAATTCCTCCAATAAAGTTCAGGTAGGCTGCAGTCACATGACCGTAATTCCACCAATTAATGCGGTGGTCCATGTGCGCCAACCACACCACCCACAGCTATCGAGGTAGCGTTCGCACAGTCGGAAAGCCGAGACACGTCACCATGGCCACCTATCATAATCCTTAATCTCACCTACCGGCGTCCCTGTGACATGATCAGGGGGCGCCAATTAGTTGTAATGACAGCCAGGGGTCTGCTGAAGGATCCCATGCCTGTCATTATGATACTCCTTTGAATGCTGACTCATGGTCGGCATTCATAGATCATGATTTTTGCTATACAGCAGTGCTTCTAGCACAGGCGATCAGATGACAGCGGCTTCAAGTCTCATAAGGGAACAATTAAAGTGAAAAAAAAAAAGTTTTTTAGAAAATTTTTTCCCTATTGAAACTAAAACTATAATATTAAAAAAAAAATACACATACTTGGTATCACTACTTTGAGAACGGTCCAATGTAGCAAAAAATATAAAATAAGTTAATCATATCGGTAAGCAGTGTAGCGTAAAAAAAAATTCGAACCTCAGAATTACATTTTTTCGGCAGCATTATTAGTTGATTAAAACATTGTATCTACCCCAAAATGGTATCGATAAAAACACCTCAAGGCACAAAATGTAAGCCATCACACAGCCACAAATAACAAAAAATGGGGACACTACGGGTCTCTGAAAATGGCGACAAATGCAAAAACTTTTTTTCATACAAATTTCAAAATTTTTTCGCCACTTAAATAAAAAATAAACTATACATGCTTGATATTTGCGTACTCTTACTGACCTGAGGAATAATATTGTGAGGTCAGTTTTACCATATGGCAAATAAGTTAAATTAAAAAAAATCATTGTGGAACTGTACTTTTTTTTTTTTTTTTTGTAATTTCACCGCTCTTGGATTTTTTTTCCCATTCTCCAGTACACTGTGTGGCAAAATCAATGGTGCCATTCAAAAGTATAATTTGTCCCACAAAAAATAAGCCCAGATACTGCTATATTGACGGAAATATAAAAGAGTTATGGCTCTTGGAAATAGTGGAGCAAAAACTGCTATTCCCCGAGTTGTTTAACGCCTTGTTAAACAACTTGGGGAATAGCAGTGAGGGCTTTACTGGCTAATTAAAGCTTAGATCATTATTTTTAATTTTTTTTCTCCCATGGCCTTATTATTTTAAACTAAGAAGAATATTTAGAATTGAGAGGCCTCAGTGGTTGATACCTTTTAATGGCTAACTGAAAAGATGGTAACCAGTTGCAAGCTTTCGAGACTACGCTGGTCTCTTCATCAGGCTAGACTAATACAAAATCTGAAGGATAACATATTTATACAAAAGACAGCACAGAAATAACCCAATAGCTAAGACAAGTGATGTGAAGTGGAATAGTCATTATGGGGGAGGGATAAGCATAAATACTGGAACAGTTCATAGATAAGCAGTGTGAAGGTTTTATTGCCCTCTGATTGCGTCTGTCTGGTTCTGTGTTGTGATGACCCCAGAAGGTCTAAAGAGCAAATTCCTTAATTGATGTAAAAAGACATAAATCCATGCGACACATTCATTCCTGCACTGAATGTTTGGAAAGTTTTCATAAATTTGTACTCTGAGATTCTTCTTTCTCTCTGAGACTTGAAGTTACCTTTTAATACAAGTAATTTAATGTCCATCATGCTATGGCCAGGGATACAAAAATGTTTTGCCACAGGTAGATCCATTCTTTTTTCTCTTATTGGGGGACAATGAGAATTCATCCTTGTTCTCAGTTTTTGCATACACATACAGACCCCCAATTGGACATTTAGTACAAATAATTAAGTACACCACATTAGATATGATGAAGGTGAAAGTACCTGGGATCTTGTAGTCCTGTTACATTTTTTCTGGTTGCAAGGAAAGGTTCCTGCAGCTGTTGGAGAAGACAGGGAGCTTCTGAAAGGTTCCTGCAGCTGTTGGAGAGGACAGGGAGCTTCTGACAATTATGCTTCTTAAATTTGGGGGCTGCCAAAAACACAGCAGTGGGTGGTCTGGAAATATGGATTGTAATCGGGCATCTTTTTGTAGTAAAGGTTGTAATTTCCATGAAGCTCCTCTTAGCACCTCCAGATTTGGATTGTAGGTGACTACTAGAGGCACCCGGTTATTTTCTTCTTTAGCTTTGTAATGTAACAGGTGATTCCTTGATATTCTGGTGGCTCTTGTAATTTGGTTTTCAATTTTTCTTGGATGGTAGCCCTGATTCAAAAATGTTTTTCTGAGGTGACCAAGGTGTTTGTCTCTATCCGTGGGGTTGGAGCATACACGATTGTATCTGATGGCTTGGCTGTAGACAATAGTTTTTTATGTGTTTTGGATGGAAACTGTCCCATTTAAGGTATGTTGGATGGTCGATTGGCTTCTGATACAGGGATGTCTCTATTTCATTGTTCTTTAGCTTAATGATGGTGTCAAAAAAGTTAATTTCAGTGCTGGAATAGTTGAGTGTTAAGTTGATGGTGGAATGAAATTGATTAAACTGTTCGTGGAACGTCTTTAGCTGTTGCTCAGACTCCATCCAGATGATTAAAATATCATCAATGAAGCGGTAGTAGGCCAGAGGTCTGATGGGACATGAGGACAAAAAGTCGCTTTCAAGCTTGGCCATGAAAAGATTTGCATACTGTGGAGCCATTTTACTTCCCATAGCTCCTGTAAATAGATCTTATTGTCAAATTCACAGTAATTGTGGGTGAGGATAAATTTTGTGAGTTTCACCACAGAATTTGCATTATTCCCGGTGTTTTCCATGAAGACTTTGCAGGCATTTAATCCATCCTGGTGTGGGATATTAGAGTACAAAGATTCCACATCCATGGTGGCCAGGATGGTTCCTTCTGGTAGAGGACCTATTGCTGCTAGTTTATTCAGTAGGTCAGTTGTGTCTTGAATGTAGCTAGGGGTATCCTTTACCAGGGGTTTAAGAATACCCTCTACCCATCCATCATTAAGCTAAAGAACAATGAAATGAAATAGAGACATCCCCGTATCAGAAGCCAATCGACCATCCAACATACCTTAAATGGGACAGTTTCCATCCAAAACACATAAAAAACTCTACAGCTAAGCCATCAGATACAATCGTATATGCGCCAGCCCCACGGATAGAGACAAACACCTTGGTCGCCTCAGAAAAACATTTTTGAATCAGGGCTACCATCCAAGAACAATTGAAAACCAAATTACAAGAGCCACCAGAATATCAAGGAATCACCTGCTACATTACAAAGCTAAACAAGAAAATAACCGGGTGCCTCTAGTGGTCACTTACAATCCAAATCTGGAGATGCTAAGGGGAGCTGCATGGAAATTACAAACTTTACTGCAAAAAGATGCCCGATTACAATCCATATTTCCAGACACCCCACTGCTGTGTTTTAGGCAGCCCCCAAATTTAAGAAGCATAATTGTCAGAAGCTCCCTGTCCTCTTCAATAGCTGAAGGAACCTTTCCTTGCAACCAGAAAAAATGTAAAACCTGTCCATTTATAATGACCACGGACAAGATAAAGATCCCCAACTCACATCAGGACTACAAGATCCCAGGTACTTTCAGCTGCATCACATCTAATGTGGTGTACTTAATTATTTGTACTAAATGTCCAATTGGGGGTCTGTATGTAGGTGAGACAGGGCAAAAACTGAGAACAAGGATGAATTCTCATCGTCCCCCAATAAGAGAAAAAAGAATGGATCTACCTGTGGCCAAACATTTTTGTATCCCTGGCCATAGCATGATGGACATTAAATTACTTGTATTAAAAGGTAACTTCAAGTCTCAGAGAGAAAGAAGAATCTCAGAGTACAAATTTATGAAAACTTTCCAAACATTCAGTGCAGGAATAAATGTGTCGCATGGATTTATGTTTTTTTACATCAATTAAGGAATTTGCTCTTTAGACCTTCTGGGGTCATCACAACACAGAACCAGACAGACGCAATCAGAGGGCAATAAAACCTTCACACTGCTTATCTATGAACTGTTCCCGTATTTATGCTTATCCCTCCCCCATAATGACTATTCCACTTCACATCACTTGTCTTAGCTATTGGGTTATTTCTGTGCTGTCTTTTGTATAAATATGTTATCCTTCAGATTTTGTATTAGTATAGCCTGATGAAGAGTCCTGAATAGTCTGGAAAGCTTGCAATGTGTTACCATCTTTTCAGTTAGCCATTAAAAGGTATCAACCACTGAGGACTCTCAATTCTAAATATTCTTCTATCTACTGGCTGACACGGTACAAAGATATATATCTTTCCTGTATTTTGAACTAGACGTTATTGTGTCATAATATATATTTGGTGTTTTAATCCTTTTTTGGGTGGTGCATAGAGCTGGAGTAACACAGGCTTAAGATCCACCACAGCTCTTTAGCCTCATTTGCAGATCAGTTCTCAGTGACAAAAAAAGGACCAGCCATTTAACCATGTTACAGGACTTTTTTTTAAAGAACTACATGTGTTTATACGGTAACTAGTTTGGATGGTGAAATTATGCTGCCAGATTCCCTTTTTAAGCTTCTATAAAAATAATAAAGTATTATTAAATGAATCCACACAGAAAGGTGTTTAAAGGTTGACAGACATTACAAATCAAGATTTTCAAATTAAATTTCCTTCCAAATGGTTTCACTAGTGCAATGAAATTGGGCATTAATGTGTTTTTCTATTTAGACTTTGAAGAAAAATACTTATGTAAGCTGTGCAGATTTACCCTTGCAGCCATTTCATAATATTCAATATGTGACTTTATTGCTGAGGCTTACTGCCAACAAAGCTTGGACTGAATATCAAGCAAAAGATTGTATTTCTCTTTCATAGATTGCTGGTGTCTGCTTTTTGGTTAACCTTGACAGCTGCCCTACAAATCCTCCAACTCTCTGATCCTTGAGATGTACACGTTTCAAGCACTAAGCTATGAAGAATATTTGCAATATAAAATGACAATTTAGGTGGGAGTAGTGCATTAAACTCCCCCCCCCCCCCACCGTTGGTTAGCAATCTTATATTTGTCAGTAAACACTTTGTTGCCTACATATGGGATTATATATTTTCCAGTCTTGGCCATTAAAGGAAAACTGTCAGCAGGTTTTTGCTCTGTAATCTGACAACAGCATGATGTAGGCGCTAGGACCCTGAGTCCTGGTATGTATCATTTCCAAGGCTGGATGTTGCTGTTTCAATAAAATCGTTGTTTTTTCAGCAGGAGATTATCCCTACAGGACTAGGTGTCTCCTGCCTCCTAGTCAACTGTTCTGTGTAATCTCACTCCCGCCACTGATTCGCAGCTTTTTGTCACTGTACAGTGTACACAGAAAGCTACTGATCATTGGTGTGGGAGGGGTTATACAGAGCTCAGTATTTTGAGCACTGCTAGATCTAAAATGACATCATGCAGCCCAGCAAATAACACATTGCCCTCCATCATGCTCCTCTCTGTTAACATAGCAAAAACCTGGTGACACCCCTTGCTTACTCGCACATTTTAATAAATAATGCAGTAAAATATAGGCTTGGAAAGTAACTTTACTGTCTTCCTTTTAGTATGTCTTCAGTAAGCTCACATCCTTGGTAAATGTTTGTTGTGTAACCCATTCTTGACTTTGATGGCTCACCGCTACTGTTGACAGGTCTTTACACTGTTTTCTGAGCGATACCAACAGTCTCACCCTGTAAAGACAATCTGAGCCAAACTTAAAAAAGTGATGAGTGAGGGGTGATACATGAAATGGGATTCAAAGACCACTGAAGAAGGATCCATGCGCCATGCACCACCCTCTCAGACGCTGCCCTAGACTTAACCAAGTGCGTTGGGGTTACTTTGAATGTTTTTCTACACTTATAATCTGCTGTTTTGATTTTTTACAGTACCTTGCAAAATGTTTTTAACCAACTAATCAGTTGCCCACTTTGATAAATACAAAATTCCTAAAATCCACGCTCTTCGATATCCCGCTACTGTATTAGTAAATAAGTGAACCCTGCATAATACCACCCTCGGTACTGCCTAGACAAGGAAACGTATGAAATAAGCCGCAGAGAGACCAACTATCTCTGAAGTCACAGAATGGAGGGACCATGACAAGTACAAGTCCATCTCAAGAAGTTCACGTAAAATTGTACTAGATGAGTGGTGGCTAAATTAAAGAATCACAGAAGGACTACATCACAGAAGATAACAAGTGTGCCAGAAAGCATCAGAGTGATCACGCGAAAATGCGGCATAAAGTTTTAGGGTTTAATGAGACAAACAAAAAAAAATATAAAATAAATATATATATATATATATATATATATATATATATATATATATATATATATTACAGCTCTGGCAAAAATTAGGAGACCACCAAATCAAAACCCTGTCATGGGCAGCCCACTCTCTAGACCTGAACCCCATTGAAAACCTCTGGAATGATTATATATATATATATATATATATATATATATATTATATAATATATATTGTGTGTATATATCACGATAAATATAATAAACACCCCCTCAGGAGTGAGAATTAACTTTAACATTGGGCTAGTTTGGAGAAAATCTATCAGCTGAAACATTTGGTAATTGTCATTTTTTTAGTGAATGCAATGCTTTGTGTTTAAAGATTGGTTCATGTTTTAGAACTCCGCAACTAACAGCTCTTGCTGTCTCATGTTATTGTTTTCTGTAGTGTGTAGATGTGGGTTTTTCGGATTACTTGGAATTAGCTTGTTTTAATGCATTATGTGCAAAGATGTGATTAACTGTACAATGTGAGCGGCATCTTGTTTAAATGAATCCGACAACTCTGTTACGAAGAAATGCTAGACCTCCGACTGCTTTTACACTGTTTTATTAGATAATGAAAAGTGACTTGCAGGCTTAGTCATTCATTGTATCACAGCAAATTTTAATGTATTTATGCTTTAATTATTTTCAGTAAATGTTGGATAATTAAAAAAAAATTATTACTGTTATCATAGGGAAAGTGAAAGCGTATATTAAAATGCTGATCTAGTTACGATTAAAATAAACATTCATTCGGTATGCATTAAGCCGTTCTAAAAAAATACATTTTACTGATCTTTTAAGTAATGCTCTTTTTATGACCTGGGGTCCTGGGTTGAAATCCCACCAAGGACAATATTTGCAAGGAGTTTGTATGTTCTCCCTGTGTTTGCGTGGGTTTCCTTATTGTACTGAGATTTTATCCCACACTCCAAAGACATATTGATAGGGAATTTAGATTGTGAGTCCCAGTGATGATTATATTAAAGGGAATCGGTCACCACATTTGACCAATCTCATATCAGATGTCTTGTTCCAGGCTATATCATTCCCATTAGTCTGGAAGAGGTAATTTACATAAATTGATATAAGACAATTTATCAATAAGACATCTGATATGAGGCACACAGTACGACTGTTTTCAGCAGTTTATAACCTGTATGCCCATATTAATAGATTAGATAGGGCAAATGTGGTGACAGATTCCCTTTAAGTGTTGTGGAATTAATGGCACTATATAAGTGAACAAAATTATTAAATGGTAAGAGAATGTCTGCTTTGGCTACACTTTGCCTGAAAACTAAATTGAGCTGAATCGGGCGCCCTGGACAAAGCGCCTCCTGATGGGAAAGGCAGAAAATCTGAGCCCATCAGTGGTCCAATTTAACCTCACCTCACCTCTTGAGAATCTGAGTGAGAACTTTCCTTTAAATATATATCATGTTAATATATACTGGTGTTCATAATTCCTCTAATTTTGTTACTGTCACTTGGTATTGTCAAATGAGAAGCTGCACGTATATTAATGGATTTTAGTTTGAGTATGACCGCTTTTGACACTATACCAGTGCTTTAATCCCATACCAAGTGGTCAGGCTAATAGAGATGTTAGACTAGTAGATTTTTCTCATTTTTTTTAGAGTTACAAAAGGGTGAAGGTTATTGGCGAATTATCTGGGATGATCCCAGCCTGGACCAATTATCCACAGATACACCTCGTTTACATCCTCCATGAGGATGGTTTGAGTGCCCGACATCCACAGATAGGGGTTGTGCTCACTGCCCAACATTGTGTGGCCCTCCAAACAAATGCCACCCCACACCATTACTGACCCACTGCCCAAACCGGTCATGCGGAAGGATGTTGCAGGCAGCAGATCGCTCTAAATGCATCTCCAGATTCTGTCACGTCTGTCATATGTGCTCATTCTGAACCTGCTTTCATCTGTGAAGAGCACAGGGTGCCAGTGGCACCTTTGCCAATCCTGGTGTTCTGTGGCAAATGCCAAGCGTCCTGCATGGTGTTGGGCTGTGAGCACAACCCACATTTGTGGACGTCGGGCACTCAGCCCATCCTCATGGAGTCGGTTTCTAACCGTTTGTGCAGACACATGCACATATGTGGCCTGCTGGAGGTCATTTTGCTGGGCTCTGGCAGTGCTCCTCCTGTTCCTCCTTGCAGAAAGGCTAAGGTAGCAGTCCTACAGCCCCCTCCATGTCTCTTGGTGTACTTGCCTGTCTCCTGGTAGTGCCTCCAGCCTCTGGACACTACGCTGATAGACACAGCAAACCTTCTTGCCACAGCTCACATTGATGTGCCATTCTGGATGAGCTGCACTACCCGGCCACCAGGGGCAAAAACCCATTAGCAGAGCAACTAAGGTTGCAGTAACACCGGCGGCCACCGGGGGCAAAACTAACATTAAGCCAGAGGCTTGAAAGAAAAAAAAGGTTATATATGAGGCCAGGTCTGCCACAGATCCAAACATGGATTGTGACACTAATGTACCACAAACAGGAAGATGAAATCACCAACCATTCCCATTTTATTTAGGTGCATTCATATACATGGCCCACACTGGTCTTTCTTTTCTCCTTGTTTCCATATTTGTTCCTTCGTGGATTGCTACCTTCAGTCTAAACCTTCAATATTCACATTCTGAAAAGGTCAAGAAAACAATTACATGAACAGATGTCCAGAATTGTATTTGCTATTCTTTTATTACACCAAAGTTAAGTGACCTGTATATGTATATATATGTGTATGTGCAGTTGTGTGAAACTGATTTCCCCCTTCCTGATTTCCTATTCTTTTGCATGTTTGTCACACTTATTTGTTTGGAATCTTGAAACAAATTTAAATATTAGAGAAACATAACACAAGTAAACACAAAATGCAGTTTTTTTTTAAATTCAAGTCTTTATTATTAAGGGAAAAAGAAATCCAAACCCACAGGGCCCTATGTAAAAATGATTGCCCTCTAAACCTAATAACTGGTTAGGTCATCCTTAGCAATCTAGCTTTTGCGATAACTGGCAATGAGTCTCTGGTAGAATTTTGGCCCACTCATCTTTGAAGAATTGTAGTAATTCAGCCACATTGGAGGGTTTTGGAGCATGAACCGCCTTTTTGAGATCATGCAACAGCATCTTAAAGTCTTGATTTTCTTTTTCTTAATTCATTCAGAGGTGAACTTGGTGGTGTACTTTGAATCATTGTCCTGCTACATAACCCAAGTGCTCTTCAGGTTGAGGTCACCAACAGATGTCCAGACATTCTCCTTCAGGATTTTTTGGTAGACAGCAGAATTCATGGTTCCATTTACTTCCGCAAGTCTTCCAGATCTTGAAGCAGCAAAACAGCACCAGACAATCACACTACCAGTACCATATTTTACTGTTGGTATGATGTTCTTTTTCTGAAATGCTGTGTTATTTCTATGCCATATGTAATGGGAAATAAACATTCCACAAAGATCACCTTTTGTCTTGTCAGTCCACAGTATTCTCCCAAAAGTCTTGGGCAGGGCCGGACTGGCCATTTGGCAATTCCGGCAAATGCCAGAAGGGCCTGTCTGTTCATGGGCTGCTTTGGCTGCTACATTGTTAACAGAATTGGTGTTCTCAAGACACCCATACTGTTAAGAGTTGTGACGGAGCACAAAATCACCAAAAATCCATCACTTATCCCATCAGGTCATGGGAATCATCAATATTAGTAATGTAGTAAATCTTCCTTTCCTCCATCCAAGGTAATATTAGCAATATATTTCATCTGGTGCTTGGGCACGGGAATAACATGGGCCTGTGTGATTTAAAATGCCAGGGCTGAATTTCAGGCCCAGTCCGTACCTGGTCTTGGGGATTATCAAGATGTTTTCTGGCAAAACTGGGACTAGCCTTTATGTTGTTATTGCTCAGCAGTGGTTTTTGTCTTGGCCATTTTTTCCCAGTCTCTTTCTTATGGTGGAGTCATGAACACTGACTTTAACTGAGGCAAGTGAGGCCTGCAGTTCTTTGGAAGTTGTGTTTTTTTTGTCACCTTTTTAATGAGTCATTGATGCACTCTTGGGGTAATTTTGGTCGGCGAGTACACCTGGGAAGGTTCACCACTGTTCCATGTTTTCGCCATTTGTGGCTCTCACTGTGGTTTCCAGATTGATAGATCTCAATTACTTTGTTTCTCATTTGTTCCAGAATTTATTTGAATCACTGCATGATGTCCAGCTTTGGAGAAGCTTTCGATCTACCTCAATTTTTCAGGCAGGTCCTACTTAAGCGATTTCTTGACTGCGAATAGGTGTGGCTGTAATCAGGCCTGGGTGTGGCTAGGGAATTTAAAATTTGCTTCCCAAAGATGTGACAAACTACATTTATTTTATGTTTTAAGGAGGGGGCAATTACTTTTTCACACAGGGCTTTGTGTGTTTGAATTTCTTTTTTGCTTAATAATAAAGATCTTCATTTAAAAACTGCATTTTGTGTACACTCGTGTTATCTTTTCTAATATTTAAATTTGTTTGGTGATCTGCAACATATAAGTGTGACAAACATGAAAAAGAATAGGAAATCAGGAAGGGGCAAATACTTTTTCACACAACTGTATGTGTGTATACTAGGGTGACCGGATGTCATATGGGGGGGAAAAAATGTCAGAATCTTGTTCGTCTGGACCCCACAAAACGATTCCCCTTTCCATATATTGAGAGAGCCAAAATTTGAGCTCGATCAAACGACATTAACCCGTGCCGCTCGTCGCTCAAAGTTTGAAAAAATCCAAATTGAGGTATTTTAAGATTTAGGTATTTTGCATAGTCTGTTAGACTATAAAGAATGTGACAACAACATTGCAGAAATAGCCCTGACCAAATTTTCGAGCCATTTGTGGTATTTGAATGCAGAGTTGGTGGGATTATCGTTTTTTGATCCCACCATTACAGACAATGAAAAGTTGTTAATGGCTAATAAATTGCTCAGTAGCACAGATGAACCATCAGAGCACGCTAACCTACATGAGTTGATAATTTTACATAGTTATCTAATCTATTCTAGAGCTTTTGTTAAAGTAGTTTTTGAAACGTCAGAATATAATGCTCGGCATTTGCTTACAACTTGCAGGACATATTGCTTTTGTTCTTCATCTTTTGTCAGAAGGTCGTTAAAGTCGGTTACTTCCTACCTCTTTTAATTTTTCTTTCCTAACTTTTGGATTTACAACCCTAGCGTTCTCTGATGGTTCATCTGTGCTACTGAGCAATTTATTAGCCATTAACAACTTTTCATTGTCTGTAATGGTGGGATCAAAAAACGATAATCCCACCAACTCTGCATTCAAATACCACAAATGGTTCGAAAATTTGGTCAGGGCTATTTCTGCAATGTTGTTGTCACATTCTTTATAGTCTAACAGACTATGCAAAATACCTAAATCTTAAAATACCTCAATTTGGATTTTTTCAAACTTTGAGCGACGAGCGGCACGGGTTAACGTCGTTTGATCGAGCTCAAATTTTGGCTCTCTCAATATCTGGAAAGGGGAATCGTTTTGTGGGGTCCAGACGGACAAAATTCCGACATCGATTTTTTGCAGTCACCCTAGTGTACACACAAGCACAGCGGGTGAAATAAGTATTGAACACCAATTTTCAAATATACAGCTCTGACAAAAATTAAGAGACCACTGCAAAATTTTCAGTTTCTGATTTTTCTCTTTATAGGTATATTTTTGAGTAAAATGTAAATTGCTCTTTTATTCTATAAACTACTGACAACATGTCTTAGAATTTCCAACTAATAAATTTTGTATTTATTTTCAAAAAATGAGAAATGGTCAAAATAACGAAAAAATATAGTACTTGCAAACCTCCAATAATGCTAAGAAAACAAGTTCATAATCATTTAAAAACAACAATACTAATGTTTTAACTGAGGAAGAGTTCAGAAATCAATATTTTGTGGAATATCCATGATTTTTAATCACAGCTTTCATGCGTCTTTGCATGCTTTCCACCAGTCTTTCACCCTGCTTTTAGATGACCTTATGCCACTCCTTGTACAAAACTTTAAGCAGTTCTTCTTTGATGGTTTGGACTATCCATCTTCCTCTTGATTACATTCCAGAGGTTTTCAATGGAGTTGAGGTCTGGAGATTGGGCTGACCATGAAAGGGATTTGATGTGGTGTTCCTTCATCCACACATTAATTGACCTAGCTGTGTGGCATGGTGCGTTTTCCTGCTGGAAAAGCCAGTCCTCAGGGTTGGGGAACATTGCCTGAGCAGAAGGAATCAACTGTTTTTCCAGGATAACCTTATATGCGGTTTGATTCATATGTCCTTCGCAAAGATTAACTTGCCCAATTCCAGTCTTGCTTGAAGCATCCCCAGATCATCACCGATCCTCCACCAAACTTCACAGTGGGTGCAAGACACTGTGGCTTGTACGCCTCACCAGGTCTCCATCTAACCATTAGATGACCAGGTGGTTGGCAAAGCTGAAAATTAGACTCATCAGAGAAGATTACCTTCCTCCAGTCCTCTATGGTCCAATCCTTATGGTCTTTGACAAACTTCAGCCTGGCTCTCCTTTGCTTCTCATTGATGAAAGGCTTTTTTCTACCTTTCTGTGACTTGAGCCCTGCCTCTAGGAGCCTGTTACGAACTGTTCTTGCCATGCACTTCACCCCAGCTGCCATTTGCCATTCCTTTTGAAGGTCAATTGATGTCATCCTGCGGTTTCTGAGTGACATTCGAATAAGATGACAGTCATCTCGGTCAGTGGAGAGACGTTTTCGCCCCCTGCCAGTCTGTAGCTTTGTTGTCCCCAATGTCTGCTACTTGACCTTGTTGTAATGGACTGCCGTCTTAGAAATTTTAAGGCTGGAGGCAACATGACGCTCACTGTATACCTCTGCTAGTAAAATCAGAATTCTTCTTTACCTCACTCAAGACTTTTCTTTTCAACTCCTGTGGCATGGTTAAAAGTTATTTTTTCATTCCTATTACTTTTGGGCTATTACTATCACTTGTTTTGCCATCCAGCTTGTCCTAGCAAGAGGATTGTGAACACCACAGCAGGGTTTTTTATATTTTCCTTCGTTAAATAAGATTTGGTTCAGGTGATCACCTAATCAGAGGCACATTTAGTAGAATGAGGTGTACTCTGGTTTGAATTCAACTGACACTGGAATGGAATGGCTGTCAGACATGTAGAGAAGCTGAGTTTTATAAAACTGTGCAGTGGTCTCTTAATTTGCGCCAGAGCTGTATTTCTAAAGATGCTATTGACATTAAGTTCTCACCAGATGTTTCTGTAACAACCCCTCCAATCGGCACAGGCAAAGAAATCAAACAATAGATGTCCATAAATTAAAGGGAACCTGTCACCAGATTTGGCCGATAAAAGATACGGCCACCGCCTTTGAGGGCTTATCTACAGCATTCTATAATGCTGTAGATAAGCGCCCAATCCAACCTGCAAAAGAAGAAAAATAAGTTTTATTATACTCACCTCTAGGGCTGTCCGGTCCGATGGCTGTCGCAAGTCTTGGTTCGATGCCTCTCATCTTCTTATGATCGCCGCCCTGTTGTTTGAACCATAGCTCCCCTGCAGTGTGATCCTGCGCAGGCGTACTTCTCTGCCCTGTTGAGGGCAGAGGAAAGTACTGCAGTGCGCAGGTGCCATGAAAGGTCAGAGAGGTCCTGTGCCTGCGCACTGCAGTACTTTTACTTTGCTCTGCCCTCAAAAGGGCAGTTAAGTACGGCTGCATAGGATCACGCTGCCGGGGAGCCATGATTCAAGTAGGAGGGCGGCGATCATAAGAAGATGGGAGGCAACGGACCTGCGACACCCATGGGACCGGACTGCCCCACCGGGTGAGTATAATAAAACTTAGTTTTCTTATCTTTCAGGTCGGATCGGGAGCTTATCTACAGCATTATAGAATGCTGTAGATAAGCCCTGAAAGGCAGTGGCTGTATCTTATATCGGCCAAGTCTGGTGACAGGTTTGCTTTAAGTTATGTGTAATAAGGAGATATGACACAGGGGAAAACGTATTGAACATACTTGCTGAAATGTATTTAATACTTACGTACTTTGTAGTTAGGCTTTTGTACGTTTAAGTATTTGTTGGTGATGACAGCTTCAAGATGCCACCTGTATGGAGAATTCAGTGGTTTGCATTGCACAGTTGTGATTTTTGGCACATTCTTCCCCACAAACACTCTTCAAATCATGAAGGTTCTGCGGGCTTCAGTTCTTTCCATAATTTTTCTATTGGATTCAAGTCAGGTAATTGGCTGGGCCATTCTAGCAGCTTTATTTTCTTTCTTAGAAACCAATTGAGATTTTACTTGCCTGTGTGTTTGGGACCAATGTCAATCCTCATTTCATCTTCATAATTCTGGTATACGGCAGCACGTTTTTATCAAGAATGTCCTGTACATTTGTCCATTCATCCTTTCTTAAATTATATGAAGTTTACCGGAACTGTATGCTGAAATACAACCTCATTTTATTATGTTGCTACCTCAAACTTTACTGTTGGTATAGTGTTTTTGGGGTAATATGCAGTGCATTTTGGTCTACAAACATGGCATCCAAAGAGTTCAATTTTGGTGTCATCTGACCAGACTATATTCTCCAAGTATTTATCAGGCTTGTCTAAATGTCATAGAGCAAACTTTAAAAGCACTTGAACATGCTTTTTGTTAAGCAAAGGAGTCTTGCGTGGTGAGCGTGCATACAGGCCATGGAAGTTGAGTGCATAACTTAGTTTTCTTTGAAACAATTGTACCTGTTGCTTCAAGGTTTTTCTGTAGCTCTCTACAGGTGGTCCTTGAATCTTGGACAACTGTTTTGATTCTTTTTACTTTATCTGAAATCTTGCAGCGAGCACCTTGTAGAGACCGCTTTATGGTGAAATAATGTTCTTTACGCTTCTGAATTATAGCCCAAATAGTGCTCACTGGAATCTTGAGTAGTTTAGAAATTCATCTGTAACCAGTCCCATCAGTATGCTTTGCAACAATAGGGTTGCAAAGGTCTTGAGACAGCTCACTGGGATTACCCATCATGAGATGTTTCTTATGTGAAACCTCGGTAATAAGACACCTTTTTATAGACCATCCTTCGAACCAGCAAATATTTTTCACTAAGTGGCAGAATTGCTTTCTAATTACTGAGATTTCAGCTTGTGTCATGACATTTCATGGCTTTTTACACCACCTTTCTTCATGTGTTCAATACTTTTTCCCTGTGTCATTTATCATTATTGCACATAAGTTAATTTATGGATGCCTATCGTTTGAATTCTTTGCCTATGTGGATTGGATGGGGGGGGTTACCAACATCTGGTGAGCATTTCATGTCAGTAGCACATTTAGAAATATATTTACTTAGAAAATTGGTGACGAGTTCAAAGCTTATTTCATCCTCTCTAAATCTTAATCACAATTTTGTTTAAATTACATTGTGCAGGGAATATTGTGTTGAACTTGATATTAATTAAGTGTTAATAGCAGATGGTCAGGGCATTGCTGCGACTATAGTAATTTTGGCTGGAGGCCATGAAGTAAATCAAAAGTACATAATGAAATATTTCCACATTGCGGATATCTCTTTATAGGTATTGATGCCACTGGAGATAAGAAATTAGAGAAATTCTATTTCTAGTTTATAGAACATCTTGTTATAAAATTGTCAAAATATATTGGTTCTTTTTCCTGCACGTTTAACTGTATGGTGGTTTTGAACTTCTAACTAATGATCAGAAAAATAAGGAAAACTGTTATAAGTAAAGGGCTGATCTTGCTAATCCAATGCTTTATTAAAGAAAACAATTTATTCAGCCATTCAAATTAACTTTTTCAGTGACATTCTACAATTCACTATCTACAAATCTAGGAAGGAAAGGATCTGTATGTACAATGTTAATCCTGTTCTTTCTGGTTTAAATATTATCTATTTTAGAGCTGCCCAACATACGACTATATTTAAAATTATCATTAAAGAGGTTGTTCACTACCTTAGCTCAGTTAAAGCACCACTCCAGCGTTTTTTTGTTTTGTTTTTTGTTTTTTTTTTTTGGGGGGGGGGGTGGTTCAGCACTGGAGTGGTGTTTCTAAATGTAAGGCTCCTGCCCTCGGTCTTTTACTCGCCGTCCGAAGTCTTCACATTTTTTTCAGCGCATGTCCGGTCCCATGGCACCATCTAGTGGCTGCAACGTCTGACTAGCCAGAAGTTACAAGCTCTCAATGCAAGTCTGAGAGCCAAAATAATGCTCTCATAGACTTGTTTTGGGTTCTGCCCTCCATCTTGCTCAATGAAACACTGGCGCAATCCAGCAGGTCACAAACTGCCGGAGACCGACTGGAGCAGCAGTGATAAAAGATGATGGCAGCAGGTGAGTATAAAAGCAGGGTCAGGAACCTAAGATTAGAAGCAGTTCTCCAGCCTTTACACATAAAAACTGATGGAGTGGTGCTTTAATAGTTTTCTGAAAAATGCCTAATAATATCCCTAAAGATCGCCATATATCTTTGCCAGTTTCATGTTAATTTGTACACTTCTGCATTATTTGCTGTCACTTGCACCGTCACTGCAGTCGTAGCCATCATTTGCTGTTTTGAACAGTCTCCTCCCTACTGACTACATTTCCCATCCGCTGTTGTGCTGGTTTGCAAGCCAGCAGTTAGCACATCCCCTTTTAATCCGACAAAACCCCCTCACTTCTCACCAGCTACAGCACAATCTTTTTTTCTTGATGCTGTTACAGGGAATGAAATTCATGAACAAAGCACCAGAATAACAACCCTGGCAATGAAGAATATCCCCTACTCCCCCTCACCGGCTAATGATAATGGATGCTTATCACAAAATTAGAATATCATCAAGAAGTTAATTTATATCAGTTCTTCAATACAAAAAGTGAAACCCGTATATTATATATAGAGTCATTACAAACAGAGTGATATATTTTAAGTGTTTATTTCTGTTAATGTTGATGATTATGGCTTACAGCCAATGAAAACCCAAAAGTCATTATTTCAGTAAATTAGAGTAATTAACAAAAAACACCTACAAAAGGCTTCCTAAGTGTTTAAAAAGGTCCCTTAGTCTGTTTCAGTAGACTCCACAATTGTGGAGAAGATTGCTGACTTGACATGTCCAGAAGGCAGTCATTGACATGCTCCACAAGGAGGTTAAGCCACAAAAGGTCATTGCGAAATAAGCTGGCTGTTCACAGAGTCCAAGCATATTAATGGAAAGTTTATTGGAAGGAAAAATTGTGGTAGAAAAAGGTTCACCAGCAACTGGGATAACTGCAGCCTTGAAAAGATTGTTAGAAAAGGCCATTCAAAAATTTGAGGGAGATTTACAAGAAGTGAACTGTTGCTGGAGTCATTGCTTCAAGAACCACCACACACAGGCGTATCCAGGACATTGGCTACAAGTGTCGCATTCCTTGTGTCAAGCCACTCATGACCAATAGACAACGCCAGAAGTGTTGTACCTTGGCCAAGGAGAAAAAGAACTGGACTGTTGCTCAGTGGTCCAAGGTGTTGTTTTCAGGTGAAAGTAAATTTTGCATTTCATTTGGAAATCAAGGTCCCAGAGTCTGGAGGAAGAGTGGAGAGGCACACAATCCAAGATGCTTGAGGTCTAGTTTGAAGTTTCCACAATCAGTAATGGTTTGGGGAGCCAGGTCATCTGCTGGTGTAGGTCCACTGTGTTTTATCAAGACCAAAGTCAGGACAGCTGTCTGCCAAGAAGTTTTAGAGCACTTCATGCATCATGCTTTTTGGAGATGGAAATTTCATTCTCCAGCAGGACTTGGCACCTGTCCACACTGCCAAAAGTACCAATACCTGGTTTAAAAACAACAGTATCACTGTGCTTGATTGGCCTCCAAACTCGCCTGACCTTAACCCCATAGAGCATCTACGGGGTATTGTCAAGAGGAAGATGAGACACCAGACCCAACAATGCAGATGAGCTGAAGGCTGCTATCATAGCAACCTGGGCTTCCATAACACCTCAGCATTGACACAGGCTGATCGCCTCCTTACAACGACGCATTGATGCAAAAGAAGCCCCAACCAAATATTGAGTGCATTTACTGAACATACATTTCAGTAGGCCAACATTTCGGATGTTAAAATAATTTTTCAAGCTGGTGTTATAAAATATTCTAATTTACTGAGATAATGACTTTTGGGTTTTCATTGGATGTAAGCCATAATCATTAACATTGGCAGAAATAAACACTTGAAATAGATCACTCTGTTTGTAATGACTCTATATAATATGAGTTTTACTTTTTGTATTAAGAAGTGAAATAAATTAACTTTTTGATGATATTCTAATTTCAAGAGAAGCACCTGTATATACACAGACAGATAGATAGACCCAGACCCTATACACATAAAGATGCAAGCAAGCGCTGTAACAATGTTCTAATGGAACGGCAGTGAGATCCCAGGATACAGTAGAAAGTTCAATTCATGCAGAAGTATGCGTTTTATTGAAGTGGTACAGGCAAATAGGGAATTCTATAGTGCTCCTTGATTGCAATCGTTGTTGTGATGTTTCAATTTAGCAAAGTCTATTTCAAACTGTTGCTACGGGAGTAGCAAAAGAGATATGTATAAATCATGGTATAATTGCATAGGTGGTTGAGGGTAAAAAGGAGAGGGTGAAGCAGATTGGGGAAAACACTATACATAGACAAAAAGCTGAAAAAGAAGGCAGAAAAATGTATATGCGATGTTAGCACGGAAGTATGCTCCTGCACCTATAGTGCTGAGAAAGTTATTAGGCTATTCCAGCGCCGGGTTTTACGAGCAGTCATAAGACATGGGCAGGAATGACAGATCACATATCCCAACCCTAGGGGTGTGATTTGGCTAATAAAATGGAGGCCAAATGTCTCATTCAGGGTCTGTAGCTGGAGGTGTGGAGACCTCCAGTGTGTGTTGCTAAAGACACTGACCTGAGCGGGTGGACCCGCAGTACGACATCGACTACCTGTTTCATGTTTTGTTTTCACTTAGTGCCAGAAAAGACAGTTATTTGTTTTTCTATCCAAAGCAGTTTATGCAGTTTTAATAAACTTGCTTGGACACTTCAGCAGCACCGCCTCCTGTGCCTACCTCAACCGCAGCCGAGTGAGTACAGATCTCTACAATTGGTGCTAAATTCACGGGCACAAATCCCAAGAGGCAGTGTGACTGCCGATACCGCATATCCTGGGTGAAAACGGCTGCAGGAGGTAAACCTGACAGCATGGAGGAGCTTGTAAAACATTTGGTTCAGGTGCAACAACAGCAACAGCTGTCGCAGCAAGAAACAAATAAGCTGTTGGCACAGCATCTACAACACCAGCAGCAGCTGGAGGTGCTAACGCTGCAGATGGAACTCCTTGCAGAGGCAGTTCATGGGAGACTGCGGGCTCCACAACTCCAGGCGACGACTCGTACTCCATGAAGACGGCAAGAAGAGCATTGCAAAAGTTGACTCCGCGGGATGATATTGCAGCGTTCGTGACAGTTTTCGAGAAAGGGGGGCGGCCAAGTGCATCAGAGGTAGTGTTCAAGGTCCCATTCCATAGTGTAATTTGTTGGAGGTGTCATACCTCTGGTCACATAGCTGCCCGTTGTTCCATGACCACCGAGCCAATGGACTGCAGCACAAGATGGCACTGCTCGTATTTTGCATTTCTAGACTGCAGCACTGGACGATGATGCTCATATTTTGCATGTCTGGCCTGCAGTGTTGTTCCCCAAATGGAAGAGTGTCCGCAGGCATGCCCCAGTAAACGGGGTGCAAGTTACTGGTCTGCTGGACTCGGGGAGTTTGCTAACCCTAGTGAGGGCTACCATGCCCCATCGGCTGATTGCTGGAAAAAGGGTGGGCGTCCGCTATATCCATGGTGACGCTAAGGACTATCCTGTGGCCCAAGTGGTCATCAACACAAACTGCCATGATCCAGGGTGGATCTGACAGATTAAATGCACAAGTAACCTTTTTTTTCCTGTGAGCTGTTTTGCTCAGGGTTAGTTTTCCCCCCGGTGGTGGTTAGTGTAATTGCATGGGAATCACTAACAGGTGTGTTTTTTCAATAAAGGTGTGTCAGTTGAGCTCACTGACGTTGGTGATATTATTATTGATATTATTATTGTTGGGCTTTCCAACCATCCTGGGTGAAGGAAGGAGCTGGAGGAGAGTCCAGAGCGGCTCATTCAGAGTCCTGGAGTGGCAGCTATGGTGTCAGCGAGGAGTTCGTTTAAAGTGTGGTGGAGTGGCAGCTATGGTGTCAGTGAAGAATTTCTGCAAAGCTTGGTGGATTGGCAGCTATGGTGTAGAGCTGCACTCAGTTTGCTGGACTCTGTTACTGAGAGCTGCACTCAGTTTACTGGACTCGGTTGCTGGACAGCTGCATTCAGGTGCTGGACTCTGTTGCTCCAAGGCAGCACTCAGTGCTAGATGCTGTTGCTGTAAAGCTGCACCCAGGTGTTGGACACGGTGGAGGAAGATGCACTCAGGTGTTGGTCTCTGTTGCTAGGAGCAAGTGCATCAAAGCAAAGCTAAGTGTTTCCCTGTTTGTCACTTTTCCTCATCTTGGTGTTAGTACAGTGGTGGGGCTGGTGCCTGCGCCACCCAGCTCCCTAGCAAGGGATAGGTGTAGGGTGTGCCAGGGCCACAGGTTCCTGAGTGGAGCCCGGTGCGGAACCGGCATAGGGAATGTTAGGAGCGTTAGGGACACTGACTCAGGGGAATGCAGGAGGTCTCCACATTCCCCGTTCCCTATTGCAGGGCCCTCCGTTGTAAATGTTTCCCTATCCCCTTTGGTTGTATTAGTTACCGGCCTGCGGGCCGCGTCACACTGGACAATTACACGTGCCGCTTCCTGTTGTATTAGTAACCGGCCTGCTGGCCGTGTCACACAGGATGGGGCACGTGACACTGTGGTACCAAGTCCCATGTGGTTGGCGTGGTCAAAGATCTATTGCACCCTATTATAATAGGGTAGGCCTTTGTAATAAAAGGAAAGATCATACCCACAAAGAGGGAACACCTCAATTGCACAAAAATACAATAATATGAAAATTTTTTGTTGCAATTTTATTAATGACCAAACAAGAATACATACATGACAAAACCAAAACATGTATAAAAACAATTAAAATTGCATCTAATTAGTGCAAAACAGCCCAGAACAATGCCACACCTTAATATGGAGACTGTGGCAAACCACACAGGGTACTCACAGAGGCGATATAAGAAAAATTGCTCTAGGCGTCCTGGATGTGGAGAAAAAAATCCTTGGAGGCTGAAACCACCCCCTATAAAAACGTGGTAGAGCATGTCACCCAGATGCAAGACAGGATTTCCAACATGATGCCCATTGTGAAGGAGCACTTCCTCAAGGCTCAGGAAGCCCAGTTCAGGGTGTATAACCGGTCAGCCAGGGTAAGACCGTTCAACCCAGGGGATTGAGTACTTGTTTTGGTGTCCACGGTGGAGACCAAATTCCTGGCCAAGTGGCAGGGTCCCTGTGAGGTGTTGAAGAAAGTTGGTGAGGGCAACTACAAAGTCCGTCAACTGAGGAACCAGAAGCCCTACAAGCTGCACCACGTGAACCTGATCAAACCGTGGCAGGACAGAGAACCCGTGGAAGCTCTTTGTCTGCTGGCCAAGTCCAGTGTTGGTGCAGAGGATGTTAAGGTGGCACACACCTTGTCTCGCTCGCAGAAGCAGCAGTGCTGATAGTTGCTACAGCGTAACAGAGAATTGTTATCAGAACCTTCAAGTTGTACGAAGGTCATAGAGCATGACGGAACCTCATGTCCGGGTCAGCTTGAAGCCATACCTGATTTCTGAAGCCCACTGTGAGGTGATCTCAAATGAGATAAAGCGGATGCTGAGCCTGGGAGTCATCGAGAAATCCAAGAATGGCTGGTCCAGTCCAATAGTCCTAGTGCCGAAACCAGATGGACAATGGTGATTTTGCAATGACTGTTGGAAGCTGAACGAGGTTTATAAGACCGATGCCTACCCGATGGCCCTGGTTGATGAATTAATTGAGAGGCTAGGGCCGGCTCGGTACATTACTACCCTTGACCTCACAAAAAGGTATTTGCAAATCACCATAGAAAAGACTGCGTTTTCAACGCCAGATGGATGCTTCCAATACACAAGGATGCCGTTTGGCTTACAAGGTGCTCCAGCAATGTTCCAGAGAGCCATGGACCAGATCCTAGCTCCCCACAAGAGGTATGCAGCGGCCTACCTGAACAATATTGTGATCTTCAGCCAAGATTGGGGAAGCCATCTAACCAAAGTCCAGGCCATATTCGATGCTTTACGGAAGGCGGGGTTTTCTATAAACCCGAAGATGTGTGCCTTGAGAGTGGAGAAAGCGAGATCATTGGGCTATGTTGTCAGGGGCAAAACAAAGCCCCAGATAAAGTTGAGGCGATCCAGGGCTGTCCACAACCCCTCTCAAACAAACAGGTCAGGGCGTTTCTAAACTTCACTATGGTAGCTGCAGTGACTGGCACAGGGTGGAGACATCGGTGTAATGGTTGGTGAGGAATATAATCTTGGCGGCTGCATTCAGGCCACATTGGAGAGGGGAGAGTTTAGTAAGAGGGAGACAGATTAGTAGAGTGTTACAATAGTCCAGACGAGAATGAATAAGAGCTACTGTAAGGTTTTTGCAGAGTTGGAAGTTGCTCGGGCATAGTAACCAACTGTGGTTAGTTATAACAAATTATAATGATTATATTGCACATAAAAACCATGCATCTAATCCTATCCTGTGTGATATTGACTGCTGAGCCGTGTATCTAATACTATTCTGTGTGATACTGTGTGCTGAGCACCGTATCTAATCCTGTCCTGTGTGATACTGTCTGCTGAGCCGTGTATCTAATCCTCTCCTGTGTGATACTGTCTGCAGAGCCGTGTATCTAATCCTATCCTGTGTGATACTGTGTGCTGAGCTACGTATCTAATCCTATCCTGTGTGATACTGACTGCTGAGCCATGCATGTAATCCTATCCTGTGTGATACTGACTGTTGAGCCATGTATCTAGTCCTATCCTGTGTGATACTGACTGCTGAGCTGTGTATCTAATCCTATCCCGTGTGATACTGACTGCTGAGCTGTGTATCTAATCCTATCCTGTGTAATACTGACTGCTGAGCCATGTATCTAGTCCTATCCTGTGTGATACTGACTGCTGAGCGGTGTATCTAATACTATTCTGTGTGATACTGTCTGCTGAGCCATGTGTCTAATCCTCTCCTGTGTGATACTGACTGCTGAGCTGTGTATCTAATCCTATCCTGTGTTATACTGACGCTGAGCCGTGTATCTAATACTATTCTGTGTGATACTGTCTGCTGAGCCATGTTTCTAATCCTCTCCTGTGCGATACTGACTGCTGAGCTGTGTATCTAATCCTCTCCTGTGTGATACTGACTGCTGAGCTGTGTATCTAATCCTATCCTGTGTTATACTGACTGCTGAGCCGTGTATCTAATACTATTGTGTGATACTGTCTGCTGAGCCATGTGTCTAATCCTCTCCTGTGTGAGCTGAAGAGCCCGGCGCTGCCCGGGCATAGTAACTAACTGTGGTTAGTTATAACAAATTATAATTATCCTCCATCCCATAGTCCCATGCCCATATACCCATCACACATCCTCCATCCCATAGTCCCATGCCCATATACCCATCACACATCCTCCATCCCATAGTCCCATGCCCATACACCCATCATACATATCCTCCATCCCATAGTCCCATGCCCATATACCCATCATACATATCCTCCATCCCATAGGCCTGTGCCCATATACCCATCATACATATCCTCCATCCCATAGTCGAGTGCCCATATACCCATCACACATCCTCCATCCCATAGTCGAGTGCCCATATACCCATCACACATCCTCCATCCCATAGTCCCATGCCCATATACCCATCATACATATTCTCCATCCCATAGTCCCATGCCCATATACCCATCATACATATTCGCCATCCCATAGTCCCATGCCCATATACCCGTCATACATATCCTCCATCCCATAGTCCAGTGCCCATATACCCATCACACATCCTCCATCCCATAGTCAACCATTATGACATCATAATGAGTGGCGGCAGGGCTTGCAACCTATGATGACATCAGCGTCGCCATGGCAACCATTGTGACATCATAATGAGGGGCGGGGCTTGATACGCACACACTGTTTCCCCAGTATGCAAATAGGGGCATTATGACATCATAATGAGGGGCGGGGCTTGACACGCACACACTTTTTCCCCATTATGTAGATGGAGGTAAAATTGTTTGGTGAATTGGAACGCGCGGGGTTAAAATTTTGCCTCACAACATAGCTTAGGATGCTCTCGGGGTCCAGACGTGTGACTGTGCCAAATTTTGTGGCTGTAGCTGCGACGGTGCGGATGCCAATCCCGGACATACACACACACACACACACACACACACACATACGTACGTACGTACGTACGTACATACATACATACACACTTTGAGCTTTATATATTAGATATACAGTATATCAGCATCCAGTAGACAACATCTATGCTTAATGAATGACTGACTTGCGCTTTTATGGAGGTAACGCTGCAAGCCAGGGATGTCAGAAAGGTTGTTGCAGAGGTAAATATGCACAGGAGCAGTGTGGAAGTCGGAGCATTCCCCACCAAAGATCATGTGAACCAGGAGAGCAGCTCAGATTACAGAACGATTTTGAAATGTAAGGTATTTAGTACATATCTATGGCAGTTAGTTTACATGAAAGGAACTTATAAAACAGTGACCAATCCATTTAAGTAGGGGCAGGATGCGGATGCCATGACAAGGGAATATTTTATTTTCATTATAGAAAATTCTGTTCACTCTATAACAAGGTTATATATAAATTGTTCAAAAAAATAAAGGGAACACTAAAACACCACATCCTAGATATCTCTGAATGAAATATTCCAGTTGCAAATTTTTATATATTATATAGTGGAATGTGTTCAGAACAATAAAACGTAACAATTTTCAATGTAAATCAAAAAGGAATCTCATGGAGGTCTGGATTTGGAATGATACTCAAAATCAGAGTGGAAAATCACATTACAGGCTGATCCAACTTCAGTGGAAATGCCTCATGACAAGGAAAAGATTCTCAGTATTGTGTGTGGCCTCCACGTGCCTGTATGACCTCCCTACTGTACAACGCCTGGGCATGCTCCTGATGAGTCGGCAGATGGTCTCCTGATGGATCTCCTCCCAGACCTGGACTAACGTATCCGCCAACGACAGTCTGTGGTGCCACGTGACGTTGGTGGATGGAGCGAGACATGATGTCCTAGATGTGGTCAATCGGATTCCGGTCTGGGAAACGGGCGGGCCAGTCCATAGCTTCAATGCCTTCATCTTGCAGGAACTGCTGACACATTCCAGCCACATGAGGTCTGGCATTGTCCTGCATTAGGAAGAACCCAGGGCCAACCGCACCAGCATATGGTCTCACAAGGGGTCTGAGTATCTCATCTCGGTACCTAATGGCAGTCAGACCCTCCAAAGAATTACCACTCCACACCATTACTGACCCACTGCCAAACCGGTCATGCTGAAGGATGTTGCAGGCAGCTGATTGCTCTCCACTGCATTTCTAGACTCTGTCACGTCTGTCACATGTGCTCGATGTGAAGCTGCTTTCACCTGTGAAGAGCACAGGGCACCAGTGGCAAATTTGCCAATCATGGTGTTCTGTGGCAAGTGCCAAGCGTCCTGCACGGTGTTGGGTTGTGAGCACAACCCCCATCTGTGGATGTCGGGCCCTCAGACCATCATGGAGTCGGTTTCTAACTGTGCAGACACATGCACATTTGTGGCCTGCTGGAGGTCATTTTGCAGGACTCTGGCAGTGCTCCTCCTGTTCCTCCTTGCACAAAGGCGGATGTAGCAGTCCTGCTGCTGGGTTGTTACCCTCCTACGACCCCCTCCACATCTCCTGGTGTACTGGCCTGTCTCCTGGTAGCGCCTCCAGCCTCTGGACACCACGCTGACAGACACAGCAAACCTTCTTGCAGCAGCTCGCATTGATGTGCCATCCTGGATGAGCTGCACTACCTAAGCCACTTGTGTGGGTTATAGAGTCCGTCTCATGCTACCATGAGTGTGAAAGCACAACCAACATTCAATACTGACCAAAACATCAGCCAGGAATCATTGGTACTGAGATGTGGTCTGAGGTCCCCACCTTCAGAACTACTCCTTTATTGAGGGTGTCTTGATAATGGCCAATAATTTCCATCTATTGTCTATTCCATTTGCACAGCAGCATGAGAAATTCATTGTCAATCAGTGTTGCTTCCTAAGTGAACAGTTTGATTTCACAGAAGTTTGATTTACTTGGAGTTATATTCTGGTGTTTAATGGCTCCCTTTATTTTTTTGAGCAGTGTGTGTGTATTTTTTTTTTGTGTGCGTGTAATATATATATATATATATATAGTGAGGTGCCAAGAGGAGAGGTACTAGAAAACCGGTATATTTCTCCCCGTTTCATTTCATGTGTCTCCCTGTACTGATGATGAAGCCAGTTTATTTCATTGTAATCCAGTCCTGGTTTCCTTAGTGATCAGCATGGAAAGGATTGGTACTTCCCCTCCACTAATTCAATCCAGGTTTTGGTTTCCTGACTGGTCCAGATGATATAATCAGGAGGAGCTGGGATCTCTCAGTCTATCTCGTCTGCTGAGCTGGGAGCTGACACAGTAAGATTACATGGACTTCTTTGCTGTTATATAGGTTTATTTTGTAGTTAGCCTGCTATTGTTAGTTAGTGGCCAGATGGCCTTAGATGTTTTATTTCATGTTTGGCATGTGTAACATTGAATAACAAGTGTGCACAATAAATATGCCGTGTCCATATTCATGTGGAACTTGCTAGTCTGCTGTAGTGACTCCATAGCCATACGCTTGTGCCAAGGCAAAGATCCCAGCTGAGCTATCTATTCCCACTATATATATATATATATATATATATATATAATTTTTTTTTTTTTTTCTGTACTTTACTATGCTGCTAGTTTGTCTTGTAACTACCAAAGATTTCTTCAGAATTTTAAGGTGTCTTCGTCCTATATAATAGTAATAATAATAATTTTATTTCTATAGCGCCAACATATTTCGCTAGAGGGGACTTGAACAGACAGTAGACATTACAGTATAACAATAAACACAGATCAAAACAGATACCTAGAGGAATGATGACCCTGCTCGCAAGCTTACAATCTGAGGAATTCACGGAGACATGAAAGATACAGTATATACTCACGTATAAGCCGAGATTTTCAGCCCATTTCTTGGGGCTCAAAGTCACCCTCCCGGCTTATACGTGAGCCATATACGTCAGGGGGTCGGCGGAGGAGGGGGAGTGTGGGTGTCAGACCATACTGACCCCCGGCGCATCTCTGCAGCCCCCCTGCTTGTCCTACGGTCTCAGGGGCCTGCCTTCAGCGGTCACGTGATATCGCTCATTAAATACATGAATATGCGCTTATTCATGTCTTTAATAAGCAGTATCACGTGACCGCTGAAGGCAGGCGCCGGAGAACGGGGCTGCATAGATGCGCCGGGGCAGTGAGTATATGCAATATTCACCTGTCCTCGTTCCCACACTGCTCGCCACTGTCTGCCGCGCTCTCTGTCAGTGATGTTCAGGTCAGAGGGCGCGGTGACATTGTTAGTGTGTGCCGCGCCCTCTGCTGCCTGAACGTCACTGGCAGACAGCGGTGAGCAGCGTGGGAACGGGGACAGGTGAATATCTCAGGTGCCGGGTCCTGAGCCAGCAGCGACATCGGCACCTGGCCCCCAGTGACGAGAGGTGAGTATGTCATTTTTTTTTTATTTGCAGCATATGGGGATTTTTCTATGAGGCATCATATGGGGGCATATTCTATGGGGCATCTTATGGGGGCTATTCTATGGAGCATCTTATTGGGGCCTATTCTAATTCTATGGAGCATCTTATGGGGGCATATTATATGGAACATCTTATGGGGGCATATTCTATGGAGCATCTTATGGGGGCATATTCTATGGTGCATCTTATGGGGGCATAATCTATTGAGCATCTTATGAGGGCATATTCTATGGACCATCTTATGGGGGGCATATTCTATGGGGCAGCTTATGGGGGCCTATTCTATGGAGCATCTTATTGGGGCATATTCTATGGAGCATCTTATGGGGGCATATTCTATGGAACATCTTATGGGGACATATTCTATGGAACATCTTATGGGGGCATAATGTATGGAGCATCTTATGGGGGCATAATCTGTGGAGCATCTTATGAGGGCATATTCTATGGAGCATCTTATTGGGGCCAATTCTAATTCTGTGGAGCATCTTATGGGGGCATATTATATGGAACATCTTATGGGGGCATATTCTATGGAGCATCTTATGGGGGCATATTCTATGGTGCATCTTATGGGGGCATAATCTATTGAGCATCTTATGAGGGCATATTCTATGGACCATCTTATGGGGGGCATATTCTATGGGGCAGCTTATGGGGGCCTATTCTATGGAGCATCTTATTGGGGCCTATTCTAATTCTATGGAGCATCTTGTGGGGGCATATTCTATGGAGCATCTTATGGGGGCATATTCTATGGAGCATCTTATGGGGGCATATTCTATGGAACATCTTATGGGGACATATTCTATGGAACATCTTATGGGGGCATAATGTATGGAGCATCTTATGGGGGCATAATCTGTGGAGCATCTTATGAGGGCATATTCTATGGAGCATCTTATTGGGGCCTATTCTAATTCTGTGGAGCATCTTATGGGGGCATATTATATGGAACATCTTATGGGGGCATATTCTATGGAGCATCTTATGGGGGCATATTCTATGGTGCATCTTATGGGGGCATAATCTATTGAGCATCTTATGAGGGCATATTCTATGGACCATCTTATGGGGGGCATATTCTATGGGGCAGCTTATGGGGGCCTATTCTATGGAGCATCTTATTGGGGCCTATTCTAATTCTATGGAGCATCTTATGGGGGCATATTCTATGGAGCATCTTATGGGGGCATATTCTATGGAGCATCTTATGGGGGCATAATGTATGGAGCATCTTATGGGGGCATAATCTGTGGAGCATCTTATGAGGGCATATTCTATGGAGCATCTTATGGGGCAGCATATGGGGCCTATTCTATGGAGCATCTTATGGGGCAGCATATGGGGCCTATTCTATGGACCATCTTATGGGGGCACATTCTATAGAGCATCTTATGGGGGCATATTCTATGTAGCATCTTATGGGGCAGCATATGGGGCCTATTCTATGGAGCATCTTATGGGGGCATATTCTATAGAGCATCTTATGGGGGCATATTCTATGGAGCATCTTATGTGGCAGCATATGGGGCCTATTCTATGGACCATCTTATGGGGGCATATTCTATAGAGCATCTTATGGGGGCCTATTCTATGGAGCAGCATATGGGGCATATTATTCTATGGAGCATCTTATGGGGCCATCACAAACTGTATGGAGCATTATATGGGGCTCCTGATTCAATATGGGATATTCAAAAACATTTAACCTACTGATGTCTCAATTAATTTTATTTGTATCTATTTTTATTTTTGAAATTTACCAGTAGCTGCTGCATTTTCCACCCTAGGCTTATACGCGAGTCAATAAGTATTCCCAGTTTTTTGTGGCAAAATTAGGGGGGTCGGCTTATACACGAGTATATACGGTAATTGTAACAATTGCTTTCATTGTTAGGATCAGCCATAGTGTATGAATCGGGTGTTCCTGTAATGCTGCATGAACCAGTTAACAGTCTAAGTATAAAAACGGGACAGACACAGACGGCTATTAAATGCATAAAGCATGTGAGAACATGATGCAAGGTACCAGATTATGGTAAAAAAAAAAATTTGAATGGGCCACACAGGGATAGTTAGGTTAATGCGTTGAGGCGGTAGGCCAGTCTGAACAAATGCGTTTTTAGGCCACGTTAAAACTGTGGGGATTGGGGATTAATCGTATCAACCTGAGTAGTGCATTCCAAAGAATTGGCGCAGCACGTGAACAGTATTGGAGACGGGAGTGGGAGGTTCTCATTACTGAGGATGTTAAGCTCAGGTCATTAGCAGAATGGAGGGCACGGGTAGGCTGGTAGGCTGAAACAAGGGAGAAGATGTAGGGAGGTACTGAGCCATGGAGTTCTTTGTGGGTGAGGGTAATAAGTTTGTACTGGATTCTGGAGTGTATTGACTGGCACAAGGTAGAGGTATCAGTATAACGATTGGTGAGGAATATGATCCTAGCTGCAGCATTCAAGACAGATTGAAGAGGAGAGATTTTGGTAAGAAGAAGGCCGATTAGGAGAGAGTTACAATAGTCCTGACGAGAATGAATAAGAGAAACAGTAAGAGTTTTTGCAGAGTCGAAAGTAAGAAAAGGTCGAATTCTAAAAATGTTTTGGAGGTGCAGATAACAAGAGCGAGGCAGTGATCGGATGTGGGGGGTGAATGAAAGCTCGGAATCAAGTATGATCCAAAGACAGCGGGCATTCCATTATATATAATGGAAACGACTGCTTGTTTACAGAGGTTAAAAATCTGCACTGGACAAGTGATTAGCACAAAGGTACATGGTATCTAATGTAATTAGCGTATATACTCGTGTATAAGCTGAGATTTTCAGCCCATTTTTTTGGGCTGAAAGTTCCCCTCTCGGCTTATACGCGAGTCATATATCGGGGGGGAGGGGGAGCGGGGGTGTCAGAGATCATACTCACCTCTCCTGGCACTTCTCTGCATCTCCCTCTGCCGTCTGCTTCCTGCTTTCAGCGGTCACGTGGTACCGCTCATTAAACTCATGAATATGCGCATATTTAAAAAGCGGTACCACGTGACCAGCTGAATGCAGGAAACAGACGGCAGAGGGAGAAGCAGGGTCTGCCGCTGCAGAGAAGACCTTTCGCTAAGAGGGGTGAGTATGACGGGGGCAGAGTGATATTCACCTGTCCCCGTTCCAAGCCATGCACTGCTGTGATTCCGGGTCCTCCTGCTGTGACGGCAGAGGGCGCGATGACATAGTCAGTGCGCGCCCTCTGCTGTCAATGCGAAGATCCGGGAGACAGCGGTGCACGGCTTGGAACGGGGACAGGTGAATATCGCCACTTCCAGGGACTCAGGACACCGGCACCTGGCCCCCAGTGACAGAGAGGTGAGTATGTCATTTTTTTTTTATTGCTGCACAGCAGCAAATAAGGGGTATATATGGAACATCTTATGGGGCAGCAATAACCCTTGTGCAGCAGCATATGGGGGGTATTTATGGAGCATCTTCTTGGGCCAGCATTAACCCTTGCGGAGCAGCATATGGGGGGTATTTATGGGGCAGCATTAACCCTTGTGCAGCATCATATGGAGGGTATTTATGGAGCATCTCCCTGGGCCAGCATTAACCCTTGTGCAGCAGCATATGGGGGGGGGGTTATCTATGGAGCATCTTCTCGGACCACCATTTAACCCTAGGCTTGTACGCGAGTCAATAAGTTTTCCCAGTTTTTTGTGGCAAAATTAGGGGGGTCGGCTTATACACGGGCCGGCTTATACACGAGTATATACGGTAATAATATATACATGAGATCACTTGCTTTAAATTTCTGTTTTATAGAATATATCAAGAATGGCAGTTTACGGATGACAGCCATAGGACTGACGAACAATAAAACACATACCCCTGTTTCAGGAAGAGTTGAATTTTTGTGGAAGACTTTGACATTAAATGGAAGCATACAGGTAAACTCTTTCAACAAAAATCTATACTTACAAAATACGATCAGGGAATATAGATAACATTGAATCTGCATTTAGTTAGTTTTGCTAACCCTCAGTAAAAAGGCTTGGGGGTAGAAATCCTCAGATTTTTTTCATCACATGCAACCATATGGCTGTCTTTCATGGTTAACATTCTTTTCTTGCACAGTGGAGTTCATTACCTTATTTACATATCAAGTGCATGTAGGCACACATTGATGTGAAGGGAGATTCTGATCAGCCATTGTGAGGCAGACAGAAGCAACACTTATACCTGTTGTGGTGTTTTTGTATTCAGGGCATAAGTGAACATGGTCATGCTGCAAACTTCTAATCTTCACTGCAGGTCAAGGTCTAGTACCGGATTTTGATGAACTTTCATAAAATCTTATTCGTAATGCTCTTATTTTAATATGCAGCAAATCTTCTGCCAGGAAAATCCATAATGAGAAGTATTCTGCTATCATATCTTACAGTATACTACTTAGGGCATGGCAATTTAGCTGCTCACACTTCTAATTCCTACTGAATGGGTCCATGGTAGTTAAGAAACATGCAATATTACGAGAAGAAAAGATAAATAAGTGGGACTCAAAAATGACACATTATTTTGTGCTTTTTTAATCTAAGGTCATGTGGCAATAGAGAGTGAAGACACACAGACTGGCCTACTGCTGTTTACGCTTGAGAGGGCCAGATGAAGCATAATTAGATGCGAAACAGCAGTAGCCCAATCTGTGTGTCTTCACTGTATTCCGATATGATCTTAGAATAAAAAAGAGCACAAAGTAGTACACCAGTGTTGAGTGTCACTTATTTTTCTTCTCTTCTTGTAATTTTCGAAGATTGTATTTCTGCACAGTTAAATACACAATGTCTGGCGTTCAATCCAGTTGTAAATACTCCAGTTGTATATACAGCTCTTGCAAAAATTAAGAGACCACTTTAAAATTTTCTGTTTGTCTGATTTTTCTCTTTATAGGTATATTTTTGAGTAAAATGTAAATTGCTCTTTTATTCTATAAACTGCTGACAACATGTCTTCAAATTTCCAAGCACTAAATTTTGTATTTATTTTTAGAAAATGAGAAATGGTCAAAATAACAAAAAAAATTCAGTGCTTGCAGACCTCAAATAATGCTAAGAAAACAAAGTTCATAATCATTTAGAAACAACAATACTAATGTTTTAACGGAGGAAGAGTTCAGAAATCAAAATTTTGTGGAGTAGCCATGATTTTTAATCACAGCTTTCATGAGTCTTGGCATGCTTTCCACCAGTCTTTCACACTGCTTTCGGGTGACCTTTGCTACTCCTGGTACAAAAATATAAGCAGTTCTTCTTTGTTTGATGGCTTGTGACTATCCATCTTCCTCTTGATTACATTCCAGAGGTTTTCAATGGGATTCAGGTCTGGAGATTGGGCTGGCCATGACAGGGATTTGATGTGGTGGTCCTTCATCCACATATTTATTGATCTAGCTGGAAAAACCAGTCCTCAGAGTTGGGGAATATTGCCTAACCAGAAGGAATCAACTGTGTTTCCTGGATAACCCTGTATGCGGCTTGATCTATACGTCCTTCGCAAAGATTAACCTGCCCAATTCCAGCCTTGCTGAAGCATCCCCTGATCATCACCAATCCTCCACCAAACTTCACAGTGGGTGCAAGACACTGTGGCTCGCACGCCTCTCCAGGTCTCCTAACCATTAAATGAACAGGTGTTGGACAATGCTGAAAATTAGACTCATCAAACAAGATTTCCTTACTCCAGTCCTCTATGGTCCAATCCTTATGGTCTTTGGCAAACTTCAGCCTGGCTCTTCTTTGCTTCTCATTGATGAAAGGCTTTTTTCTACCTTTCTGTGACTTGAGCCCTGCCTCTAGGAGCCTGTTATGAACTGTTCTTGCCATGCACTTCACCCCAGCTGCCATTTGCCATTCCTTTTGTAGGTCACTTGATGTCATCCTGCAGTTGCTGAATGACATTTGAATAAGTTGACGGTCATCCCGGTCAGTGGAGTGACGTTTTCCCTCTCTGCCGGTCTTTAGCTTTGTTGTCCCCAATGTTTGCTGCTTGACCTTGTTGTAATGGACTGCCGTCTTAGAAATTGTAAGGATGGAGGCAACATGACCCTCACTGTATCCCTCTGCTACTAAAGCCAGAATTGAGCCCTTCTTTTTCTCACTCAAGACTTTTCTTTTCAACTCCTTTGATATGGTTAAAAGTTATTTTCTCTCTCACCCATGACAACACCGTGGAGAGAGGGGATCCACCCATCAGGGACAGGAACCTACAGATAAAAGGGTGGTATCTCTCCTCCGCCCCAGTTGGGTTCCTGTCCCTGATGAGTGACCTACAATATAGCGGTACCTGGAAAGATGAAGATCTGGGGCCGACCCATCTGGATCCTGGCAGCAGGGAGGCCCCTGTCTCGGCGGGTGCAGTTCCCGAAGCCGCCACGGCTGAGACCAATGGGGTCTGCAGGGTGAGCGGGGGAGAGTCACTGCTTCGGATAGGAGGTTGGGGCTTGCAGGGACCCGGGGCAGACGTGCGGGCAGCGCCATGGTACAGAGTCGGACCAAGATGGCCACTGCCCTGGAAATAGATGACGCCTTCCGGGTCCCTGAGTCGGCGCATGCGCGCTCCCCTGGTAAGCGCTGTGCAGGATGGGAGGAAGAGACGTCACACGCTGGGAAATTTAAAAATGGGCATTAGAAAATGCTTCTGGCTGGAAGCGTCCTGTGCAAAATGGAGAATAGCGACCAGCAGGAGCAGCAGCTGCAGCAGCCCAGGCAGCAGCAGCAACATCACCACCTGCAGAAGGACTGGGACAGGTGAGACACCCGATCCAGTAGTCACTCCAGATCAGCTGCAAGGAGCAAGTCACCATCCTTGGATCATCTTATACAGGATCCGATTCCACATCCCGAACTGTTACCTGCAACCGCATCCATCTGGATCTTCGAGAATGTTCACCATTGTAATAGGCTTCTTCTCCCTTATTAGGGAAAGACGAGGAAAAGGAGGACCGGAATGCCCCACTTGTAACAGAGCCTTACCTGAATCATGGGATAAGAAGCTCTTAATCTTGTATACAAGAAGTGCTCTGTGAGGAAACCCCGGACAAAGTAAAAAGAAGGATGCCTTAGCGGTTTCCCAATCAGATCCCTCCATATCTGGTGAAGTTAACTCGGACACATCGGACTCCCTCTCCTCATCCTCAGACGAGGAAACGGGGGGGGGGGACGCGTCATTGTTTTCCCCTAGATGAAGTAGACACACTAGTGAAAGCTGTGAGATCTACCATGGGGGACCCTCGTCCTGATAGGTCGGTTCAGGACATAGTGTTCGGGGGACTAGGCCAAAAGAAACGCAGGGTGTTTCCGCTAAATGAGAATGTTCAGGCCCTGATCAAAAAAGAATGGGAGAAGCCAGACAGAAAGAACTCCACGGTCCCTTCCCTTAAAAGGAAATAGCCCTTCGATGAAGAGGTTTACACATCTTGGGACAAGGCCCCGAAACTTGACGTGGCTGTGGCCAAGGCCTCAAAAATGTTCACCCTCCCCTTTGAGGACATGGGTACACTTATAAAAACCCCTTAGATAAAAAAGCTGACACCTTCCTCAAGGGGGCCTGGGAATCAGCAGGGGGAAACCTTAAACCGGCCATAGCGGCAACATGTACCTCCAGATCCCTAATGATATGGGTGGATCAGCTCGAGAAACAACTGAGGGAGGGCACACCGAGAGTTAAGATTCTAGAATCTATCCCAGTGATAAGAGGAGCTGTGGCCTTTTTGGCTTACTCGTCGGCTGACTCAGTCCGCATCTAAAGCGGCAGCCCTATCGAACGCAGCCAGGAGAGCATTATGGCTCAAATGCTGGCCGGGGGACTTACAAACTAAAATGAAATTATGCTCAATCCCATGCGAGGGAAAATTCTTATTCGGAGAGAGACTGGATGATATCCTTCAGAAGGCGGGGGATAAGAAAAAGAGCTTTCCAAACCTGGGGCCTGTGGCATTTAAACGGTCCTTTTAGAACAAAAAGTTTTTTCGCAAAAGGCCATCAAGGGAACAGATCAGGTGGGATGAAGGGAGAAAGAGGGATAGAGATTTCCTCTTCGGCAGTTCTTCCCGGGACAAAAAATCCTGTAAGTGACCGTTCACCCAGGGTGGGTGGAAGAAAAACCCTTTTCCTTCCGGCCTGGGGAAAAATATCGAACAGCCCTTGGATATTGAATCTAATCGAGTCAGGCCTGAGGATAAACTTTCTCTCCCACCTCAAAAATATGTAGTAACCCCTCTAAGATCCACTACATCAAAGCAAAAAGCCCTAGAATGCAAGGTCCTAATCTAGTAAAAAAGCAGTCCTTCATGAGGTTCCCCCTCAGGAGATGGGCAAAGGGTTCTACTCCCCGCTTTTTCTAGTGTCCAAACCGTACGGCACATATCGAACAATTACAAATTTATGGAAACTGAAAGGATATGTCAAAAATCAAAAATTCAAAATGGAATCAATCAAATCCACCATCAAAATCCCATTCCCAAACTGTTTCATGACGGTATTAGATCTCAGTGACGTGTACTATCATGTCCCCATTCACAAAGACTCTCGGAAAGTCCTCAGACTAGCAGTTTCCATAGAGGGCAATATAAGGTAATTCCAATACAGAGCCCTGTCTTTCGGAATACCTATAGCCCCACGAGTGTTCACAAAATTAGTAGCAGAGATGATGGCCCACCTAAGGGAGCAGGACATCCTAATAATTCCATACTTGGGCGATTTCTTAATAGCAAGCGACTCAGCCCAAAACTGCATAGCACAGAGGGACAGAGTGATGGACACTGTACAGAACCTCGGCTGGCTTCTAAACCTCAAAAAATCAATTCTGGAGCCCAGCAGAGTTCAGAGGTTCCTAGGGCTCACTTTGGACTCAAACAAGCAAGAGTGCCGCCTCCCAGCAATAAAAAAGGAAAAATTGCGCAGATAGTGGCAAGAGCAATACAGAACTCCTTAAAACCAGATATTTAATATCTGGTTTTAAGGGAAATATATGTTCACTTTATGATTGCAATTTCCTGACATAATTGTGTTTAGTGAGACAATACAGAACCCCTACATGACACTAAGAAAGGGGATGTCACTGCTGGGTTCCCTTTCCGCCTGTTTACCGGCAGTCCAGTGGGCACAACTACATACAATGGATCTCCAGTAGGACATATTAGCAAACCAATTGGTATTAAGGGGTCACTTAGAGGGTCATATAACCCTAGATTCAAGAACTATTCATTCCCTAGCCTCGGGGAAAAATACAGACAACCTGTCCAAAGGGATCCCTTGGGTAACAAAAATATCACACACCAGTCCCACGGGATGGGGAGAACACATGGACAGCAGGGTAGCTTAGGGGGAATGGAGAAGTCAGGAACTAGAAGCCTCCTCAAACCAGAAAGAGCTTTGGGCAGTAGGCTACACACTGTCACGCTTCCTACCTTCACTACGGGGTCATCACGTCCGCATATTCTCAGACAACCAAGTGACGGTGGCCTATTTAAACCATCAGAGGGGAACCAGGTCCTGAACCCTAATGGATACCTTCTCCAAAATCCTCAGCCTGGCAGAGGAAAATCTGATATCCCTCTCCGTATCGCACATTCGGGGAACAGAAAACCAAAAAACAGACATTCTGAGCTGCACTCAATTGCTGCAGAGCGAATGGGTCCTAAAGCAGTCTATTTTTCGGCAACTTGTAAAGATGTGGGGAACTCCGGACATAGATCTGTCCATCGACTTCAAAAACAAAAAAGTGGAAGCATTCTGTTCTCTAGACCCCAGGGGGAATCCTCAGGCCCTGGACGCCTTTATGCTTCCATGGACTCAGAACCTGACATATGTTTTTCCCCCCGATCATCTTCATTCCGGCAGTCATAAGGAAAGTCAGAGAGGACAAAACCAGAATGATATTAATATCCCCTTTCTGGCCAAAAAGAACTTGGTTCTCCTGGCTGAGGATGCTATGCTATCGTTCACCAATCCTTGGATCCTGCCGGATCTCCCAGACCTACTATCGCAGGGACCGGTATCACACCCTCGGGCAGTGAACCTCCATTTAACAGCATGAAATTTGAAAGGACACTGCTGAGGGGAAGGGGGTTCTCGGAGAACCTAATTACTACACTGCTAAAATTAGGAAACCGGTCACGGCAAAGGCTTATGGGAAAACCTGGAAAAAATTCCTGTCCACCTCCGGGGGAAGGGACCAGGATGGGGTCCAGGTTACTAAAATTCTAGAATTTTTACAGAAGGGCCAAGAACAAGGCTTAGCAGTCAATACTTTAAAGGTGCAGGTAGTGACTTTAGGCACTCTGTATAACCATGATGTAGCAGGTAACCCATGTATAGCACGATTCATTAAAGCTGCAGCCAGATCTAGGCCGATAATTAGTCGGAAATTACCATCGTGGGTTCTGAATCTGGTACTATCTGCACTAACAGGTTCCCCGTTCGAGCCTATTGAGTCAGCCCCTCTAAAAATATTATCGTTAAAAACTGTTCTACTGGTAGCACTAACATCAGCCCATAGGGTGAGCGATATTCAGGCCCTATCTGCAGTACCACCATTTACAAAAATTTTGGAAGATAGAGTCATCCTAAAGCCTGACCCGGCCTACTTACTTAAAGTAGCATCGCATTTCCATAGGTCCCAAGAAGTAGTCCTTCCTTCCTTCCTTCTGCCCAAATCCTAAGAACAGGGGAGAAGAGAAGTTTCACACCCTAGATGTGAAGAGATGCCTAGTTCAATACCTAGAGGCCACCAAAGGGTGTAAAAAGGAAGGTTCTCTCTTTGTGTGTTTCCAGGGGCCCAGGAAGGGACTCAAAGCAGCGTCCAAGAGTACCCTGGCAAGGTAGATAAGGGATGCGATAACCTCGCCTATTCTTCCAGCGGGAATACCATCCCAGAAGGGTTGAGAGCCCATTCCACAAGAGCAATGGCGACCTCATGGGCTGAGAGATCTGAGGTATCAATAGAACAGATCTATAAGGCGGCCACCTGGTCATCACCTTCAACCTTTTTTAGACACTATCGGATACAGTTGTTTCCAAAAGTATTGACAACCCTGCAGTTCTGTCAGATAATACTCAGTTTCTTCCTGAAAATGATTGCAAACACAAATTCTTTGGTATTATTATCTTCATTTAATTTGTCTTAAATGAAAAAAACACAAAAAGAATTGTCCTAAAGCCAAATTGGATATAATTCCACACCAAACATAAAAAAGAGGGTGGACAAAAGTATTGGCACTGTTCAAAAAATCATGTAATGCTTCTCTAATTTGTGTAATTAACAGCACCTGTAACTTACCTGTGGCACCTAACAGGTGTTGGCAATATCTAAATCACACTTGCAGCCAGTTGACATGGATTAAAGTTGACTCAACCTCTGTCCTGTGTCCTTGTGTGTACCACATTGAGCATGGAGAAAAGAAAGAAGACCAAAGAACTGTCTGAGGACTTGAGAAACCAAATTGTGAGGAAGCATGAGCAATCTCAAGGCTACAAGTCCATCTCCAAAGACCTGAATGTTCCTGTGTCTACCGTGCGCAGTGTCATCAAGAAGTTTAAAGCCCATGGCACTGTGGCTAACCTCCCTAGATGTGGACGGAAAAGAAAAATTGACAAGAGATTTCAACTCAAGATTGTGCGGATGTTGGATAAAGAACCTCGACTAACATCCAAACAAGTTCAAGCTGCCCTGCAGTCCGAGGGTACAACAGTGTCAAACCGTACTATCCATTGGCGTCTGAATGAAAAGGGACTGTATGGTAGGAGACCCAGTAAGACGCCACTTCTTACCCCGAGACATAAAAAAGCCCGGCTGGAGTTTGCCAAAACTTACCTGAAAAATCCTAAAACGTTTTGGAAGAAGGTTCTCTGGTCAGATGAGACAAAAGTAGAGCTTTTTGGGCAAAGGCATCAACATAGAGTTTACAGGAGAAAAAAGAGGCATTCAAAGAAAAGAACACTGTCCCTACAGTCAAACATGGCGGAGGTTCCCTGATGTTTTGGGGTTGCTTTGCTGCCTCTGGCACTGGACTGCTTGACCGTGTGCATGGCATTATGAAGTCAGAAGACTACCAACAAATTTTGCAGCATAATGTAGGGCCCAGTGTGAGAAAGATGGGTCTCCCTCAGAGGTCATGGATCTTCCAGCAGGACAATGACACAAAACACACTTCAAAAAGCACTAGAAAATGGTTTGAGAGAAAGCACTGGAGACTTATAAGGTGGCCCGCAATGAGTCCAGACCTGAATCCCATAGAACACCTGTGGAGAGATCTAAAAATAGCAGTTTGGAGAGGGCACCCTTCAAATATCAGGGACCTGGAGCAGTTTACCAAAGAAGAATGGTCTAAAATTCCAGCAGAGCATTGTAAGAAACTCATTGATGGTTACTGGAAGCGGTTGGTCGCAGTTATTTTGGCTAAAGGTTGTGCAACCAAGTATTAGGCTGAGGGTGCCAATACTTTTGTCTGGCCCATTTTTGGAGTTTTGTGTGAAATGATCAATGTTTTGATTTATGCTTCATTCTCTTTTGTGTTTTTTTCATTTAAGACAAATTAAATGAAGATAATAATACCAAAGAATTTGTGTTTGCAATCATTTTCAGGAAGAAACTGAGTATTATCTGACAGAACTGCAGGGGTGTCAATACTTTTGGCCACAACTGTAGATTTAGCCTCTACGTCTGACTTGACCTTCAGGCTGTGGTCCCTCCCTAAACTACCAGTCTCTGTAATTCTCTCCGTGGTGCTGTCATGGGTGAGAGAGAAAAACGTAGTTGCTTACCGATAACGGTATTTCTCGGAGCCCATGACAGCACCTGCTTATTTTCCCCCCATCACGTGTGCGGTGAGCACATTTTACTGTTCTTAGAGTATTTTCGTATAGGCACAGTGTTCTTTGATAATAAGCAATATTATAATGTTATATATTTCTGCTGTTTAACTAACCTAGAGACCCTCTGATGCTCTGTAACCAACTGGGGGCGGAGGAGAGGTACCGCCCTTTTATCTGTAGGTTCCTGTCCCTGAAGGGCGGATCCCCTCTCTCCGTGGTGCTGTCATGGGCTCCGAGAAATACCGTTATCGGTAAGTAACTACGTTTTTTTCATTCCTATTACTTTTGCGATTTTACTAGCACTTGTTTTGCCATCCAGCTTGTCCTATTGCAAGAGGATTGGGAACACCACAGCAGGGTTTTTTTTATATTTTCCTTTGGTAAATAAGATTTGGTTCAGGTGATCACCTAATCTGAAGCACATTAAGTAGAATGAGGTGTACTCTGGTTGGAATTCAACTGACACTGGAATGGAATGGCTGCCAGACATGTAGAGTGTAATGCCGGTATGTTTGTATCTTGTTTCCCAGTCGTTACTCTGCATGTCTCTGCATTAACCCTTTGCTCCTTTCCCCCCAACTAGCAGGGATACTGTTGTCTGTTACCTTTATGGATGCTGCTCAGTTCCCTGCTCCACTGCATAGCCGTACATTCGTGTTTGGCTCCGCTGCTCTGCTTGACCATCCGCTGGCTGCCGCTGTGGAAAGCTATCCATGGGTTTTAGGTCTGTGCATGGTTTACCACGTGTGTTCAGGCTTGCAGCTCTCGCCAGGTGTCCTTTGCAATGCTGATTTGTGTCTGGCTGTGCATAGGGTGCGTGCGGCCACACCTCCCCTGCTTTTATGAGGAATGGGTGTGTGCTACAATTGCTGCTCCAGCCTATCGCTGTGAGGCAGCTCCTATATAAAAGTTCCCTGCCCTGTGGGGCGTGGCCAGAGCTTCGTCTTATGTCTCTGTCTGTGTGGTGTCCGCACCTGTCCAGCTTGCCTGCAGTTCTAGGTGTGCTGATGCCTGTCTTGCTGCCCTCCAGGAGGCAGAATATCCTGGTCCCGGTTCCTGTCCGCCCTCCAGTAGGCAGAATATCCTGGTCCCAGATCCTGTCCTCCCTCCAGGAGGCAGAATATCCTGGCCCTGTGTTAATGTTTGGTTTCTTGCCTTGTGCCTGTTTCCTGCTGTGTCTTGTTTCCTGGATCTGTTCCTGTACCTGACCTTGTCTGAATTGTGTCCTCTGTGTTATGTTCCTGAGGTCCTTCCGTGTCTTGAACCCTGTGCCCAGTGACTGTGACTCTTTGCTACCTGACTTTCTGTGATCTAACCTTGGTTCATCTTGGAAGTAGGAGCCTGGTCTGCCCGCTGAGTTTCTGCTACTCTGTGCTCAGCTTGTTATATGGTGCAATCCCGGCCGGTTCCTCTCCAACCCGGCCGGGCTTGCACCAGACTGCTTGTGATGACCACTGCCATCGTCTGAAGTCTGTCTGAGGTCAGTGTCTGATGTTCTCCTGCTGAGCCTGTGCTACGCCTGAGGCCTGAGAGAGAGGCCGCCCTAGTATGCCCGTGCCAGACAACCCTGGACTGCATAGACCCGTGATGTCCTCCTGCCTTCGTCTGTTATCCTGAGACATTTTCCCTTCCCTGATGTGTGGAATTGGGAGCCTGGCATAATTATGTTTTGTGCTTGTACTTTGTTTCGTTTGAGTAAACTTTATGTCTAAACGTGAAGTTGTGCGGTGTCATGTCGTTCTGCCACCTCATCCACATGCTCAGCTGCCACAGATCCTGCTCGCTGCCCTTCCCTAATTTGGGTAGGTCCAGGTTACTCTATGTGGTCCAGTGGGTCCACATTCCGTTCCCACTTAGGACGCTTGCCCCACGTCGTCGTGGTCGGTCGACGTGGAGACGCCGGCTAGCCCGCGGTCGCAGTCGTGACATAGAGAAGCTGATTTTTATAAAACTGTGCAGGGGTCTCTTAATTTTTGCCAGAGCTGTACTTGCGGCTGTTCCAGTCTGCTGATCTCTTGCAATGGATGAGAAAATTGGAATGTTCTCAATATCTATGAGGTATGTTGGCTACCAATGGCCATTTCTTGTATATCATATATAAAGTGTTCTCAGTGAGAGAAACAAAATAGGAATCTTGTGGGTGTGATACCTTTTAATGGCTAACAAATTATAGTGAATGATGTTACAAAGCAAGCTTTCGAGACAGCTTACGTCTCTTCATCAGGCTGATATAACAAAATATTTCAAGAAACCTTATTTATATACAGTAAAAAGCACAGGCATGGTGTGATACATGGACATTTCAATAAACAAACACTGAGCTTGAAGAGAGAATCCTTAATTAGGTAAGATTAGATAAGCGATGTGAAAGTTCTATAGACCCCATATGCATGTGAGATCAAAGGGCTGGGAGTGCCTTCATTGTTTTTGGAGGAAATAGCTCAGATTTGGTAATGGGCCATAAATCCTCCTGACAAATTGAGTCCTGTGAACAGAATCAAAGATTGAAATGAATTTGTATTCCCACACCCTGCGATGTTTCTGTGATTTTAAAATTGCCTTTTAAAATGACAACTTTCATATTGTCTATGTTGTGTCCTGGACCACAGAAATGTTTGGCCACAGGTAAATGTTTTTTTTGTCTGTAATTGTATGATGATGAGACCTCATCCTTGCTCTCAGTCTCTGTTCTTTCTCCAACATAGAGGCCACTCACAGGACATATATTGCATAGAATTAAATACACCACATTGGAAGAGGAACATGTGAATGTCCCAGGGATCTTAGGCTGAGTTCACACATGGCGTTTTTTTCGCGTTTCCGCGGCGGTTTTAACCGCGCGATTTTGCAGCGAAAACGGGAAAAATAAGCATCCCATGCATTCCTATGGGATTCCGCAATGCTGTGCTAATGCTGCGGTTTTTACCGCGGCGGAATTGCTTCACGGTAAAAATCGCAGCATGCTCATTAATTTCGCGGAATCGCGGCGATCCCGCACCCATAGGAATGCATTGTTCTGCTTACTTTCTGCATGTGGCTGTGCACACCATGCGAAAAGTAAGCAGAACATTTGCGGATGGTACCCATGGTCCGGAGGAGACGAGTCTGTCCTCCGGGCTTTGGGTACCATATCCCTGTAAAAAATAGAATTTAAATTAAAAATATTGTTATTCTCACCTTCCGACGTCCCACGCAGCCTTCCCGCCTCTCTCCACGCTCCTGGTCCCAGTAAGCCTTTGCGAGCGATGACGTCCGTTCTCGCGGGATCGCGAAGTCTCGCGGTCATTCGCGCGAAGTCATCGCGAATGACCGCGAGACGTCGCGATCCCGCGAGAACGGACGTCATCGCGGTAATTGTCGCAAAGGATTACTGGGACCGGGAGTGTGGAGAGAGGCGGGAAGGCTGCGCGGGACATCGGAAGGTGAGAATAACAATTTTTTTTTTTTTTTATTATTATTATTATTTACATTCTATTGACGAGTGTTACCAACCTGTCAATCAGTTCTCCAAGCGATGCTACAGATCGCTTGGAAAACGCTAGCAATTCTGCAAGCTAATTACGCTTTCAAAATTCTAGTTTTTCTGCGGGAAAATCACGGGAATTTAAAATGCGATTTTCCCGCGGAATGGAATTCCGGAATTCTCGCTGTAATTTCCACGAGAGTTCCGCTACGTGTGAACCCAGCCTTATAGTCCTGCTGTGTGTTGGGGATTTGGATTTTGTCGTTGGTCTCTATATGAATGCTAGTTTTGCATCTTCTCCTATTGGAAGGGTATGTTCCTCTTGGTGAATCTGAGGGCATTGAACTTCGTATAATGATGTTTCTTAGATTAGGAGGTTGCCTGTAACATAGCATATATTTTCTTCTACTGGCTAACACGGTACCAAATCACTTTTTTTCGTTTTCTATATCATAGAACTGCTTCTTGATGGATGTAACCGTTCTAGATGAATCCGAAGCTCCCTTTTGGTGTTGTAGTGCCCCAGTTCAGCTATATGAAAGGAAATCTCCAGAAACACGTTATGACTTCATGGGGCAGAACTTCCAAATGAACTACAGTGATGACATTGGAACGGTTCATGCTGAGCTGATTTGGATGAAAGAAACAGAAGAATATTTTGTGATAAATCTGGTTTTGCACTTAAATACAGAGAAAGTCAACAGTTACTTTGGAACAGATTATGCAGTGAGTAAAATATTTTTACAGAAAACATATTTCTCCTTTTGCTATGATAGATACTACAATAATAATCTTTTTTCCTTTTTTTTTCTACTAAAGATCAATAGTGACTATTTCTGTATTTCACATATAGTCCATGGAGCGTTTTGAACCTATACCAGGCTCTCAATCAGTGTTCCCCCAACTCCAGTCCTAAAGAGTCAGCAACTGATCAGGTTTTCAGGATTTACTGTACTTACTGTTGCACAGGTGATGGCATTATCATCTGTGCAATGCAAAGGACATCCTGGAAACATGACCTGTTGGTGGTTCATGAGAACTGGAGTTGTGAAAATCTACTCTTAATCACGATTTTAACAATGCCCTAGTCAAAATTATTTCATGGGTTTTAAAGTTAAATGGGTTTTCCACCACTTTGATCACTTTGCAGTTGATAACGTATCCCTGAGAGAGGTCATCAATACCAGATCAGTCGAGCTCTGAAACCCAGCAACCCCTCTTATCAGCAGTTTGCAGTTAAAGCTGAGATAGGATGTAAACAGCGTGTGGGAGAAAAACATTACACTCTGTCATATTGTTAAAATAATTGGAGTTGGCTTGCAGTACCACTGTAAGGAATGCCAGAATTACAGCTGTCACATGACTGCTCTGTCTGAAGAGGATGCCAGGAGCCTGATGAGGGAAGGCATCTGAATGGAGGAAATACATCTGTCCAGTAGTGGAGTACATAGAGCGGTTGAAATAGGTATTGATTTTCTCACCAGATGTCAGTAACAACCCACCCAATTTACACAGCAAACAAACCAAATCATAGATATCAATAAATTAGCTGATGTTTAATATTGAGAAATGACACAGGGAAAAAATATTGAACACATGAAGAAAGAGAGGTGACTGTAACTAGAAAGCAATCCTGCCACTTAGTGAAAAAAAATCAGCTGGTTCAACTGATGGCCTATAAAAAGGTGTCTTATTACCAGTGTGCCACACAAGAAGCATCTCATGAAGGGTAAAGACTGTGAGCTATCTCAAGACCTTCACAACCATATTGTTGCAAAACATATTGATGGCATTGGTTACTAAAGAATTTCTAAACTGCTGTTGGGGCCATAATCCAGAAGTGGAAAGAACATAATTTCACCATAAATTGGCCATGACCAGGTGTTAACCGCAAAATTTCAGACAGTGTAGTGGAAAGAATTATCAGAAAAGTTGTCAAAGAGCCAAGGACCACCTGTGGAGAGCTATAGAAAGACCTGGTATCAGCAGGTACAATTGTTTCAAAGAAAACAATAAGTAATCCATGGTCTACAGTGGGTACGGAAAGTATCCAGACCCCTTTAAATTTTTCACTTTGTTTCATTGCAGCCATTTGGTAAATTCAAAAAAGTTCATTTTTCCCATTAATGTACATACACTCTGCACCCCATCTTGACTGAAAAAAGAGAAATGTAGACATTTTTGTAAATTTATTAAAAAAGAAAAACTGAAATATCACATGTTCATAAGTATTCAGACCCTTTGCTCAGACACTCATATTTGTCACATACTGTCCATTTCCTTGTGATCCTCCTTGAGATGGTTCTACTCCTTCATTGGAGTCTAGCTGGGTTTAATTAAACTGATAGGACTAGAATTGGAAAGGCACACACCTGTCTTTATAAGACCTCACAGCTCACAGTGCATGTCAGACCAAATGAGAATCATGAGGTCAAAGGAACTGGCCAAGAAGCTCAGAGACAGAATTGTGGCAACGCACACATGTGGCCAAGGTTACAAAAGAATTTCTGTAGTATTCAAGGTTCCTAAGAGCACAGTGGCCTCCATAATCCTTAAATGGAAGAAGTTTGGGACCACCAGAAATCTTCCTAGACCTGGCCTTCCCGCCAAACTGAGCAATCGTGAGAGAAGAACCTTGGTGAGAGAGGTAAAGATGAACCCCAAGATCACTGTGGTTAAGCTCCACAGATAATAATAATAATCTTTATTTACATAGCGCCAACATATTACGCAGCGCTTTACAGTTTAACAGTTTCAAAACACAAGTCATAAGTAACAACAATACAATAATTAAAGCAAAATAAGACGACCCTGCTCGTGAGAGCTTACAATCTACAATGAGGTGGTGGAGATACTAAGTACAGGTGTGTATTTACAATTGTATATTTACAATGAAGGTCCAGCCATCTTGAGGGAGTGAAGGGTGAATGGAGATAGTGAATGGGCTATACACGCACACTTACAAATAGAATGACTTTGATTAGTGAACGTGATAAGCCGCTCTGATCAAATGTGTTTTGAGGGAGCGCCTAAAACTATGCAAATTGTGGTTAGTCCTAATTTCTTGGGGTAGAGCATTCCAGAGGATAGGAGCAGCATGGGAGAAATCTTGAAGTCGGGAGTGGGAGGTACAGATTAGTGCAGAGGTTAGTCGAAAGTCGTTTGCAGAGCGCAGCGATCGGCTAGGCCGATAGACAGAAATGAGGGAGGAGATGTAGGGGGATGCCGCACCATGGAGAGCTTTGTGGGTGAGAACAAGTACTTTGAATTGGATCCTATAATGAATGGGCAGCCAGTGTAATGACTGACGAAGAGCGGACACGTCTGAGTACCGATTAGCCAGATGGACGACCCTGGCTGCTGCATTAAGTATGGACTGGAGAGGGGATAGTCGAGTGATGGGGAGGCAAATTAATAGAGCGTTGCAGTAATCCTGGCGGGAGTGGATCAATGCTACAGTGAGGGTTTTTGTTGTTTCCATGGTGAGAAAAGGGCGGATTCTAGAGATGTTCTTTAGGTGAAAGCGGCAAGAGCGGGCAAGAGATTGTATACGGGATGTGAAGGAGAGATTGGTGTCAAACATAACACCCAGACAGCGTGTCTGCTGCCGGGGTCATAGAATCATAGGGTTGGAAGGGACCTCCTGGGCCATCTGGTCCAACCCCCTGCTCAAAGCAGGATTCGCTAAATCATCCCAGTCAGATGTCTGTCCAGCCTCTGTTTGAATGTTTGAAGACTTCCATTGAAGGGGAAGGGGTGTTATTGTGGTACCACCCACGGAGAGGGAAATGTCAGATTTAGGGAGGTTAGTAGATGGCGGGAGCAGAAGTTCAGTTTTGGAGAGGTTGAGTTTCAGCTAGAGAGTGGACATGATATTGGAGACTGCAGACAGACAGTCACTGGCGTTCTGTAGTACAGAGGGGTAAGGTCGGGGGAAGACATATATAGTTGTGTGATCAGCATAAAGATAGTACCGAAAGCCAAATCTGCTGATGGTCTGTCCAATTGGGGCTGTGTAGAGAGAGAAGAGAAGGGGGCCAAGGACTGAGCCCTGAGGTACCCCGACAGCAAGAGGAAGAGGAGATGAAGTGGAGCCAGAGAACAAAACACTGAAGGAGTGGTCAGAGCGATAGGAAGAGAACCAGGAGAGAGCAGTGTCCTTAATGCCTAGTGACTGGAGCCTAGAGAGTAGGAGATGGAGGTCAACAGTATCGAAAGCTGCAGATAGGTCAAGAAGAATACACAGATACAGTGGGGAGATGGGAGAAAGTGCCACAAAGTCAACTATCACTGCAGCCCTCCACCAGTCGGGCGTTTATGGCAGAGTGGCCCGACGGAAGCCTCTCCTCAGTGCCAGACATATGAAAGCCCACAGAGAGTTTGCTAAAAAAACATATAGGTCTCCCACACTATTAGACATAAGATTCCCTGGTCTGATAAGACAAAGATAGAGCTTTTTGATGATAATTCTAAGCGGTATGTGTGGAGAAAACCAGGCACTGCTCATCACCTGCCCAATACAATCCCAACAGTGAAACATGGTAGTGGCAGCATCATTCTATGGGGGTGTTTTTCAGCTGCAGGGACAGGATGACTGATTGCAATTGAAGAAACATGAATGCAGCCAAGTACAGAGATATCCTGGATGAAAACCTCTTCCAGAGTGCTCTGGACCTCAGACTTGGCCGAAAGTTCACCTTCCAACAAGACAATGACCCTAAGCATACAATAAAATAGCAAAGTAGTTGCTTCAGAACAACTCTGTGACCATTATTGACTGGCCCAGCCAGAGCCCTGGCCTAATTGAGCATCTCTGGAGAGACCTGAAAATGGCTGTCTACCAATGTTTACCATCCAACATGACAGAACTGGAGAGGATCTGCAAGGTAGAATGGCAGAGGATCCCCAAATCGAGGTGTGAAAACCGTTTGGCATCTTTCCTAAGAAGACTCATGGCTGTACTAGTTCAAAAGGGTGCTTCTACTCTATACTGAGCAAAGGGTCTGAATACTTATGACCATGTGATATTTCAGTTTTTCTTTTTTAATACATTTGAAAAAATTTCTATATTTCTGCTTTTTTCAGTCAAGAAGGGGTGCAGAGTATACATTAATGAGAAAAAAATGAACTTTTTTGAATTTTCCAAATGGCTGCAGTGAAACAAAGAGTGAAAAATGTAAAGGGGTCTGAATACTTTCCGTACCCACTGTATATGCACGCTCAGCTCGCAAAGACTCCTTACTGAACAAAAAGCATGTTCAAGCATATTTAAAGTGTGCTCAACAACATTTAAACAAGCCTGTGAAAAACAGGGAGAATATAGTCTGGTAACAGAATTTGATTAGCGAAAGGGTGTCAAACTAGATTTCCAAGAAAAAACTCTATTAAAATATCTTTATTAGGTAGTTACTAGTGATGAGTGAGTATGCTCGTTGTTCGGGTTTTCCCGAGCATGCTCGGGTGATCTCCGATTATTTGGAAGTGCTTGGAGATTTAGTTTCTATTGCCGCAGCTGCATGAATTACGGCTACTTGACAGCCTGAATACATGTGGGAATTCCCTAACAAACAGCCAATCCCTACATGTATTCAGGCTGTCAAGTAGCCGCAAATCATGCAGCTGTGGCGACAGAAACTAAATCTCTGAGCACTTCCAAATACTCGGAGACCACCCGAGCATACTCGCTCATCACTAGTAACTACTAAAATTTGTCCAATCAGAACCAAAGCAACATTTGTAAATGAAGTGCATATACAAAAAGTGAACCAGTGCAAATATCTATGCAAAATATTTTTTGGACTATAAGACGCACTTTTCCTCCATAAAAATTGTGGGGAAAATGGGGGTGTGCGTGTTCTAGTCCAGGGGTTGTGGTGGTGGAGCGGGAGGGGTCCCTTCCTCAGGAAGCCAGTGACGACAGAAGAGGTGTATTGGTGTGGACCAGGTGTCGGCGGTGAGGCAGAGTTGATGCTGAGGGCCCAGCATCGGGGGTGAGGCAGAGCAGACGCCATCGCAGCTGCCATTTTTCCGAAGCTGTGGTCGCCGGAGGCAGTTCCTGCGCAGACTGGGATCTAGGCCTGGCCTAGATCTTAATTTGCACAAGTTCCACCACTGGTGGGCATTTTCCTGAAGCCCATGTCCGTTTTTTTGGCTTGTAATTTATACCGAGGTACAGAGGTTTTGTGAGTCATGTCCAGAGTGTAACACCCACCACAAACTCACCCTCTGCCCATTATAGAGATGCCTTTTGAGCTAATTGAAAAAGATCTAGTGGGTCCAATAGTAAAATCTACCCGTTGTCACCAACACATATTGGTGGTCGTTGATTATGTCATCCATTACCCATAGGCAATTCCACTTCGCAACATTACAGATGTTCTGCCTCCTTGGACTACCTAAGGAGATCCTTACTATTCAGGGGACTCCTTTAATGCGCATCGTGCGCAAGTAGAAACGCATGCGTTTGAGTTTTTTATGCGCATTTGTTCTCTAGGTGTTAAACTAGTGTCTACACATGTTTAGTTGTAAAACGCATGCGTACGCAAATGCAGGCGTACGCACGTCCATGCGCACGCCTGCGTTCCCATAGACTAATGCGTTGTTTTGACGCATTCTGTGCGCAAGTGCACGCATGCATTTTTTAAACATAGGTACACATGACACAGGCAAACGATGCGCTGCGCAAAAAAACGCTAATGTGAAACCAGCCTAAGCTGCTCCGGAATTTAACAAATTGTGCACATCAGTGTACCATCTGTAGACAGATGGATTAATTGAAAGGTTTAACAAAACTCTTCAGGCCATTCTAAAAAAAAGTTGTCTCTAAGAATGGGATGGATTCGGACATGTTATTGCCTTGTTTAATGTTTGCCATCCTCGAGGTACCGCAGACTTCAACAGGATTCTCACCCTTTGAGTTATTGTATGGCAGGCATCCTAGGGGGCTGCTGGATGTAGCAAAAGAGATGTGGGAACAGGAGCCTACTCTGCATAAAAGCATAATGTAGCATGTGGCAAATATACCGTAGTGGACTGCAGCGTTCATGCCGTGGAAAATCCTGAGCAGGAAGACGTTCAGGAAATTGAGTACCCAGCTGTCATTGTGGAGCCAGTTCCCAGTGCCATCCTGGAGGAAGGGTACGCTGCTCAGGTCCTGGTGTATGATGACGAGACCTTCATGATGCAAGATGTAGCAGAAGAACAGGAGGTAGAGACTGAGACCGTGGAGATAGGTTGGTGCCACCTGCTTTTCCTGGACTGTTATAGTTATTTATGTCACATAGTACTTGGAAATTAACTTTAGCAGTGATTTTAGATGCACTATATATTTTGCATTTTATTAACTTTTAGACCATAGAAAGCAAGGAAAATATAGTCAACGTTAATTAGGAAATACTGTAGATTTTCCTGGTGGGCAGGAATAGTGGAACATATAAAGGGTCATTCCCATTATCTTAATTTGGTCTGGTTAGGTAATAGTTGTAAAAAGATGCAACTTTATGAATTGCCTCTTTGTTACCTTTTCCTTCATTATTTGGCCTTTTAGATTTTATTCTTTACAGTTCACGGGCAAACTGACTGACTACTGTTGTGGGTCTAGGGGTATCCTCCAGCCTTATAGATTGCAGTAGAACGGCTTTTTGGGTCTGCGCAGTAGCCAAGGAGTAGTGCTATAGTGTTGCTGACAGTTCAGCTCCAAGGGGCATTGTGGCAACCACGCTCTGGTTGTCACGATAAGGCTGCGTTATAGCTGCATCGGGAGCACACATGTTCAGGCCACCAACGATGTTGCGTTGCTGGCTTGAACATATATAGGAGTGCCCACTTCTCAAACATAGAGCGTTTCACTTAAATATGAGTGCCCATTTTTCAAGCATGTGTTAGGCTGAACACAAAGACCATTTTAATGCATTCATTTTTGGGTTTAGAGTAGTTAAGAGTTAATCCTTGGTGGTCTAAGGTGCTGGATGAGTGTTAACAAGGTATTCCTTGTTGTGCTAATGTATTAAATGAGTTAACGCTGCCATACTTGGTGGCCTAGGGTAGTAAAGCAGCTTAAAGGGGTTGTACACGTTCAGGAAAATAGGCCCTAAGCTGCGGAAAATAACAAACTCAACAGGTTCTCGCCCTCTCTGGGTTCAGCCTCTCCTTCCCATCACTGCTCCGGTCTCAGTGCTTTGGCTGTAGCAGTGACATAATGAGCACACATCACTGCTCTAACCAATGAGTGAGCTCAGAGATGTGTGTCTCCCGCCTTGGCACAGTGGCTGAGCTTAGTGGTTAGCTACAGTGGTAATGCTGGTAGTCTGGTCTAGAGGAAGGGTTAAAGGGAATCTGTCATCAGTAGGATCAACCCTCCCAAGCCATCTATATGGACATGCTAGTCATGGAAAGTTATGTAGAACTTTACCTTGATATCTGAAGTTCGTTGACTTATTTCACAGAAATCCACATTTTTCTTATAAGAATATGAGCTGTTCAGGGCTATGGCCTGAACACTGATCTCCATGACAATCTGCCTCCAGTGATTATTTTATATGAAGGGGCAATATCCATGTGATGTGTAATAGGCGTGCTCTGCTCTCACTGCAGAGCTTTGTGTGATTATAAGGGTGCAGTCTGACTGCTGTGTTGCTCGCAAGAGGATCGCATCGCAGTCCTGGGACTGGTGGACGGCTTTCCTGACCTGAGCATGCCACCATGTATTTCTATGCAGCTGTCATGCTCGGGTCCGGAGAGCTGACGGCCAGTCCAAGGATTGCGATGCGATCCTCGCTCGAGTGGTTTGTCAGTCTGACTGCACCTTTACTGACACATCTTCGGGTTCCTCTCAGTGCTTCAGGTTCCATTTCACAGGTAACCAGTGCTGAGCAGTGAGAGCTACAGAAAATGAGTTTGTAAGGAGACAAAGTTCAGTTCTACCGTTCTGTGTTAGTTATATGTCTCACACTGGTAGTGCCCACTTTTACTTAAAATAAACTTTGGTGGCAGATTCTCATACAGATTTGTACCCACCCATAGATCTTAACAACTCATTTACTTATTAAGAAATTTTGGATTTCTTGGATATGGAATAAGATATTGGATCGGAGGTATCAAGGTGTCATTTATTACAACTTTCGTGTCCACAGAGATGGGTTAGGAGGTTTGATCTTACTAACATGTTCCCTCTATAGAGGTTTTTTAATTCTAAAATGGTAAAAATTGTAACGTGCTTGCAAACACAAATACGGTAACTATCTCTTTTTAGAAATCCTTTTTCTCAAGTATAGCAGAATTTTTAGTTCTGTAGGGTACAGTTCAATTCCTAGGTAATCGATCATTGCTGCAGTCTCAGATTGGTTAGTTAGATGAGGAGTGATGTGCCGCTAGCAGGCTCTATTGTGTGCTTGTGCCGCTCGGAAGATACCTGGATATGACCACCCTCAATTCCCCTACGCTTCTCCAGTGCTAATGCACACAAATTGAGAATTTATATATGTATGTATGTACAGTACAGACCAAAAGTTTGGGCACACCTTGTCATTCAAAGAGTTTTCTTTATTTTCATGACTATGAAAATTGTAGATTCACTCTGAAGGCATCAAAACTATGATTAACACATGTGGAATTATATAATTAACAAAAAAGTGTGAAACAACTGAAAATATGTATTATATTCTAGGTTCTTCAGGGTGGCCACCTTTTGCTTTGATTGCTGCTTTGCACACTCTGGGCATTCTCTTGATGAGCTTAAAGAGGTAGTCACCGGAAATGGTCTTCCAACAGTCTTGAAGGAGTTCCCAGAGATGCTTAGCACTTGTTTTCCCTTTTGCCTTCACTCTGTGGTCCAGCTCACCCCAAACCATCTCGATTCGGTTCAGGTCTTTTGACTGTGGAGGCCAGGTCATCTGGCGTAGCACCCCATCACTCTCCTTCTTGGTCAAATATCTCTTGGATCTAATCCTTATAAACAGGGGGGAAATGGTTGAGGAGGTAAAAGTGGCTGGGACCCTAAGAGGTAGCGACCATGCTATTTTAGAATTTTGGATAACTAGAGGCGGAAGACCTGTGAAGACTCAGACGTCAAGGTTAGATTTCAGAAAGGCAGATTTTAAGGGATTCAGAAAGAGAATTGGAGGGATCCAATGGCTGGATATCCTTAAAGACAAAAATGTCCAGGAAGGATGGGAAATCTTGAAAAATGAAATTCTCAAAGCACAGTTGTTAACAATTCCGAAAAGAGGGAAGAATAGGAAGCATTTAAGGAAACCAGGATGGATGAACACAGAACTTAAGCACAGGCTAAAAAGGAAGAAAAAAATGTTTATAAAATGGAAAGAGGGAGGCATATCTAAAGAAGAATATAATGCTGTCTGCAGAACCTGCTGGGCACAAATCAGATTATCTAAAGCTGAAAATGAATTGAGGCTTGCAAGAGATGTCAAAAGCAATAATAAAGGATTTTGGGGATATGTCAAAAGTAAAAGAAAAGTCAAAGATGCTATTGGATTTTTACAGGATGAAAATTATGAAATGGTAAGACAGGATGTTGAGAAGGCTGAACTTTTAAATTCCTATTTTGCATCTGTTTTCTCTCAGAAAGGAAATGTAACATCAACTGTTATTCACTGTCCTATTAAGGGAATAGAAGAATCCAGGATATCTATAAACAGAAAGATAGTGAGGAAACACTTAGCTAACCTAAATGAATTCAAGTCTCCAGGTCCAGATGAATTACACCCCAGAGTACTGAAGGAGATAGCAGAAGAAATTTTTGAACCCCTCTCCATAATCTTTGAAAATTCTTGGAGAACAGGAGAAGTGCCAGAAGACTGGCACTCTACTCCTCTACTCCTCTTTGGTCAGGCCTCATCTGGAATATTGTGTCCAATTTTGGGCACCACATTTTAAAAAAGACATCAACAAACTGGAGCAAGTTCAGAAAAGAGCGACCAGAATGGTGACCGGTCTGCAAACCCTGTCTTATGAGGAAAGGTTGCAGGATTTGGGAATGTTTAGTTTGCAAAAGAGAAGACTGAGAGGAGACTTAATAGCTGTCTACAAATATCTAAAGGGCTGTCACATTGTAGAAGGATCAACTTTATTCTCATTTGCACAAGGAAAGACTAGAAGCAATGGGATGAAGCTGAATGGGAGGAGACACAGATTAGATATTAGAAAAAACTTTTTGACAGTTAGCGTGATCAATGAGTGGAACAGGCTGCCACGAGACGTGGTGAGTTCTCCTTCAATGGAAGTCTTCAAACAGAGGCTGGACAGACATCTAACTGGGATGATTTAGCGAATCCTGCTTTGAGCAGGGGGTTGGACCAGATGGCCCAGGAGGTCCCTTCCAACTCTACGATTCTATGATTCTATGATTCTATGCCTATAGTGAAAGAACTTCTAGTGGATGCCTAGGCAGCACAGAGCAGAGTGTATAATGGAAAGCTCATGGTCAGATCCTTAAAAGATTAGGTTATTAGTCTTGGTGCCCACAAGCAAACGTAAGCTTATAGCCAAGAGGCAAGGGTCATATCAAGTCTGGGAAAAGGTTGGGGAGGTGAATTACAGAGAATGCCAGCCTGGGAAGAGAAAACTGAACAACCGTATCATGTAATCATATGCTAGAAACAGGAAAGGACCAGGAATGTATGATTACTGGTGCAAATGCGGTCATATCGTCTGGGAACCATCCGAGAAGCTCTCTAAACAGCAGCAATGGGGGGCCCGGAAATTAGTTCAGCAGAATACGGACGTATTCTCGGAAATGACCGGCCATGCATTAGTGATTCAACATGACATTGCCACGGATCCTCAAGTAAGGGTACGAATTAAACCATACTGTGTGCCAGAGGCCCGGAGGCAAGCCATCGCAGCTGAGGTAAAAGAAATGCTCCAGCTAGGAGATATTGTGGAGTCCAGGAGTGAATGGGCTGGCCCCATTGGACTGATTCCGAAGTCAGACAGATCATTATGATTTTGTTACGACTTTTGAAATTTGAATGAAGTGTAAAAATTTTACCTTAATCCAATGCCCCGGCTGGAAAAGCTGATTGAGAAACTGGGGCATGCAAAGTTCTTCACGACGCTCGATCTTACCAAGGGTTATTGGCAGGTGCCTCTGTCAGCCAAGATTAAGACTGACTTCGTGATCCCAGAAGGTCTTTATCACTATGTCGTCTTGCCTTTTGGGTTACATGGGGCCCCGGCCATGTTTCAGAGGCTGATGGGCATAGTGTTAGAGCTCCATCAGAAGTATGCATCAGCGTATTTGGATGATGTTATCATCTTTAGTACTGACTTTCATAGCATCTTGTCCCAGTTGTGAATTTGCACAGAACTGTTTGCTTGACAGCGAACCAAAAAAATGTCAATCGGTCTCATGGATGCCCGGTACTTGATTGTTCGTGGCGTTATTGATAAACAAGATCAAGGCCATTCCTTGGCATAATTGGGTATTACCGACGGTTTATACCTAATTTTGCTGAGAGGTCGGCACCTCTGTCCAATCTCTTAAAGGGGAAGAAGTCGGTCATCGTCATCGTCCATTGGAACCAACAGGCGGTGGACGCGTTCCAATCTATGAAGTTGGCGTTGTGCAGGCAGTCTGTCCTCACATGCCCCATCTTCAAGAATGGCTTTATCGTACAAATGGATGCCTTGGAGGTAGGCCTAGGGACAGTTCTTTCACAGGAGGTGAACGGAGAAGAACATCTGGTCACCTACTTGAGTAGGAAACTTACCCTGGCCGAAAAGAATTATAGCGTGGTAGAGAAGGAGTGCTTGTCCATTAAGTGGGCCTTGGAGCCCCTACCTTATTATTTGCTCGGGCGACAGTTTTGCTTGGTAACAGACCATTCAACCTTGGGCTGGATGAGAAACACCAAGGAGAGGAATGATAGAGTTACCAGATGGTTCCTGTCACTGCAAAATTTTAGCTTCACAGTGGAATATTGTGTGGGAAAGGCGCAAGGAAATGCCTTGTCATGGACACCCTGTATGGTGACAGATGTTCAACCCCACAAATTTGAACAGGGGAGGGGGATATGTGAGGCAGTGAGGAGAATAATTTACAAAGTCCGATATGTATCCCCTAGGATGCGCATAGAGACATATTAAACCCGCTGGAGTGCATTGTGATTACAGCAACACCTGTTTACAATTCACTATAAAAGAGTTTGGATTTGATCGAACTATTTGACCAAGTCAGTTTGTAGGAAAACCTTACATGGACTTTTATTTTTTAAGCGATTTTTGCAGGTTTGGTAGTGGGGCGAATCTCTCCCTCCAGTCTGGGTTTTGGGAGTGGCTCTATGTCCATGATTCCCATTTAAACTCTGTGCTGATTTGAGTGTGTCAGTGGTTTGTTTGCAAGCTGCAGAGCAGGAGCTCGATGCAATCCAGGACTGTGTGAGGTTAAACACAGAGCCAAGGACAACACAGCTTCTGACGCACCCATGGGTTATACGGTGGTGCTATCACCAACGGCAACAGAGTGCCATATGGACTGTATTTGGATGACCTAGCTGCGATCTGGACGATAAAGCTGCCTTTAACCCCTTTACTACCAAGGGTGGTTTGCACGTTAACTCCCGGGCCAATTTTTACAATTCTGACCACTGTCCCTTTATGAGGTAATAACTCAGGAAGGCTTCAATGGATCTAGGCGATTCTGAGAGTTTTCTCGTGACATATTTTACTTCACTTAAGTGGTAAAATTTCTTCGCTATAACTTGCGTTTATGTATGAAAAAAACGGAAATATGGCAAAAATTTTGCAATTTTCAAACTTTGAATTTTTATGCCCTTAAACCAGAGAGTTATGTGACACAAAATAGTTAATGAATAACATTTCCCACATGTCTACTTTACATCAGCACAATTTTTGAAACACATTTTTTTTTATTGTTAGGAAGTTATAAGGGTTAAAAGTTGACCAGCGATTTCTCATTTTTACAACACCATTTTATTTTTAGGGACCACATCACATTTGAAGTCACTTTGAGTGGTCTATATGATAGAAAATACCCAAAAATGACACCATTCTAAAAACAGCACCCCTCAAGGTGCTCAAAACCACATTCAAGAAGTTTATTAACCCTTCAGGTGCTTCACAGGAATTTTTTGAATGCTTAAAAAAAATGAACATTTAACTTTTTTCCACAAAAAAAATTACTTCAGGTTCAATTTTTTATTTTACCAAGGGTAACAGGAGAAAATAGACTGGACAAGTTATTGTGCAATTTGTCCTGAGTACGCTGATACCTGATATGTGGGGGGAACCACTGTTTGGGCGCATGGCAGAGCTCAGAAGGGAAGGAGCGCCATTTGACTTTTTTGGCTGGAATTGAGATCGGACGCCATCTCGTGTTTGGAGAGCCCCTGATGTGCCAAAACAGTGGAAACCCCCCAATTCTAACTCCAACCCTAACCCCAACACACCCCTAGCCCTAACCTGAGCCCTATCCCTAATGGGAAAATGAAAATAAATACACTTATTTTTTTATTATTATTTTTCCCTAACTAAGGGGGTGATAAAGGGGGGTTTGATTTACTATTTATGGCGGTTTTTTATGTTTGGCAGCTGTCAAACGCAAAAAGACGCTTTTTATTGTAAAAATAGTTTATGCATCACCTCACTTTGAGAGCTATAATTTTTCCATATTTTGACCCACCGAGTCATGTGAGGTCTTATTTTTTGCGGGACGAGTTGACGTTTTTATTGGTACCATTTTCGGGCACGTGACATTTTTTGATCGCTTTTTATTCCGATTTTTTTCGGATGCAGAATGAACAAAAGCCAGCATTTAATGAATTTCTTTTTTATTTTTTCGCTGATGATGCTGTGTCACGGCTCGTTTTTTGCGGGACAAGATGACATTTTCAGCGGTACCATGGTTATTTATAGCCGTCTTTTTGATCGCGCGTTATTGCACTTTTTGTTCGGCGGTATGATGATAAAGCATTGTTTTTTGCTTCGTTTTTTATTTTTTAAGGGGTTCAATAAAGGGGTTAACTAGTGGGACAGTTTTATAGGACAGGTCGTTACGGACGTGGCAATGCCAACTATGTGTACTTTTATTGTTTTGTTTTTTTATTTTCGAAAAATGAATTTATTAGGGAATATTTTTTTTTTTAAAATTTATATAGTTTTTTTATTGTTTTTACACTTTTTTTACACTTTTTTTTTTTTTTCTTTTTTTTTTAACTTTATTACACTGTCCCAGGGGGGACATATCTGTCATGTGTCAGATCGCTGATCTGTCACATCACAGATCGCTGTGACAGATCAGCGATCTGACACAGGCGCTGCACAGACTTCCTCATGCCTGCGCTCAGCTGGCAGTGAGGAAGCCAGGGAAGGAGGCCCCCGCAGCAGCGCTGCACATCACGCTGCTCTGGGGGTGTCTGGAAAGCATGGAGGGGAACGCAAGGCCGGGCGCGTGGAAAGAAGACAGGAGGCCGTCGGAAGGTGAGAATAACTTTTTTAAATTTTTTTACATGCTAGAGGTCCGCGGCAGTGATTGGTCGCGGCTACAGGGCCGCGTTGCTGATTGGTCGCTGGCAGAGGGCCGCGATGCTGCTACACGGAAAGGGGGGTGAGGGGACCATGCATACCAGGAAAGGGTGGTGAGGGGACCATGCATACAAGGAAAGGGGGGGTGAGGGGACCATGCATACCAGGATTGGGGGGAGAGGGGACCATGCATACCAGGATTGGGGGGTGAGGGGACCATGCATACCAGGACTGGGGGGTGAGGGGACCATGCATACCAGGATTGGGGGGTGAGGGGACCACATGCATACCAGGAAAGGGGGGTGAGGGGACCATGCATACCAGGAAAGGTGGGGTGAGGGGACCATGCATACCAGGATTGGGGGGTGAGGGGACCATGCATACCAGGATTGGGGGGTGAGGGGACCATGCATACCAGGATTGGGGGGTGAGAGGACCATGCATATCAGGAAAGGAGCGTGAGGGGACCATGCATACCAGGATTGGGGGGTGAGGGGACCATGCATAGCAGGAAAGGGGGGTGAGGGGACCATGCATAGCAGGAAAGGGGGGTGAGGGGACCATGCATACCAGGATTGGGGGGTGAGAGGACCATGCATACCAGGAAAAGGGGGTGATGGTGAGCATACATACCAGGATTGGGGTGTGAGAGGACCATGCATAACAGCAAAGGGGGGTGAGGGGACCATGCATACCAAGAAAGTGGGGTGAGGGGACCATGCATACCAGGATAGGAGGGTGAGGGGACCATGCATACCAGGATTGGGGGGTGAGGGTGAGAGGACCATGCATACCAGGACTGGTGAGTGAGGGGACCATGCATACCCCGAAAGGGGGGTAAGAGGACCATGCATACCAGGATTGGGGGTGAGGGGACCATGTATATCAGGAAAGGGGGGTGAGGGGACCATGCATCCCAGGATAGGGGGTGAGGAGACCATGCATACCAGGAAAGGGGGGTGAGGGGACCATGCATACCAGGATAGGGGGTGAGGGGACCATGCATACCAGGATTGGGGAGTGAGGGGACCATGCATACCAGGAAAGGGGGTTGACGGTGAGCATACATACCAGGATTGGGGTGAGAGGACCTTGCATACCAGGACTGGTGGGTGAGGGGACCATGCATACCCCAAAAGGGGGGTAAGAGGACCATGCATACCAGGATTGGGGGTTAGGGGACCATGCATACCAAGAAAGGGGGGTGAGGGGACCATGCATACCAGGATGGGGGGGTGAGGGGACCATGCATACCAGAACAGGGGGGTGAGGAGACCATGCATACCAGGATTGGGGTGTGAGGGGACCATGCATACCCCGAAAGGGGGGTAAGAGGACCATGCATACCAGGAAAGAGGTGTGAGAGGACCATGCATACCGGGATGGGGGGGTGAGAGGACCATGCATTCCTGGATTGGGGGGTGAGGGGACCATGCATACCCCGAAAGGGGAGTAAGAGGGCTATGCATACCAGGAAAGAGAGGTGAGAGGACCATGCATACCAGGATTGGGGGGTGAGGACCATGCATTCCAGGATTGGGGGGTCAGGGGACCATGCATTCCAGGATAGGGGGTTGAGGGGTAGCATGCATATCAGGATTGGGGGTGAGAGAACCATGCATATCAGGATTGGGGGTGAGAGAACCATACATATCAGGATTGAGGGGGGCATTATTGCATTATTATTATTATTATTATTATTATTATTATTATTATTATATCTTCAAAAATGTACTGCATACATATTCTAGAATACCCGATGCGTTAGAATCGGGCCACCATCTAGTTACCTAATAAAGGTTGTATTTTAATAGGGTTTTTTGTCTTGTAAATCGAGAAAATAGTTTGCTCAGCTGAGGCCAAATTAGAAATGTTTGGATACCATAATAAACATGTTTAGAGGCCAAACGGCACTACATAGCACCCCAAAAACCACATGCAAACAGTGTAATTTGGAACATCATGATGTATGGCTGTTTTTCAGCATACAGCACTCGCAAACTTAATATAATTGAAGGAAGAATAAATGGACAAATGTACAGAGACATTCTTGATAAAAATCTGCTGCCATCTCCCAGGAGGATGAAGATGAAATGAGGGTGGACATTTCAGCAAGACAATAATCTTAGACAGCCAAAGACACTCTCAATTAGTTTCAGAAAAAGAAAATAAAGCTGCTAGAATGGCCCAGCCAATCACTTCATCTGCATCCAACAGAAAACTTATGGAAGCAACTAAAGCTCAGAGTTCATAGAAGGAGCTTACGTAACCTTCAGGATTTGAAAAATGTTTATGTGGAAGAATGGGCCAGAATCCCACCTGAGCATGTATATGTCTAATTTCTCCATACAGGAGGCATCTGAAGCTGTCATCACCAACAAAGGCTTTTGTACATTGTATTAAATACAATTCAGTAAGCGTATTCATTACTTTTTCCCTGTATCATTTCTCTTTATTACACACAACTTAATTTATGGACTTTTATGGTTTGACTTCTTTGCCTGTGTGGATTCGGATGTCACAATCCATGTTTGGGATGTGGCAGATCTGGCTCACATATAACCTTTTTTTTTTTTCAAGCCTCTGGCTTAATGTTAGTTTTTGCCCCTGGTGGCCACTGGGGTTATTGCAACCTAGTTGCTGCTAATTGGTTTTGCCTCTGATGGCCGCTGGAGTTACTACATGTGTAAATTAGCCAACAGATGTTAACCTTCCCCTCCTTCCTATAAAAAGGTGTTAGGTGCTCTGAATCACTGTTGGTGATATTGTTCATTCCCCAACCAACCTTGGATTAGAGCAGTGGGAGCAGTGCTTTGCAGCTCATCCAGAGCTTTGGTGTATCAGCTGTTCAGGTGTAAGCTGTGTCCGGGTGCCAGGTCAGTGGAAGTGGTGGTTGGCGGGGTACAAAGGGCATACCGGTGCTTGTGGACAAAGGAGCAGGAGTCAGTCTGGTGGATGCTCGCTTTGTCCAGACTCTTGGCCTAAGGTGTAGGACGCTTGTCAATTCCCATCCAGGCCATTGACTCTTTCCCACTGAGCCAGGGGAGGTTAACCCAAGTCGTGGATAACATACCTCTGCGTATAGGACATCATGAGGAGTCCCTGTCATGCCACGTCTTGGAGGGAATGCCACTACCTATCGTGTTAGGCCTCCCTTGGTTAAAAAAACACAACCCAGTAATTGGAGGTCTAGGGAAATAGTCGGCTGGGATCAGTCGTGTGAGGGCTGCTGCCTGGGGACTACTGTCTCTGCCGTCTCTCTACAACCGTCCCCTTCCTCTCCAGTGGGGGCAGCAGAGATGCTGCCGGGGAGTAGGGGCAAGTCTCAACCCTCGCCATTAGCCAACCCTGAGAGGCGCAGGCCTTGTAGTAGGAGGGGTCGGAGGGTTGTGGTTCCCTCTGTGAATTGTGTGAGTGTGGTGACACGGGGACGCCTCTGTTGTCAGTTCCGTAAAGAGTTCACAGTCTTGTGGCAAACGAATGTGCGACAATAAACGTTCAGGTCCGGAAATGTGTGTGAGCGAGTATGTATGGGTGGCCACCAAAAACGTCCAGTGGAAGTGTGTTGCTGGGGTCTGGAGTTCTGAGGTGTTCGGGCCGTATCGGGTGTCGGCCATCCTCAGCCCGGGGACTTACCAGCTGGAGTTACCCCCAAACATGCCCATACACAACTCGTTCCCCAGGTCGGCACTCTGGAGACTTGTGGTGCCTCCGGAGCATACATTGCCACTTCCATCTGCCCACGTTTGCCATAACCCTGAGAGTCGGGTAGTTGCTGAGGTGAACTCACTGTAGGTGGTTTTCTGGTGAGGTGCGGTCTTGAGGGTCCAGAGGCCCCTCATTGAGGGGGGTACTGTCACAATCCATGTTTGGATTGTGGCAGATCTGGCTCACATATAACCTTTTTTTTCTTCAAGCCTCTGACTTAATGTTAGTTTTTTTCCCGGGTGGTCCCTGGGGTTATTGCAACCTAGTTTGTGATAATGGGTTTTGCCTCTGGTGGCCGCTGGGGTTACTACATGTGTAAATTAGCCTGCAGGTGTTAACCTTCCCCTCCTTCCTATAAAAAGGTGTCAGGTTCTCTGAATCCCTGTTGGTTATATTGTTCATTCCCCAACCAACCTTTGAGGAGGGAGGAGCTATTGGGAGCAGTGCTTTGCAGCTCATCCAGAGCTTGGTTTATCAGCTGTTCAGGTGGAAGCTGTGTCCGGGTGCCGTACTTTGTTGCCTCAGGAGTATTGGCAACAGAGAAAGCTAAGTTGTTTGTTTTTCCCTGTTTGTTGTTTTCCCTAATGTTATATTAGCACAACGGTGGGACCAGTGTCCGCACTAACCAGTTCCCTAGTAAGGGATAGCTGCAGGGCTAGTGAGGGATTCAGGTATCCTGGTCGGCGACAGGTGAAGAGCCTGTTTAGGGAACGTTAGGAGTGTTCAGGGACACTGCCTCAGGGGGGAGCAGGAGATCTCCACGTCCCCGTTCCCTATCGTAGGGCCCACAGTTGTAACTGTCTCCTGTGTTCCCTTGTTCGTCTTGTTTCAGTTACCGACCTGCGGGTCGCGTCACACAGGACAAGTCACTACGCAACATCGGATAGGTTGTTACTGACATCTGGTGAGAATTTCATGTCAATAGCACCCTTAGAAATATTTTTACTTGTAATCAATTTTCTATGATTAATGCTTATTTCACCAGCTGTATGTATATGTGTATATGTACAGTATGTGTGTGTGTCTATACAGTATATAATCATTTTTCTAAGGGCCCCATTTATAAAGTCTTTAATAGTAGTAGACAAATGAGTCTTTAAATAGCACAAGACCAGTTATTTAATATGTAAATTAAATACGGTTTTTACATAAAGCTAACCTTCATGTTGGTAGAAGGGATGCACTATGGAGCGGGGGGAAGGGGGTGACTTAAGGACCTTCCAAGCTCTTATCAGTTTCAGAAAAAAAATCCATTTGACTGTAATTAATTATTCCTATATATGTGTTTATTACTGAGGAACAGTAAAAAATACAGAATCAGAAGGCTTTGCTCACCTTAAAGGGACTCTTTCGACAAGTTTTTGATCACTCATCTAAGACTAGCATAATGTAGGGGTGTAGTCCCTGATTCAAGCCATGTATAACTTATCTGCTGCAGATCTACTAGTTCTCTGAAGGCTGAGCTCTTTGTGACCTCACCCACATCACTGATCTTTGGCTGTTTTCTGCCTATGCACAGTGTACAGTCAGTGGCTGGAGCTGGGATATAAAATATGGAGAACTATGTGGCATCAGGATTATTAGCCCTCTCTACTGATAAAACTGTGATTTTATCAAAACTACAATAAGTAGCCCAATAAGTGGCACATTTCTGGAATCAGGATCTGTGTCTTTACATTATGATACTTTGATTAGGTTGAAAAAACCTGGTGAAAAATATCTAACCTTTTATAAGCAATACCTATACACTTTAAGGCAACGATTGACCATTCAGTACTTTATACTGTAAAGCTTTATGTGTCGGTTGTAGCCCAATATCTACTTTATTCTTTATTTACTTGTACAGAAATTTTTCTTCACTGCAGTATAAACCAGAATATAGCTTTGTTTTTTTTAAATGGAATTGCATTTACTTAAAATTTCTTTTCTTTCAGGATTTCCCTTGTTGATTCAAATGTTAATATTGTTCCTTAAAGTATTTCTTTCCGGCTAGAATGATGAAGATCAAGACTAGGAATGCTACTGACTGTTCTGCAGTTTTTCTAAAGAAAATTACATTTCATTTCAGTACTGGGTGTGCAGTTACATGTCTATGTTATATATTTTGGAATTTTTTTATATTATTTAATATATCTGTATTTTAAATTATTGGGAAACTAAAGTATTTTTTGACGCTACTATAAAAATGGAACATTCTCTAAAGACTCTTTCCTAAAGTTATTAAGTGCCCTTCTTTTATATTCCTCCGCCGCAGCTTCCCTGGCCCTTTTCTTTCTTTGTTTCCCATCAACCTGGTCATAGCATTTCTGACTAATATTAGAGCAGTGGTTTCTCGTACTGTCAGTGCACAGTGTACACAGGGCTGTATGAGTGCCACAGCCTTTTGGAATTTGAGGAAGGGCCCTGTGATTTAGCAGAGAAGCGGCAGAAGCATTCAAGAGGAGGCTGCAAAGCAATTTTGCTAAATATTCCCTAGATATAATGTTTGTTTGTTTTTTCATTTCGAAAAGTTACTTTAACTTATTTAAAAATTATTTCTAATTTCTTGTATTTATTTATTTTTTTGTTTTATTTCTTTGTCCATTTTTGAAATCTTTATTCTAAAGGCTTTCTTTATATTGTTAAAGACATTGCTTAATGAATAAACGACTAAAATATTCACTCGCGTCATTTCTTTAAATATCATCGTTGAGCCACCATGTTTATTAATTGCATAAAGCGTTCCTACTTCTGAGCCACAAATGAATGGAATTGATGCTGTAATTACTGCTTTACTTTTTTGGGTCGAGTCGGATTTCATGAAACCCGACTTTCGCAAAAGTCGGGTCGAACGAAATCGGCCGATTTTTGTGAAAAGTTGAAGGCCGACTGAAACACGAAACCCAATGCAAGTCAATGGGGAAGCAAAGTCGGTAGGGAGTGGAGGCCAGGAAACACACCTACAGTGCCCTTTTGAATGCCAAAAACATCAAATCTTATTACTGAAGCTTTTCAACCTTAATTTACTTCATAATTCTAGTTACGCATTGAAAAATGTGGGTTATTTGGCTAAATTTGTGGGGGGTAGGGCTGGCTCCAGGTTTTCATGTGCCCTGGGCCAAAGAGCGACCCTTTAACACATACCACAACTCATGATGCTCCGATACGGCAGAGAAATAGCAGTATAGTACAATGAAAAATACTTCACTTTTTACATCTCATGACTGATATCCATTTTAAATTCTCCAATAGCTCCAAAAAACGGACAGTATCTTACTCCATACAGTATTATGGCCACCGCATAGTGCGCTATACAGAGTAATGAGGCCCATATATTTCACCATACAGAATCATTGGTCCCATATAATGTTTGAAACAGTATATGATGAGCTCCACATAATGCTACAGTATATGTTGGTCCCCATGGATGAAGCTGCACTGTCTTATGGGCCCAAATAATGCTCTAAATATAATGGGCCCCATTTCTAATGCTCTAGTGTATAATGGGCCCTGTAAATGCTGCTCCAGTGTCTGTTGTCCACCTTTGGAATGCTCCAGTGTATGGTGGGCCCCATATATCATTCTCCAGAGTATAGTGCTCCCCAAAAATTGCTGTCCCAACATTGAAAACAATTAAATAAGTCTCCTCAAATAAGTCTCCTCACTAGGGAATCCCTGTACTAGTCTTGGCGTACAGACGTGATGTCATTGCGCTCTCTGATCAGAATATCACTGTCAGGAAGCGCGGAAGACGTCATGGCGGTGGAGCAGGGAGAGGTAAGTATTTCAACTTTGCAAGTGCTGTGATTCAGAGCAAGCAGGGGGGGCCCACTCGTTGGCGACGGCACTGGCACAGGGCCCCTCATAGTACGGTGGTGTGTCTGACGGCGGGTGGGCCGGACCTGTACTTTCAGCTGCACCTTCCTTTTTGTCACCGTGTAAGGTGGTACAGTATATGGGAAGGGTAACCTGAATTTCATCTGGGTCACATTCAGGCTGTGTCGAGTGCGAGGGGAATGTAGTGGTCTGGGTCAGTGTACCAGCAGAATCATCTAGCAATGGCTGGGCCTCAGTGCACTTGTGGTGCCCCCAGGAGTACGGTCGCCACAGTGGCATTACCTACCTCCTAGGGAGTGTGATGTCATGCTTGGGAGCAACGAAGGATCTCTCTAGCAGTTAAACCAACACACAACACATTTCCCACTGTAGGCTAGCAGGGAGACCTCTGAACCTGACTGCTGAGGAGCTGCTGTATGTGGTCGGGAGGAGGTAAGTTAGGGCAGTCTGTGAAGGGAAGGGGAAGTGTGTGGACATGAGAAGGGGAGCTGGAGGATGAGCAGAGTTAAGGCTCACTCCTAGCTTGAGCGCATGGTCCGGATTCCGGTCTCCGTGTTTGTAGGGACACTGACGTTCCTGCAGCAGAAACCAGAGGAAGTAGCAGCTGTAAATGCTCTGTACCCAACTAAGGCTCGGCGGCCCAAGCAGCGACGTGTGGGAGCCAGAAGGAAAAGGCTACGGCTGCCTGCCATACGAGAAAGTTCCAATAGAGAGTAAACAGGGGGAACTTCATTGAACTCAGCACTGCGAGTACCTCAGATAAGCGCTAGAACGGAGGCCACACTACCTATCTGCAGAGAGAGAATTCCAAATTGGCTTCCAGGCTGACCAACTCCTTCTCCATCTGTACTCTGGGTCCTGGACTGCACTTACCAAGTACAGGTAAAGGAACTGCACGACTGTGTCTGTCCTCTTTCTCCTGCGCCTGGCGCACGGCTCTGCTACATCCTGCACTGCACACCATCTACCAACTCTTGTTCCCTGCGACAATGGCCATACCTGTGCAGGGCTTCTACATCTTAGCTGCACCACAATTTCTGTCCCAGAGAAGCGCCACTGCAGCGCTGGTCAATCTACTCAGAAACCACAGGTTGGCGTCACATATCATTCACCTATAAATGTAATTCATCCCTTTGCATGGACGCCCAGGGCCACGGAACGGGTCACCACCACTGTGACACATCCCAGGGAGACACCGCCCCGGTACCAATTAACCCCACTGCCCTGCCTGGCCACCCACACTCCATGTCAGATTCATCTTGGACTGGGGAATTCACGATTTGACTCGATAACCCATGCATGGTATGATAGAAAGAGCTAAATGGACTAATGTGAAGTGTGGCCTCCTGCATCATTCACTTTGGGTGGGGGTGCAGGAGACAAGGAAAGAGGTACTTCCTGACCAGGAGCCAGCACTTGACGACTCAGTGCTTGCATTTTTTTGAAACTTCAGAAGAGGAGGGCATATTTGCTGGAGTCTGTTTCGACAATGTAAGCCCAAACCAGTTTCTCATGCTCCGGCTTTAAAAACGGTTAACCTACTCCCAGAAAAGGTAGCCTTCCAGGCGTTCCGTAGACAGACCATGACGCAGGCTCAACACCTCCTGCCTTAGCTGCTATTGTTCTTTTGCCACTACCAGCAGATGCACCACCACCATCAGCACCAGCTGGCCCCCCCACGTCCGCGGCCTCTTCCACCAAACTTCCAAATTTAGCACAAAATAGACACAGTACCATATATGTGATGTTATTTTGTATCAGAAGCGTACAGCTCTATTCAGTCAAAGGATAATTGTCAATCTCCATATATATTCCATCAGTCACACAGAGACACTCCCAGGCTCAGTATGGATTAGACAAGAATATAAAAAGTAGACAAAGTGTGCAGTATCATCATATAGCAGGTATATATAGCATAGTTTAAACATTAACAATGTACGTCTATATATCATGAGTAGTGGTGAGCCACCCCGCTAGTGTTTTGGTTCGTCGCACAGGAGGCAAGTTCGTCGAATGTTCGTCGAACCACACTGAAAACAATGGCAGGCAAACACAAACACATAGAAAACAATTACAAAACACCTTATAAGGTGTCCCAAAGCCGACAAAATGCTCAGAAGCCAAAAATAACATATGGAAAAGGGCAACTACATTTACAAAAGAGGTGGAGGAGTAAAAGGAGGAGGTGGAGGAGACACAGATCTAGGCTTGTCATGCCCTTATGAAGTCAAGAAAGTCTGGACTAAAAATGTAAAAACCAAACCCAAAAAAAACAAATCTGAAAACAAACGATCATATACCGTCGTACTTCCCACCAATAAGATAAGATAAGATAATCCTTTAATCGTCCCACCATGGGGAAATTCAGAGCATTACAGTAGCAAGGCAGGAACAAGTACAGATACAGATGCATAAAGGCATTACATTGACAGTAGGTAGGTACATATACAGGGGAAAAAAAAAATGTAACCGGACTGTCACAACTTTGGATCTATCAGTTCACTGTTTGGGTTGTTCTCCGTTTTGGACAGTGCTGGTTATACAGCCTAACTGCAGCAGGAAGGAAGGACTTTCGATAGCGCTCCCTCTCACATTTAGGATGAAGTAGCCGGTCACTGACAGTACTGCACATCTTTGTCACGGTCTCATGCATGGGATGGGAATCATTCTGCACCATGTAGCTCACCTTGGCCAGTATCCTCCTGTCGCCTACTTCCTGAACTGGATCAAGGGGGCATCCCAGGACAGAGCTGGCCCTTCTAATCAGTTTGTCCAGCCTATTCCTATTCCTGGTTGATATGCTACTACCCCACCACGCCACACCAAAGAAGATGACTGATGCCACAACAGAGTTGAAGAAGGATGCAAGGAGTGCCCCTCTAACTCCGAAGGCTCTCAGCCTTCTGAGCAGATAAAGCCTGCTTTGGCTCTTCCTGTACACTGCATCCAAGTGATGGGCCCAGTCAAGCTTAATATTGAGGATCACACCAAGGTACTTATAGGTGTCGACTATCTCAATGTCATTTCCCTAAATTATGGCAACTGGCGATCGGGCGGTGTTATTCCCATGAACCTCCAAACAGCGTCCATGAAGCCAAAGTATTTGCTTTCCGGGGGCAGTATGATTGCAAAGCTGAGCCTTAAAGGAATGTCCAAAAGGGCACCACCAGGAGTGGAGCCTGCGGCTTAATTGGACTCCACCCGGGAAACCACAACCATGCCACCTCAAAAAAAGATGCACACATTGAAAGCTTTGTCGATTGTGTGTGTGTGGTGTGGTATGTCCGTTTGTAGTTGTGCTAGCGATTTGTCAGCTTCATTCCGTTAACGAACGAGACTCCAGCATGCCCATGCGGTACGCGTAAAGCTTACTAGAAGGATACGTGAGGCTCTGGCACGCGCGATCGAGCAATAACAGGGCTATCATGGCCTTCCATGTCCGGGGCTACATGCGCGCTACACTGAAAGGACCATCTTTTGTCGCTTATAGGTGCAGATAACCCGCTGAACACCGTTAGTGATGGGGATCTGGGATTCCAATAATTCGCCGTGAACGATGATTTCCCAGTAAGTGCAGGTCAGCAGCAATTCCTGATTTCGGCCTAACCGCCATTCCAGAAAAAATGCAAAACATTACGTGTCCAAACCACAGGTGCTGTAGCTTGCTTAACAGCTCTGCAGCCGTTCTCAGGCCCAGTATGGATTCTACAAGATTCGAGAAAGTTGATAAAGGGTACAGTTTCACCGGATAATACGTATATATGTTGCATAGTTTACACATTAAAAACCTATGTGTATCGATCAGGAGGCAGGCTCAGACGGTCTCAGGCCCAGTATGGATTAGACCAGATTGTACAAAGTTGGAGATAGGGTACATTATCACTGGATAGCAGGTATATAGAGCATAGTTTAAACATTTAAAATCTCCGTGTTCTCTGCATGGATTACACAACAATCTAAAAACTAGAAAAGAAATGTATTTCAAGCGTACACCATGATACACTTTTGGTGGTATTTTTAAATCTTCATTTATATTTCTGTCTCAGTAAGACAGCCCAGACTCTCTGCCATAGGACATTAGATGCATACAATTATTTACCTAAAGTCTAGTGATTGCAGAAATCTACGAATTACTATTCACGGGAACAACTTCCGTCACATTTCTCAGAGGCGATGCTGACCCTCAATTAATTAGTGTGTGGACACAGCAAAAACCTTTCTTTGTGAAGAAAGTGTTGCTGTATCGCAGTACTGTTGATCCCATCGCCCTTACTCATATCCATCCAATTTTGATCACAGGGAGAGATGTAAACATGGTGCTCACTGCCTATCATGATCTGTCACGTAACTTTGGAGTGCAAAACACAGAAGCCACAGGCCGTAGGCGATTCAATTGGATTGGCATGAGAGGGAGGGCACATTTAAAAATGTGCGCTGGAATGTCACATGTCTGTGGGTAGGAAAACTGTTAAAGCTGATGAGAAACCACCACTGCATCTCATTGTGAGTCGACGTCCATAAGAAATGGAAGCCATTGATCATCTGAAGCTGGATCCTGGCCAGCGGGACAGGACATAGCTACGTCTTAACCATCATCTTCTATCAGTTCACCAAATTTGAAGTGCCAGTCCCAGTGATGGATTTGACAGCCCAGACTACACAGCGGAGGAGCAGGGAGAGGTAAACATTGCAAATGTTGGGGCCCTGCCCAAGCAAGGGGGGCCCACTCGTGGGTGTCGGCACTGGCACTGGGCCCCTCATAGTACGGCGGTGTGTCTGATGGCATGTGTGCACCACCACCGTCAGAGACACTTGATTGCACTATGAGGGACCCTGTGCCAGTGCCCGCGCCCATGAGTCGGCCCACCCACCTGTCCAGGGCAATGGCACTCGCATGGTTGCGTGCGCTCGGTGGTGACCCTGGCCATTGGGGGGAGGAGGCTGTCCAGTTAGGGAGGTTTACAAAATGGCATATGTTGATGTGGGACATTCACCTGCTGCTAAAGGCGAAATTGGTCAAGTCCCAGGAACAGGCGGACCAAAGAAAACAATTTTTCTGGCAACCTATGTGTCATCAGGGCAAGGTGGGACAAAATCCTTGGAAACCCATGCATGGTTCATTTTAATGAAGGTTAGATCATCCACATTTTGGGTCGACAGACGAGTCCTTTTTTCTGTCAGTATTGATCCAGCAGCACTGAAGACTCCGATAGCACACTTGCAGCTGGGCATGCGAGCTCCTGTAAGGCATATTGTGCCAATTTAGGCCAGGTGTCCAGTTTAGCTGCCCAATAGTCAAATGGGAATGACCTGTGAGGGAGAACATCGATATGGGAGGAAAAGTAGTTTGTAACCATACTTGACAAGTGCTGTCTCCTGTCACTTTCAATCGATGCAGTATTACCAGTCGTGTGAGCGGGACTTGAAAAATCAGTCCACAACATGGTCATGAAACCCCTGTCTCCAACGCCACTTTTGATGTGTCCACCACCAACACCGCTTCCAAGTTGCCCCCGGCCCCAACGGCTTGTGTGAGAACCATCACTGCTGCTGTGTGCTGGGAATGCCTCAACCAACTGGTTTACCAGAGTAGCTTGTTTGTTAGCCAATATTAGGTCAAGGTTCTCCTGTGGCATAATGTTTTGGAATTTGCCTTTATAGCGTGCATCCAGGATGCTGGCCAACCAGTAGTCATCATCGTTCATCATTTTGGCAATGCGGGGGTCCCTTTTTAGGATCTGCAAGGCATAATCTGACATGTGGGCCAATGTTCCCGGTGTCAATGATGCACTTCGAGTGCTGGGTGGAGGAGCACTTTCTGGCAAATCCACATCCCTCCAGTCACGCACAAACCCTGTACCAGACCTTGCAAAGCCAACATTTTCTCTTGGCCCATGAGAAGCATCCTCCTCCCCTAAATAATCATCCCCATCATCATCCTCCTCCTCTTCCTCTTCTTCCTCCACCTCGTCCACGACAGTTCCCTGACCAGACAATGGCTGATTGTCATCAAGGCTTCCCTCCTACTCTTCCTCCCCATCAACCTCGGCTGCAGACGCCTGCTCCTTAATGTGCATCAAAATTTTCATGAGCAGACGCATAAGTGGGATGCTTATGATGGCGTCGTCTGCACTTACCAGCTGTGTGCATTCTTCAAAACACTGAAGGACTTTACAGAGGTCTTTCAGCTTCGAACACTGCACACCTGTCAACTCCATGTCTGCCCTCAAAGTGCCTGCCCGTGTATCCTCCCACAAATGCATTACGGCCTGCCTTTGTTCGCACAGCCGCTCAACCATGTGCAGGGTGGAGTTCCACCTTGTTGCAACGTCGATAATTAGGCGGTGCTTGGGAAGGTGGAGCAATCGCTGCAGCCTCTGCATACGACTGGAGTGTACCGGCGACCGGCGGATGTGCGAGCACAGTCTTCGAACCTTAAGGACCAGGCCTGTTAAATCCGGATAATTAGTGAGGAAGCACTGCACCACCAGGTTCAAGGTATGAGCCAAGCAAGGTATGTGTCTGAGTTTTGAAAGGGCTATGGCTGCCACAAAATTCCGGCCGTTATCACTAATTACCTTGCCTGCCTCAAGATGTAGACTGCCCAGCCATGACTCAGTTTGTTGCTGAAAGTAGTCGGCCAGTACCTCTGCGGTGTGTCTGTTGCCCAAACACATCATCTGCAACACAGCCTGCTGATGCTTTCCACTAGCTGATCTATAGGGGGACACCTCATTTGCAACACTGTCAACTGCGGATGCAGTGCTCGTACGACTGCGCTCTGTGGACCAGCTTTCGCTTCTGGAGGAGGAGGGTCGAACGCCTACAGCCAACTGTTTCCGATACCATGGGCTAGGCAGCACTGTGCCACCACCGCTTTCCCCTGCATCCACCACATTAACCCAGTGCGCAGTGATGGACACGTAATGGCCCTGGCCATGCCTACTGGACCATGCATCAGTTGTGAGGTGCACCTTTCCACTCACTGACAGCTTGAGTGCATGGACAATGCGGTCTTTCACATGAAGGTGGAGGGCTGGGATGACTTTGCGAGAAAAGAAGTGGCGACTGGGTAGTTCATAGCGTGGAACTGCGTAGGCCATTAGTTCGCAGAAAGCTGCGCTTTCAACCAACCGATAGGGCATCATCTCTAACGAGATTAGTTTGGCAATGTGGGTGTTCAAAGCCAGTGTACGCGGATGAGAGGATGAGTACTTTTTTGTCCTACTCATAGTCTCTGGTAGGGTGAGCTGGATTTGAGACCTAGATATGATGGAAGTAGCGGTGGACATGGCGGACTGAGAGAGGGTTGATGATGGTGATGGAGTTGGTGTTCTTTCTGATGGCCTAGATTCAATCTTTCGTTGCAATGACAGTGTGATTCCCTGAATGATTTGCCCTTGCGACGACAACTCAACATTTGCTGCTGGTGGTGTGCTAACCGGTGGACTTACAGTGGGGGAAACAATGTTGCGTTGCTGACTACCTTCTTTGGGAGAAGTAGCACATGTGGTACGTGAGTTTTGGTGGTCCATCCACGCTTGCAAGTGCATGGTGGTTAAATGTCTTAGCTTGCAGCTGGTATTCAAATTTCTCAGATTTTTCCCTCGGCTAAAGGTCTTTGCGCACTTCTTACAGATTACCTTTGCCTGATCATTAGGATTTTGTTCAAAAAAGTGCCACACTGCACTCTTCCTGCTAGGGAAGACAGTTTGAGGCCTTGCACGCTGTGCTTTTTTGACCGTCTGGCCAAGCTGTCCTGTAATTTTTAGGGTTTTTGTAACCTGTTTTTGGACTGCTCCGGGCCAGCCAGATAACAACTGTTGCGATGTCGTTGCCCGCTGCGGATGCTCCTCCTCCTCTTCTGAGCTATTGGCAGCAGCACACTCTACCCCCAATGGATGCCAATCTGGGTCAACAACTTGGTCATCCATCACCTCCTCTTCAATGTCATGTGCACCTTCCTCTGTGTCACCGTGTATGGTGGTATAGTATGCGGGAGGGGGCAACTGAGTTTCATCAGGGTCAGATTCTGGCTCAGTACACTGCGAGGACAATGTAGTGCTCTGAGTGAATGTACCAGCAGATAAATCTAGCAGTGGCTGTGCATCAGTGCACTCCATGTCAGATTCATCTTGGCCTGGGTAAGTCACGATTTGACTTGATAACCCAGGCATGGTATGTGAAAACAGCTCCATTGAGTAATCTGTAGTGTGGCCTACCGCATCCTTCATTTTTGGTAGGGGTGAAGGACACAAGGAAAGGTGTGGTTCATGACCATGACCATTAACCTCCAATGATGACTCAGTGCTTTTATTTTTTAAAACTTCAGAAGAGGAGGCGATAGAGCTGGAGGCTGAGTCAGCAATGTAAGTCAAAACTTGTTCTTGAAGCTCTGGCTTTAGAAGCGGTTTACCTACTCCCAGAAAAGGGAGCCTTCGAGGCCTTGTGGAGCCAGATGATGACGCAGCCTCAACACCTCCAGTATTAGGTGCTATTTTGCTTTTGCCACTACCAGCAGATCCAACACCAACAACATCATTACCAGCTGCCAACCCCCGCCCATTTCCACGGACTCTTCCACCACACTTCCTCATTTTTTGGAAAAATTTACCCAAATTTACACCAACTCTCTGGTACTGTAAAACAAGGTACAAGGTGTATATAGTACTGGGGAGAATTGGAATGTCTCTACACTTCAGGACACTGTGGGATTCAGTCAGGCCCTGTTTATTTAACACCGCAATATGACAGGCAGATTCTCTATGCTGTTAGAAGGGTGTATAGAGGACTGTGGAGAATTGGAATGTCTCTACACTTCAGGACACTGTGGGATTCAGTCAGGCCCTGTTTATTTAACACCGCAATATGACAGGCAGATTCTCTATGCTGTTAGAAGGGTGTATAGAGGACTGTGTAGAATTGGAATGTCTCTACACTTCAGGACACTGTAGGATTCAGTCAGGCCCTGTTTATTTAACACCGCAATATGACAGACAGATTCTCTATGCTGTTAGAAATGTGTATAGAGGACTGTGTAGAATTGGAATGTCTCTACACTTCAGGACACTGTGGGATTCAGTCAGGCCCTGTTTATTTAACACCGCAATATGACAGGCAGATTCTCTATGCTGTTAGAAAGGTGTATAGAGGACTGTGTAGAATTGGAATGTCTCTACACTTCAGAACACTGTGGGATTCAGTCAGGCCCTGTTTATTTAACACCGCAATATGACAGGCAGATTCTCTATGCTGTTAGAAGGGTGTATAGAGGACTGTGGAGAACTGGAATGTCTCTACACTTCATGACACTGTGGGATTCAGTCAGGCCCTGTTTATTTAACACCACAATGTGACCGGCAGAAATTGCCTAGTGTATGACAAACTACAAGGTGTATATAGAATTGGGCGAGAACTGGAATCTCCCTACAGTGTAGGTCTGTAAGAACGGATCAACTCCTCGACTTATCCTTACAGAGTCACACAGCTTCACTGTGGCCGTGATAACAGCCGTTACACTGTACTGACAGAAGAGCATGCACGTACACTGCTGTCCAGTGTATGTAAAATTGTCAAGCTTCGTGTTTTAGTATACGGACTGACACATGCTGTCTCTCTATAGTTTTGAATGTAATCAAACAGCAAATATACTAAACTGTTTGAAAACCTGACAAAACTATAAGGTGTAGGTCTGTAAGAACGGAACAACTCGACTTATCCTTACAGAGTCACACACAGCTTCACTGTGGCCGTGATTACAGCCGTTACACAGTACTGAGAGAGGAGCATGCGCGTACACCGCTGTCCAGTGTATGTAAAATTGTCAAGCTCCGTGTTTTAGTATACGGACTGACACATGCTGTCTCTATAGTTTTGAATGTAATCAAACAGCAAATATAATAAACTGTTTGAAAACCTAGCAAAACTATAAGGTGGAGGTCTGTAAGAACGGAACAACTCCTCGACTTATCCTTACAGAGTCACACACAGATAGCTTCACTGTGGCCGTGATAACAGCCGTTACACGGTACTGAGAGAGGAGCATGCACGTACACCGCTGTCCATTGTATGTAAAATTGTCAAGCTCCGTGTTTTAGTTTACAGACTGACACACGCTGTCTCTCTATAGTTTTGAATGTAATCAAACAGCAAATATACTAAACTGTTTGAAAACCAGGCAAAACTATAAGGTGGAGGTCTGTAAGAACGGAACAACTCCTCGAATTATCCTTACAGAGTCACACACAGATAGCTTCACTGTGGTCGTGATAACAGCCGTTACACGGTACTGAGAGAGGAGCGTACACCACTGTACGGTGTGTGAAAAATGAACGCTCAGTAACTCACAAGGACAAAACAATAAAATCTGGATTGCTTTGAAAAAAGCAGTTTGCTCAGCAGTGGGCACACAGCAATGCAGCTACCAGGTAGCCTTAAAAGGCAGCCTAATAACCAACAGAGCTGATGCACCAAAATATAGCCTCCCCTTGCACTGCACAGTGCCTGGTGTGTTGTACAGGCAAAATCGCTAGCAGCAGAATCAGTTTTTGGTATCTTCTTCCCTACCTAACACTCTCCCTACAGAATCAGCAGCAGCTCTCCCTATTCTGAGATCAGCATGAGTAACATGGCGGTCGGCGTCCCCGCCCTTTTATACCCCCTGTGACGCCCCACAAAGCAAGCCAATCACTTGCATGCCCTTCTCCAAGATGGTGGTGACCGCTGCCGATGTCATCACATTGCCCACAGTGTCCGTTCTTCCTGATTGGCTGCAAAAAGGGCGCTCAAGCATCTTTTGAAACGCGACTTTGGCGCTAAAGTCGCCGACCTCGTGGCCGACCTCACGCTAAGGTCGGGTTTCGTTTCATGAAACCCGACTTTGGCGAAAGTCGGCGACTTTTCAATTTTTTCGATCCGTTTCGCTCAACTCTACCCACGAGTGATATACCGGTGCAGTCGCCCACGGCAAGGGGTTTGGTACGGACTGTATTGGATGACCCGGCTGCGTCCAGAGGATAACGTTTGCCTTTACTTTTGTCAGTTTTGAAAATACTTCTTAGTTAGACTAATCTGTGTCACTGCCTTTTTTCTGCACTGTGCATTACACTTCAAAACAGCATCAATTCTTCTAGGTACACTTGCACACTGTTTTTCAAAGAACTCGGCAGGGAGTTTGGTCCAAACATCTTGGAGAACTAACCACAGATCCTCTGTGGATGTGTAGGTTTGTTCAAATCCTTCCTTCTGTCTCTTCATGCAATTCCAACAGACTCAATGATGTTGAGTAATCAAGTGATTAGAGCATGGGGGCCATGTCATCAGGCTAACTTTTTCTTTCTTTATCCTAATGAAAGTTCTTCATGTCATTGTTGTATATCTGGGATTGTTGTCCTGCTGCAAAATAAACATAATCATTTGCATGCTTCCTTGATGGTATTGCATGAAGGATAATATACTCTGCTTGTATTTCTCAGCGTTGAGAATCCATTAATCAGTCTAAAATCCCTAATTCCATTTATTGAAATTTAGCCCCAAACTTGCTAGTAAGCTCCACCATGCTGCATTGTTACCTGCAGACAGTCATTATTGTACAGCTCTCTATTCCTTGGCGCACAAACTCCCTTCTGTTACAGCCAAATATTTTCAAAGTCTGACTCATCAGTCCAGATAATTTGCCATTCTTCTGCAGCCTGATTTTTTTTTTGTTTTCATGTATAGTTGAGTCAGTTGGCTTTATTTCCATATCCAATGTTTTGCTTTTTTTTACTGCAATTCTGCCATGAATTCTGGACAGACTGTTTTGAAGGTAAAGCATGGTCACACTAAATATTGATTTGATTTAGAGTTGTCTCTATTTTATTTACTTTGCATTTTATTTTATCCGTTCATAAGAATAAAATCTGAATACTTTTATTCTTGCAAGCATTCTTAATTTGCAGTATTTATTCCACACTTGCCCAAACCTTTTGTACAGTGTGTGTGTATCATTGCACATCTATAATATAACACTGGATGCGTCCTTCTGTCTGAAGCCGGTATAGGCTATGCACTGTAGTCGAAGGAAGAAGGACGCATCCACCGTTAATACACTGACAGTCCAGTGCCTCGATGTGACAGGGAGGAGGGCAAGGCTGGAGGAGGAGCATGTAGCCGGCGCCTACACATAAGTTATAATATAACACTCTGAATCATGAAAGATACTTCCAGCACAGATAAAAGACATGAAACCAAAGAAGGCCAAAAATCAATTCAAATCCGTGCCCAGAAATCAAAATTCACACATGGGAATTAGTGTGTGTACTCCAGGGAAATCATGTGAAGAGAAGCAGGGCATGCATACAGCACGGGGGCAGTGGTTGTCCAAATAATACAAAAAAGGACATGGACCAGATGCTATTCATCTCCAATGGCATCTGGCACCTTTATCCATCACTATCGCTAAGGCCTCCTGATGAACCATGACTGCGGGGAAACGCGCTGGGAGTTGGGACGCATCCTACACATAAGTGACTTCCATGAATACTACGCATTAACTGGACTATATGTGGCTGGGCATCAAAGTTTGTTCAATATGCTGATTGTTGAAGCATTTGGTTAGGATGGTTTTTCTAGGGTTCATTCTATACATGATAAGTGAATTGGATTAGTTTGATCATAGAGCTTGTCCATGTTGTTGTCTGCTGATTAGGATGCATAGGATTTTTTTTTTCTTATTTTTCTTTATCTAATGATTTAGCCATACCATAGAGGCCATTTCATTACAAGGGCTGAATGCTCAGTAATTTCTTTCACCTATTTTTGCGCTAGATATTTTTTGGAGTAGTTTTATGGGATGACTTTTATGGTCTTGGATTATTGGATTATGACCAGTTTTATTTGATCATCCATGACAGCACCACCTGAGAGGGGATCCGCCCTTCAGGAACAGGAACAACCTACAGATACATAAGGGAGGCACCTCTCCCACGCATCAGTTGGTTTCCTGTTCCTGGAGGATGGGATTCCCTACAGATCGTGCCATTATGGATGCTTAGGAATTCCCAGGCTGGCTGTCCGATCCAGGTAGCGAGGGGATCTCCTACCTCAGCCAGTGCGGGGTCCCTGGAAGCGCCACAGTGGGTCCAGGTAGGGCTCCACGGCAGCGGCTGGGGCAGGTGCAAATGGGGTCCGGAGGATGGCCATTTCCGATGCCAGCGCCGGCATGTAAGTATTCCCCCGACCCTCCAGGGTTTCTTCGGGTCTGCTCCTGGCGGCCGTCCCCCATCCGGGCCGCTCTGCTGCGCCGGCCGGTGTGGCATGGTGAGGGGTGGTCGGCCGCTGTGCTGCTTTGGCCTGCTAGTCCCCGCGCGTTGCTGGAGGCTAAGAATGAGAGCCGGAAGTGACGCGGTGGAGGGGCGGGGCCAGAGGCGCCGTCCGGAAGTCGGGTGCCAGCCAGCTTCTCCCTCCCTGTGTGCCGCCATCCTGTGGTGGTATGGGTATCGGCGGCGGGGCGCGGAAATGTGAGGGTTTCCAATTGGGGGTGAAGGAGACGTAACCCCTGGCACACCCATGCTAAATCGGACGTCCGGGGGGATAAAAGGAGCGCAGGATCGCTGCAGGGCTGCGGTTGGCCCAGTACAGCAATGGCTGAGCCAGAAGCTCCGGTAACCCAGCAGGAACAGGAGCAGAAGTGTTCCTCAGAGAGGTCCCACCCAGGCTCCCAGCTGAAGAGTCGAGGATGAAGCATGCAGCCTAGCCGCAAGAGTTCCTCCAGACCGAAGGATCCAGCTCGCTCCTCCCGTGATCCAGTACCTATTCCTACTGCCTGGGTAAGAGATCTTCGTGAATGTACCCTGATGCAGTGTTCCCCTTATATTTTGTCTCATAGGGGAAGAAGTGCTCTGGTAAGAGGAAAAACAGGGAATGTGGCCCTTGCAGTGCTCCCTTGCCAGAAGCCTACCCTAAAAAATTGTGTCAGTCATGCGTGCGACAGACGGTGAGGAAAAAAAAAAAAATCGGACGGGTTAAAATTTATAGGCCCTTATGCTTTCCCCGCCCCTACAGGTGGTGGAAGAAACCCCTCAGTTCACCACGAGCCTCAGGGAGATCATTAGGACCGAGATGAAGGATTCCCTAAGATCCCTATCCCAGGGCGAATCCTTGAAAAAGAGTAGAGCTGCAAAAGTCTCAGAATCAGACTCCTCAGCTGCCCCAGGGAAAGGCGAATATTCCTCAGAACCCGCAACCTCCTCTTCGGCCTCATCTTCAGAAGAAGACTCTAACTGCTTTTGCTTTGCCCTTGATCAGATGGACCGTTTAGTCAAATCTGTAAGGTCCACCAAGGGGAAGGCCCGCACTAAACCAGATCTGTCAGCACAGGATCTTATGTTTGGAGGCCTAGACCCGAAAAAACGTAGGTCCTTCCCATTGAATGACAAGGTTAAAAACCGGATAGACAGAGAATGGAAGAAGCCGGAAAAAAGGGGCTCCATACCACCGGCCTTTAAAAGGAGATACTCTTTCGATGACCCCTCGGTCGACAGATGGGACAAAGCGCTGAACCTTGACGCAGCCATAGCTAAGGCTTCCAAAAAATCCCCAATCCCTTTTGATGACATGGCCTTTGTAAAGGATCCGCTGGATAAAAAGGTGGACTACTTTTTGAAAGGGACATGGGAGATGTCGGCTGGCGCTTTGAGACCAGCTGTTGCGGCTACCTGCACGGCCAGATCCATGATGGTCTGGCTGGATCAGCTGGAGTCCCAACTTGAGGATGGTGCCTCTAGAGAGTCCATTTCAAGGTTCCTAGGAATAATTCAGAACGCGGCAGCCTTTCTAGCCGATGCTTCGGCAGACTTGGCAAGGATAGCGGCCAGAGCTGCGGGCCTATCCAATGCCGCGAGAAGGGCGCTATGGTTAAAATGTTGGCCGGGGGACATCCAGGCAAGGTCTCATCTCTGCTCCATCCCGTGCGAGGGGGAATATTTGGGCCAGTTTTAGACGAGCTGTTAGAAAAAGCGGGAGATAAGAAATTCCCCTCTCTACCAACCCCTTCTTACAGACGTCTCTTCACCAGGAGACGTTATCCTCGTAGAAGGTCATCCAGAGACCATGGCAGATGGGATGACAGAAGAAGGAGAGGTACAGGCTTTATGTTTGGAGCAGCGGGGCGCCAGGAGGTAGTGTCCCGGGAGGCCAAGAAACCGGCCCAATGACTAACGGCTCCGGTAGGGGGTAGACTATCTGCTTTCTACCCGGCCTGGTCCCTAATTTGCAGTAGCAACTGGATCTTGGATTTAATATCCACTGGGCTTCGATTAGAATTTTCCCAGGTTCCCCGAAACAGGTTCATGATCACTCCTCTCAGATCTTCTCCATCAGAGCAGACTGCTCTGGAAAAAGAAATTCAGGACTTGTATAATAAAAAGGTTCTGACACCAGTACCGGAGGCAGAAAGGGGCAGAGTTTTCTACTCCCCTCTGTTTCTGGTCCGTAAACTGGACGGGTCCTTTAGGACTATTATTAACCTGAAAGCGCTTAATAATTTTCTTATTACTCACCCATTTAAAATGGAAACCATCAACTCCGCAATAAAATTGTTGTTTAAAAACTGCTTTATGGTGGTGTTAGATTTAAGAGACGCCTATTACCATATTCCCATTCACGCAGCTCATCAACGGTTCCTGAGGGTGGCAGTTCACTTAGATGGGTCAGTCCAGCACTTCCAATATGGTGCCTTTCCCGTTGGTATTGCAGTCACCCCCCCCAGGTTTTTACCAAGGTTATGTCAGAGGTCATGGCTCATCTGCATGAATCAGATATCATAGTGGTCCCCTACCTAGATGACTTCCTCATTGTATGCAAGACAGCGGATCATTGTCTGAAGCTATTACGCGAAGCAATGTCTGCCTTGGAACGGCTAGGGTGATGCTAAATGTCAAAAAATCTCGTCTTCAGCCCAGGAGAGTCCAGCAATTCTTGGGACTAATCCTGGATTCCCAAATTCAGTTATGCCGTCTGCCCCCAGCAAAAGGTAGTTCACCAACAACAACAGGTCTTGAGCGCCTCCAATAACCCCACCATGTCCCTCAGGAAGGCCATGTCCCTGTTGGGCTCCCTTTCGTCCTGCTTCCCAGCGGTCCAGTGGGCCCAGTTCCATACAAGGAAATTACAGGGCGACGTTTTAACATGTCAGAAAATCCTTGGGGGTTGCCTAGAGGGTCAACTAACCCTATCACGAGGCACTATAGAATCCCTCAGTTGGTGGTGTGATGAAAATAATCTATCTAGGGGGGTTCCATGGGAATATGAGGTAACCCGCACAGTCACCACGGACGCAAGTCCCTCCGGTTGGGGGGGCACATATGGGGGAGATTTTAGTCCAGGGTCTATGGGATTATCATCAGGTAGAAATGTCCTCTAACCTGAAAGAGTTAACAGCAGTGGAGCAGGTGCTTAAAAAGCTCCTTGTGTATCTACAGGGTCATCATGTACGAGTACTCTCCGACAATCAGGTCACCGTGGCTTATATCAACCACCAGGGAGGGACTCGTTCCAGACCCCTGAGGAACGTAGCAGATCATCTATTCCAGCTGGCAGAGCAACATTTTCTGTCCTTAACAGCTCTGCATATAAAAGGGAGAGAAAACATCGCGGCAGACTACCTAAGTTGCAATCCCCTGAGACAAGGGGAATGGTCCCTAAAACCCGCCATCTTCGACATGATTGTGCAAATGTGGGGGCTACCAGAGGTGGTTCTCTTCGCCACCAGAGAAAACAGGAAAGTGATGCAATTTTGCTCACTAAATCCCCGGGGAGGTCCTATGGCTGTAGACGCTCTGCTGGTAAAATGGGACTTCAAAGTAGCATATGCCTTCCCTCCCCTGTCCCTGCTACCCCTCGTGCTGAGGAAAGTCAAGAAAGACAAAGTAAGGGTCATAATGATAGCTCCATTCTGGCCCAGGAGGGCATGGTTCTCATGCCTCAGGACGATGTCAGTGTCCGATCCGTGGGTCCTGCCAGAGGTCCCGGATCTCCTATCCCAGGGCCCAGATTACCATCCTAAGGTGGCTGGCCTACATCTGACGGCATGGATTTTGAATGGACACTACTAAAAGATAGAGGTTTCTCTCCAGGCCTAAATAATACCCTACTCAAAAGCAGGAAAACTATTACAACGCAGATTTATGTCAGAATCTGGAAAAGATTCCTTCAGGACTCATGCGTGGTGGCTGTTCAAGCAGACCTGATTAATCAGATTCTAGAATTTCTCCAAAAAGGCCTGGACATGGGGCTTTCCACCAGTACCCTTAAGGTGCAGGTATCTGCCTTGGGGGCCGTCTTTAACTGCATCATCGTAGGTATTTACTGGGTCAAAGGTTCATTAAAGTGGCAGATAGATCAAGGCCAGTATGGAAAGAGAGGTTCATGGCCTGGGATTTGAACCTAGTTCTCACCGCCATGACAGAAGCTCCGTTCGAGCCTATTGCAGCAGCCTCTATAAAGACCCTGTCCCCCTTATACTCAAATAAAGGAGGATAGGGTAATACTGAGACCTGACCCAGCATACATTCCGAAGGTAGCCTCCAGGTTCCATAGGACACAGGAAATAGTTCTTCCATCTTTTGTCCCTAATCCAACTAACGAGAAGGAAAGGAAATTACATACCCTGGATGTTAGGAGATGCCTCCTGGAATACCTGGTGGTTACGGAACCCTGGAGAAAAGATAATGCCCTGTTTGTCTCCTATCAGGGCACTAGGAAAGGCCGTAGGGCATCAAAAAGCTCGCTAGCTAAGTGGATTAGGGAAGCCATTTCATTAGCAGAAACCTCGAAGGGCAGGTCAGCTCCTGGCAAGCTGAGAGCGCATTCCACCAGAGCCATGGCAACTTTATGGGCGGAGAGATCAGGAGTCTCAATCAACCAGATATGTTAGGCACCTACTTGGTCCTCTCTGAGCACCTTTTACAACCATTATAGACTAGACTTGGGTGCTTCCTCAGACCTCTCTTTTGGTGTAAGAGTCCTGCAGGCTGTAGTCCCTCCCTAAGTAATTATTACTCTCTGTAATTCTCTCAGGTGGTGCTGTCATGGACGATCGAATAAAGTCTTAGTTACTCACCGGTTAACTGTATTTTTCGGAGTCCATGACAGCACCCGTAGATTCCCTCCCTTTTATTTAGAGTGGGGTGCGCACTTCTTCCTCGTTTGTATACTGGTAGTTAATAGTCAAGTAGTAATAGTATTGTACATACAGTTAGGTCCATATATATTTGGACAAAGACAACATTTTTCTAATTTTTGTTCTAGACATTACCACAATGAATGTTAAACAAAACAATTCAGATGCAGTTGAAGTTCAGACTTTCAGCTTTCATTTGAGGGTATCCACATTAAAATTAGATGAAGGGTTTAGGAGTTTCAGCTCCTTAACATATGCCACCCTGTTTTTAAAGGGACCAAAAGTAATTGGACAATTGACTCCAAGGCTATTTCATGGACAGGTGTGGGCAATCACTTCATTATGTCATTCTCAATTAAGCAGATAAAAGGCATTTATTTTAGGGTGCCAACCTCCACAGCAAGGTAGGCTGACAGTTAGGCCTATTGTAGGGTATATATATAAAACCTGCAAAAGACAAAATGAGCAAAAACCCTGCTGTAACTAAATAAGTAAAAGCAAAAGTGCATCTAAATAATACAGAGTTTTTAGTAATACTGTTTTTGATCAAAAGCAGCATGAAAGTCATCCCACCACAACACGGTAACTCTGTTCGGCATAGTCCTACACTGTCTAATATTAAAAACCTTGCCCTATGTCAAAGTTGACCTCAACGTGTGAACAAGGGCAGACAAAAGGACAGGGTCCCAAACCGTAGACACCAGTCTGGGAAAGCCTTATATACAATTTCCAGCTCAGGAGAGGGAGGCCACACCCCAGCTTGCACAGAATGCAAAAATACAAAAAATACAAAGAAAAAACACAAAAATTGAGCTTGGTTTGAGTTGATACACATGCAGCATATAAATGCATGTTGACATTGGCCATAAAACATAAAACCTGCAAAAGACAAAATGAGCAAAAACCCTGCTGTAACTAAATAAGTAAAAGCAAAAGTGCATCTAAATAATAGTTTTTAGTAATACTGTTTTTGATCAAAGGCAGCATGAAAGCCATCCCACCACGACACGGTAACTCTGTTCGGGATAGTATTATTTAGATGCACTTTACTTATATAGTTACAGCAGGGTTTTGGCTCATTTTGTCTTTTGCAGGTTTTATGTTTTATGGCCAATGTCAACATGCATTTATATGCTGCATGTGTATCAACTCAAACCAAGCTCAATTTTTGTGTTTTTCCTTGTATTTTCGCATTCTGTGCAAGCTGGGGTGTGGCCTCCCTCTCCTGAGCTGGAAATTGTATATAAAGGCCCCTTTACATTTAGCGATGCACCAGGATCCCGACAACGATACGACCCGGTCAGGATCGCTGGTGCATCGCTAAATGGTCGCTAGTGAGCTGCCGCACAGGCAGATCTCACAGCGATGCAGCAGCGATACAGCGGTCATTACTTACCTTTCAGACGAGGCGATCCTGATGTCCTGCCGTCCTCGTCCACGCGTCGCTCGTCGGCGCCAGCAGGAAGCGCCCGACGAGAAAGGGAGCTGCGCGATCTCGCGCGATCAGCGATAACCAGCAGGGGAGCCGGTCGTAGGTAAGTATAACACATAGCGATATCGCTGCTGTGTCACCAAATCGGTAATGCTTTAGCGATATTACTAGCGATATCGCTTTGTGTAAAACCCCCTTAAGGCTTCCCCAGACTGGTGTCTACTGTTTGGGACCCAGTCCTTTTGTCTGCCTTTGTTCACACGTTGAGGTCAACTTTGACACAGGGCAAGGTTTTTAATATTAGACAGTGTAAGACTATCCCGAACAGAGTTACCGTGTTGTGGTGGGATGGCTTTCATGCTGCTTTTGATCAAAAACAGTATTACTAAAAACTCTGTATTATTTAGATGCACTTTTGCTTTTACTTATTTAGTTACAGCAGGGTTTTTGCTCATTTTGTCTTTTGCAGGTTTTATGGCCAATGTCAACATGCATTTATATGCTGCATGTGTATCAACTCAAACCAAGCTCAATTTTTGTGTTTTTTCTATTGTAGGGTATGCCTAGATTTTTTCTGGTCCTTATTTTTTCATATTTTGGGTATGGCCTGTTTTTCACTGGGAAGGTGTTTTTTAACATGATTATTAAAAACTCTTTAAGGGAATTTATGTTCACTTTGTTTGATTCAATTACTGGGATAATTGATTTGGTTCAAACGAGTAAGTCAATCTACCACAGTGTATGTATGTGTGTGTGTATATATATATATATATATATATATATATATATATATATATATATATAGATATATATATATACAGTGTGTCCGTAAGTCATGGTGCACTTTTAACCAGTCTGAGGAAAGTATACAAGTATGCCACGATCCCCGGATCTGATGCCCTTAGACTTTTACTTTTGGGGTTATGAGAAGCAACATGTGTACATTGAACGTATCAACAACATTAATCACTTAAAACAAAGAATCACAGACGTTATTCACTCTGATACATCAGACGTCCTTACCCGTGTGTGGCAAGAACTTCACTATCGTTTAGATGTGTGTAGGGCAACAAATGGAGCCCACATCGAACTGCACGGAATAGGTATGAAACTGGGGGAGGTTTTCTTTTATTTGGAGCAGATTTCACATTTCTATTGTTTTTTGATGCTTTCCAGTGACTGAAAAAGTGCACCATGACTTTACTGACACACTATGTGTGTGTACAGTTGTGGCCAAAAGTATTGACACCCCTGCAATTCTGTCAAAAACCAAATTGGATATAATTCCACACCAAGCATAAAAAAGAGGGTGGACAAAAGTATTGGCACTGTTCGAAAAATCATGTGATGCTTCTCTAATTTGTGTAATTAACAGCACCTGTAACTTACCTGTGGCACCTAACAGGTGTTGGCAATAACTAAATCACACTTGCAGCCAGTTGACATGGATTAAAGTTGACTCAACCTCTGTCCTGTGTCCTTGTGTGTACCACATTGAGCATGGAGAAAAGAAAGAAGACCAAAGAACTGTCTGAGGACTTGAGAAACCAAATTGTGAGATAGCATGAGCAATCTCAAGGCTACAAGTCCATCTCCATAGACCTGAATGTTCCTGTGTCTACCGTGCGCAGTGTCATCAAGAAGTTTAAAGCCCATGGCACTGTGGCTAACCTCCCTAGATGTGGACGGAAAAGAATAATTGACAAGAGATTTCAACGCAAAATTGTGCTGATGTTGGATAAAGAGCCTTGACTAACATCCAAACAAGGGCAAGCTGCCCTGCAGTCCGAGAGTACAACAGTGTCAACCCGTACTATCCGTCGGCATCTGAATGAAAAGGGACTGTATGGTAGGAGACCCAGGAAGACCCCTCTTCTTACCCCGAGACATAAAAAAGCCAGGCTGGAGTTTGAAAAAACTTACCTGAAAAAGCCTAAAGCGTTTTGGAAGAATGTTCTCTGGTCAGATGAGACAAAAGTAGAGCTTTTTGGGCAAAGGCATCAACATAGAGTTTACAGGAGAAAAAAAGAGGCATTCAAAGAAAAGAACACTGTCCCTACAGTCAAACATGGCGGAGGTTTCCTGATGTTTTGGGGTTGCTTTGCTGCCTCTGGCACTGGACTGCTTGACCGTGTGCATGGCATTATGAAGTCTGACGACTACCAACAAATTTTGCAGCATAATGTAGGGCCCAGTGTGAGAAAGCTGGGTCTCCCTCAAAGGTCATGGGTCTTCCAGCAGGACAATGACCCAAACCAAAACACACTTCAAAAAGCACTAGAAAATGGTTTGAGAGAAAGCACTGGAGACTTCTAAGTCCAGACCTGAATCCCATTGAACACCTGTGGAGAGATCTAAAAATGGCAGTTTGGAGAAGGCACCCTTCAAATATCAGGGACCTGGAGCAGTTTGCCAAAGAAGAATGGTCTAAAATTCCAGCAGAGCATTGTAAGAAACTCATTGATGGTTACCGGACGCGGTTGGTCGCAGTTATTTTGGCTAAAGGTTGTGCAACCAAGTATTAGGCTGAGGGTGCCAATACTTTTGTCTGACCCATTTTTGGAGTTTTGTGTGAAATGATCAATGTTTTGCTTTTGCTTCATTCTGTTTTGTGTTTTTTCAGTTAAGACAAATTAAATGAAGAGAATAATACCAAAGAATTTGTGTTTGCAATCATTTTCAGGAAGAAACTGAATATTATCTGACAGAATTGCAGGGGTGTCAATACTTTTGGCCACAACTGTATGTATATGTGTATGTGTATATATATATATATATACACTGTATATATATATATATATATATATATATATATATATATATATACACTCACTGGCCACTTTATTAGGTACACCATGCTAGTAACGGGTTGGACCCCCTTTTGCCTTCAGAACTGCCTCAATTCTTCGTGGCAGAGATTCAACAAGGTGCTGGAAGCATTCCTCAGAGATTTTGGACCATATTGACATGATGGCATCACACAGTTGGCGCAGATTTGTCGGCTGCACATCCCTGATGCGAATATCCCGTTCCACCACATCCCAAAGATGCTCTATTGGATTGAGATCTGGTGACTGAGGAGGCCATTTGAGTACAGTGAACTCATTGTCATGTTCAAGAAACCAATCTGAGATGATTCGAGCTTTATGACATGGCGCATTATCCTGCTGAAAGTAGCCATCAGATGTTGGGTACATTGTGGTCATAAAGGGATGGACATGGTCAGCAACAATACTCAGGTAGGCTGTGGCGTTGCAACGATGCTCAATTGGTACCAAGGGGCCCAAAGAGTGCCAAGAAAAAATTCCCCACACCATGACACCACCACCACCAGCCTGAACCGTTGATACAAGGCAGGATGGATCCATGCTTTCATGTTGTTTACGCCAAATTCTGACCCTACCATCCGAATGTCGCAGCAGAAATCGAGACTCATCAGACCAGGCAACGTTTTTCCAATCTTCTACTGTCCAATTTCGATGAGCTTGTGCAAATTGTAGCCTCAGTTTCCTGTTCTTAGCTGAGAGGAGTGGTACCCAGTGTGGTCTTCTGCTGCTGTAGCCCATCTGCCTCAAAGTTCGACGCACTGTGCGTTCAGAGATGCTCTTCTGCCTACCTTGGTTGTAACGGGTGGCAATTTGAGTCACTGTTGCCTTTCTATCAGCTCGAACCAGTCTGCCCATTCTCCTCTGACCTCTGGCATCAACAAGGCATTTCCGGCCACAGAACTGCCGCTCACTGGATTTTTTTTCTTTTTCGGACCATTCTCTGTAAACCCTAGAGATGGTTGTGCGTGAAAATCCCAGTAGATCAGCAGTTTCTGAAATACTCAGACCAGCCCTTCTGGCACCAACAATCATGCCACGTTCAAAGGCACTCAAATCACCTTTCTTCCCCATACTGATGCTCGGTTTGAACTGCAGGAGATTGTCTTGACCATGTCTACATGCCTAAATGCACTGAGTTGCCGCCATGTGATTGGCTGATTAGAAATTAAGTCTTAACACACAGTTGGACAGGTGTACCTAATAAAGTGGCCAGTGAGTGTATATATGTATATTTGTTTATTATGTATCTAATATACGCATAGACCAAATTAATTTCTATAGAAGCCACGGAGACAGAGTAGGTCAGCTGCCTAGGCTGTTACCATAGCTCCAATTGCAGTGTTTGGAGTCTGGACAGTGTTAGAACAATCTTAGTTATTTAGATCTAACATGGGAATAACCCTTTAAATTTGAAGAATAATTTTCATACTGTTATCTGAACTATGCACATATGTATGAGTCAGATCAAGTGGCTTGTACAATGTGAGCTCAAGATATGGCTATATGAATCTATTTAACACACTTGAAATCAGTAAAGAAAATTATAAAAGTAATGGTAGCAATGTAATCACTTTATCTCAGTTTCTACTTTGTCTAGTCCAACAAGAAAATGGTTTTCACATAATCCCATGTTTTACCTTCTGCAGTAAAGTCCGATAGTGATTATAGTGTTCTATTGTAAAATCCCTGGAGTTAGGACTTGACATCTTCTTAAAATTGTATCTGGTGTTTTGGCATCAAAGCTGTCCCACGTTTTAGCTTATCTATCTGCACAGACCTGCTACTTAATACCTGACTTGTTGAGAAATTTTCATTTCACCTGACATCATCCACAAATCCAGGTATGAATCATTACCAACCATTTCTGACAAAAGGCTGTTTTCCAATCATATACATGACAGAACTTTCACTGTTAAGGGCCCGTTAAACATAGCGATATCGCTATAACGTCACTGGTTTTGTGACGTTATAGCGATATTGCTAGCGATATTGCTATGTCTGATACTTACCTCCAACCGGCTCCCCCGCTGTCCATCGCTGATCGCACGAGAATGTCCTGGGCCGTTTCTCGTCGGCCACTTCCTGCTGGGCTTCCTGTGGCCCAGACGAGCGACGCCTGGACGCGGGCGGGAGGACATTAGGATCGCCCCCTGACCCCTGCTATGTCGCTGGTGAGATCTGCCTGTGTGGCAGCTCACTAGTGACCACTTAGCGATGCACCAGCGATCCATATCATTGTCGGGATCGCTGGTGCATTGCTAAGTGTAACGGTACCCTTACTCTTACAAGTTTATCCAAGAGATGAGACGTGGAAGGGGTCAGCCAAAAAAGGAAAACGCACGTTAGATCTTGTAAATGTAAACTTCTCTACCTGTCTGTTTTTATTCTCACCATCAGCATAAAAGAACTGATTCATGAAATAGGAAAATATTTAAAACCTAACAGCTGTGAATGAGGATTGCTAACTCAAAACGCGTAAGTCTAATGGATTCTTTATCTTTTTTTTTGCTTTTTCTCCTTTTTCTTATTGCTTTTAATTGTACAGTAAAAGTTATGTTTTAACATTTTCCCATTGGTGCTGGAGCCCAATCATCATGGACCCTTCTCCCATTTCTGACCTGGATACCAGCCTGGTCTGTTCCTACACTCTCTGCGCCACAACCTGACCAAACAAGGTCTACCAGGATTGCTATGTGAATACAAGTGGTTTTCACACTGAATTATCCTCTCCCGGATGAAAAGCTGATAACCTATTTTTTTCCTTTACTACATATTAAAGAAATGCTAAGCATAGAAAATGAACAATAAAATTGCCCTAATCCTTCTTTGAGTTGCTGCTTTCCTTTCATTATATAGTTTTCCTAATACTGCAATTAAAACTGTAAGATTATATAAAGAAATCTCTGCTGTGTCCCCAAGTATCAGCTTGCTTTTCCTCCTCAATATCCTGTGTCTGACTGTAAGATAAGATTCAGCAGGATCCTTTCCCTTCTGGCTTGTCTATGGTATATATTAACCCATTCATGACAATTGATGTACCTATATGTCATGGGAGGGAAGGAATTTACAACCTATGAAGTATAGGTATGTCATTAGTGATCATGTGGAGGGGGCTAAAGTTCAGGGGCAGTGCAGACACCACTCCTGGCTGTAAGGCTAAGTTCACACGTAGCGGAACTCTCGCGGAAATTACCGCGAGAGTTCCGGAATTCCATTCCGCAGGAAAATCGCATTTTAAATTTCCGCGATTTTCCCGCGGAAAAACTAGCATTTTGCAAGCGTAATTAGCTTGCAAAATGCTAGCGTTTTCCAAGCGATCTGTAGCATCCCTTGGAGAACTGATTGACAGGTTGGTCACACTCGTCAAACTTAGTGTTTGACAAGTGTGACCAACTTTTTACTACTGAGGCCGCCTATGCAGCATCAGTAGTAAAAGATAAAATGTAAAAAATAATAAAAAAAATAAAAAATTGTGTTATTCTTACCTTCCGACGTCCCGCGCAGCCTTCCCGCCTCTCTCCACGCTCTCGTTCCCAGTAATCCTTTGCGAAAATGCCTGCGATGATGTCCGTTCTCACGGGATCGCGACGTCTCGCGGTAATTCGCGATGATGTCGCACGAATGACCGTGAGACTTTGCGATCCCGCGAGAACGAACGTCATCGCGGGCATTTTCGCAAATGCATATGCTGAGTTCACACGTGGCATTTTTTTCGCGTTTCCACGGCGGTTTTAACCGCGCGATTTTGCTTTGAAAATGCGAAAAATAAGCATCCCATGCATTCCTATGGGATTCCGCAATGCTGTGCTAATGCTGCGGTTTTTACCGAGACGGAATCGCTTCGTGGTAAAAAAACGCAGCATGCTCATTAATTTTGCGGAATCGCGGCGATCCCGCACCCATAGGAATGCATTGTTCCGCTTACTTCCCGCATGTGGTTGTGCACACCATGCGAAAAGTAAGCAGAACAATTGCGGATGGTACCCACGGTCCGGAGGAGAGGAGACTGTCCTCCGGGCATTGGGTACCATACCCCTGTAAAAAATAGAATTTAAAATAAAAATTGGTTCTTACCTTCCGACGTCCCGCTCAGCCTTCCCGCCTCTCTCCACGCTCCCGGTCCCAGTAAGGCTAAGTTCACACGTAGCGGAACTCTCGCGGAAATTACAGCAAGAGATCCGGAATTCCATTCCGTGGGAAAATCGCATTTTAAATTCCCGCGATTTTCCCGCAGAAAAACTAGCATTTTGCAAGCGTAATTAGCTTGCAAAATGCTAGCGTTTTCCAAGCGATCTGTAGCATCGCTTGGAGAACTGATTGACAGGTTGGTCACACTCGTCAAGCATAGTGTTTGACAAGTGTGACCAACTTTTTACTACTGAGGCCGCCTATGCAGCATCAGTAGTAAAAGATAAAATGTAAAAAATAATAAAAAAATAAAAAATGGTGTTATTCTTACCTTCCGGCGTCCCGCGCAGCCTTCCCGCCTCTCTCCACGCTCTCATTCCCAGTAATCCTTTGCGAAAATGCCCACGATGACATCCGTTCTCGCGGGATCGCGGCGTCTCGCGGTCATTCGCGATGACGTCGCGCGAAAGACCGCGAGACTTCGCGATCCCGCGAGAACAGACGTCATTGCGGGCATTTTCGCAAAGGATTACTGGGGACGAGAGCGTGGAGAGAGGCGGGAAGGCTGCGCGGGACGTCGGAAGCTAAGAATAACACCATTTTTTATTTTAAATTCTATTTTTTACAGGGATATGGTACCCAAAGCCCGGAGGACAGTCTCCTCTCCTCCGGACCGTTGGTACCATCCGCAATTGTTCTGCTTACTTTTCGCATGGTGTGCACAGCCACATGCGGGAAGTAAGCGGAACAATGCAATCCTATGGGTGCGGAATCGCCGCGATTCCGCAAAATTAATGAGCATGCTGCATTTTTACCGCGAAGCGATTCCGCCGTGCTAAAAACCGCAGCATTAGCACAGCATTGCGGAATCCCATAGGAATGCATGGGATACTTATTTTTCGCGTTTTCGTGGAAAAATCGCGCGGTTAAAACTGCCGCGGAAACGCGAAAAAAACGCCACATGTGAACTCAGCCTTCATGCTGCAATGAATATCAATTGCAACATTTACAAGGCTGGGGGCTCCCTCTCCTGTCCTATCTGCCCCCCCGTGACGTGTCATTGCAAGAGCCCATTCATTGCCATGGTCACCCAAAGTCATCATGACAACATCTAGTTCACCAAGCTATGGAAAGCCTATTAGACCATGCTCAGAGCATTGTCCAAGAGGCTTCTATCAGTGCAATGCATTATACCAGCGGTCAGACTGATAAAAGTCTCATAAAGGGACTAAGTAAAAAAAAAAAATCACAAAATAATACCAGAAATATGTATTTTTCATGTAAAAACAAAAATAAAATGAAGTACATATATTTGGTAACGCCACTTCAGAAACAACTCGACCTTTAAAGCTGTCAAACTAGTTAACCCCTTCAGTGAAATAAATAACAAACAAGGCAAAAAACTAGTTAACCCCTTCAGTGAAATAAATAACAAACAAGGCAAAAAACTATATCAAACAAAAAGTGGAATAAAATTGTATAGCTGAAAACACTAAACACAAAACACAAAAAACAAGTCACCATACAGCTCCCTCAGCGGAAAAGTAAAAAAGTTAAAGCTCTCTGAATACAGCAATGCAAAAACAATTCTTTTTTTTCCACAAAATAGTTTTTATTGTGTAAAAGCACCAAAATCTAAAAAATAATTAAATGTGGTATTGCTGTAATCGTACTGATCCAAAAAATAAAGCAGCCTTATCAGTTTTCCCACACAGTGAATGGCATTAAAAAATCAATTCCTGAATTGCTGTTTTTTGTTTATTCTGCCTCCCAAAAATCATAATAGAAAGTGATCAAAAAATGTCATGTGCCCAAAAATAGTTTCAGTAATAAATGTCAACTCGTCCCGCAAAGGACAAGCCCTCACATCACTGTCAGCGGAAATATAGAAAAATTATAGCTCTCGAATATGGTGAGGCAAAAACTTGTTTTTGCTAAACAAAATGGCGTCTTTTAGTGTATGATAGCAGCCAAAAAACAATTTAAATCTGGTATCGCTGTAGTGGCACCGATCTGGAGAATAAAGTTTATACCGCATGAGGAACGGCGTGAAAAATAAAACCAATTCTTCACCTACTTTTGATTTGTTAATTTTGCCTTCCAAAAATCTCAGTGAGGCCGGAGTTACACTAGCGATTAAATCGGACGAATGCAATGCGATAAAAAATCGCATTGCATTCGTCCCAATGTTATTCTATGGTGTTGCTCCCATCATGCGCTTTTTTGTCGGATCCGTTCCTCGGACCAAGACAATCGCAGCATGCTGCGATTGTCACCGATTTTTGGATCGGACTCGCCAATGCAAGTGTATGGGGGCGAGAAAAAATCGGATGACAAACGGACCAGATGTGTGACTTGCGATAAAATCGCACCCGGTGTCCTTTACCAAAAGCCGGCAATTCTTTTTACAATACAGTAAAATCACACTGACCGGTTAAATAAAGAAACGAAAGAATAGATCTAGACACACATATATATAGATATATACACTCACTGGCCACTTTATTAGGTACACCTGTCCAACTGTGTGTTAAGACTTAATTTCTAATCTGCCAATCACATGGCGGCAACTCAGTGCATTTAGGCATGTAGACATGGTCAAGACAATCTCCTGCAGTTCAAACCGAGCATCAGTATGGGGAAGAAAGGTGATTTGAGTGCCTTTGAACGTGGCATGATTGTTGGTGCCAGAAGGGCTGGTCTGAGTATTTCAGAAACTGCTGATCTACTGGGATTTTCACGCACAACCATCTCTAGGGTTTACAGAGAATGGTCCGAAAAAGAAAAAAAATCCAGTGAGCGGCAGTTCTGTGGCCGGAAATGCCTTGTTGATGCCAGAGGTCAGAGGAGAATGGGCAGACTGGTTCGAGCTGATAGAAAGGCAACAGTGACTCAAATTGCCACCTGTTACAACCAAGGTAGGCAGAAGAGCATCTCTGAACGCACAGTGCGTCGAACTTTGAGGCAGATGGGCTACAGCAGCAGAAGACCACACCGGGTACCACTCCTCTCAGCTAAGAACAGGAAACTGAGGCTACAATTTGCACAAGCTCATCGAAATTGGACAGTAGAAGATTGGAAAAACGTTGCCTGGTCTGATGAGTCTCGATTTCTGCTGCGACATTCGGATGGTAGGGTCAGAATTTGGCGTAAACAACATGAAAGCATGGATCCATCCTGCCTTGTATCAACGGTTCAGGCTGGTGGTGGTGGTGTCATGGTGTGGGGAATTTTTTCTTGGCACTCTTTGGGCCCCTTGGTACCAATTGAGCATCGTTGCAACGCCACAGCCTACCTGAGTATTGTTGCTGACCATGTCCATCCCTTTATGACCACAATGTACCCAACATCTGATGGCTACTTTCAGCAGGATAATGCGCCATGTCATAAAGCTCGAATCATCTCAGATTGGTTTCTTGAACATGACAATGAGTTCACTGTACTCAAATGGCCTCCTCAGTCACCAGATCTCAATCCAATAGAGCATCTTTGGGATGTGGTGGAACGGGAGATTCGCATCAGGGATGTGCAGCCGACAAATCTGCGCCAACTGTGTGATGCCATCATGTCAATATGGTCCAAAATCTCTGAGGAATGCTTCCAGCACCTTGTTGAATCTCTGCCACGAAGAATTGAGGCAGTTCTGAAGGCAAAAGGGGGTCCAACCCGTTACTAGCATGGTGTACCTAATAAAGTGGCCAGTGAGTGTATATGTCATATAGACACATTTATATATATATATATTTCTAATTCATACAGTTGTTCATAGCAGAATAGCCGCTGAAACATTTGCCGGCTTTTGGAAAATCATTCTCCTACCCGACATGAAATGACACATGGTTTACATACAGTTAACCATTTGATTTCATGGGTTTTTTTTAGATGTCTATCACTAGTAATTAGATGAGGGTTTGTTGGTTAAATTTTGGAGTCGTAGGGGTTAATTTAAGGGGTTAATTCATTGTTAAAAATAACGGGGACTCCCTGCAGCCTCAGTGACGTCAGCGGGAGTCCCCACAATTTTATACAACGAATTAACCCCTTAAATTAACCCCTACAACTCCAAAATTTAACCCACAAACCTTCATCTAATTACTAGGCTCGACCAGCCGCTCTTGGATTCCTCAATGACCCCGAGCTTCAACATACGCTGCACCTCCTTGGAGATTACCTCTCGCCGGGCCTCAGGAATACGATATGGTTTCACGTTCACCCGCACATGTGGCTCGGTCAGAATTTCGTGCTCCACCACCTTCGTGCACCCCGGCAACTCTGAGAACAGGTCGCGGTTTTTCTGGAGTAACTCCCGGCACTGCTGCTTCTGGGCCTTCGATAGAGTCTCCGCTATGGTAACGGCTCCAACCTCCCCTTCTAGGTTGCCCAGCAAGCACGGAGTTACTGCTGGCTCTCTATCTTGCCACGGCTTGATAAGGTTAACATGGTAAACCTGGTATGGCTTCCGTCTTCCGGGTTGGTGGATCTTGTAGTTTACGTCTCCCAGTTTCTCCACCACCTCATATGGCCCTTGCCACTTGGCCAAGAACTTACTTTCCACCGTCGGTATTAGCACGAGAACTCGGTCTCCCGGATTGAACTGCCTCACTCTGGCTGACCGGTTGTAGACCCTGGCCTGAGCCTCTTGTGCCTGGCGGAGATGTTCTTTAACAATGGGCATCACCTTCGCAACCCTCTGCTGCATCAGTGCCACATGCTCAATGACGCTTCTGTGGGGCGTGACTTCGGCTTCCCAGGTTTCCTTGGCTATATCTAGGAGACCTCGCGGATGCCGGCCGTACAGAAGCTCGAAGGGGGAGAACCCCGTGGAGGCCTGGGGAACTTCACGGATAGAAAACAGTAAATACGGTAAGAGACAATCCCAGTCTCTACCATCTTCCTCTATGACTTTTCTCAGCATGCTCTTCAGGGTCTTGTTAAACCTCTCAACAAGGCCATCTGACTGTGGATGGTACACTGAAGTCCTCAGCTGGGAAATTTGCAAGACTCTGCACAATTCTCTCATCACCTTGCTCATAAAAGGTGTCCCCTGGTCGGTCAGGATCTCCTTCGGCAAACCCATCTGGGAAAACACATGGACCAGCTCACGGGCTATACTCTTCGCAGAGGAGTTTCTCAGGGGAATGGCCTCAGGATAGCGTGTGGCATAGTCCAGGATGACTAATATATACTGATGGCCCCGAGCTGATTTAACTAAGGGACCGACCAAGTCCATGGCAATTCTCTCAAATGGCACCTCAATAATGGGCAGTGGCACAAGAGGGTTCTGAAAATGAGATGTGGGGGCAGTTAACTGACATGTCAGGCAGGACCTGCAATAGTTTACTATTTCCCGGTGACACCCAGGCCAATAGAACCTCTGTACAATCCGTTCCTGGGTTTTTTCCACCCCCAGGTGTCCCCCCAAGATGTGTGAATGGGCCATGTCCAACACTTTTCGTCTATAGGGGCCTGGTACTATTAACTGCTCTGCCACCTCCTCCCTTATTTTCGTGACCCGGTACAACAATTCCCCACTCAACATAAAATGGGGAAACCTTGTGTCTGCTCCCGGCTCTTGTGCAACCCCATTAATGACGGTGACATTGTTAAAGGCTTCCCTTAGTGTGGGGTCCCTATGTTGGGCAGTCCCAAAATTCTCCCCGGCCACCCCTAACTCCGGGATGTCAGGTACAGGGGACCCTTCCTCTTCATCCCCAACAAGGACACATAAAGGGAACTCGTCTGCCTCTGGTGGTGGCGATACCTCAGTGGGGTGGATTGGTTCCCTGCTCTTGCTAGCACACTCAGAACCCATCCCCCACAGATCCCAAAACAGACAGAAATCCCGGCCAATAATTATGGGATGCAACAAGTCTCGAACAACGCCAACTTCATGCGACTCGGTGCCATGCGCCGTTTCAATCTTCACCCTAGCCATAGGGTAGTCCTTTGCATCGCCATGTATGCACCGAACACCAATCTTTTTACCCGGGAGTATGTTTAGAGGAAAACTGGCCCTCACAAGGGTCACCAAGCTCCCGGAGTCCAGAAGCGCCATTACTGCTCGACCGTTCACCTTCACGGGACACGCTTGTGGCCCCTTGTTAGGTAGCGAGTTCACACTGCAAGCTGGATATGCGTAGTATGAACTACGGCGTCCCATGCTGCAGTCCATCTGCTCGGTGGTCTGGGGACAACGGGCCGCTATATGTCCTGGCCCATGACACTTCCAGCAAATAACACCCGAGGGGACCTTGGGCACCGCCTCCCCCGCCCCTTTTGACCTTGGACGCACCACCCCTTTTTGTGACTCCGCCCCCTGCTGGGACCCCCAATATGGAATGGGCTGCTTCCCCAAGGAACCTTCCATCCCCTGGTATCTCTCGACCAGCCCAACCAGTTCATCAGCATTTTGGGGATCACCCTGGGCAACCCAAGTCTGTAGAGGTCTCGGCAGAGAATGCACAAACCGATCCATCACAACTCGCTCTACCATCTGTGCAGGGGAAGCTGACTCTGGCTGCAGCCATTTCTGGACCAGGTGCAACAGGTCAAACATTTGGGAGCGCGGGGGTTTGTCCCGGTGATAGGCCCAGCGATGAACTCGCTGTGCCCTGGTAGTCATTGTTACCCCCAAGCGTGCGAGAATTTCCGCTTTTAATTTGGGATACTCTCTGGCATCTTGTACCGTCAGGTCAAAGTACACCTTCTGGGGCTCCCCCGTTAGGTAAGGGGCCAGTACCTCCGCCCACCGCTCTGGCTGAAGTTTTTTCCTCTCAGCCACCCTCTCAAACACCGTCAGGAAGGCCTCCACATCATCCTCAGGGGTCATTTTTTGTAATGCGCGTCTTACCGCCTTCTCGACGTCGGTGGCATCAGCCCGACCTGGGGTTGGGGCGCTCGTCCTGCCCTCCTGGATGGCGGTTGCCAGAAGCTGCATCTGCTGCCGTTGTTCCTGCTGGCTCTGCTGGAACTGCTGCCGCTGCTCCTGCTGGCTTTGCTGGATCTGCTGTAACAACAGCTTGTTGGTTTCCTGCTGCAGTGCCTGGGACTGGACCAGGTGTTTCATGAGGTCCTCCATGATTCCAGGCAATGCTTGTTGCCCCGCTGCAAACTTCACCCAGGACATGCAGCAACTGTCGCAAGTCTCTGCTGGGACCGCTGCCCGCACGTGTACCACCAATTGTGGGGATGTGACTCGCTCAGGTGCAGCGGGAGACAATCAGGAGACCGGTTCTTCCAAAGTTCATGAGGTTTATTTCTGTCATAAACCATAAAACAGCGTATCACCAAAAATAGCCTCTAGCTTAGGCAAACAAAACATAAACCTTCGTGGTTGCAGACTCAGACCGCGAGTCTCAGCACATGCTGGGAGGTGTAGTCCTCCCCACATACAGCTCCCTGGTTCAGGAGCAGGTCACATTATAAGGCTGTAGCCACACCCACGTTCCCAGCAGCTGACTGGTCACATGACTGTGATCTCACCACAGGTCCTTCAAACAAAAACAATAACAATATCTGGTATGCTTTACTTATGCCTTACATTATGGAGATAAGCCATTTATGAGACACATATCTCCCATCAATTACACGACCCTTAGCCCTGCCACAATATATATATGTATTCTATGTGTCTAGATCTATTCTTTAGTTTGTGTTGGAAAACCTGTCCTTGGGCTCCATTATATGTCCATTTTGCTAGCCTGCGAGAAAATCTTGCCAGACGGATGTCAAATGGATGCTTAGATGCGAGTAAAATCGCATCATCACATGAAATTCGGCTGACAGACGGGTCCCTGGTGAAGAAACCTTTGTGCGATTTTGGTCTGTCAAAATTGGACCGATTTTTTTATCGTTTAGTGTGACTCCAGCCTAAAGCTCAGATCACTTTTATCCTGCACTCTATGCTGAGTGCTTACACTGGGTTTTCCATGTAAATCTCTGAAATATGTGATTCAGGTAGAACCCCCTACAGAAGATTCCATATAATGAAGCAGATGGAGACACTGTGGATGCTGTCTGACTTATGAGTGCAGTTCCATGTATTGCTATGTGGCCGCACACTCCGATCCGAGTGCCGGTGGCAGTGCCAGGAACTAACATGCGAGACTCAGCCGTATTCCTCACATGTGTGATCCCAGGCTAATTCTGCTGTCTCATAGTGAATGAATCCATCAAGCGTTTCATCTGAATCACGTATTTCGGAGATTTAGATGTAAACCCCAACGTAAGTGCTCTGCATAGAGCACAGGATAAATGTGATCCAAAATTGTATGTAAAATGTTCCCAACAAAAGCTTCAAATCTATCCACAAAAAGGGAAGTCCCCACTAAGATCTATCAATGGAAATATAAGGGGCTTCCACCTTACTGTTAGTACAAAGGTTCTGGAAAAGTGCTATGGATCCTCATCACCCCTCCCTTCTGAGCCTCTCCTGAGCCCCACAGTGTGCCTAAACTGCAGTTAGCATCCACTTTTGTCATTTCTGTTGCGATGAGAGCCCACTTAATTTATGGGGTGCATGTCTCCAGAAGCACAACATGGGCACAATGTATGGGCACTATACCGGCAGACTTGAAGTTTTCACTCTACAACATTCACTGCTGCCTGTCTCTGGCAAACATCCATGGAGTCAAATCATCTCTGCACCTGTAGATAGATTCCCAGAGAGGTGCAACTTCCAAAATGGGGTTACTTGAGGGGCGGATTCTGCTCTTCTGGCACTTAGGAGCTCTGTATATGAATTGTGCCACCTAATCTACGATAACTTGCTCCCCAAGAGTAAAATAGCACCCCTTCTGTCCCGAGCATCGCCGTGTGGGTAAGCAGTGCTGTACAGCCACATATGAGGTATCTGCATATTCAGGAGAAATTGCAGAACACATTATACAGTCTATTTTCTCCAATTACCCTTGTAAAAATGATAAATTTGGGGCAAAAGTAATGATTGTAGGAACAATTAAAATGTTCATTTGTTTTCCTTCCGCATTGCTTTAATTCCTGTAAAGCACCTAAAGGGTTAATAACCTACTTGACTGTGGTTTTGAGCACCTTGAGGGGTTCAGTTTTTAGCATTGTAAGGGAGGGACAGGACTGTAGTCATGACTTGTATTACTGTAGCAGCTGTGTCCAGTCCTTCCCCTACATGAAACAATACTCTTCTCCTCGGCATACCTGCATCTTCAGATTCAGCTTCACCTGGGTACTTCCCAGGCCATAACGGTCCCTCTTCTAAGCGACTTCCTTCATTGGAGACACAGTTTGAGACAACTTTAACACTTTTATTACTTAGGATTTCGCATGTTACATCCACAGTTGTTACATCATAATATTTGCTTTCTTCCTCATCTTTCCCTTGCTCATTGTCACCTCTGTGCAGTACACGCCTGTACCGGACAGCCTTAGACTGCCTCCCAGTTCCTTCCTGGCCTGACCTCACTATAATGACATTTCCTTCAGCTTGTTTTGCCCCAGACACGAGTTCATCAGTTACTACGCTTGGTGGCCCCTGGTGAAGCATCCGGCCCATCTGTACCAATCTCGTTGAAGCTCCAATTCCCTTCATCTCATTAGTCCAGCCAACTTCTGCCCTAAAAGCATTGGCCCAGGTGATGAGATGACACTTCTTTCCTTTCCTGTTCTGGCCCACTGCTAAGACACACAGTGGCCGTGGATAATGTGGGCTATAATGACTTAACGTTATGTGGCTGCCAAGCTGTCTGGGCCTGTAGCCCATGTGGACACTTGGGCGCCCTAGCCCTGTATGACTAAGCTGCTCTTCAGCACTAACCTTAACTCCCAGCAGCCCCTCCTACAATTAACCCTCTATTAACATCCTATCAGAACCCACTAGTATGCCCCATCTAGTGGCCTGCAACATAATTACATCTATCCGGTTTATGAGGGAACTATGTACTAAGAGTGCCCTCCTCTAATGTCCCAAGAAGGATGCACTAGCTTATCCTAACTATACATAGACAACAGACATATAATATTATACAATACACAATGGTAACACGTATATGTGGCAATACCATTAAAGACTGGCGATAATACGTATTTCTATGTAGCAGTACCGCAGATGTTAATCAGAAACATTATAGTATAGCAATATATACATAGTAACATAGGAGGGACAACTCGGAGGAAGGAAACAAGAAAACATCACATTTCCCTTCCTTACACCATTATGTCACTTTTTTATTTTCTGTCATATGTTACTTTAAACATTATGTGGTCCCTAATAAAAGGTTTTGTCAATTTTGTCAGAAAAATGAGAAATTTCTGATAAACTTTTAACACTTCTAAGTTCCTGATAAAAATGTTTCAAACATGATGGTGATGTAAAGTAGACATATGGTAAATGTTATTTATAAATTATTTTGTACAGCATGACTAACTGATTTAAGGATATTACCATTGGAAGTTTGAAAGTTGCTAACTTTTTTATCAAAATTCCAATATTTTAACAAATAAACACAAAAAAAATTCATCCTAAATTTACCACTACCATAAAGTCCAATGGTTCACGAAAAAACAGTCTCCAATGCGCTGAAGTGTTAAAGAGTTAACATCGCACAAAGTGACACTGGTCAGAATTGTAAAATTTGACCTGGTCATGAAGTTGAAAACAGGCTACGGGGCGAAGGGGTTAAAGATCCTAGCACCACATTTCTTTTGCTATGTCTTGCCAAATTAGTCATTCAAAGGTGAAAAATGGATTTCACTAGTAAGAAATTATTTTTATAGGCTTTCTTCAAAACTCTTTTAGAAACATGCAGAAATTCCTGTATAGTCTAATAGAGTTGCTGAGCCCAACTTCTGTTCTCTTTCCTCATTCATTTTTTGGTGTAGTTTTCCTTTAAAGGAGTGGTCAAAGCTTAAAATGTGGCTCACAGATAGTGGTTTTATACAAATGATCTAATTATATGACTCTCAAAATTACTGTGCTTTTAAACAACGTATGATCTTCATTATCCTAGTGTCTGCTTTGTGAACTAACGTTTCGCTGTTCTATTTCTTGATGCACTTACCTTCAATTAATACACACAGTTTTGTGCGCAAAATAAATTTGGACTGAGAACTCACAATTGAACTGAAAAAAAACAACAAAACTAGAGTATAATCCAAAAAACATAATTTTTTTTATTATTATTCAAAAGTACTATTAAAATCCATGATAAAACAGAGGCTACCCATCCACACAAAAGGACACAACACTGGCAGAAAAATTCAATAGCGGCTCAAAGAAATTTAAAGTGCGAATAGATAAATATGTGCAAATATGCAAATTTTACTAGTGCAAAAATTTTTTTTACTACTGCAAAACAAATTTTTTGGCAGCATTAAATCCTCTGCAAATGCAATAGCATGCATGTGAATTAAGTGAAACATTTTTTATCATAATTTTCCTGAACCAAAAAAGGTCTCATACATCCAGTGAGCAGAAAGATTTCAGAGGAATTTGCATGTCAAAAAATTATTGTATGTGTGCAAAAAATTGCAAATTTTACCACAGCACTCAAGCAAAAGAGTAGATTACAGATAGAGCAGTGCAGTTTCTCCTGCAAGACAGGTGTGCTGCAAATTGACCTAATAAATTGTTAACACCAAGTGGTCACAAATAGTAAGCAAAAAAAGGCCCATAGATAAAATTTACACAGATTACAAAAAAGTAAGAGCAGGAGAAACTTACAAAATAGCCAGTGTATGTCCTGTCACCCCAACGCATGTTTCGTTTCGCCTCCTGATGAAGTGAAGTATGAAAAGTTTATTTCATGGAAAAGTAAGAAGTTATTTCATTTGTTGTATTGCACTGTGAGAAGTTTATACATCTTGTGAAAGACAATCACTTTGGCCCCTATGACATTACTAGGAGCATTAGAATACAAGTGCGTTCTAGACCAGCACAGAGACCTGCTTCTGCAACATTCAAGACTAGCAATAGATGACAGGGCAATGTTTCATTTTTGCACCTTTTATTTTTAGCCATAACTTATCTTATATTTTGATCAACATAGCTGTATGTGCACTCGTTTTTTTGCACGACAAGTTATCCTTTTTGAATACACTATCACTATTCATTTTACGTACTTTAGCAGGAAAGAAATTCCAAGTGCGGTGACAGAATGAAAACTATGCAATTCTTTCATTGTTATAGGGGTTTTGTTTTTATGGCATTAATTGTGTGGTAAAAATGACCTGGAACCCTGATTGTCAAGGTTTGTGCAATTACAGTGATAGCAAACTATATTTTTTGGGCAGTGGGAGTCGGTACTGGCTCTCTTTGGCTGTGGTATCATTTACAGTTGTAAAGGGAGAAGAAAAATTAGCATGCAAACCACGGGGATCACCAAGTAAATAATAAGTAAATCTTTATTCAGGTGACAACACTGTTTAAAAACATTAAATATTGCATAAAGCAAAAAAAGACACACACACACAGGCCCACAATAGGTCACTGCCCTTGCCAAACCCCCAGTAAACAATAATATGTCCAAGGCTACACCATGGGCATGTGGAAAATAATAATCAGATCATAATAATGTGGCCAATTATGCTAAACATCCATGTTGATAAGTATGACAAAGGATGATACATAAAAAAAGTATCAACAGAATAATGTAATACAGGGTGGGCCATTTACTGTATATGGATACACCTGGGTGGGCCATTTATATGGATATACCTAAATAAAATGGGAATGATTGGTGATATCAACTTCCTGTTTGTGGCACATTAGTGTATGGGAGGTGACTATGGTGGCCATGTTGAAGTCGGCCATTTTGTATGCAACTTTATAAATGGCCCACCCAGATGTATCCATATAAATGGCGTACCCTGTATAATACATGAAAAAGTATCAACCAAATTATATTATATCAAACAGACCATGAGGTGAATAAGATGTTGCACATGGAGCCACATGGACAAATGTAGAATGATGGTCAATAGAAATGGCCAGAAAGAGTTGGCACAAAAAGAAGCGCGGTGTAGCAATATGAATCCTAGGATTCAGGAGAGACCATAAAAAAGAAATAACAACAGTCAGAGAAAGCATCCAAGAATCCACATGCTACCTGGACCTAGGCAAGGTGAGACCCACATGTCAAAGTACTGTCAAGAATGAACACAATGCTGTGGGTAGAAGAAATGGAGGAGGCAAGGGCACAGGATGCGTCCAACGCGTGTCTCCAGACAAACTGGCTTCCTCAGGGGCAGTGGCTACTTTTTCTTCTCCCTTTTAGACTTGCACTATTTTAGCACGTAACGGGAGATCCCTGTTGGTGTTGGTGGTGACCTCCAGTTGTGTTTAGTATCATTTACAGCTGTGTTCAAAAGGTTACATACCCCGCATAATTTTTGCTTTTTTGGCCTTTTTTCAAAGAATATGAATGATAACACCAAAAGTTTTTCTCCACTCATGGTTAGTGGTTGAGTGAAGCCATTTAGTGTCAAACTACTGTGTTTTCTGTTTTTAAATCATAACAATAACCCAAAACATCCAAATGTTACCCCTATAGCACACTCCACATGGATAGTATGATGATCCTACTGTACCTCGCCCTGCAAAGTATGGTGACCCAACTGTGATCTCCACACAGTATAATTGGCCCCACATAGTCCTCCATACAGAATGGATCCCACGTAGCCCCATACAGAATAATGGGCCCCACATAGCTTTCATACAGAATAATGAACCCCACATAGTCTTTCATACAGAATAAGTAGCCCCTCCATATAGAATGAGCCCCACATAGTCCTCCATACAGTCTAATTGGTCCCTTATTTTCTCCAATATCTTAGGCCAAATAGGGCCAGATTAGCCCTCAGGTCAGAGTTTGACATGTGTGTGCTAGAAAAATGCCAACTAATATAGCTGGAAATTGCCGCATTTGAAAGGAGCTGATCTCCTGAGCCCCCTCCTCATTCAGTCACCCAGTGCATGATATACAGTTAAGTCTATATACGTACACATGTTTTGGGCACATTATTTTGTGGCATATCGTGATTTATAGCTATGACAGGTTATTCTGCACTTGTTAGTGCGGCTTTCCTCACAGATTGCACAGCTTTCTTGTCATAAAAATATCTGCTTGTGGAGGAACATGTGACCAGACCAGTTTCTCCACCTCCTCCAATTGAAATTCAGCTTTGCCATGAGAGGTGTTTTTCTATTAGTGTTTGTCAAGTTTAATGCAAATACATCTGTAAGTACTGCAAAATTGTGCTGCAAAAATATTTGGTAAAAATGATATAACATTGGCAACCTGTTTATTTGTACCGCTTTCTTACTAAAACCGTATTGGTTTGTACTGATTCTTTTCATTATATGATCTTTTTTTCTTCTTTGAGACAAGCTTCAAAAGTGGATTCTTGCAAAAAGAGAGCAATGCATTGCGGGAATTCTGAAGATTATTTCAAAATAAGATCTTAATCCATTAACACAAAATTCTATTTGCAGATTATATCAGATATAAATTTTCCTAGTAGTAAATTACTTTAAACTCCAGAGAAACTTGAAAAGTATAAAAAAAATATGTATATATTATATTATGTCGAAAAAGATCAATAGGCAAAACAGAAATGTTTAAAAATAATTTCTGATGTATTACTTATATACTTTTAACAAGGGCCATCTGAGGGTGGACCCTGCTTTTTTCAGAGTGTTGACAAAATCGGCAAGGTGTGTATATGCCAGATGGAGGCTGGCTGATGATATTTAGGGCTCATTCAGACTTTAGTTTTTTCAAGTATGAGAAATACAGATGATTTTCATCTGAGCTTTTTTCAAGTTTGGTCAGTCAGTGTTTCCCATATGCGAAATGCTGAGTTTGATCTGACACTCAGATCAATATCGAAACTGTCTACGTGATTTTGCACAGAACAGTCAGGCCTTTACATGTAAACAGTCTCATAGACTATCATTGGTACGAGTGCTATCCATGGTGAACACGGATAGCACTAGAAAAAAGACGACTGAGGCGCGATCTAATAACCATGTATATAAGGGGACAATACATATATCTCTCCAAGGATCTGTTTATACCAAGGAAGGTGACGGTCACAAGGGGGCATTCTCTGTGTCTGGAGGAGAAAAGGTTTTTCCACCAACATAGAAGAGGATTCTTTACTGTTAGGGCAGTGAGAATCTGGAATTCCCTGCCTGAGGAGGTGGTGATGGCGAACTCAGTCGAAGGGTTCAAGAGAGGCCTGGATGTCTTCCTGGAGCGTAACAAAATTGTATCTTACAGTTATTGTTAGGTTCTTTAGAAGGACGAAGATCTGGGGATTTATTCTGACAGAATTTTATAGGCTGAACTGGATGGACTAATGTCTTTTTTCGTCCTTACTAACTATGTTACTATGTTATTTATGTGAAGAGAAACTGCTGTGTGAATGAGCCCTTAAATTCACACATAAATGGTTGTAGCTTGCCAAGTTCAGGAAAATAATTACAAAATAAATGACCAGATTGTATAGATGTCTTGAGACTTTAAATTAGTTCTAATCAAACCAACAAATGGGCAGCATGAATATAACAAACAGTCCAAAATCTGTATAATAATAAACATATATTAGATAATGCAGGTAAAATGTAATGACAATTAAAAACCATATTAAAAATGAACTTACATTGGTAGAAAAGGTGGAACATCATAAATCCCTTATGATGACCCTTGAATATAAATCAATTCCAATAATACAGATAAGGCTGGTTTCACATTTGCGTCTGTTTGCGCAGCCTTTCATCCGCAGCAATCAGAATGCGTCTTGTTTACCTATCTTTAACATGGTGTACGCAGGGGCATGCATTTGCATCAGTTCGCATGCGTCAGCGTACGCATGTGTTGTTTTTCGTGTGCGGCGAGGTCCGGCGAACCCAACATGTTGGATTTTTGGAAGTGTCAGAAATCCGTCAAATATGCGCATTCATGCACATGCAAATGACTGGGTCAAAAACCGCATTACTGTCTATGGGAACGCATGCATACGCAAGGACATGCGTACGCACATGCTTTCTACACACATGTGTTTTTTTAAGGAGTTGTTCCAGGAAGTGATTCAACCACCTGCTAATTGATAGCTCTATAAGTGTGGACACTGCAAGGCCATAACACTCTGGACGATACCACAACACTGGCTATATAAGTATAGAACCTTAGAAAATGTCATCCTCCCTCACTGCTGTTTGTACTTTGTACTAAAAAAAAATTCTGTTTACTTTTAGACGTGTTGACTGTCCTGGTGCAGTGGTTGGCTCTTGGTTGGCTCCTGGTGCAGCGGTTTTCTCCTGTTCGTCTCCTGGTGAACTCTCTGGTGCTGTGGGTGTCTCCTGGTTGTCATCTGATGCAGCGGTTTTCTCCTGGTCGTCTCCTGGTGCTATGGATGTCTGCTGTTGCTGCCGTCTGTCCCTGACGTGTGCTGAGTGCTGTGCTGTTGGACTACTGCCTGTAATGTAAGTATTTGTGTCCTTTTTTTTTGTCTACATTGTTTTTGGATCTTTGCAAGTTTAATTTTTCTTCTCTGTTCTTTTCTGTAGTGTTTCACTTGACTGCTGCCTGCTCTTCAAAATGTCCTCAAGCGAATAACTGACGTCTTCCCAGGGTGGGCCCGGCAAAGATTATGTAGTCACATTTGCTATACTGATTGGTGTGTATTGACTGGCAATACTTCACATTTGCTAAATCATTTAATTTCTTTACAGGTACCTGGCAGTGATGAAGAGCAGGAGCAGTCGAATGGAGAGGATTCTTCCCAGGGTCGTTGGGATTGTCACGCCGTGCTCACCTGGGGGCGGGACCTCGGTCCCGACGTCATCTCTTCCGGAGCTGCGGTCACTGCGGGGGTCCCGTAGGGTGCGCACGCGCAGCTCTCGTCCCCGGGCCTCCTCCTACATGTCACGTTTGCGCTTGCGCGCTCCTGTCAGTGCTGTATAGGGCTCGGTCCTCTCTATGGTAATGGAGGACCTGACCCGGAACCTGTAGTGGTCATGTGCTTTCTGGCTAGTTCCTGACCCGGAACCAGTAGTAGTCATGTGCTATATCAGACGACCTCCCCCTAGGGGAGGTGCCTGATTATTGTTGTGCTTCCTGGCTTGGTCTGCCGTGTCCCTGCCTGGCTGTGCGCTGTACTCAGGTCCTCTGCCTTGCACTCTGTTGTGCCTCTTGGCACACGCTCTGAATCTGCACTCAGCTTTGTACTTGGTTGTGCCTCCTGGCACACGCTCTGACCCTGTGTTCTGTCTCGTACTCGGTTGTGCCTCCTGGCACATGCTCTGACACTGTACTCTGTCTCATACTCGGTTGTGCCTCCTGGCACACGCTCTTACCCTGTACTCTGTCTTATACTCAGTCGTGCCTCCTGGCACACACTCCGATTCCGTGCTCTGTCTTATACTCAGTTGTACCTCCTGGCACACCTGCTGCCTGACTCAGTGCTCTGACGTGCTCCTTGCACGCTTCCTGCTTCACTCACACCCGGACGAACGAAGTCTCTGTATACCACGTGTTCCCGTGTCCACACTTTACACGTTCCTGCAGACACTCTCACCCACTCGTGTCTCCTGTGAGCCGGCCGCCTGGTGCCAGCAGTCGTGGTGCCTCACCCCCTGGGGCTTGCCCCTGACACTCCCTGTATAGGGGGTGGTCTTCACTAGGTCAGCTCGCCCTGGGAGGGTTGGTGTCACGACCTAGAGGGTCCACTCCAGGAGTCGTCACAGTATAATCAGGCCATGGACCCCGCTGGTGCCACCACCTCCATCCAAAAGGAACTGGTGTTCCTACGGGAGAGTCAGACCAGGATTATGGTCTTTTTGAAATCCATGGAGTCTCGTTTGTCGGCCATACAATCCGTTTCTGCCCAGTCCTCGGCCCCGCACCCGATGCCGCGCCTCGGCAAGCCACCCCGATATAGCGGGGACCCTAAGTTTTGTCGAGGATTTCTGAACCAATGCCGGTTACATTTTGAGCTTTTGCCGCAGCACTATCCCACTGAGCGCGCCCAAATTGCCTTTATTGTTTCACACTTAGAGGGGGAGGCATTAGCATGGGTGAACCCCCTCTGGGAGCGCAATGACCCACTCGTCTCTCGGCTTTCCACCTTTTTGGACACCTTCCGCAAGGTGTTCGACGAGCCGGGCCTCTATCACCGAGTCCCTCTTTAACCTCCATCAGGGTACGCTACCGGTAGGACAGTATGCCATCCGTTTTCGTACCTTGGCCTCCGAACTCGGTTGGAACAACGAGGCTCTCGTAGGGATCTTTTGGCGTGGCCTGTCCAGTCGGATCAAAGACGCACTGGCAGGTCGGGATACTCCCACCTCTTTAGAGGATCTGATCTCACTGGCGACACGCATCGACCTGCGGTTTCAGGAACGTGCCCGTGAATTAGCCAGAGAGAGGAGCTCCTCTCACCTCCTCCGTTCCTGCTCCAAGAAGCCGGGAAACTTCTCCGCCTAGGGTTGATAGGAGAGGCCTCCCTAGGTGTACGTGATTCCTCTCCTCCCCTGCTCGTGTCCGTATTATTGAATCTCGGTGCCAAGCGTTATTCTGAGGAGGCTTTCCTGGATTCTGGCGCAGAGGGGAATTTTATCACACTCGAGGCGGTTAAAAAATACCGGATTCCTGTCAGATCCCTGGAGACTCCTCGGTCGATTGTTTTGGTCAATGGTACGTCCGTGCTGGAGTCCGTTACCCAGGCCACCGAAGAGATCGAGCTGCAGATCGGAGCCCTGCACCTGGAGAAGATCTCCTTCCTCGTCTTGTCCACCATGTCTCACGCACTTCTTCTAGGCCTCCCTTGGCTACGGACTCATGAGCCAACCCTGGACTGGCGGTCGGGCGAGATACTCCGATGGGGACCGTTCTGTCAGGAGAAGTGCCTGTTGCCCGTCCGTCTGATGAACTCTGCCGGTCCATCCCCGGCACCTACAGGTCTGCCGTCGGCTTACTGGTCCTTTGCAGATGTTTTCGACAAGAAGGAGGCCGAGACTCTGCCCCCCCATCGGCCATATGACTGTCCGATTGACCTCATTCCTGGTTCTACGCCACCCAGGGGTAGGATATACCCGCTATCCCCTGCTGAGACCCAAGCTATGTCTGACTATATCCAGGAGAACCTTGCTAGAGGTTTCATCCGTAAGTCCTCCTCGCCCGCGGGAGCGGGATTTTTCTTTGTAAAAAAGAAGGACGGCTCCCTCCGTCCTTGCATAGACTACCGAGGCCTGAACAATATCACGGTCAAGAACAAGTACCCATTGCCATTGATCCCGGAGCTCTTTGACCGACTTAGAGGAGCTCGAATTTTCACCAAACTGGATCTTCGTGGGGCCTACAACTTGATCCGCATTCGTTCCGGGGATGAGTGGAAGACCGCCTTTAACACCAGAGACGGTCACTACGAGTACTTGGTCATACCCTTCGGCCTCTGCAATGCCCCAGCGGTTTTCCAGGAGTTCGTGAATGACGTCTTCCGGGATATGCTGTACTCCTGCGTGGTAGTCTATCTGGATGACATCCTCGTTTTTTCTCCAGACCTCTCCGCCCACAGAAAGAACGTGCGTCAAGTCCTCCAGCGCCTGAGGGAGAACCGCCTTTATGCCAAGCTTGAGAAATGTGCCTTCGAGCAAACGTCCCTGCCATTCTTGGGGTACATTATCTCAGAATCAGGTCTATGCATGGATCCGGCAAAAGTGTCCGCCGTCCTCGATTGGCCACAGCCCCATGGGGTGAAGGCAATCCAACGCTTCCTTGGTTTTGCGAACTACTACCGACAGTTCGTTCCTCATTTTTCCTCGTTGGTTCGCCCCATCTCGTCCCTTATCTGCAAGGGAGCTAACCCAAAGGCTTGGCCCTCTGAGGCTGAAGAGGCCTTCCAGTCGTTGAAACAAGCCTTCGCCGCTGCTCCGGCGCTTCACCGACCTGAGGTTAGTAGACCTTTCACTCTCGAGGTAGACGCATCCTCTACTGGGGCTGGCGCAGTCCTTCTGCAGAAATCCTCTTCTGGACGTTTTGTCACCTGTGGCTTCTTTTCTAAAGTATTTTCCTCCACTGAGCAGAACTACTCCATTGGCGACAAAGAGCTATTGGCCATTAAGTTGGCCTTGAAGGAGTGGAGGTACTTACTGGAGGGTGCCATACATCCATTCAAGATCTTCACAGACCATAAGAACCTGGCGTACATCCAGTCCGCACAGAGGCTCAATCCTCGGCAAGCCAGGTGGTCCCTATTCTTCGCCCGCTTTGACTTTGAGCTACATTTTCGGCCCGGCGATAAGAACGTTAGAGCGGATGCGTTGTCAAGATCATTCCTGTCGTCTGATGCAGAGGAAGAACCCTCTCATATCATTGATTTATCCAAAGTAATTACTGTGGCTCCTGTCAGGTTAACCACGTTACCTCCGGGAAGAACCTTTGTGGCTGAGAATAACCGAAGACGAGTGCTAAATTGGGGACATTCGTCCAAGATTGCCGGCCACGTTGGTGTCAAAAAGACTTTGGACTTAATCTCTCGCCATTATTGGTGGCCTTCACTCTCCCAGGATGTTAAAGACTTTGTAGCATCTTGCCCGTCCTGTGCCCAGAACAAGATACCCAGACAACCACCCTCCGGTCTTCTGTTCCCGCTTCCCATTCCGTCGGCTCCATGGCAGCACATAGCCATGGATTTCATTACTGATCTGCCTTGTTCTTCCGGTTGTACTGTGGTCTTGGTGGTTGTAGACCGATTTTCAAAGATGGCTCACTTCATTCCTCTTCCCGGACTACCCTCTGCTCCTGACTTGGCGAAGATCTTCATTTCCCATATCTTCAGGATTCACGGCTTCCCCCAGCACATCGTGTCAGATAGAGGGGTCCAATTCACCTCCCGGTTCTGGAGAGCTCTATGCGGACTCATGAAAGTGTCATTGGATTTCTCTTCCGCCTATCACCCCCAAACCAATGGGCAGGTGGAACGTACCAACCAGATCCTTACATCCTATCTCCGGCATTTTTCTAATGCTCATCAGAATGACTGGGTCGGTCTACTTCCTTGGGCTGAGTTCGCCTACAATAATCACTCCAGTGAATCGTCTACCAAGTCTCCTTTCTTCATCGTCTTTGGACAGCATCTCAATGTGCCTCTACCGGTACTTCCTGTCTCGGGGGTACCTGCTGCCGATTCTCAGTCTGTGGAGTTCTCCAGGGTATGGCAGGAGACCAAAACCGCTCTCGAGAAAGCACGGGACAGAATGAAATTACACGCTGACAAGAGGCGCCTGGACGTTCCTCCACTTCTCCCTGGTGACAAGGTGTGGCTCTCCACCAAATACGTCCGCCTTAAGGTACCATCTTACAAACTGGGTCCCCGTTACATTGGTCCTTTTGAGGTCCTCAGGCGGATTAATGATGTTGCTTACAAATTGAAGCTGCCTCCTTCACTCCGTATTCCCAATTCCTTCCATGTGTCTCTCCTAAAACCTGTGGTTCTTAACCGATTTCATCCTTCTCCAGGCCACACACCCCAGCCTGTTGGCTTGGGGGATGAGTTTGAGGTGAATGACATTTTGGCCATGAAGAAGGTAAGAGGGAGAACCATGTTCCTGGTCGATTGGAAGGGTTTTGGCCCCGAGGAGAGGTCATGGGAACCCAGGGAGAATATCCACGCACCCCAGATTTTGTCTAAGTTCCTCTCCAGTTTTAGAAAGAGGGGGCGTAAAGGGGGGGGTACTGTCACGCCGTGCTCACCTGGGGGCGGGACCTCGGTCCCGACGTCATCTCTTCCGGAGCTGCGGTCACTCCGGGGGTCCCGTAGGGTGCGCACGCGCAGCTCTCGTCCCCGGGCCTCCTCCTACATGTCACGTTTGCGCTTGCGCGCTCCTGTCAGTGCTGTATAGGGCTCGGTCCTCTCTATGGTAATGGAGGACCTGACCCGGAACCTGTAGTGGTCATGTGCTTTCTGGCTAGTTCCTGACCCGGAACCAGTAGTAGTCATGTGCTATATCAGACGACCTCCCCCTAGGGGAGGTGCCTGATTATTGTTGTGCTTCCTGGCTTGGTCTGCCGTGTCCCTGCCTGGCTGTGCGCTGTACTCAGGTCCTCTGCCTTGCACTCTGTTGTGCCTCTTGGCACACGCTCTGAATCTGCACTCAGCTTTGTACTTGGTTGTGCCTCCTGGCACACGCTCTGACCCTGTGTTCTGTCTCGTACTCGGTTGTGCCTCCTGGCACATGCTCTGACACTGTACTCTGTCTCATACTCGGTTGTGCCTCCTGGCACACGCTCTTACCCTGTACTCTGTCTTATACTCAGTCGTGCCTCCTGGCACACACTCCGATTCCGTGCTCTGTCTTATACTCAGTTGTACCTCCTGGCACACCTGCTGCCTGACTCAGTGCTCTGACGTGCTCCTTGCACGCTTCCTGCTTCACTCACACCCGGACGAACGAAGTCTCTGTATACCACGTGTTCCCGTGTCCACACTTTACACGTTCCTGCAGACACTCTCACCCACTCGTGTCTCCTGTGAGCCGGCCGCCTGGTGCCAGCAGTCGTGGTGCCTCACCCCCTGGGGCTTGCCCCTGACACTCCCTGTATAGGGGGTGGTCTTCACTAGGTCAGCTCGCCCTGGGAGGGTTGGTGTCACGACCCAGAGGGTCCACTCCAGGAGTCGTCACAGGGATCATGTGTCTCAGGAGGAAAAATGGAGTGTAAGTATTCTTATCATCAGAGTTGTAATACAATTTTTTTCATTTTTACTTAAAATTTTTTTTTCTATTTTATCTATAGGTTTCATAACGGGAAGAAGCCACACTCGAGCAACTTATTCACCTTGTGCAAGAGCGAGTACCGTTGTGGGACACCCGTGACCATCAGCACTCTGACAATATGGTGATTCGACGGCTCTGGGAAGAAGTGGCAACATCGCTGCTGCCTGGTTGGGACTGTGCCACGCAGCGTGCCAGAACAGATTTTGGTAAGTATTGCAATGTGGTCTGAAATGGCAGTGAACCTGTGAATGGATGTGCATTGTTTTCTAATTATTATTTTTTTTTTCTCCTTCACAGTGAAGCGAATCAAAAACCTTTGGCGCTCGATGAAGGACCGCTTCAACAAGAACATGAGAGAGGAGGTTCGGGTTCGAAGTGGTTCAGCTGCAAGGTCCCAGAAATACAATTACCACCGGGACCTTGCCTTTCTGAGGCCAGAGGCTTGCTCAGTGAATGTAAGTAAAGATATATATGTGTGTATATATAGATATATAATATTTTTTAACAATAATGTTTATTTTTTTTTCCCCACACAGAACCTGGAGCAGTACAACACAACCTTGATTTTTTCATTAATGTTTTTCTCTTTTCCACACAGAACCTGGTGCTGCACAACACAACCCGGAGCATCCTCTGTTGAAGCGGCCCCTCATCTACCAGCCACTGAATAGACGCAGTCCCAATCATCCACCAGCAATGGAGCAACCTTGCAGGCTTCACAGGCTGGGGAAGAGGCAGCCAGTCCATCAGGTTTTCCCCTCTCCCAGCCCTCTGCCGCTACTTTTGCTGGGTCTTCTCGTCAGCGGCAGAGGGCCTGGGAGAGGTCAGGCATGCCCGAGTTTATGCAATTAAGCTTGGTCTTCCAGGATGGGACTAGGTTGATTGCTGACAGAGTGAAGAGTGGGTTCAAGGAAGTCAACAAATGCCTTGACTGCCTGGAAGCCGACCTTGAGAGACCGGCGCAACATTTTTTTCTGCAAATGAGCAGAGCGTGTTGGAAAACCTTACACCTCAACTCCTTACACCTGAACATCATGCAAGCCTGCCAGGTTGCTTACAGCCATGCATTGCAGCATCACCTGTCCCAGCAGCAGTCACAAACCTACAATCAACAGGTCGGAGGATATTACCAGCAGCCAATCTACTTTTCCAGCTCCCACAGCACTGAACTATCCACCACTACCACTGCCTCCAGTTCACTGAGCGACCACGCTGCCAAGGTTCATCAACCCTGCAGCAGGCAGCATCCACCATGTTCCAGAGTCCAGCACCCATGCAGCCAGCAGTATCAACGATGCTGCCCAGTTCAGCACCCCTGCAGCCAGGAGTATCCACAATACAGCCCAGTCCAGCACCATGCCAGATGACTGCAACAGAGGCCACCACTCCCACTCGGCCAAGAAAAGCGAGGTCCAAAAAAAAATATTGCCACCAGGACAAAAACCAGGAGCCAAAAAACTATGCCCATATTGAACTTACCACCTCCACCCTCACCTACCAATTTGTCAATACATTCCCTTGTGTCTGTTCATTCCAGTTTGTCTATTGATTCCCATGATTCCACTTTGTCATCTATCCCCAATGTCTCCACTGCCATCTCTGATCCAATCCTTCAATTTGTTGCCCCTTCCCCTGTAACCACTTTCTTATCAACTACCACCCAATCCTCACAGCTCCACACCACCAAGGTCCACCCCATCTGACCCTCACATAAACCCCAAAGAAAAAAACAATCACCCCAACCTTAACCCTTCTTTTTTGTTAAAGTTTTGAAATTGAAAGTTGTATTTTGTTTGTACTATATCTTGTGTTATTTGTATTTTAATGTGCTGCTGACACAAACACACTTTATTTTTGAGGGAAAGTACACTACCGTTCAAAAGTTTGGGGTCACCTAGACAATTTTGTGTTTTCCTTGAAAACTCATACTTTTATTAATCCAATGAGTTGCCAAATGAATTTAAAATCTAGTCCAGACATTGACAAGGTTCAAAGAAAAGATTTTTATTTGAGATAATAACTTTCTCCTTCAAACTTTGCTTTCTTCAAAGAATTCTCCCTTTGCAGCAATTACCACATTGCTGACCTTTTCATTCTAGCAGTTAATTTGCTGAGGTAATCTGGAGAAATTTCACCCCATGCTTCCAGAAGCCCAATCCCACAAGTTAGTTTGGCTTGATGGGCACTTTTTGCGTACCATACGGTCAAGCTACTCCCACAACAGCTTAATGGGGTTGAGATCTGGTGACTGCATTGGACACTCCATTACAGATAGAATACCAGCTGCCTGCTTCTTCCCTAAATTGTTCTTGCATAATTTGGAGGTGTGCTTTGGGTCATTGTCCTGTTGTAGGATGAAATTGGCTCCAATCAAGCGCTGTCCACAGGGTATGGCATGGCATTGCAGAATGGAGTGATAGCCTTCCTTATTCGAAATCCCTTTTACCTTGTTCAAATCTCCCTCTTGACTAGCACCAAAGCAACCCCAGACCATCACATTACCTCCACCATGATTGACAGATGGCATCAGGCACTCTTCAAGCATCTTTTCAGTTGTTTTGCGTCTCACAAATATTCTTCTGTGTGAGCCAAACACCTCAATCTTGGATTCGTCTGTCCATAACACTTTTTTCCAATCTTCCTCTGTCCAATGTCTGTGTTCTTTTGCCCATATTAATCTTTTCCTTTTATTAGCCAATCTCAGATATGGCTTTTTCTATGCCAATCTGCCCTGAAGGCCAGCATCCCGGAGTCGCCTCTTCACTGTAGACGTTGACACTGGCGTTTTGCGTGTACTATTTAATGAAGCTGCCAGTTCAGACCTTGTGAAGCATCAATTTCTCAAACTACAGACTCTAATGTACTTGTCTTGTTGCTCAGTTGTTCAGCAGGGCCTCCCACTTCTCTTTCTACTCTGGTTAGAGCCTGTTTGTGCTCTCCTCTGAAGGGAGTAGTACACACCGTTGTAGGAAATCTTCAGTTTCTTGGCAATTTCTCGCATGGAATAGCCTTATTTCTAAGAACAAGAATAGACTGTCGAGTTTCACATGGAAGTTCTTTTTTTCTGGCCATTTTGAGAGTTTAATGGTACCAACAAATGTAATGCTCCAGATTCTCAACTAGCTCAAAGGAAGGTTGGGTTTATAGCTTCTCTAATTAGCGAAACTGTTTTTAGCTGTGCTAACATACTTGCACAAGGGTTTTCAAGGGTATTCTAACCATCCATTAGCCTTCTTATACAGTTAGCAAACACAAAGTGCCATAAGAACACTGGACAGATGGTTGTTGAAAATAGGCCTCTATACACATATGAAGATATTGCATTACAAACCAGGCGTTTGCAGCTAGAATAGAAGAATATTTAAAATTGAGAGTCCTCAGTGGTTGATACCTTTTAATGGCTAACTGAAAAGATGGTAACAAATTGCAAGCTTTCGAGACTACTCAGGTCTCTTCATCAGGCTAGACTAATACAACATCTGAAGAATCACATATTTATACACAAGACAGCACAGAAATAATGCAATAGAAAAGACAAGTGATGTGAAGCAAAATTGTCATTATGGGAGAGGGTTAAGCATAAATATTGGAGCAGTTCATAGATAAGGACCGTGAAAGTTTTATTGCCCACTGATTGGGTCTAGTTCTGTGTTGTGATGACCTCAGATGGTCTGAAGAGCAAATTCCTTAAATGATGTAAAAAAACATAAATCCATGCGACACATTCATTCCTGCACTGAATGTGTCGAAAGTTTTCATAAATTTGTACTCCGAAATTCTTCTGTCTCTCTGAGACTTGAAGTTACCTTTTAATACAAGTAATTTAATGTCCATCATGCTATGGCCAGGGATACAAAACTGTTTTGCCACAGATAGATCCATTCTTTTTTCTCTTATTGTGTGACAATGAGAATTCATCCTTGTTCTCAGTTTTTGCCCTGTCTCCCCCACATACAGACCCCAGTTGGAAATTTAGTACAAATAATTAAGTACAGCACATTAGATGTGATGCAGCTGAAAGTACCTGGGATCTTGTAGTCCTGATGCGAGTTGGGGATCTTTGTCTTGTCTATGGTCATTATAAATGGACAGGTTTTAAATTTTTTTCTGGTTGCAAGGAAAGGTTCCTGCAGCTGTTGGAGAGCACAGGGAGCTTCTGACAGTTATGCTTCTTAAATTTGGGGGCTGCCTAAAGCACAGCAGTGGGGGGTCTGGAAATATGGATTGTAATCGGGTATCTTTTTGCAGTAAAGGTTGTAATTTCCGTGCAGCTCCCCTTAGCACCACCAGATTTGGATTGTAGGTGACCACTAAAGGCACCCGGTTATTTTCTTCTTTAGATTTGTAATGTAGCTGGTGATTCCTTGATAGTCTGGTGGCTCTTGTAATTTGATTTTCAATTGTTCTTGGATGGTAGCCCTGATTCAAAAAGATCTTTCTGAGGCAACCATGGTGTTTGTCTCTATCCATGGGGTTGGAACATATACGATTGCATCTGATGGCTTGGCTGTAGACAATAGAGTTTTTTATGTGTTTTGGATGGAAACTGTCCCATTTAAGGTATGTTGGACGGTCGATTGGCTTCTGATACAGGAATGTCTCTATTTCATTGTTCTTTAACTTAATGATGGTGTCTAAAAAGTTAATTTCAGTGCTGGAATAGTTGAGTGTTAAGTTGATGGTGGAATGAAATTGATTAAACTGTTTGTGGAACGTCTTTAGCTGTTGCTCAGACTCCGTCCAGATGATTAAAATATCATCAATGAAGCGGTAGTAGGCCAGAGGCCTGATGGGACATGAGGACAAAAAGTCGCTTTCAAGCTTGGCCATGAAGAGATTTGCATACTGTGGAGCCATTTTATTTCCCATAGCTGTGCCAGTCTCCTGTAAATAGATCTTATTGTCAAATTCAAAGTAATTGTGGGTGAGGATAAATTTTGTGAGTTTCACCACAGAATTCGCATCATTCTCGGTGTTTTCCATGAAGGCTTTGCAGGCATTTAATCCATCCTGGTGTGGGATATTAGAGTACTAAGATTCCACATACATGGTGGCCAGGATGGTTCCTTCTGGTAGAGGACCTATTGCTGCTAGTTCATTCAATAATTCAGTTGTGTCTTGAATGTAGCTGGGTGTATCCTTTACCAGGGGTTTAAGAATACCCTCTACCCATCCAGATACCTGCTCAGTAAGAGTGCCCACACATGAAATAATCTGCCTCCCTGGATTTCCAGATTTGTGGATTTTGGGAAGCATGTAGAATTTCCCTATTCTCGGACTCTCTGGTATTAGGTCATTGCCTCTTATGGATCCGTTAGGCAGACCAGATACCAACTTGTTTAGTTCCTTGTAATAGTCCTGTGTAGGATCTGACTACAATTTTCTGTAGTAGCGTGTGTCCTTAAGTTGTTTTCAGAGACTGTATGGCCTTTCTCTCCTGGGCACTGATGTTGGATGCTTGTCTCCTGTTGTTGTCTATGTTGGTGGATTTTATCAAATGTCTGAATGAGTCTATGTATTTATCCAAATGAGGGTTGTGTCCAGGTGGAGGTGTCTAGTCTGACCTTTTATTGAAACAATATTCAAAATATCAAGCCTACCAATGATGGCACTTAGAAACTACACAAATATCCAAAAAGACAGAAAAGCATTGCAATGAAAAGTGTATTATTTGTTAGAGTATGATAGCTATACCATAAAAACACCTAAAAAGAGATATCGGTCCACATGACCAAACATAGGTAAATGTATACATAGAGAACAAATATATCAATAGGAGATAAACCAAGATACTTTTTCCATATGTCTTGTAAACACAACCTGTGCTATTGGTCCTTATGTTCCTATACGGCTACCACAGTATTTGTGGCTCCACTCTATTATTCTAATTGTTATGTCAGGGTATACGATGGTTATGAATACATGCAAACATTCTAATATTGCCGCAATACCCCAGCTGACTTTATATGGGGGTTTTTGTGGCTATATAATTATATGTATCCCTTTGATAGCTACATCTCTATATATATGACTTAGAAATGGATATTTACATTGGTATATCTCTTTATATGGTCTATAATAATGTTAAACTATGCTAATATACATGTATGTAGACATATACCATGGTGTCCCTCTGTGACCAAATTCTGTATTCACATTATTTCACGCTTAGCATTGTAGGTTTTTTCTTTTATATGCTCTCTAGGGTTGCATTGTTTGTGTTCTTATCTGGCCCTCCCTCTTTTATTTCATTGTATTTTGGCAATGCTGCTCATACCAGTGCACACTGATGCCTGCATAGCATTTATCTGTCCGCCTGTTTACATGTGCGGATCCCCTGCTCTGACACGCCGAGTGGGGGCATGGCCATGTGATGGGCGGCATGTTTACACTGTGTGGTTGCAGGCGATGTGGCCATGTTATGCAGGGCATCCCCGACCCCTCCCCTTGCCCTGACGTGTCGGGCGGTGGAGTGATGGGGCAGGGTGGGCGTTCCAGGACATGACGACACACGCCGCTCTCATATCGCTGATACCTCTGCTACTGACATGGCCATCCATGTGGCGGTTTTGTCCTGGTTCACACCTTGTGTAATCTACTAAGTGTACAACTCAGTCTCACAGGATAATCTTACAATATATTCCCTATATGTGCCATTCATGTGCATTACTTTTGCACATTGATCATTTTAAAAAATTCCTGCCTTGTTAGGCTAATTTCACACTTGCTTTTTTTTGCAGCGCGTTTTTCCCGCAAAAAACGCATTGAAAAAATGCATACAAACGCATACAAATGCTGCGTTTTTTTCAAGCATTTTTATGAGCATGCATGAAAAAAACGCAGTGTTTTTATGCGTTTGTATGCGTTTTTAGTGCGTTTTTACCGCGTTTGCATTTTTTTCCAACATTAGGTGGCCCCTCACACTAACCCAAACCATGACTTTACTAACCCTGACCCTAACCCTAACCCTGACCCTAACCCTGACCCTAACCCTAACCCTTAACCAAACCATACTAACCCTAACCCTGACCCTAACCCTAACCCTTAACCAAACCATACTAACCCTAACCCTAACCCTAAACCCTAGCTAACCCTAGCCCTAAACCCCCTTAACTAACCCTAACTCTAACCCAAACCCCTAAATTCCATTGTCCAACTAATGGTAAAAAAAAAAACACATGCGCAAAAAAACGCATACATAAGCATGCCAATGCGCACATATGCGCACCCATAGACTTATAATGGGTGTCTTGCTGTAAAAAAACGCATTGTGTGCGCATGCGTTTTTTTGAGGCAAGTCGGACGCCCAAAAAATGCAACAGGATGCATTTTGTGCCCAGGCACGAGGAAGCCTTCTGCACTGTCTGTGACAGATCGCTGATCTGTCACAGCCATCTGTGATGTGACAGATCAGCGATCTATCACATGACAGTTATGTCCCCCCTGGGACATTGTAATAAGGTTAAAAAAAAAAAAAAAAAGTTTAAAAATAATTTATAAAAAATCGCTAAATAAATAAAAAAAATTCCCTAATAAATTCATTTTTTTGAAATAAAAAAACAATAAAAGTATACATATTTGGTATCGCCGCGTCCGTAATGACCCACCCTATAAAACTGTCCCATTAGTTAACCCCATTAGCGAACCCCTTAAAAAATAATAAAGCTTTATCATCAAACAGCCAAACAAAAAGTGCAATAACGCATGATCAAAAAGATGGATATAAATAACCATGGTACCGCTGAAAACGTCATCTTGTCCCGCAAAAAACGAGCCACTATACAGCATCATCAGTGAAAAAATTAAAAAGTTATAGCTCGCAGAATAAAGCGATGCAAAAGTAATTATTTTTTATATAAAATTGTTTTCATTGCGTAAAAGCGCCAAAACATAAAAAAAGACATAAATGAGGTGTCGCAGTAATCGTACTGACCCAAAGAATAAAACCGCTTTATCAATTTTACCGCACGCGGAACGGTGTAAACGCACCCCCGAAAAGAAATTCTTATAATGCTGGTTTTTGTTCATTCTGTGTCCCAAAAATCGGAATAAAAAGCGATCAAAAAATGTCACGTGCCCGAAAATGGTACCAATAAAAACGTCAACTTGTCCCGCAAAAAACAAGACCTCACATGACTCGGTGGGTCAAAATATGGAAAAATTATAGCTCTCAAAATGTGGTGATGGCAAAAACTATTTTCACAATAAAAAGCGTCTTTTAATGTGCGGCAGCTGCCGAAAATAAAAACCCACCATAAATAGTAAATCAAACCCCCTTTATCACCCCCTTAGTTAGGGAAAAATAATATTAAAAATATGTATTTATTTCCATTTTCCCATTAGGGTTAGAGCTAGGGTTAGGGCTAGGGTTAGGGCTGAGATTAGGGTTAGGGGTGTGTTGGGGTTAGGTCTGGAGTTAGAATTGGGGGGTTTCCACTGTTTGGGCACATTAGGTGCTCTCCAAACGCAACATGGCGTCTGATCTCAATTCCAGCCAATTCTGCATTGAAAAAGTCAAACGGCGCTCCTTCCCTTCTAAGCTCTGCCATGTGCCCAAACAGTATTTTACCCTCACATATGGGGTATTAGCCTACTCCGGACAAATTGCAAAACAACTTTTGGGGTCCATTTTCTCCTGTTACCCTTAGGAAAATAAAAAATTGGGGGCAAAAATATCATTTTTGTGGAAAAAATTATGACTTCTTTTATTTTCACGCCCGGGCATTATAAACTTCTGTGAAGCACTAGGGGGTTCAAAGTGCTCACCACACATCTAGATAAGTTCCTTAGGGGGTATAGTTTCCAAAATGGGGTCACTTGTGGGGGGTTTCCACTGTTTAGGCACATCATGGGCTCTCCAAATGCAACATGACACCTGCAGACCATTCCATCAAAGTCTGAATTCCAAAATGTCACTACTTCCGTTTTGAGCCCTGACGTGTGCCCATACAGTAGTTTTCTCCCAGATATGGGGTATTAGCGTACTCAGGACAAATTGGGCAACAACTTTTGGGGTCCCATTTCTCCTGTTACCATTGGGAAAATAAAAAAATTGCAGACTAAAAGATCATGTTTGTAGTAAAAATGATTTTTTTATTTTCACGCCCGGGCGTTATAAACTTCTGTGAAGTCCTTGGGGCTTCAAAATGCTCACCACATATCTAGATAAGTTCCTGGCGGGTCTACTTTCCAAAATGGTGCCATTTGTGGGGGGTTTCCACTGTCTAGGTACATCAGGGACTTTCCAAATGCGGCATGGTGTCCAATCCCAATTCCAGACAAAAAAGTCAAATGGCGCTGCTTCCCTTCTGAGCTCTGCCATGCGCCCAAATAGTGGTTTACCCCCACATATGGTGTATCAGTGTACTCAGGACAAACTGCACAATAACTTTTGGGGTCCTGTTACCGTGGAAAATAAAAATTGGGGGTGAAAAGATCATTTTTGTGGAAAAAATATGATTTTTTAATTGTACGGCTGTACATTATAAACTTCTGTGAAGCCCTTGTGGGTTCAAAATTCTCACCACATATCTAGATAAGTTCCTTGGGGGGGCCTAGTTTTCAAAATAGGGCTACTTGTGGGGGGTTTACACTGTTTAGGTATGTCAGGGGCTCGCCAAACGTGACATGGCGTCCAATCTGAATTCCAGCCAATTTTGCATTGAAAAAGTCAAATGGCGCTCCTTCCCTTCTGAGCTCTGCCATGTGCCGAAACAGTGGTTCCCCCCACATATCAGGTATCAGCGTACTCAGGACAAATTGCACAATAACTTTTGCAGTCCAATTTCTCCTGTTACCCATGGTAAAATTAAAAAAATTGGACCTGAAGTAATTTTTTTGTGAAAAAAAAGTTAAATGTTCATTTTTTTAAAACATTCAAATATTCCTGTGAAGCACCTGAAGGGTTAATAAACTTCTTGAATCTGGTTTTGAGCACCTTGAGGGGTGCAGTTTTTAGAATGGTGTCACTTTTGGGTATTTTCTATCATATAGACCCCTCAAAGTGACTTCAAATGTGATGTGGTCTGTAAAAATAAAATGGTGTTGCAAAAATGAAAAATCGCTGGTCAACTTTTAACTCTTATAACTTCCTAACAAAAAAAAATTTTGGTTCCAAAATTGTGCTGATGTAAAGTAAACATATGTGAAATGTTATTTATTAAGTTTTTTTGTGCGCCATATCTCTGTGATTTAAGGGCATAAAAATTCAAATTTGGAAAATTGCAAAATTTTCAAAATTTTCACCAAATTTCCATTTTTTTCACAAATAAACGCAAGTTATTTGAATGAAATTTTACCACTAACATGAAGTACAATATGTCACGAGAAAACAATGTCAGAATCAGAGGGATCCATGGAAGCGTTACAGAGTTATTACCTCATAAAGGGACAGTGGTCAGAATTGTAAAAATTGGCTCGGTCTTGAACGTGCAAACCACCCTTGGGGGTTAAGGGGTTAAAAAAGTTCAATATTGATTTCTTGTCTGCATAATGGGTTAAAATTGTTCTGCCAAATTTAGTCCTACAAATAACTTTCTTATACAGGGTCGCCCATGGAAAAAGTAGCCTGCTGAATTTCATGCATGACTTTGACTGTCCTGTTCTATGAAGGCCTTGGTTTCTTCATTATTTTGACAGCTAGTTTGATGCCTATTCTTAGCCAGACTCTGAATGCAACATTTAGCTGTTGGTTTAGTTCCTGGGTACTTGTCAATGAAAACATCTTGCTCTTCCGTAATTGATCTGCTTTGTTCATAACCTTCCACAATAGCTGTTCCAGTTTCAGCACCATTTATCTGAGACGAGGTTCACAGAAGAACTGAACAGGAAGTAAAAATACTGCCGGAACACTGCACACTGCGAGATCCCACATGGTCAGCGTGCCCGTTGCTACAATATCCTTCCAAAGAGTATAGCACTTATATTTTAGGATACTTTTCTATGGGCCACCATGTACTAGTATAGTAGACCCCTATCTTAGCATAGTCACATACTATAGTTTAGTCCGTGTTTGGTCCAGACACAGAACACACACTGGCTTTAGCTTCTGCATCATGTTTAGTCCCATTCGGTTAGCCTATCATTGCTTCCCATGTATTAACTTGCCGATACCAGTGAAACATCAGTCCTAGAGACCTAGAAAGGTAAAGGAAAGTCTTTACAAAGTTGTTGAACTTTTTAAGTACTGTAGATTTTAATGGTAACATGTTCAAAGTGCAATTTTTCTTTAAAATTCTTTGTAAAAGAACATCTTTCTTTTGAAGGTAACAAAACTAATTTTAGGGTAGAATGGACATTTCTTTCTGTGAAATGCCGTGCACACTATTCACTGTGTGAGCATCATGACTGTACTGTTAGCAGGTTATTCGGGAAGACCTAATCCTATATTTGATGAATTTATGTATTGATTGATCTCACGTAAAAATGTTTATATAATAGGCATCTACAATGATGAAAAAAAACCTTTAAACCAAAATGGCATTTTCGCAAGTTTCCTACACAAAAATCACTTGAAAATTGCTGAATTTGGTTTGTACTGTGAGGACTTTACATCTTATGGATCTGAATGATGAAAATAATCATACTTGCTTTATGGGTCAGTGATCTAACTTCCAATTTGTTTTTCCAGACTCCGAATATGATTGAATATCCCTTCCTGTCTGGGAGACAGCGAGAATTATTGTGTTAGAATGACAGGCGTGACTGATTTGTTTTTATGTTACATATCCTTTCATTTTCTCTTAGTGTGGGCTATAGTTAAAAACAATGGTGGAGAAATGGTGATAAACAACAAAAATATATTCATAAACAGTGTAATTATAAGGAAGTAGTAAATACTTAGTCCTTATGCTGGATACGCAGGCACAATGCTTAATATACAACTAGACTATAATTCTTAAAGGTGTTCTCCAGGACTCCAATAGTGATTACCTATCCTTAGCATAGATTGTCAATATTAGATAAGTACCTCCTGTCTTCTGAGCATAACACCTACTTTTAGAGTTTTTTGCTGAATTTTTGGAAAATAAGTTCCCAAAACAAAATGATCTCAAAAATGATCATTTTGGATTGGAGAATTGGCGAGTAGAGATGAGCGAATTTGTTCGGATTTTGTCCCTGAATCTAATTTTGACATATTCGAGCCATATTCGAACACTATTCGTGCCGAATGTTTGTCTTATGATCGGTTCTGAACATATTCAGAAATTTCTACTCCAATTAACTCTAATCACACTCTGCAGTGTTCGACGAATTTGCAAAAACAATATTCGATTCCGATCGTATTCGGAACCGAATCCGAACAAATTCGCTCATCTCTATTGACGAGTTTCTGCCAAAAGACTCACCATAAAATTTAGCATGAAGGCAGCTTTATTGTGCACCAAACACATCTCTGTGCTTTTCTTAGTGACTATACAAATCCCCTTAAAAAACACCTTCCCAGTGAATTTTTTGGCAAATGCCACAAATGAAAATAAGAGAGACCTAATCTGAAATGCTGCACAGCCCTATAATACAGCTATCTGATACCTTCCTCACTGTGGAGGTTGGCACCCTAAAGTACGATTTTGGCGCCCCCATTCAACGAGGGCTGTCCCTCGCTCCCCTACCAGTCCCTGATGTGACAGGAGGGAAAATAATATGCAGATAGTGCAGGAATGAAAAAATTAGAGTGCCCTAGAGCTAGTGCAGGATCCTAGGCAAACAATATTCAAACATTAAAAACCAAATACATCCACTTCATGATATCCTATGACCCAAAATATGCCCACAGGGCATGATGATGAGTACCAAAAGGCCCCACCTCAGGGGTATACAATTAAATGAAAAGAATGAGAGTGGTCACTTATCATGTATGGAGGAACCCTGACGCATTTCTCCGCCTGTAGCGGTTCATCCGGAGGTATAAACGATAATATTGATGTCCATGACTGATACCAAGCAGCATCTTGGAGTTCGCCTCTATTTGTGAACCAACCAGATGAAACTTACAGCTGGGTGCTACAGCTTGGTTCTCAAGAATAGAGGGGTCCCCATGCTGTTGTTTTAATTATTTAAATAAATAATTTTAAAAAACTGCGTGGGGTCCCCCCTATTTTTGACAACCAACCTGACTAAAGCTGACAGCTGAGGGCTGCTATTCTCAGGCTGGTAAGGGGCCATTGATCTTGGCCCCCCACAGCCTAAAAACAGCAGCCCCCAGCTGCCCAGAAAAGGCGCATCTGTTAGATGCGCCTATTCTGGAGCTTTGCCTGATTCTTCCCACTTGCCCTGTAGTGGTGGCAAGTGGGGTAATAAGGGGTTAATGTCACCTTGCTATTGTAAGGTGACATTAAGCCCGGATTGGTAATGGAGAAGTGTCAATAAGACACCTATCCATTACTAATCCTATAGTAAATAAAGGGTTAAATAAACACACACAATAAGAATAAAGTATTTTAATGAAAGAAGACAACACACACATTTTTTAAATCTTTGTTAGACTGCTAATTCCTTTGCAACTCCCTCAATCTCCTGTAAAAAAAGGTGAAAATAATAAACCAACAATATACATTACCTGTCCGACGCTCAGTCACGTCCCATGGCGTAAATCCATTTCGGGGTTTAATACGTTTACAGGAGGAGCGCTGTTAACACAGCCGCTCCTGAAATAAGGGCCACCTGATTCACACCTGTTTCTTCACAGTATGATTGACCTCACTAATTGATCTCCACACACCTATTATTTTGAACACACCTCCTTTCAATTAATTATTCTAATACACAGACTCAAAAATCTGCAGATCATGAATGCCGAGTCTGTTGGTTTTCTTAGAATCTACTGCACCAACTGCTAAATTGTTTGACATGTGGTAAAATAGTTTATACCAAAAACAGTGATTCATCTGGTTAGTCAAATTATACTGCTATTATTTTGAACACTACTGTATATACACGTCATTATACTGGAAAGAATGTTTCTTATAATGGATTTGACTGGAAAAATGTTAAGTGGGGTTTTGTATGTTTTATTGTCAGCCCATAAAAGTGGGGAAATACTCTGACAACATTTCTCTTAGCATCGACCTGTGAATCAGAGATGCTTCCAGGGGTCTTCCCCATGATGTTCCCATGGCATTTCAGCACTGTTTCCATCGTTTTCAGCAATTTTTAGAACCCCTTCAGAACTCCAGGGTGAGGGATGGGGCGCTGGACAAATGCTTGAGATTACCATTGACTTCCATTATACTCATTACTTGGGTCAAGTACCCGAGCATTATGATTTGCTCGACTCGAGTGGCGCATACCCTAGCATTTTAGTGCTTGCTCATCACTTGTTATAATAATAAAGGTGAAAGTTTTGATTTGTAAATCCCACACTGTTTACCAGAAGTAGATATTATATTATTAATGAGGCTGGAATAGTAAATATGACCAGTATTAAAAAGCTCATAGGCAAAGTAAAATGTAAAAATCACACATTAAGTGCTTGGGCTCTTCCTTTTTGAAGCCACCCTAAGCGATTTATGGACTCAAAATAAGTTCTTAAATTCTCTATGCTTTAAAGGAATAACAATAATAGCATCATTTTGTATCCAAATCCGGTTTTTAACTTCTCTACAACAGTATCACAGACCTGCCTGTTGTGTTCCTTGGTCTTCATGATGCTCTCTGTGCTTCAAACAGAACCCTGAGACTATCACAGAGCAGGTGCATTTATATGGAGACTTGATTACACACAGGTGGATTATATTTATCATCATTAGTCATTTAGGACAACATTGGATCATTCAGAGATCCACAATGAACTTCTGGAGTGAGTTTGCTGCACTGACAGTAAAGGGGCCGAATAATATTGCACGCTCCTCTTTTCAGTTTTTGAATGTCCACAAAAATTTAAAATAACCAATAAATTTCGTTCAACTTCACAATTGTGTTCCACTTGCTGTTGATCCTTCACCAAAAATGTACATTTGGTATCTTTATGTTTGAAGCATGATATGTGGGAAAAGGTTGAAAAGTTCCAGGTGGCCAAATACTTTTGCAAGGCACTGTATATACTGTATCTCATGGAGCGGTAATAAGTTATTGCATAGATTTGCCGTAGTTTTCTATATATTTTATATATGTGATGTTGCACATACTATATTTGGCACTCCATTTGTGATCAAGTGGTGTCAACAAATTTTTTAATTTCTTAAATCTTTATTAAATAGATCTAATGAATTTTTCTGCTAGATGCTATAGAGCATGATTGCACAAGTAAGTTGTAGAGAATTGCCTGTAACGATGCATTAAAATTTGAAGTAGCACGCTTCTCCCTACTGCAAACTTTGTGTTAGAAGTTGACTCACCATGACAATCCTTTTCTATATGTCCTTTTAAGACTGCTTCCAACTTGAGACACCTCTCCATTATCTAGAGCATAGAGTCTCTAACCAAAAGTGACCTGGACAATCTATATATATGAGGATGACTATTCATTTTCATAGCCAACGAGTATTATTACATATTCTTCAGATACAGCACAACTTGGAAAGTAAAGCTATATGTGGTGAATAGCTAAAACTAAATGACAGGAGCAAAAATAAATATATTTCAATAACATTTGGAGAATTTTAGGAAGTAATATGCAGCTTGATCCTTGTTAGCCATTTTCAAAATAAATTCAAGATGTTTTTTCGTTTCTCCTGCCTCTTCTGTTGATTTACAACCTTTGCTATCCTTAGAGATTACAAAGCTTAAATAAATTAGATTTCAGAACTCTAGCCATTTGCTTCACCTTGACATGCTATCCCAGTCAAGTCATGATAAAGCACCACTGCAGCTCTGGAGAAAGAAATACTGAACAAATAGATCTTTTTTTTCCACAGCAGACCTGTCTTTGAAGCAATCAGAGAAAAATATGACCATGGATATTTAGGTCGTAATATCTGCCCTTCAATGTAAAAATACATTTATTATAGTTATTTGAATGTATTAATTTAACAAATATTACCACAAATTTCCCTGTGAAATGATCAGCACTGCCCACATCTATGATAAACATGAAAACTGTTCCCGATTAGGTTTACCTCAATGGGAAATCCTCAATAAGTTGTTCCATTTTGGACAATAAACAGAAATGTACAAGGGTTTTGCTCAGAATATAAAAGTTTTATGAAGAACTTCTAAAATAAAGACGTATCTTGTGTATTCATAGTATTAACTTAAAAAATACCTGTGACATGGTAGCATGAGAAATGGGTTGGAGATCTTTACTTCTCTTTATGAACCAACAATTACAACTAACGACATCTAAAGAGTGACATGTGTAAGGACAAGTCATCCAATCATCAGGTGCATTCAGGGCCAGTTTTAGACAAAGTGGGACCCTAGGCAAAGTTTAAAATGGGGCCCCAAATGCTGAAATATTGCACATCACAGAAGCATTTCGATTGTATTTACATGTGCTGAGTTCAGGCCGCTAAATGAGTGTGATCGACAATATTGAAGAAGTCGTTCAACACTTGTTTCCCGGCCTCTTTCCACCGTCTGAGAAAGAATGATGGAGACAGAATGATCACTAATGGATCACTAAGGGTGTGTGCACAGGTTGCGGTTTTTGCTGCGGATCCGCAGCGGATTTGGTCCTGCGGATCCGGAAAAGTTTCCATACGGCTTACAGTTCCATGTAAACCTATGGAAAACCAAATCCGCCGTGCACATGCTGAGGAAAATTCCACGCAGATTTGCTGCGGTTTATTTTCCACAGCATGTTACTACTTTTTTGCGGAACCGCAGCTGCAGTGTACGTTTCGGGACATACAAATCAATCTCTCTCATCTGCACTGCCAAACCGCACTAGAACCTGAATTAAATCCACTGTACACATGCTAGGAATCCGCAAGAAAAATGCATGTGTTTTACCCTGTGGTTTCTGCCAAGAGATATGGATTCTCTTCAGAAAAAGCCGCAAACTAATCCGCAACGTGTGCACACACCCTAACAGATCACCATACAGTATCATGTTATCAGCAGCACTTCTACAGTTTACACCCCATAGTCCTCCATATAATATATTCTGCCCCATAGTCCTCCATATAGTATAATACACTCCTCATAGCCCTTTATATATTAAAATACACTGCTCAGTCCTCCATATAGTATAATACACTCCTCATAGTGCTCCATATAGTATAATGCACCGCCATAGTCACCCATGTAGTACAATTCACTTCCCATAGCATAATGCACCCCATAGTTCTTCATATAATGTATTCCCCATAGTCCTCGATACAGTATAATGCAGCCCACATATAGTATAATGCAGCCACCCCATAGAGCATAATGCAGCCACCCCACAGAGTATAATGCAACCCCGTCATACAATAAAATGTAACCCCCATAGAATATAATGCGGCCCCCTCTTATAATATAATGCAGCCACCCCTTAGAGAATAATGCAGCCACCCCAGAGTATAATGCAGCCACTCCACAGAATATAATGTAACCCCCACATAGAATATAATGCAGCCCCACCCCCCATATAGTATAATGCAGCCCCTCCATAGAATATATGGCAACCCCCTCATAGGATATAATGCAGACCTTTATATAGTATAATGTAGCCCCTCCATAGAATACAATGTAGCCCTCCTCATATAGTATAATGCAGCCCCCATCGAATATAATAAATATAATACAGCCCCCCATAGAATATAATGTAGCCCCCCATACTATATAACACAGCCTCCCCTTATAGAATATAATGTAAAATGTACCCCCCATGGTATATAACACAGCCGCATAGTATATAGCCCAGTACCACATGGTATATACCCCAGCCCACCATGGTATACAGCACAGCATGGTGTATAGCCCACCATGGTATAATACAGCCCACCAGGGTACACAGGCTGTATACCATTCTGGGCTTTATACCATGCTGGGCTGTATAATACAGCCCAGCATGGTATACAGCCCACCAAGGTATAATACAGCCCAGCATGGTATATAGCCCCCCCAGAATGGTATGATACAGCCCAGCATGGTCTAATACAGCCCAGCATGGTATTTAGCCCCCCAAGAATGGTATAATACCGCCCAGCATGGTATATAGCCCCCAGAATGGTATAATACAGCCAAGCATGGTATATAGCCCCCTCAGCATGGTATAATACAGCCCAGCATGGTATATAGCCTCCCAGAATGGTGTAATACAGCCCAGCATGGTATAATACAGCCCAGCATGGTATATAGCCCCCCAGAAAGGAATAATACAGCCCAGCATGGTATAATACAGCCCAGCATGGTATATAGTCCCCCAGAATGGTGTAATACAGCCCAGCATGGTATAATACAGCCCACATGGTATATAGCTCCCCTCAGAATGGTATAATACAACCCAGCACGGTATAATACAGCCCAGCATGGTACATAGCCCCCAAAATGGTGTAATACAGCCCAGCATGGTATAATACAGCCCAGCATGGTATATAGCCCCCCAGAATGGTATAATACAGCCCAGCATGGTATATAGCCCCCCAGCATGGAATAATACAGCCCAGCATGGTATAATACAGCCCAGCATGGTATATAGTCCCCCAGAATGGTGTAATACAGCCCAGCATGGTATAATACAGCCCAGCATGGTATATAGCTCCCCTCAGAATGGTATAATACAACCCAGCACGGTATAATACAGCCCAGCATGGTACATAGCCCCCAAAATGGTGTAATACAGCCCAGCATGGTATAATACAGCCCAGCATGGTACATAGCCCCCAAAATGGTGTAATACAGCCCAGCATGGTATAATACAGCCCAGCATGGTATATAGCCCCCCAGAATGGTATAATACAGCCCAGCATGGTATATAGCCCCCCCAGAATGGTATAATACAGCCCAGCAAGGTATAATACAACCCAGCATGGTATATAGCCTCCCAGAATGGTATAATACCGCTCAGCATTGTATAATACAGCCCAGCATGGCCCCCCAGAATGGAAAAATACAGCCCAGTATGGTATAATACAGCCCAGAATGGTATATAGCCTCCCCAGCATGGTATAATACAGCCCCGCATGGTATATAGCCCCCCAGAATGGTATAATACAGCCCAGCATGGTCTAATGCAGCCCAGCATGGTATATAGCCCTCCAGAATGGTATAATACAGCCCAGCATGGTATAATACAGCCCAGCATGGAATATAGCCCCCCCAGAATGGTATAATACAGCCCAGCATGGTATATAGCCCCCCCAGCATGGTATAATACAGCCCAGCATGGTATATAGCCCCCCAGAATGGTATAATACAGGCCAGCATGGTATATAGCCTCCCAGAATGGTATAATACCACTCAGCATGGTATAATACAGCCCAGCATGGTATATAGCCCCCCAGAATGGAATAATACAGCTTAGTATGGTATAATATAGCCCAGAATGGTATATAGCCTCCCCAGCATGGTATAATACAGCCCAGAATGGTATATAGCCCCCCCCCAGAATGGTCTAATACAGCCCAGCATGGTCTAATACAGCCCAGCATGGTATATAGCCCCCCAGAATGGTGTAATACAGCCCAGCATGGTATAATACAGCCCAGCATGGTATATAGCCCCCCCAGAATGGAATAATACAACCCAGTATGGTATAATACAGCCCAGAATGGTATATAGCCCCCCAGAATGGTACAATACAGCCCAGCATGGTCTAATACAGCCCAGCATGGTATATAGCCCCCCAGAATGGTATAATACAGCCCAGCATGGTGTATAGCCCCCTCAGAACGGTAAAATACAGCCCAGCATGGTATATACCGCCCAGAATGGTATAATACAGCCCAGCATGGTATATAGCCCCCCAGAATGGAATAATACAGCCCAGTATGGTATAATACAGCCCAGAATGTTATATAGCCTCCCCAGCATGGTATAATACAGCCCAGCATGGTATAATACAGCCCAGCGTGGTATATAGCCTCCCAGAATGGTATAATACCACCCAGCATGGTATAATACAGCCCAGCATGGTATATAGCCCCCCCCAGCATGGTGTAATACAGCCCAGCATGGTATAATATAGCCCAGCATGGTATATAGCCCCCCAGAATGGTATAATACAGCCCAGCATGGTATAATACAGCCCAGCATGGTATATAGCCCCCCCAGAATGGTGTAATACAGCCCAGCATGGTGTAATACAGCCCAGCATGGTATATAGCCCCCAGCATGGTATGATACAGCCAAGCATAGTATAATACAGCCCAGCATGGTATAAAGCCCCCCCAGCATGGTATGATACAGCCGAGCATGGCATATAGTCCCCCCAGAGTGGCCCCACAGTCCAGCACTCACACTGATTTAAAAAAGAAAAACACTCCTCACCCTCTCCTCATGCCTGCACTGCTGGCTGCTCCAGTCTCCTCCTGCTCTGTCTGGCACACAGTAAGAGCGCGATGACGTCATCGCGCCCCCGCTGTGTCAGAGGCAGAGCGGGGAATGATGGGAGAGGGAGCGTCAGCTGAAGCTCTCTCCTCTATCGCTGTCTCCTTCAATCCGGGTCGCGAGAGTCGGCGCTGGGGGCAGGCGGGCCCCCCTGCCTCACAGGGGCCCCCTAGCAGCTGAGTGATGTGCCGCTGGCTGGGGGCCCCTAGATTAGCGGGGGCCCTAGGCAGCTGCCTGGTCTGCCTGCCCCTAACGCAGGCCATGGGTGCATTTCACTACTAAATGCTCAGTGATATGCCACAGTTAGCAGCAGTGAGGAACTCCAATAGGCACAAAAGTAAAACTTACTATAGGGCCCAACCCTCAATGTGACAAATGTTTTTTTGCTACGTAATGGTCAACATAAATTTTTAAATATAAATAGTTCTATAAAAATCAACTCAAGCAAATTATATGATTTATGAATGAATAGAAAAAGCCTAGAGCACTAAAGCAATAACAATGTTCTACATATTTTCAAAATTAGTCAGTTTCAGTTATGAAATGAGCCATTTCTTAATGACTTTGACCTCCTGAATTCAAATCTGACAATAGCACTTTTAGTAGGCTCTTGTTTCTATGATAATTAGAAGTTCACAGAGCTTCCAGACATTGCAGGAATGGAACAACAAACTGGAGCATGACGTGAATTTTTTTCATAGAACTTGATTTAACCCCTTTCTGACCTCGGATGGGATAGTACGTCCGAGGTCAGGTCCCCCCGCTTTGATGAGGGCTTCGGCGATGGGAAGCCGGGACATGTCAGCTTGTCACGTGATCGGGGGTCAGCGATGCGTTGGCATAACAACCAGAGGTCTCATAGAGACCTCTATGGTTGTTGATGCCAGATTGCTATGAGCGCCACCTGGTGATAGGCGCTCATAGCAATGCTGTAATTCTGCTACAGATAGGCGATCTGCTCATCCCACCCCAGCTCACTCCAACCTACCACAGACATCTACAAGCCATTAACCCTCAGACTCTTTCAGACTCCCTACACTCATCACTGTCCCCAATCTCCTCTTTTTCCTGTCCTGATCTGGCTGTTCATCACTACAAAGACACTCTTAGAAGCACCCTTGACCAAGTAGCTCCTCTCATGCTCAGAACCTCCAAGCACAGAGTAAAACAGCCCTGGCTCACATCGCAAACTTGACTTCTCCAGCAATGCTCCAGGAGTGCTGAACGCCTATGGAGAAAAACCCGCACACCAGAAGACTTCATCCACTTCAAATTTATGTTGAAAACCTATAACACTGCCCTTCACCTCGCCAAACAGACCTACTTCACCACCCTGATCTCCTCACTAGCCAACAACCCAAAGAAACTTTTTGACACTTTTCACTCCCTCCTCAGGCCAAAAGCACAAGCCCCTATCACAGACATTTGTGCTGGCGACCTGGCCTCCCACTTTACAGAAACTAAAATGTTTCTATACTAATGCACAAAGCATGGGCAACAAACAAGGAGAATTGGAACTACTAACACAGGAAAAGAAATATGAAGTCATTGGAATCACTGAAACTTGGGGTGGGACAATACACATGATTGGAATACAAGGCTAGAAGGATACAACTTATTTGCAAGAAACAGACTTGATAAACGAGGAGGAGGTGTCGCATTGTGTGTTAGAAACACGTATATCTGCACAGATATTGAAACTTCAGAGACCGGGAGTTCTGTGGAAACTGTTTGGGTAAGAATACAAGGACAGACCAATGGAAAGGACACCATTGTAGGCATTTACTACAGGCCGCCTGTGCAAGCTGAAGATATGGATGAATTCTTTATGCATCAAATGGCCAAGTTCTCCAAAAAATATGACATAGTTGTCATGGGAGATTTCAACTATCCTGACATTTGTTGCGAATCTCTCTCAGGCAAAACTAACAGGACAAGGAAATTCTTATCCTCTCTTGCTGACAACTTTATCTTCCAAAAGATAGGGGAGAAAACAAGGGGAACTGCTACCTTGGATCTAATCCTTATAAACAGGGAGGAAATGGTTGTGGAGGTAAAAGTGGCTGGGACCCTAGGAGGTAGCGACCATGCTATTTTAGAATTTTGGATAACTAGAGGAGGAAGAGCTGTGAAGACTCAGACGTCAAGGTTAGATTTCAGAAAGACAGATTGTAAGGGATTCAGAAAGAGAATTGGAGGGATCCTATTGCTGGATATCCTTAAGGACAAAAATGTCCAGGAAGGATGGGAAATCTTGAAAAATGAAATTCTCAAAGCACAATTGTTAACAATTCCGAAAAGAGGAAGAATAGAAAGCATTTAAGGAAACCAGGATGGATGAACACAGAACTTAAGCACATGCTAAAAAGGAAGAAAGAAATGTTTATAAAATGGAAAGAGGGAGGCAGATCTAAAGAAGAATATAATGCTGACTGCAGAACTTGCAGGGCACAAATCAGATTACTAAAGCTGACAATGAGGCTTGCAAGAGATGTCAAAAGCAATAATAAAGGATTTTGGGGATATGTCAAAAGTAAAAGAAAAGTCAAGGATGCTATAGGATTTTTATAGGATGAAAATCCGAACTTTTAAATTCCTATTTTGCATCTGTTTTCTCTCAGAAAGGAAATGTAACATCGACTGTTCTTCACTGTCCTATTAAGGGAATAGAAGAATCCAGGATATATATAAACAGAAAGATAGTGAGGGAACACTTAGCTACTCTAAATGAATTCAAGTCTCCAGGTCCAGATGAATTACACCCCAGAGTAATGAAGGAGATAGCAGAAGAAATTTTTGAACCCCTCTCCATAATTTTTGAAAATTCGTGGAGAACAGAAGTCCCAGAAGACTAAAGAAGAGAAAATGTTGTTCCTATCTTCAAAAAGGGGAAGAAAGTGGACCCAGGCAACTATAGGCTGGTGAGTCTGACTTCTATACCAGAAAAGATCTTTGAACAAATTATTAAAGAACATGTATGTAAGTACCTGGACAAGAATGAAGTGATTAAACAGTCAGCATGGGTTTGAAACTAATAAGTAATTTCAGACTAAGTTAATTTCCTTCTATGACAGAATCACTGATTGGGTGGATCAGGGAAATGCTGTAGATATAGTATATCTTGACTTCAGGAAAGCATCTGAGAAAGTATCTTACACAATCCTTATTGAAAAAATGGCTAAGTATGGAATGTACAAGGCAACTGTAGGTAGATTCATAACTGGCTTAGTGATCGGAAGCAAAGAGTGGTCGTAAATTTCTGCACATCCAGTTGGAAGAATGTCTCAAGTGGGGTACCACAGGGCTCTGTCCTGGGCCCTGTATTGTTCAACATCTTTATCAACGATTTAGATGAAGGAATTGAGGGTAAACTGATTAAATTTGCTGATGACACAAAGCTAGGAGGGATAGCCAATACTAGAGAAGAGAGAGAGAGGATTCAAAAAGATATAAATAAACTGGAGCACTGGGCAGCAACTAACAGAATGGTTTTTAACAGGGAAAAATGCAAAGTACTACATCTGGGCAATAAAAATGAAAAAAGCATATACAGAATGGGAGGAATAGGGCTAAGGCTAATTTCACACTTGCTTTTTTTTGCAGCTCGTTTTTCCCGCAAAAAAACGCATTGAAAAAACGCATACAAAAGCATACAACTGCTGCGTTTTTTTCAAGCATTTTTATGAGCATGCATGAAAAAAACGCAGCGTTTTTATGCGTTTGTATGCGTTTTTAGTGCGTTTTTACCGCGTTTGCGTTTTTTCCAAACATTAGGTGGCCCCTCACACTAACCCAAACCATGACTTTACTAACCCTAACCCTGACCCTAACCCTGACCCTAACCCTTAACCAAACCATACTTAACCCTAACCCTAACCCTGACCCTAACCCTAACCCTAACCCTAACCCTGACCCTAACCCTAACCCTGACCCTAACCCTTAACCAAACCATACTTAACCCTAACCCAAACCCTAAACCCTAACTAACCCTGACCCTAACCCTAACCCTGACCCTAACCCTAACCCTAACCCTGACCCTAACCCTTAACCAAACCATACTTAACCCTAACCCAAACCCTAAACCCTAACTAACCCTGACCCTGACCTTAACCCTAACCCTGACCCTAACCCTAACCCTAAACCCCCTTAACTAACCCTAACTCTAACCCAAACCCCTAAATTCCATGGTTAACAAAAAAACGCATGTGCAAAAAAACGCATACATAAGCATGCCAATGCGCACATATGCGCACCCATAGACTTATAATGGGTGTCTTGCTGTAAAAAAACGCATTGCGCGCATGCATTTTTTTGAGGCAAGTCGGACGCCCAAAAAATGCAACAGGATGCATTTTGTGCGCCCGAGCGCATACCGCAAAAAAATGCATGAGCGGAAAAACGCGTACAAACGCATGTGTATGCGCACATAAGCGCATCCCATGCAAAGTATAGGGAAAAAAAACGCATGCACTATTTAGCGCTAAAATACCGCGAAAAAAAACGCAAGTGTGAAACCAGCCTAAGCAACAGCACATGTGAAAAAGACATGGGTATACTAATAGATCACAGACTGAATATCAGTCAACAGTGTGATGCAGCAGCAAAAAGGCAAATGCAATTCTAGGATGTATTAACAGAAGCATACAGTCTAGATCACGTGAAATCATTATTGCCTTCTACTCCTCTTTGGTCAGACCTCATCCGGAATACTGTTTTGGGTGCCACATTTTAAAAAAGACATCAACAAACTGGAGCAAGTTCAGAAAAGAGCGACCAGAATTGTGACCGGTCTGCAAACCCTGTCTTATGAGGAAAGGTTGCAGGATTTGGGAATGTTTAGCTTGCAGAAGAGAAGACTGAGAGGAGACTTAATAGCTGTTGTGGCAGGGCTGAGGGTCATGTAATCGATGGGAGATATGTGTCCCATAAATGGCTTGTCTCCATAATGTAAGGCATAACAAATATTGCTGTATTATTATTGTTTTAAGGACCTGTGGCGAGGTCACAGTCATGTGACCAGTCAGCTGCTGGGTTCGTGGGTGTGGCTACACCCTTATAATGTGGCCTGCTTTTGAACCAGGCAGCTGTATGTGGGGGGGGGTATACACCTCCTGTGTGCGCTGAGGCTCGCGGACTGAGCCTGAAGGAAAGGACATATGATGTTATTTTGTCTCCTGAACTGATGGTTGTTTATTTTTGTGACGTGCTGTTTGGTTTATGACATAATAAACCACATGAACTTTAAGGGAACATGCCTCCTGACTGTCTCCCGTCACACCTAAGTGAGCAGAATCCCTACAATGTCTACAAATATCTAAAGGGCTGTCACATTGTGGAAGGATCATCTTTATTCTCATTTGCACAAGGAAAGACTCGAAGCAATGGGATGAAACGGAATGGGAGGAGACACAGATTAGATATTAGAAAATTTTTTTTGACAGTTAGAGTGATCAATGAGTGGAACAAGCTGCCACGAGAGGTGGTGAGTTCTCCTTCAATAGAAGTCTTTAAACAGAGGCTGGACAGACATCTGTCTGGGATGATTTAGCGAATCCTGCTTTGAGCAGGGGGTTGAACCAGATGGCCCAGGAGGTCCCTTCCAACTCTACGATTCTATGATTATATGTCCTGGTCATAAATATCTAGAAAGCATTAAGGGATGAGTAGAACAACAGAACCTGACAAAGGATCTTAGATATAGGCATGATGATCATTAAAAATAATTCTCTGAAGGTGAAGATCAGAGAACTTAGACAAGCCAAGATGGATAATTTTGCAAATGTATTGACTCCAGAGAGAGAGACGTTCCATATTGATCAGGAGGCTGGCAGTTATGAAATAAGCCTTTTCTGGAAAGTAGGACTTTTGTAGAATACAGCTGCAATCTTATACTGTGGAGGAGCATCATATGTGAACTGTCCAGTTAGTAGGTATATGTAGTATATGTAGTAGTTTCTTTCTGTACTGTGTGACTTTTTAGTGGGGTTTTTTATGTTCAGTTTCTTCCTGTCATGTTCCATGTTGCAATGGTGCAATTAATTTTTTTCTGTATTTCCCAGGTTAACCATTTTATACTCCTACAATATCTGACCATTGATGACTATTCTAAAGGCTGAGATCTGCAACAGTGGGAAATGTGATGTATTACATTTTACTATCTAGTAATCTGATGGATGACTCTGGTTATAGTGAATGCCCAGGAATGATAGCTATTGGAATGCCTAATACCTACTGTAAAATTTGTGGTGGAAGGATAATAGTTTAAGGGTGATTTTTTTTTTAATATTTTGGCTTGTTCTCAGTGAAGAGTAATGTTAATGTTGGAGCAAGCAGAGATAGTTTAGACAACTGAGTTCTCCTACCTTTGTGAAAACAGTTTAGGGAAGCCCCTTTCCTAATCCAGCATGACTTCGCTCCTGTGCATCAAATGAGGTCAACCATTTAGATCCCCCAGCTGTGAGTTAGACCTTCCCAGGCAACATCGGTGCTTGACCTCACGAGTGATCTTTTCACAGAATTGGTACAACCTTCCACTGACACACAACAAAATCTTGTGCAAAGCCTTCCCAGAGTAATGGACCCTGAGTAACGGCCCAACTCCATATTAATACTCATATATTTGGAACAAGAGGTACAGGAAGTTTTTATTATGAGTACACATAATATTAGTCATTTAGGGTGCTTTATTATTGAAAGGCTTTAGCTTTATCACTGTAATTATTACTATATTACTATGTAAAACAATAAAGTCTATATAACAATAGATAACCCTAGATATTATTTTGTCGCATTACTGTACTACTAATTTTGTGAATTGTCAATCAAACGAAGAAGATAATCGTAGCATCTGTACGACATAAAGCCCAGAGAATTAGCGTACAATATCAGAATGACTAGCCTGGTATGAAATGTAATTTTCCTAGCTTCATATTTTTATCTGGTCTCTTTAGCAGCTGTTATTTTCCAATTGTTGGAATAATAACAGTAGCGAAATACCATCTAATATAACAGCGCTTGTAGAGTAGCTTAGACAGTCAGTATGTTACCATTCTCACAGATTAAGGGGTGACTCTTGCAGAGTGTTGTCTAATCCATGTGGTTTATCTGCAGGTATTTTGCTTACTTGATGCGCTAACAATTGACAACATTTCATTTAGATATTGGTTTACGATTTCTTGCAGAGAATGAGTGCCAAGGGGGCACTGCTAATGCTCCAATAGTATAGTGCGTATGCTACCTTCGTTACCACTGACATCAATCCTAAAAATAGGAGTATTTGTTACAGTAGTGTAGAAATAAATTCATATAGTGTAAAAATACTGTTGGACATAAAAAAAGGAACATCTGCATTATTAGAGATGTAATTTGCACAAGATTGACAAATTTGGACAGCGAGGGAGAGAACTGTTATAGATGAAGGTTAATAGTGTATTTTCTGTCATCATAATAGTGTCCAATGGATGTACTGTTTACCCCTCAAAATATTATTATCTGGGTTAAGCATGCACTTTGCAGTACATAGGAAATCCTCTACTCACTCCCATTAAAACGCCAGTTTTTTTGTTTTTAAATCGTACCAAGAAGAAATATTTACTGTAGAACTTTTTTCTCCTTTAATGCCACACATAACCTGTACAAAACTGTTTTGAGAAACAAACTGAAATAATTTTGAGGGAGAAAATAAAAATAACAAAGCTAAAATAATGTGATTGCATAAATATCAACAGCCTCTTATAAAATTATCCAATCACAATTAAACTCATATTAAATAGTAGTCAGTACATTGTTGTCATTATTTACAGTGATTCTAACTCCATATAAAGTTTAGCTGTGCCAGTAGGGTTTTCCTGACATTTTCTTAGTTGCATTTTATAGCAAAAGCTATGGTCTGTAAACAGTTAAAAACATAGCAAAGGGATCTTATTGTTGAAAACCATCAGCCAGAAGAAGGGTAAATAAGGGTAAATAAATAGGCAGACTCCTACCGAAGAAGACTGAATGCTGTCATAAATTTAAAGGGTATTTAAACAGAGTGTTAGCTTAAGGGTGTGGATATTTATGCATCATTGTTTTAGTTCTTTATTTTTCTTTTTCCACCTGTAAATTTTCAGTTTGTTTTTTTTCATTGAATTGTATAGATAATCGGTCACATTAAAGGTGGAAAAAGTTCTGAAATGATTTTTGATCATATGATGCTTTTTAAATGACAAAAACCTTGCATTTTAACAGGGGTGTGTACACTTTTAATATCCACTTTTTATACGGTATGGTATTATTTGGGCACTGTGTAAGACTTTTGCCTGATAGTCATAACAGGCCCATCTGTAACCAATATAAAATATATTTAACATGTTTATGAGAAGCTATGTATGAATTTAAATATGGTAGATGTGTTGCCCCTAAAAGAGTATAAGATATACAGCCCTGGCAAAAATTAAGACACCACCACATCAAACCCTGTCATGGGCAGCCCATTCTCCAGACTTGAACCCCATTGAAAACCTCTGGAATAGAGTTGAGCGAAACAGGTCGGCCAGATTCATAAGTCGCCGACTTATGGCAAAGTCGGGTTTTGCCGACCGAAACCCGACCACAGCGTGAAGTCGGCCATGCGGTTGACAAAACGAGCGCCAAAGTCGGATTTCCCAGAATGCTTGCAAGTGACTTTTTTCAGCCACTGAGCAAAGACGTACACTGTGGGCAACAAGATGACATATGCAGCGTCCGGGGAGAGAGAGAGAGTTTTCGTGCACTTTAAAAAAGCCATCTGGCATGTAGGTGTGTTTACTGTCCTCCACTCTCTGCCAACTTTGCTTCCCCATTGACTTGCATTGGGTTTCATGTTTCAGTCGGACCTTCGACTTTTCGTGATTGTTGGTCGATTTCGTTCTACTCGACTTTTGAGAAAGTCGGGTTTCATGAAACCCTGCTCGACCCTAAAAAAGGAAAAGTTGCTCATCTCTACTCTGGAATGTAATCAAGAGGATGATGGATAGTCACAAGCCATCAAACAAAGAACTTATTAAATTTTTGCACCAGCAGCAGTGTGAAAGACTTATGGCAAGCATGCCAAAACGCATGTTTTTAAAAATCATAGTTATTCCACAAAATATTGATTTCTGAACTCTTCCTGAGTTAGCATATTATTATTGTTGTTTCAAAATTATTATGAACTTGTTTTCTTTGTATTATTTGAGGTCTGAAAGCACTGGTTATTTTATTTAATTTTGACCATTTCTCATTTTTAGAAAAAAAATACAAAATTTATTGCTTGGAAATTCGGAGACATGCTGTCAGAAGTTTATAGACTAAAAGAATAATTTACATTTTACTCAAAAATATACCTATAAAGAGAAAAATCAGACAAACTGAACATTTTGCAGTTGTATGTTGGGGTAATAGAAACAACGTGCTGGAGTAGATCTATATTATTCATTCATTTTTTTACAGTACATGCTCAGACTCCACTGAAAAGTTTTATTTGGTAAAACTGAAGTTTTAAAATCTTGGTGTGATCACTGGAGGCCGCCTGGTTTATTAGGTGCACCAGAAGTAAAGGTTCCAGCTGTCTGGTAGTCAGGCACTTGTGGAATGTGCCTCTTCAATCTTCTTCATCCACCTGTGCTATTCATAACACATTTTTTTTTACACAAAGCACCTTGGGTGCTCAGTGGCAACAGGCACAGGTGTTATTGCTATTTTGCCACCATCTAAAACTACGCTTCTGCTTAAATTTGACATACAAGATAAGCAGTACCAGATTTACACAAAGACACAGTAAGACTATGTGTGCACGTTGAGTATTTGCTTGCAGAAATTTCTGCAAGGTGTCTGCACCTCTTGGCAGGAAAAATGCTGCAGCAAATACATGCGTTTTTGCCGTGTTTTTCTATGCGTTTTTTTGCTTATGTTTTGCATGCATTTTTGTGCAGCAATGAAGCCTTTTTGAGCTAACTAAAGATATTTTAAAAAAAAAGTTTTGTGATGTAATTTCTTGGTTCAACACCACGTTTTTCATGCTGATGCAGTGGCATCAGGGTAATGGAATTAGTGTTTTGTGTCAGCAGCTGTCCTTGACACCTAGCCCTAGGCTTAGTAATGAAAAGGTGTCAGCCAGACACCCTCATTACTAAGCCGATATATAAACGCAAGCACACACCCAAACAAACACACACACACACAAACCTACACTCACATTGTCTCCAGCCTATCTAGGAGCATTAACAGAATAAATGTACATAGGCAGCAAATGTTAATTTTAAATAAAAAAAATAAAAAAAATTGTGTGTGCTCCCTCGTAATTTTAATAACCAGCATTGGGAAAGCCCTTGGCTGAGGGCTGATGTTAATATTCTGTGAAGGGGCCAATAGCCATGAAAGTTCCCAGGCTATTAATATTAGCTCATATCAGATCATTCTGCTTCACATGTGCGCTGTCAGAGCTGTGTGAGCGGGGGAAGAGTCTGTTTGCAATCATGATCACACCACTGTGTGGCTTGTTTACCACATCATTAGGAAAGGCCAGGTGATGCAAATTTCCCAGCTTTATTGAAACCTAGCCCATCTATCCTTGTTCCAAAAAAACAGCAGCCATGGGTTCTTCTTAGCAGAGGCCTAGCACTCTGAAAATGAAAATGGTGGAGTCCCTCAAAATGGGAGAAGGCTATAAGATAGCAAAGCATTTTCAATGTGCTGTTTCCTCAGTTCAAAATGTAATTAAGAAATGCCAGTTAACAGGAACAGTGGAGGTCAAGATAAGCTTTGGAAGACCAAGCAAAATTTCAGTGAGATATGCTCACGGGATTGCTAGAGAGGCAAATCAGAACCACCACTTGACTGCCAAAGACCTTCAGAAAGATTTATCAGACAACGGAGTTGTGGTACATTGTTCTACTGTTCAGAGACACCTGCACAAATATGGCCTTCAAGGAAGAGTCATCAGTAGAAAACCTCTTCTGCATCCTCACCATAAAATTCAGCATCATAAGTATGTAAAGGAGCATCTAAACAAGCCTGAGGCTTTTAGGATACAAGTCCTGTTGATCCATCATTTGGAGAAAAAAGGGAACAGAATTTGAGGAAAAAAACATCTCGCCAACCATTAGGCATTGGGGTGAATCAAACATGCTTTGGAATTGTGTTGCAGCCAATGGCACAGGGAACATTTCATGGGTAGAGGAAAGAATGGATTCAATGAAATTTCAACAAATTCTTGATGCAAACATACAACCATCTGTAAAAAAGCTGACGTTGAAAAGAGGATGGCTTCTGGAGGGAATGAATGGATTATGATCCTAAACAAACTCAGCAATAGACTAACTCAAAAGGCGTAAGCTGAAGGTTTTACAATGGCCCTCACAATCCCCTGATTTGAGCATCGTTGAAAATCTGTGGCTAGACCTCAAAATAGCAGTGCATGCAAGACGACCCAGAACTGGAAGAATTTTCCAAGGAAGAATGGATTAAAATTAGTGTTGAGCATTCCGATATTGCAAATATCGGGTATCGGCCGATATTCGCTGTATCGGAATTCCGATACCGAGTACTGATATTTTTTCAATATCGGATACCGGAATCGGAAGTCCCCATAATGCAATGAGCCACTGTTGTGGCTGTGATTGGCTGCTGAAATGATGTCATCATGATGCGCAGTCTGTGCGCATCATGATGCGCAGTCTCTGCCAACAGCCGGGGGTCTGTACGGGCCTGCCGGGGGCCTATGCTGGCTGCCGGGGTCTGTACGGGCCTGCCGGGGGCTTGTGCCGGCTGCCGGGGGTCTGTACGGGCCTGCTGGGGGCTTGTGCCGGCTGCCGGGGGTCTGTACAGGCCTGCCGGGGGCCTGTGCCGGCTGCCGGGGGTCTGTGCGGGCCTGCTGGGGGTCTTGTGTGTGTGCAGGCATCGTCCGATGGGACTACAAATCCCATCGGGCGATGCCTGCTACAATGACAGTGACTGACACATTAGCCAATGATGGGACAGTAGTAGTCCCATCATCCGGCTAATGTGTTGAATGTAAAAAAATAAATAAATATATATATATATACATACTACATACATACAACATTCATACTACATACATACATACTACATATATACAACATTCATACATACTACATACATACTACATATATGCACCATTCATACATACTACATATATACAACATTTATACAACATACATACAACATACATACATACTTCATATATACTACATTCATACATACTACATTCATACAACATACATACATACTACATATATACTACATTCATACAACATACATACATACATACATACTACATATATACTACATTCATACAACATACATACATACATACTACATACTACATATATACTACATTCATACATACATACTACATACATACTACATATATACTACATTCATACAACATACATACAGTGGGGAAAAAATGTATTTAGTCAGTCAGCAATAGTGCAAGTTCCACCACTTAAAAAGATGAGAGGCGTCTGTAATTTACATCATAGGTAGACCTCAACTATGGGAGACAAACTGAGAAAAAAAAATCCAGAAAATCACATTGTCTGTTTTTTTTTCATTTTATTTGCATATTATGGTGGAAAATAAGTATTTGGTCAGAAACAAGCAATCAAGATTTCTGGCTCTCACAGACCTGTAACTTCTTCTTTAAGAGTCTCCTCTTTCCTCCACTCATTACCTGTAGTAATCGCACCTGTTTAAACTTGTTATCAGTATAAAAAGACACCTGTGCACACCCTCAAACAGTCTGACTCCAAACTCCACTATGGTGAAGACCAAAGAGCTGTCAAAGGACACCAGAAACAAAATTGTAGCCCTGCACCAGGCTGGGAAGACTGAATCTGCAATAGCCAACCAGCTTGGAGTGAAGAAATCAACTGTGGGAGCAATAATTAGAAAATGGAAGACATACAAGACCACTGATAATCTCCCTCGATCTGGTGCTCCACGCAAAATCCCACCCCGTGGGGTCAGAATGATCACAAGAACGGTGAGCAAAAATCCCAGAACCAAGCGGGGGGACCTAGTGAATGAACTGCAGAGAGCTGGGACCAATGTAACAAGGCCTACCATAAGTAACACACTACGCCACCATGGACTCAGATCCTGCAGTGCCAGACGTGTCCCACTGCTTAAGCCTGTACATGTCCGGGCCTGTCTGAAGTTTGCTAGAGAGCATTTGGATGATCCAGAGGAGTTTTGGGAGAATGTCCTATGGTCTGATGAAACCAAACTGGAACTGTTTGGTAGAAACACAACTTGTCGTGTTTGGAGGAAAAAGAATACTGAGTTGCATTCATCAAACACCATACCTACTGTAAAGCATGGTGGTGGAAACATCATGCTTTGGGGCTGTTTCTCTGCAAAGGGGCCAGGACGACTGATCCGGGTACATGAAAGAATGAATGGGGCCATGTATCGTGAGATTTTGAGTGCAAACCTCCTTCCATCAGCAAGGGCATTGAAGATGAAACGTGGCTGGGTCTTTCAACATGACAATGATCCAAAGCACACCGCCAGGGCAATGAAGGAGTGGCTTCGTAAGAAGCATTTCAAGGTCCTGGAGTGGCCTAGCCAGTCTCCAGATCTCAACCCTATAGAAAACCTTTGGAGGGAGTTGAAAGTCCGTGTTGCCAAGCGAAAAGCCAAAAACATCACTGCTCTAGTGGAGATCTGCATGGAGGAATGGGCCAACAGTGTGTGGCAACCTTGTGAAGACTTACAGAAAACGTTTGACCTCTGTCATTGCCAACAAAGGATATATCACAAAGTATTGAGATGAAATTTTGTTTCTGACCAAATACTTATTTTCCACCATAATATGCAAATAAAATGAAAAAAAAAACAGACAATGTGATTTTCTGGATTTTTTTTTTCTCAGTTTGTCTCCCATAGTTGAGGTCTACCTATGATGTAAATTACAGACGCCTCTCATCTTTTTAAGTGGTGGAACTTGCACTATTGCTGACTGACTAAATACTTTTTTTTCCCCACTGTACATACTACATACATACTACATATATACTACATTCATACATACTGCATACATACTACATATATACAACATTCATACAACATACATACATACTACATGCTACATACATACTTCATATATACTACATACATACATACTACATTCATACAACATACATACTACATACTACATATATACTACATTCATACATCATACATACTACATACATACTACATATATACTACATTCATACAACATACATACTACATACATACTACATTCATACAACATACATACATACAACATACATACTACATTCATACATACATACTACATACATACTACATATATACTACATTCATACAACATACATACATACTACATACATACTACATACATACAACATTCATACAACATACATAAATTCATACATGCTACATACATACTACATACATACTACATACATACAACATTCATACAACATACATGCATTCAAACATACTACATTCATACATACTACATACATACAACATGCTACAGACATACAACATACATACTACATACATACTACATACAATACATTCATACATTCATACAATACATACTACATACAATACATTCATACAATACATACATATAGACATACAGTACATATAACATAGAGTACATACTCACCAATACTTGTCACTTTGATCCCCGAAGCCAGTGTCATCTGTGGAAAAATATGAAAATAACAAACAAACAATATACTCACTGATCCGCAGAAATCCACGTGTGTCCCACGCCGATCTCCTGTGGAGAACAGCAGCATCAGCTGATGCGACCGCTCTCTATGGGGCTCCAGGAATCCAATGACAGGAGGTAGGTATCCTTCCGCACTGTATTCCTCCGCCACTGTAAAAAAATAGTCCCTGGTCTCACTTTATGGCAAAAGCTGCGTGGGAACTTTCTCACACAGCAATGCCAAAAGTGAGACTAGGGACTATTTTTTTTTACAGTGGCGGAGGAATACAGTGCGGAAGGATACCTATCTCCCGTCATTGGATTCCTGGAGCCCCGTAGAGAGCGGTCGCATCAGCTGATGCTGCTGTTCTCCATGGGAGATCGGCGTGGGACACGCGTGGATTTCTGCGGATCAGGGAGTATATTGTTTGTTAGTTATTTTCATATTTTTCCACAGATGACTGCTATGAATGAGTCACCGGAGGAGGAAAAAACAAAAACACAAGCTAAGTCCAGAAAACCGGAGAGGTTGGTAGCTAGCTGATTGCAGACCCCTGATCCTATTCACCACAACTAACAGTAGCCGTGGGGGGTTCCTACGGTGCCCTAGACCCCTCGTCACAGCCGGAGAGCTACATAAGCCTAAAGAAAGAAAGGGGAAATCTAAACTGCCCCAGAGCAGACCCCAAAACAATAGCCAGCCCCCAACATGTGTTGTCGTTGAAAAACAGATGAAAACACAAACGCAGATAGAAAGACAGGCTGAGCAAATGATGGGGCCCAACTAACTAGATAGGAAAGGACAGAAAAGATGCTGGCTGCAATCACGCAAAAAACCCTGCCAAAAATAATGTCCAACACATCTGATAGAAAAGGCCCTGAAGTCACTAGACTTCAAAATCTCTATATCAGCACTCAGGTATATTCTGAAGACAGAGCAAAGAGATCAACTGATCAGAGACAAAAATGGAGTCCAGCCTGTCCCAACCAGGGCAGGCTGAACACAAACACTAAGCAAACAGACAAAATCTCATGGAAAAATAGCAGAGCAAAAACTTAGCTTTTAGTAGACAGGAACTAAACTGGATGCCAGAGCTCAAAGCAGAAAGGATCACCAGCAGCCCAGCAGGGCGTCGGCTGCCTTATATCCACTCAGAAATTCCAGATGTCCAATCACACTCCACCTGTTCAGATGACAGGTTCTTCCCATCCAGATCAATTTCACTACCTCCTTTCACCAGCAGAGGGAGTTCATCAGGCATCAGAGGTGAAGGAGAAAATGAACTCATAACAGTACCTTCCCCTTGAGGAGGGGTCACCGAACCCTCATCCACGCCACCAGGGCGATCAGGATGGGCCCGATGAAAAGCACGAACCAATCTTTCGGCATGAATATCGGATGCAGAGACCCAAGAATTATCCTCCTGGCCATAACCCTTCTATTTAACCAAATATTGGAGTCTCCGTCTAGCCAGACAAGAGTCCAGTATCTTCTCAACCTCATATTCCACATTACCTTCAACCAATACAGGGTCAGGAGGTGCCACCACAGGAACTACTGGCTCAACCAACCTCTTTAACAGAGACTTATGAAACACGTTATGGATCTTGAATGTAACAGGAAGAGCCAATCAAAAAGAGACTGGATTAAGAATCTCCAAAATCTTGTAAGGTCCAATAAATCTAGGTTTAAACTTTGGAGAAGCCACCTTCATAGAGATATTCTTTGATGACAACCAAACCATATCACCCACCTTAAACCGGGGACCAATGGTCCTATGCCGGTTGGTAAAAACCGCTGGGCCTTTTCCTGGGAGAGAGACAACTTATCCACCACTTGGTCCCAGATCTGGTGCATTCTCTCCACCACAGTGTCAACACCTGGGCAGGCAGAAGACTCCACCTGCCCTGAAGAGAATCGAGGATGAAACCCAAAGTTACAAAAAAAAGGTGACATCAAAGTGGCAGAACTAGCTCTATTATTTAAAGCAAATTCAGCCAAGGGCAAAAATGAAACCCAATCATCCTGATCAGCAGAAATAAAACATCTCAAATACGACTCCAAAGTCTGGTTTGTTCTCTCCGTCTGCCCATTGGTCTGAGGGTGAAACGCAGAGGAGAAGGACAACTGAATTCGCAGCTTGGAACAGAAAGTCCTCCAAAATCTAGAAACAAACTGAACTCCTCTGTCAGATACAATGTTCTCAGGAATCCCGTGCAAGCGAACCACCTGCTGCAAAAACTAGGGCACCAACTCTGAGGAAGATGGCAACTTAGGGAGTGGTACAAGATGGACCATCTTAGAGAATCTATCACAAATCACCCAAATAACAGTCATTCTCTGAGAGACAGGCATATCAGAGATAAAATCCATTGAAATATGAATCCATGGCCTCCTGGGCACCGGCAAAGGCATCAACAACCCACTAGAGCGAGAACAAGGTTTAGACCGGGAGCAAGTCCCACAGGACTGCACAAACTTCCTGACATCACGAGACAAGGCGGGCCACCAAAAAGACCAACTCACCAAATCTCTAGTACCAAAAATACCTGGATGACAAGCCAATGCGGAGCAATGAACTTCAGTCATTACTCTCTTCCTCCACTGGTCAGGAACATACAATTTTCCAATGGGACAACGCTCAGGTTTGTCCTCCTGAAAATCTTCCAGAGCACGTCTCAAATCGGGTGAGATGGCAGAAAGAACTACCCCCTCACCTAAGATGGTAGCAGGCTTGGTCACAATAGGAGAAACAGCAAAGAAACTCCTTGAGAGGGCGTCTGCCTTGACATTCTTAGTGACCGGAAGAAAAGAGACCACAACATCAAAACGTGTGAAAAACAAGGCCCACCTAGCCTGTCTAGGATTCAAGCGTTTGGCCGACTCCAGGTAAATCAAATTCTTGTGGTCAGTAAGGACCACGACTTGATGTTTAGCTCCCTCTAACCAATGTCACCACTCCTCAAATGCCCATTTCATGGCTAACAGTTCCCGATTCCCCACATCATAGTTACGTTCGGATGGGGAGAACTTTCGGGAAAAGAAAGCACAGGGATTCATTTTAGATGTTACAGCATCTTTTTGGGACAAAACAGCTCCTGCACCAATCTCAGAAGCGTCCACCTCTACCTGAAACGGGAGTGAGACATCAGGTTGCCGCAAGACCGGAGCAGAAGTGAGCCTTCGCTTCAGCTCCTGAAAGGAAGAAACAGCCTCCAGAGACCAATTCAGCACATCAGCACCCTTCTTAGTCAAATCAGTCAATGGTTTGGCAATACCAGAAAAATTAGCTATAAATTTACGATAAAAATTAGCAAAACCCAAAAACTTCTGGAGGGCCTTCAAAGAAGTGGGCTGAACCCAATCATAAATGGCCTGTACCTTGGCCGGGTCCATTTCAATAGTTGACGGAGACAAAATAAATCCCAAAAATGAAATCCTCTGTACCCCAAAAAGGCATTTCGATCCCTTGACATACAGGGAATTCTCCCTCAAAATCCGGAACACAGTCCGAACATGTTCCACATGAGAGTCCCAATCCCTGGAAAAGATCAAAATATCATCCAGATAGATGATCAAAAATTTCTCCACAAAGTCTCGGAAAATATCATTCATGAAGCACTGGAAGACAGAAGGGGCATTAGTGAGCCCAAAAGGCATCACCAGGTACTCAAAATGTCCCTCCGGAGTATTAAACGCCGTCTTCCATTCATCCCCATGCTTAATGCGAATAAGATTATACGCCCCCCTGAGGTCAAGCTTGGTAAACCAGCAAGCACCTTTAACTCTGGAGAATAGATCAGAAATCAGGGGTAACGGATACTGATATTTAACAGTAATTTTGTTGAGGGAACGATAGTCAATACAAGGCCTTAATGAACCATCTTTCTTGGCCACGAAAAAAAAACCCAGCACCTAAGGGTGAAGAGGATGGTCTAATATGACCCTTCTCCAACGACTCCTTAATATAGTATCGCATAGCCTCGTGCTCGGGTATAGATAAATTGAAAAGTCGACCCTTGGGAAATTTACACCCAGGGCTCAGCTCAATTGCACAGTCATAACTCCTATGAGGAGGCAAAGACGCAGACTCATTCTCACTAAATACATCATAAAAATCAGCCAAATAGTCAGGAACATTATGCGACTGGGGAGAGGTGGAGAAAACAGGAGCGTCACTAAGGGCACACCGACAACCCCAACTCACCACAGACAAAGATTTCGAATCCAAAACTGGATTATGGATTTGCAACCAGGTAAACCCCAGAACAATGGTATCATGCAAATTATGCAACACCAAAAATCTGCAATTTTCTTGATGGTCTGGGGTGACCCGCATTACCACCTGGGTCCAAAACTGAGGTTTATTCTTCGCCAAAGGAGTAGCATCAATACCCCTCAAAGGGATAGGCGTACGCAGAGGTGTCATAGGAAACCCACAACGTTTGGCAAAATCCAAGTCCATCAGGTTCAGAGCTGCTCCCGAATCCACAAAAGCCTTAGCGGAAAATGTGGACAGGGAGCAGATCAGCGTTATTGCCAGAAGAAACTTAGGTTGAACACCACCCACAGCAAATGTGTGTTCAAAACGTTTCTCTCGTTTAGGGCAGACAGAAATAATATGAGAGGCATCTCCACAAAAAAACACAGCTTATTACGCCTTCTGAACTCCTGACGTTGCGCCCTAGACAAAACTCTATCACATTGCATAGGTTCAGACATTTGTTCAACAGGTGGAAACACCTCTCGTGCAGTTTTGCGTTCACGCAAACGCCGATCAACCTGAATGGCTAATGACATAGAATGTCAAGACCAGAGGGAACAGGAAATCCCACCATAGTATCTTTTACGGTTTCTGACAAACCCTTCCGAAAGAGAGCTGCCAAGGCACCATCATTCCAGGTAGTAAGGACCGCCCACTTTCGGAATTTTTGACAGTACAACTCTGCAGAATCCTGACCCTGGCTCAATGCCAACAGGGCCTTTTCAGCCTGATCAATAGCATTAGGTTCATCATACAACAACCCCAAGGCTTGAAAAAATGCATTCACATTAGTTAAAATAGGATTATCAGGTTTTAAAGAAAACGCCCAATCCTGGGGATCGTCGCGCAGCAAAGAGATGACAATTTTAACCTGCTGCACAAAGCTCCCCGATGAGTTAGGCTTCAAGGCAAAAAATAATTTACAATTATTCTTAAAATTCAAAAATTTAGACCGATTCCCAAAAAAGACATCAGGAATAGGGATCTTTGGTTCAGCAGCATGTGAATGAGCAAGATAGGCGGAAATTCCCCGCACTTCAGCAGTGAGCTGCTCCACACGATCAGACAATTGCTTAATCTCCATTGAGTAAAAATTCCCCCTACGGCCTCAGAGAAATAAAGTAAAAAGTATGCACAAAAAAAAAATTCTGACACACTTTTTTTTTTTTTTTTTTTACAATTCTTTCCTGCTATAGAGTACCCTAGAATCTGCGGTATGGCTGGTGATTCTGTTATGAATGAGTCACCGGAGGAGGAAAAAACAAAAACACAAGCTAAGTCCAGAAAACCGGAGAGGTTGGTAGCTAGCTGATTGCAGACCCCTGATCCTATTCACCACAACTAACAGTAGCCGTGGGGGGTTCCTATGGTGCCCTAGACCCCTCGTCACAGCCGGAGAGCTACATAAGCCTAAAGAAAGAAAGGGGAAATCTAAACTGCCCCAGAGCAGACCCCAAAACAATAGACAGCCCACAACATGTATTGTCGTTGAAAAACAGATGAAAACACAAACGCAGATAGAAAGACAGGCTGAGCAAATGATGGGGCCCAACTAACTAAGAGACAAAAATGGAGTTCAGCCCGTCCCAACCAGGGCAGGCTGAAATAAACACTATGTAAACAGACAAAATCTCATGGAAAAATAGCAGAGCAAAAACTTAGCTTTAAGTAGACAGGAACTAAACTGGATGCCAGAGCTCAGAGCAGAAAGGATCACCAGCAGCCCAGCAGGGCATCAGCTGCCTTATATCCACTCAGAAATTCCGGATGTCCAATCACACTCCACCTGTTCAGATGACAGGTTCTTCCCATCCAGATCAATTTCACTACCTCCTTTCAGCAGCAGATGGAGTTCATCAGACATCAAAGGTGAAGGAGAAAATGAACTCATAACAGATGACACTGGCTTCGGGGATCAAAGTGACAAGTATTGGTGAGTATGTACTCTATGTTATATGTACTGTATGTCTATATGTATGTATTGTATGAATATATGAATGTATTGTAAGTAGTATGTCTGCTGTATGTCTGTTGTATGTCTGTAGCATGTTGTATGTATGTTGTATGTATGTAGTAAGTATGTAGTATGAAGTATGCATGTATGTTGTATGAATGTAGTATATATGTATGTAGTATGTATGTATGTTGTATGAATGTAGTATATATGTATGTAGTATGTAAGTATGTATGTTAAATGAATGTAGTATATATGTAGTATTATTATTATTATTTATTGTTATAGCGCCATTTATTCCATGGCGCTTTACATGTGAGGGGGGTATACATAAAAACAAGTACAATAATCTTAAACAATACAAGTCATAACTGGTACAGGAGGAGAGAGGACCCTGCCCGCGAGGGCTCACAATCTTCAAGGGATGGGTGATAATACAGTAGGCGAGGGTAGAGCTGGTCGTGCAGCGGTTTGGTCGATCGGTGGTTACTGCAGGTTATAGGCTTGTCGGAAGAGGTGGGTCTTCAGGCTCTTTTTGAAGATTTCGATGGTAGGTGAGAGTCTGATATGTTGTGGTAGAGAGTTCCAGAGTAGGGGTGATGCGCGAGAGAAATCTTGTATGCGATTGTGGGAAGAGGAGATAAGAGGGGAGTAGAGAAGGAGATCTTGTGAGGATCGGAGGTTGCGTGCAGGAAAGTACCGGGAGACGAGGTCACAGATGTATGGAGGAGACAAGTTGTGGATGGCTTTGTATGTCATGGTTAGGGTTTTGTAATGGAGTCTCTGGGCAATTGGGAGCCAGTGAAGGGATTGACAGAGGGGAGAAGCTGGGGAATAGCGGGGGGACAGGTGGATTAGTCGGGCAGCATAGTTTAGAATAGATTGGAGGGGTGCGAGAGTGTTTGAGGGGAGGCCGCAGAGCATGAGGTTGCAGTAGTCAAGGCGAGAGATGATGAGGGCATGGACTAGGGTTTTTGCAGATTCTTGGGTGAGGAATGAACGGATGCGTGAAATATTTTTGAGTTGAAGTCGGCAGGAAGTGGAAAGGGTTTGGATATGTGGTTTGAAGGAGAGATCAGCATCAAGGATTACTCCGAGGCAGCGAGCTTGTGGGACTGGGGAGAGTGGGCAGTCATTTACTGTAATTGATAGGTTCGTAGGGGGGTCACGTGAGATGGGGGAAAGATGATGAATTCTGTTTTGTCCATGTTGAGTTTCAGATATCTAGTGGAGAAGAAGGATGAAATAGTGGACAGACATTGAGGGATTCTGGTTAGTAGGGAGGTGATATCTGGTCCAGAGATGTAGATCTGTGTGTCATCAGCATAAAGATGATACTGAAAGCCATGAGATTCTATGAGCTGTCCCAGGCCAAAGGTGTAAATAGAGAACAGCAGGGGCCCTAGGACTGAACCTTGTGGGACTCCGACAGATAGGGGGCGAGGTGAGGAGGTGGTGTGTGAGTGGGAGACGCTGAATGTCCGGTCTGTTAGGTATGATGAGATCCAGGAGAGGGCCAAGTCTGTGATGCCGAGGGATGAGAGGGTCTGTAATAATAGGGAATGGTCCACTGTGTCAAAGGCAGCCGACAGGTCCAGGAGGAGGAGGACAGAGTAGTGTCGCTTGCTCTTGGCAGTTAAGAGGTCATTGGTGACCTTAGTAAGGGCAGTTTCAGTGGAGTGGTGTGACCGGAAGCCAGATTGTAAGCGGTCGAAGAGGGAGCAAGAAGAGAGATGGGAGGACAGTTCAAGGTAGACGTGTTGTTCCAGTAGCTTGGAGGCGTATGGGAGAAGTGATATAGGGCGATAGCTAGATACAGAGGATGGGTCAAGAGAGGGCTTTTTGAGGATAGGTGTGATGGAGGCATGTTTAAAGCTTGAGGGGAAAACACCAGTTGTTAGTGATAGGTTGAAGAGATGGGTTAGGGTTGGGATGAAGACTGTGGTGAGGTTTGGGATGAAGTGGGATGGGATCGGGTCGAGTGCACAGGTGGTGAGATGTGATCTTGAGAGTAGAGTGGAGAGTCGATCTTCTGTAATGGTGGAGAAGTTGGTTTTGAAGGTGGAGGGCTGGGAAGTCGGGAGGAAGGGCTCTGGGGGTTGTTGACCAAAACTGTCCCTGATGTTATCAATTTTCTGCTTGAAAAATGAGGCAAAGTCTTCAGCTGAGATGAGTGGGGAGGGAGGAGGTGCTGGGGGGCGGAGGAGAGAATTGAAGGTGTTGAATAACTGTTTAGGGTTGTGAGACAGGAAGGATATGAGAGATGAGAAGTAGGTTTGTTTAGCTGTGGCGAGTGTGGTCTTGAAAGTAGTGAGGGACTGTTTGAATGCGATGAAATGCTCGTTGGAGTGGGATCTTTTCCATCTGCGCTCAGCAGCCCTGGAAGTATGTATGTATGTTGTATGAATGTAGTATATATGTAGCATGTATGTATGTTGTATGAATGTAGTATGTATGTATGTTGTATGAATGTAGTATATATGTAGTATGTATGTTGTATGAATGTAGTATATATGTAGTATGTATGTAGTATGTATGTATGTATTCTGTATGAATGTAGTATATATGTACAGTAGTATGTATGTACTGTATGTTGTATGAATGTAGTATATATGAAGTATGTATGTAGTATGTAGTATGTATGTATGTTGTATGAATGTAGTATGTGTAGTATGTATGTATGTTGTATGAATGTAGTATGTAGGTATGTTGTATGAATGTAGTATATATGAAGTATGTATGTAGTATGTATGTATGTTGTATGAATGTTGTAGTATATATTGTGGTGTAGTAACCACTATGTCCGCTAGGGGGCACTGTGTGGAGGTTCCAAGGGAGAGGATGAGTGGCAGAATCCTGAAGGATGGTTGTGTATCTCAAAGGGGGTGGCTTTGAGATGGAGACTTAGTTATGCGTATTGATCAGCAAGGGTATTGCTGAGATATTATTTCAAGGTATAAGGGAGAAGTCTTTAGGTAACTTGGGAGTTGGGCGGGCCAGGTACCTACAAACCCACCCAGGGGTGTGTCTGAAAATGCCTGTAGTAAAAGACTATGTGAGGGTGTGAAGGACCTGTGATGAGGTCATAGTCACGTGACCCGGTGGGTGTGGCTATGGACCATATAATGTGGCCAGGGTAGGTCACATGGGGTGAATGCTGGGACCTGGTTGGTCCAGTGTGGAAGGTCCTGTAAAGATGGAGCTTCCTCCCAGACAGCACGTGTGAAGTGGCTGGGAGCAATGGCGATGTGTGCCTGAGAGTTCCCTGGAGGGAACGAACGTGGGCGGAATGCTGCAGCCGCATGAGGAACCCTGACGTGGGTGAGATAATTGTGAGGCTAAGTGAGCCTGCGTACTGGACTTTAATAATAAGAGTGAAGCATTATAATGGACGCTATGCTGGTAATGCTATTAAGTGAACTTTCTGTTGCTGCTGTGGTTTATGAGGCGTGAATAAACCGCAAGGACTGTATGATTTGATGGAAAATCCATGCCAGAACTGGTTTTTGTTCGCTGCAAGCGAGAATCCCCTAAGTAAATGACAGCGCTACCTCACAATATGTAGTATGTATGTAGTATGTATGAATGTTGTATATATGTAGTATGTATGTAGTATGTATGTGTTTTTTTTTTTACATTCAACACATTAGCCGGATGATGGGACTACTACTGTCCCATCATTGGCTAATGTGTCAATCACTGTCATTGTAGCAGGCATCACCCGATGGGACTTGTGGTCCCATTGGACGATGCCTGCACACACACAAGACCTCCAGCAGGCCCGTACAGACCCCCGGCAGCCGGCACAGGCCCCCGGCAGGCCCATACAGACCCCCGGCAGGCCCATACAGACCCCCGGCAGCCGGCACAAGCCCCCGGCAAGCCCGTACAGACCCCCGGCAGCCGGCACAAGCCCCCGGCAGGCCCATACAGACCGCCAGCACAAGCCCCCGGCAGGCCCGTACAGACCCCCAGCAGCCGGCGCAGGCCCGCACAGACCTCCGTCAGGCCCGCACAGACACGCACAGTGTCCGCCCACGCACCGACCACACTCTTCCCCCCTCCCGAACTGTATGTGCAAGTAAAGAAAGGGTTTTTTTAATTTCGATATTTCTGTCCCTTTGAATTGAATGGGACTTCCGGTATCGGAATCGGCGATACCGATACTTTTTTGGGTATCAGGCCAATCCGATCAGATATTTCTCAATATCGGATGGTATCGCTCAACACTAATTAAAATCAATCAAACAAGAATTGAAATACTATTACCTGGCTACAAAAATCATTTACTAGCAGTGAAACTTTCAAAACGGGGTGCAACTAGGTACTAACCATTCAGGGTGCTCAAGCTTTGCACTGGCCTATTTTCCTTTTTGTGATTTTTAAAATGTAAAAGATATTTTTAGCCTAAAACACAAAGGAAATGTGTCGTATTTAACCATAGGCCTTTTAGAAATCATTTCATCTTCAACTTGCTTAAATGTTCTCCATAAGGCTACGTCCACATGGTCAGTAACCGAACGTGAGTGTGGAAACCACAAAAATTACGACCAAAGATCCTGTATCATCAGATTATAACATCTTTATTAGAATAGGACGGAACAGGACAATAGGGGGACATGTGCAAATTGCAAACTAAAGTGCAGCAGTGCTAAAGACGTGCTGGACTGACCCGAGCCAAATAAGGGATATAGTAAAGATATACAAATCTATTTAATAAGAGGCATACAATGTGTTAACATATCAATAGAACGTAAATGGCAATTATAAAAAGTGTACAGTAGTACCACACCAGTACCACCTCCAAGGAAGATCACAGCTATGGAGGCAAATATCTACTACCTATAATCCATGTGTATTCAAGGGCTATAATGCCCCACTATAATGCCTATCAAGCTATCATGTACTGCTGCAATACGTTCAAGCCATTATCTATGAGCTCACATTGCAAATGGGAGGAAAATAATCCCTCTCTCCAGGGGACTTCACTATCACCCACCCAAAGGGGTTAAAAACCCCAGGTCAACATTACCTCAATGGAACCCTCAGATGTCCGGGCAGTCCAAGCGTCACCCCGATGCACGTTTCGGAGCCGTACGCTCCTTTCTCAGGGGGCATAGATGTAGAGCACTTCATGCAGATATTTATATGCGCCCCTTGGAGCCATTCTTGGACTTTCACATCTACTACTCTCGGTGGTGTAGTTGAAGTCGTCAAGTCATCCTGGATCATCTGGGGAAGAGTTTGGGGAGAAGACTAACATGGTGCCTGGTGTACCCGAATGGAGAAGGCCGGATATCCCTGGTGGTTGAGGTGGCTTTGACACGAAAAGATATTAAGATCTGGTTACAGACATCGGCCAATTTGGACTTTTTTGTATATTTAACATTCTCACATGTCCGTGGGGCTTGGTTTACTCTGCCCCAAGATGCAGTGTATAGGGGTTTCCTATACATACATGGGTCTTTGTGGGTGTGGTAGACACTTATAAGGGGTTGGATGCTCTGGTAATTGTCTCAACGTTGTATATATATTTACATATATGAGGAAAAGATATTTGGACACATGTTCCTACCCCATATTGCAATATTGATGGATGATATACTGGGTAGTATTTTATATATATTTTGGTGTCATGCACCCATTGGCCTGATGGGATAGTCAGTGGGAAGTGTAGGTAGCGAACATATGGTTTTGATATACAAATTTTTGACCCTGGAGGGGTATTATCTGATCAGGGATACTGTTAGTCGGGCACTAATATTTTGATATATTGAATTGATGTTTCTCTATGTCATGTCTCTCATTTCCCTCTTTTCTATTAGGATTACATTAATATACATTGGTGTCTTGATGTAGCACTTAATGTATATGGGATAATATTTCTACTTGCGTATATAAATTGCCTTGAGAAATAGAGACCGTTAATTGATCATATTATAGTTTGCCTTTTTACACCCCTTGAATAGTGAGGACTTATGAACTATTTTGCATATTGATATCTTGTTATGTCCGATGTTTGGCTCGATTTTAGCTTTATATAGAGCATCTGTGCACGTTTCCCTTTGTTTAGCCCTAAATAAAAATGGCCACCGCTGGATCATCACTGCTGCGCAGGCGCATCCGCTGTTCCTCGTATGTGAGTGGGGCTCCGCCCATGTTGGGTGCCGGATCACGTGGGCCCGCGTCATTCCGGCCGCATCATGGATGGGAGGCTCCATTTGCTGTGAGACATGCGGGGCGCGCCCACAGCACTTCCGGTGGGCGCATATAAATATCTGCATGAAGTGCTCTACATCTATGCTCCCTGAGGAAGGAGCGTAAGGCTCCAAAACGCGCGTCGGGGTGACGCTTGGACTGCCCGGACATCCGAGGGTTCCATTGAGGTAATGTTGGCTTGGGTTTTTCTACCCCTTTAGGTGGGTGATAGTGAAGCCCCCTGGAGAGAGGGATTATTTTCCTCCCATTTGCAATGTGAGCTCATAGATAATGGCTTGAACGTATTGCAGCAGTACATGATAGCTTGATAGGCATTATAGTGGGGCATTATAGCCCTTGAATACACATGGATCATAGGTAGTAGTTATTTGCCTCCATAACTGTGATCTTCCTTGGAGGTGGTACTGGTGTGGTACTACTGTACACTTTTTATAATTGCCATTTACGTTCTATTGATATATTAACACATTGTATGCCTCTTGTTAAATAGATTTGGATATCTTTACTATATCCCTTATTTGGCTGGGGTCAGTCCAGCGCGTCTTTAGCCCTGCTGCACTTTAGTTTGCAATTTGCACATGTCCCCCTATTGTCCTGTTCTGTCCTTTTCTAATAAAGATGTTATAATCTGATGATACAGGATCTTTTGGTCGTAATTTTTGTGGTTTCCACACTCACGTTCAATGTATAGTAGCGACTGATCCACGATTGTCCAACACATGAGCACCAGTGTATTATCACTTTACATGTAGGATGCTTTTGTATACATTGGCTATTATATATGGTCAGTAACCGACAGGGCTTTGGAAGCAGCACATGTCCGCTGCATCCTAAGCGTTGCCGGCTTTTGAACACAGGTGATGCCACATGTGTTTATTGAACCATGTGGAATCACCGCATCCTATACATTGTACTGGTGATATTTATCTAGCAGAGACTCGCATCTCCACAAGATAAATAATAATGCTGCGGTCTGGAAAGACGGGCCACATGTGTGTCTCCGCAGGTGTCGGAGCACGCATTGTGGATATGGGATTTCTTGAAATCCCATCCACTATGCTGTAACATCTGGATGCTACGGGTTGGACGCTGCGGATGTATGCAGCATCCAACCGTGGGAACATACCCTAACAAAAATTTTGACTAGGAGTGCCCAATCTTTTACATGCCAGTATACACAATTTAAGGCATGGCATATTTGATGAGTGGATCTAAGACACCAATCTGTGTCTACAGTCTCTTGAGATATAAACCTGGTACCGGACATAAAATAATCTAAGTTGCTCTAAACAACATTGAGCTGCTCCTTTTTTCTTGATATTTCATAATCACTCACAAAATGTATTAGAAATGCCATCTGCAGTTATGATTTGCATTTACTTCACTGCAATACTAAAGTATTTACCCCCTTCCAGATGTTTCCTATCTGTTATACTGAATGGTTTCTGAACTTTCAACAAAATGTTAAATCAAACAAAGAGAACCTGAATCAACACATAAGCCGGATTCTGAATGATTACTGCATTTGTTTTTAGGTACAATGTTATCCAGCACAATATCAGTTGTGTGAAAAAATAACTATATAAAATTCATGCCAATTTTCACCGAAATCCAAAATCTAAAATTGATGGCTTTAAGGACTATGTGAATCATTTTTTCGCCGTTCTTTGTGAAAAAGATGGCTTGACACGGTTGACCATAAGATGTTGCAGGTGATGATAAATTATCAGTTGATAATACAGAAGGCTCCATATGTGTCTCTTTGTCGTTTTAGCCACTTGAGAAAAGTCAAGTCATTTAAAATCCGATGACTGTGCCAAGCTTCTATCAATGTTAGAAATCTTCTTTTTTTTTTCTTGGCTGGAGCCAGTAGACTTAGAAATTAATTAACTTTCGGATAAAAGAGACATTTTTTCCCCTAAAAATAAGAATGAGGAGATTCATAGCTTAAATATAAATATCTATGTTGCAATTTAAATTTCAGCAGAAACCATATCTTTCTCCCTTGGTTATAAATAATCCAGAAGAACAGTGAATGAGATTGATTAGCATTTCAATGGTGTGCTAGACTTTCAGTTCTTCTTTATGTTGATGTTTCTTGGCAAAATATATGACAGTCATACTGCAAGAGTAAAGTGATCTTCTAAAACATACTCTGCCTGTTATACAGAAGGTGCAATATGTTACACAGCATTAATGCTACAATCCATACTTAGCCTTGACAGCTCATTTTTAATGGAATGTAAGTATTACATGGTAATTATAAAATATAGTAAGATACATATACAGATACAATATCAGACAGGAGTAGTGGAAATGAAAAGACATTACAAGATTAAACAAAAGAAAAACCATAAAAGAATACCAGTCACCACAAATAATATGTGAACCATAATTGTATTGGCTGTAGGTAGGAAGATACTTTAGTTATGGCATATATTGGTAATACTCATGTCTGAAAAGAAAATCTATACGCAAAAAAATTATATAGCCATATGTACAATAAAATATAAATCTGTATTAATGAAATTAAATAAAAGGAAGTAAACAAGAAAAGATAATAGTGAGCAAACTAGGGCGACAAAAGCCAGCAGGGGGGAGATATACAGCTAATTAACACATGGTTACACAAGTAAGTAAACAAATATAGGGTTGGAGTATTCCATGTGATACCTTAAGCCTGATATGCAAGAGTCCTAAACTAGTCCAAAGTATCAAGACAGATATATGTAGTAAAGATGGACAAAAGAATACCTGTGCTTTTGTCCTGCTGCTGGACTGGCATCAGTTCCCAACATGTGTTTTGGCATGTGGCCTTCATAAGGGCGTGTGGCATCAGACCAGAAGGAGGCACCTTAAATACAAGCCCAGACCAATGGGAGACAGCAGCGTGTCAGGAGTATACCCTGGGCCATTAACAGCGCATGCGGCAAATCAACGCCGCTCATAGTCCATCATCAGCTGAGGGGGGCTGGCCAGGCAATGCGAGTGTGACTGCGACCACGCTACTGAACACATGATCGTCGTCCGGTCTTGTGACGCGGCTCGCACTCGAATGGAGACACAGTGAATGAAAGTATAAACAAAGACTGTATGCACTAGTGTGATTGGTGTTCAAGTAGGTTCCCAAATCGTTAAGTAAAAATATACTTGCCACTCAAGATGTGATCAGAAAAGAGTATGCAGTCCAAGGAGTAGTAATAAACAAAAAATATTTCGGTCTAATTGACACCTGCCGTGACACCGCGTCACTGCAGGCACTAGATTTACCTGTGACATGGGCATTCACCCATTAGTGATAACTCTACAAATCTCACAGCAGTCGGTAACTGAAGAAGGTCAATTAGACCAAAAAGTTTTTTGTTTATTACTACTCCTTGGACTGCATTAAAAACTCTTTTCTGATCACATCTTGAGTGCCAAGTATATTTTTACTACAGTGAATGAAAGGAACTGAGCGTGAGGATCACGCATGCGAACAGGCCAAAACAGGAACGGACCTGTGACTGATATATGTTAATACCCTAGACACGAGCAAGAAGATTAAAACCAGTGGATATGGAATAACAAGTGAATAGGGGTAAAAAAAATTAAAATATTGCATATATAGATGGATGAAGTATTATAGGAAGACAAAAAAATGTTCAGTAAAATGTGTTCAATAAAAACACAGAATTCATGAATAGAAATATAAAGTGCATAATTGCATATGAAAATATGAAAAATAATACTAATAATGGAGTGTGACGTTGAGGAATAATGTGATGAATATTAATAATTATATAACAGGGATATGTGATGAAATGAAGACTAAGTAACACTTAAGGAATAACTTGATTAGTGCATATAAAAATACATTACCAGTAATTGGGTATACATAATAAGAAAATATATTAGTAAAGTGTACAAATACAGTGCATATGGAAATGTGAACAACTAGCTGCCAACTGTAATACAATCTGCTAGACAAAGCGATGCATATTTCCAATGTAGCTGATATTCAGATTGGATAAAACCTTCATTACTTGCTAGATAATGGTTAATACTTTACCCACAATTTATACCACTTTTTCTTGGCTAATATAGGTTACTTACATTTCTGTGTCTTTTCATAGACTTAACAGCCAATATTGGCATGGACTACAGGTTCAGGGAAACATCCTGGACAAGCCATCTCAATAAGGTCTTCAATAGTAAGCTTGCTACAGTTAATACAGGGGGTCAGGGGAATCTTATTTGAATTTCAAAATAATGTTAAGAAAATGTTACATAAGAGGACTAGACTTTTGGTGGAATGGTGCTTTTCTGCAGAATTATCTTCATAAACAACTAATCCCTAGGGGACTTAAGGCCCCTTTGCATTTAGCGATGCACCAGCAATCCGACCACGATACGACCCGGTCAGGATCGCTGGTGCATCGCTAAATGGTCGCTAGTGAGCTGCCAAACAGGCATATCTCACTAGCGAAGTAGCAACGCAGCAGCGGTCGTTACTTACCTTTCACACACAGCGATGCTGACGTCTTCCCACCCGCGTCCACACGTCGCTCGTTGGCGCCAGCAGGAAGCGCCCGACGAGAAAAGGACCCGGCCGATCTCGCGCGATCAGCGACAGACAGTGGGGTAGCCGGTCGGAGGTAAGTATCACACATAGCGATATCGCTAGCAATATCGCTGCTGCGTCACAAAATCGGTGACGCTTTAGCGATATTGCTAGCGATATCGCTATGTGTAAAACCCCCTTAAGAATACAAATCTTTCCTTCTTTTCTGGTCACAGATGAATTATTTATCGAACAGTGGGAAGAAATTTGCACCAGTAGCTCTCTGAAATTGAGCTACTATTTCGGCTAAATAAATAGAATTTGGATGGCTTAGAAAAGGAAATAGATGAACAAGTAGATAAATTGACTACCACATCAACTGATAATACTCTGACAGACTTCAATCAACAAATGGAAAAGAATTTTGACATCTGGGAAAAACAGATACAAGAGAATCAAACAAAAAGCTCTCTAGAGATCTGAATGATTTTCAAAACAATTGGGTCTACCGCTGGATGAGAAATCCTCACACTCAGGTCCTTTCATTCACTGTGTCTCTATCCGAGTGTGAGCCGCGTTACGAGACCAGATCACGATCATTTGTTCAGCTACTTGGTCACGGTCTTTCTAGCATCACCCGCCCAGGCCCCCCTTGGATGATGCGGTGGAGGATGGGACTATGAGCGGCGTTGATTAGCCGCATGTGCTGTTTATGACCCATGATATACTCCTGACACGTAGCTGTCTCCCATTGGTCAGGACTCATTTTTAAAGTGCCTTCTGCTGGTCTTATGCCACATGCACTGATGAAGGCCACGTGCCGAAACACGTGTTGGGATCTGACGCTAGTCCAGCAGGAGGAGATCATTTTTAATTTTTTGCTTATAGGTTTTCTAGATTCTATATCTAGCTTTTCTTCATTGCTCGCTAGGGAAATTTTCCCACGATGCTCGCGCTGACGTCACATAGGTGAAGTGAGTTCATTGACCGTTAACTCACAGGATCTATCAGACAGCACCGCGAGCAGGAGAACTTTCTCACACTTGCAGTGCCGTCAGATAGGTGATAGGAGTTCACAGAGAGACACTGAGCAAGCGGTGCTCAATGTCTGCTGGATGACAGGCTGCATGGTTACATCATGGAACCATGCAGCCAGCCATCTAGATGTAGCAGAGCTGTCCTGTCATGGGACAAATGGATTAGCAGCATCTCTGCGGAAAGGTAAGGAATATAGTGTTTTTTAACACTTTTGCAGATGACAAGGGCATCGGGGGAACGGACAAGGTCATAAGTATGGTTTAATTAAAATTATTAAAGGAGTCTGTGTCATTATTTCAATTAAAGGACTTTTTTCTGGGTGTCTATGCTTTCTTACAATGTGACTATGGAGTTAGTAATGGGGGCGTCTTATTGATACCTCTCCATTACTAACCTCGGGGCTTGATGTCACCTGACAATGCAAAGGTGACATCAACCTCCCCAACTATCACCCCACTTGCCACCACCACAGGGCAAGTGGGAAGAGCAAAGCTAAGAGCCAGAATTGGAACATCTTAGAGATGCGCCTTTTCTGGGGCGGCTGAGAGCTGATGTTTTTAGCCTGTTTTAATATATATATAATATATATGTTGCGTCATCGCTAAAGGGGGTTTTACACATAGCGATATCGCTAGCAATATCGCTAAAACGTCACCGGTTTTGTGACGTTATAGCGATATTGCTAGCGATATCTCTATGTGTGATACTTACCTCCGACTGGCTCCCCCGCTGTCTATCGCTGATCGCGCGAGATCGGGCGGCTCCATTTCTCGTCGGGCGCTTCCTGCTGGGCTTCCTGCTGTGTGAGACGAGCGACGCTGGACGCGGGCGGGAGGACACCAGGATCGCTGTGTGTGAAAGGTGAGTATCGTGCGCTGCGTCGCAGCTGCATCGCTGTGAGATCTTTCTGTGTGAAAGCTCACTAGCGATCATTTAGCGATGCACCAGCGATCCTGACCGGGTCGGATCGCTGGTCGGATCGCTGGTGCATCGCTAAATGTAAAAGGGCCTTAAGGGTCGTATAGTTGATGGGAGATATGTGTCACAGAGATGGCTTGTCTCTGTGATGTAGCCCAGAGTGTTTTCTTTAGTGCACGTAAGCACTAAGGGACGTCACCGTACCTCTATATGTGTTTCAAGACCTGCGGTGCTGTCACAGTCACGTGACTAGTCAGGTGATGGGTTCCTGGGTGTGGTTATACCTGCATAATGTGGGCTACTGCTTAACACAGGGCTGTATGTGGGGAGGGGGGAAACCTCCTGTGAGTGTTGAGGCTCCAGGACCGAGCATGAAGTACTGGACACTTGTACTTTGCTTTGCCTGAGCTAAAGGCTATTTTTTTTGTTCTGTTTTGTGGGTTTGTGAAGCAATAAACCCCGTGAACTTTAAAAGGAACATGCCTCCTAATTGCCACCCGTTGCACCTGAGCGAGTACAATCCCTACTATATATATATATATATGCTGTATACACACACACATACATATATGTATTTTGCAGTGAGAAATAAGTATTTGATCCCTCTGGCAAACAAGATTTAATACTTGGTGGCAAAACCCTTGTTGGCAAGCGCAGCAGTCAGACTTTTTTTGTAGTTGATGAGGTTTGCGCACATGTCAGGAGGAATTTTGGTCCACTCCTCTTTACAGATCATCTCTAAATCGTTAAGATTTTGAGGCTGTCGCTTGGCAATTCGGAGCTTCAACTCCATCCAAAATTTTTTCTATGGGATTAAGGTCTGGAGACTAGCTAGGCCACTCCATGGCCTTAATGTGCTTCTTTTTCACACTCTCGTTTATTGCATTGGCTGTTTTGTCATGACGGAAAACCCAGCAAAGACCCATTTTTAATGTCCTGGCAGAGGGAAGCAGGTTGTCACTCAGGATTCTACATGGCTCCATCCATTCTTCCATTGATGCGTTGAAGTAGTCCCGTGCCCTTAGCAGAGAAACACCCCCAAAACATAATGTTTCCACCTCCATGCTTTACGGTGGGGACGGTGTTCTTTGGGTCATAGGCAGCATTTTTCTTCCTCCAAACATGGCCAGTTGAGTTAATGCTAGAGAGCTAAATTTTTGTCTCATCTGACCACAGAACCTTCTCACAATCACTCACAGAATCATCCAGGTGTTCATTGTCAAACTTAAGATGAGCCTGCACATGTGCCTTCTTGAACAGGGAGACCTTGTGGGCACTACAGGATTTTAAACCTTTCCGGCATAATGTGTTACTAGTGGTTTTTCTTGGTGACTGTGGTCCCAGCTGCCTTGAGATCATTAAAAAGTTCCCTCATGTAGTTTTAGGTTGATCTTTCACCTTACTCATGATCAAGGATACCCCGCAAGGTGAGATTTTGCATGGCCCCCCAGAGCAATGTTGATTATCATTTTGTATTTCTTCCATTTTCTTACTATTGCACCCAGAGTTGACCCCTAGTCACCCAGCGTCTTACTTATAGTTTTGTAGCCCATTCCAGCTTTGTGCAGGTCTATGATCTTGTCCCTGACATCCTTAGAAAGTTTTTGCCTATGTTGTAGAGGTTAGAGTCTGACTTATTAATTGAGTCTGTGGACAGGAGTTTTTTTTATAAAGGTGACTATGTAAGACAGCTGTCTTTAATGCAGGTAACAAGTTGATTAGGAGTGTCTAACTGGTCTGTAGGAGCCAGAACTCTTAATTGTTGGTAGGGCATCAAAGACTTATTTCTCACTGTAAAATGCAAATAAATTTACATAATTAATACAATGTGATTTTCTGGATTTTTTTCATACTCTATCTTTCAATGTTAAAATTAACCTACCCTTAAAATTATAGACTGTTCATGTCTTTGTCAGTGGGCAATCTTACAAAGTCATCACGGTATCAAATAAGTGACATACAGAAATTCTCTATGTAAAAGCTCATGTTAAAATAGCATTTCAATCGGATAGCAATCACACTGCATTCCGATGTAAATTGGATGCTAGGTGTGAAAAATCTGATTGTACTCGCATGACACTCACATTACACTTGTGCCACCGATTTTCATACGTTTAGTGTGACTCCAGCCTTAGGCCACATTCACACATTCAGTATATGGTCAGTATTTTACCTCAGTATGTGTAAGCCGAAAACCAGGAGTGGAACAATCAGATGAAAAGTATAATAGAAACACGTCACCACTTCTGTATTTATCACCCACTCCTGGTTTTGACTTACAAATACTGAGGTAACAAACTCACCAAATGCTGATAGTGTGAATGTGGCCTTAGACTCAAAGTGTAGGAGGATGGACCTGGCTAGGGCAGCTTCTTGCGTGCCCACGCTGGAACTATCGAGGCTGTCACCAGTGTTGCCAGGGGAAGAGTTTCCTGTTGGATTTTCTGACCAATGCAGACCTTTGCATGCAGACCTGACTGTAGGGGGCGGGGTGGAGATAAAAGGAGAGGAGCGCCTGAAAACGGTGCTTCTGGTGGTAAGACAGTGCACGCGCAAGGAGAAGGTTGACTCTGTCTCTGCTGCTTCTGATCAACCAGCTAGCTCACTCTGCAGTCTGTCAGCCCCTGTGCGCACAACTCGTGCACATACAAGGCTGAACACAACACAGAGTCCTGACTGGTCCACACCCCTGACAGCAATTGACGATCCGGACCGTGTCGACCGTACAGGGCACGTGGGTCTGGGGGGTCCTGCTGTGGCCTCCACCCCGCGACTTTGTATCGCACTTGCTGAGCTGACTCCTACCTGTCGCATAACACCGTGTTCCAGGACTGAGAGATTACGCCGGGACAAGCTAGGCTCTGCCGTTTCAGTACAGAGACAGTGCCTAAACTTCATCCAGGACCGCTTCAGAGACGTCTCGCAGCACTTGCGCCTGCATCGTGGGATTTTTCAACCTCGTCAGACCAAAAGCTTCAGACTGATAAGTTGAATTGTTCTGTGCTATTTGTTGTTAATGTTTTTGTCTCCACTGTTCCCCTCTCTTGCATCTGTATTCAATCATTTCTGCAATCTCCCTGCGTGGAGTACTAACTGTGACATTACTTTGCATAAAGGCCCATTAACTCTTGCTCTGCCTCCTGCTCGTCACTGCATCCCGCGTTCCTGCTAGTACCTTACACAAGTATCAGCAATAACACCAGATAACACAATAACTGGCAACTCCCAACATTATATTGGAAGCTTAAGTAGACTATGGGGCTGTCACATTCATTGGCGATGGAAGCCAGTGACATTGGCAATAATGCCCCATCTATCACAGCACTGCTATCAGTGCATATAATGATGTCTGGTTATAGAAGTATACTTTGCTGGAGCAGGCCAGATAGGGATGTAACATCAACTAATATTGATAATTCATAGTATGTACACCACTTCTGCTTACTCATTCATTTCATTGTGTAGGTGGTGGAGTGTATGGGTATTCTTATCGTTCTTCCTTCAGGCAATAGGAAGATTAGAATTATTTTTTTTTTCCCCAAGAATTGATGATCAAGATACTGGAAATAGACATGATGCCTTCCACATAGTATACACATTCTCTGCAAGTGGCGTCTGTCAATCAACCTTGATGCTTTTGATAGAGGAAATAACATTGTTAAATCATTAATCATCCTAGTATTAAGCTTCACAAATAGGAACAATTTATGTCAAAATCGCTTTTTGGATTTAATAACATACTGTAGATTATTATTAAACACAGCGTAAAATACTTGTATGTTTTCCAAATGTTTATTTGAGTTTCAATAAATGGGGAGGATGGGGGAGGAAAGATGGGGAAAAAAGGGGGGGAATGTAAAGGGAAAGAAGGAAAAAGGAAGGACAATAAAGTCCAAATATAAAGAAGACATAAAATGAAACAAGTTAATGCAGAAGCATATTATGCAGTGAATTATTACAAAGGTAGGTATTTAAGCATATAATATATTAATATATATGTTCCAAAGACCCAAACACAAGGGGCCTTAGGCAGGTGCACTCTGGGTGAAGACTTAAGAGAACAACTCCAGCCATCTAGACCATTTCCTAGAATATTTAGCAAATTGATCATGCACATTCGCAAATTTCAATTCAAAAGAATGATGAAGGCTAAGTTTGTCTATAATTTCATTAATTTGTGGGGGTTTTGGGTTTTTCCAAAGAAAGGCAATACTATGTTTGGAGACTAGTAAAATCTGCATAATCAATAGCCTGTTAGAAGTATCAATTTTGTCTGTGTCCAGAGAAAGAAGGGCCAGACGAGGAGACAAAATAAGTTGTGTTCCTAGGATAAAATCGATAAGGTTAGAAATCTTTCTCCAAAAGGGAACAATTTTGGGACATTGCCAAAATATATGCAAGATATTTCCTGGCCTTCCACAACCCCTCCAACAGAGCGGAGAATTGTCAGGGTTGATACTATGAAGTCTAACGGGGGTATAATACCATCTCCTTAAAAGCTTGAAGTGTGTCTCTTGTAGTGATAAGGAAATGGAAGAGGCATACGAGAGGGTACATGCCTATTCAAGGTAAGAAGGGTCAATTGTCGTGTGCAATTCGGTTTTCCATTTGACAATATTTTGAGTCTTTACCGCTTCAATGCTATTGTTACACCATTTGTACGTGTATTCAAAACTCCAAAAAATATTATGATCTATATTACAAATAAGGTTAACTGCTGGTTCAGAGATTCTCGGGTAGATAGTAAGGAACTTATGGATTATGTCTTTGAGGATAACATATTGTAAGAAAGCAGGGGTAGTGGTTTGAAATCTTTCCTTGAGTTTATTGTAAGGTGTACAAGTAACACCATCATATAAATCTTTAATTTTTTTAAGTCCAAGTTCAGACCATATGGGGTCAATGGTCTGATTAGACGCTTGAAAGATAACTGATAGAGCCAGATTTTTTTATTGTGACTTCTTTGTTAGAGCCTCTTTTTGGAGCAGAAAATTTTTTCCAAGCTTCAGAAATAGCTTGAAAAATAGGATGAGAATTTGTAATTAATTTTTTATGAAGGAGTTGGTTCAGAATTAGTAGGTGAAGAGGTTTATAATTATTAAAGAACAGTTCTAGTTCATGCCAAGCTGGTGTCGTACCATGAGGCCACCAGTATGAGCTTTGTTTGACTAAATTTGCAATGTAATAGGCCGTAATATTTGGGGAACCAGCTCCACCATAAGATTTATGGTTGTATAGAATATTTTTTGCTATTCTGGGTCTTTTTTTATTCCATATAAAGGAGTTTAATGAGTCTTGAAGGTTTGTGAGAGAGGAAGTGGGTATTTTTAAAGGCAGTGAGCGAAGTAGGTATAGGATTTGTGGGAAAATATACGACTTGACCATCATGATTCTTCCCCACCAAGAAAGCCCATCATCTCTAGATGTACGGAAATCATTAAAAAGCTTTTTAGTAAGCAGCTCTAAGTTTATTTTTATTAGAGAGTTTACATTTTTGATTAATTTTAGGCCTAGATATGTCAGCCCATCAGCTGCCCACCCCCAAGGTGAGAGGCCCCATGGACCTCAGCATGGGTTTGTAACTAATAAGTCATGTCAGACTAACTTAATTTCCTTCTATGATGGTATCACTGATTGGGTGGATCAAGGAAATGCTGTAGATATAGTATATCTTGACTTCAGCAAAGCATTTGACAAAGTCTCTCATACAATCCTTATTGAAAAAATGACTAAGTATGGAATGGACAAGGCAACTGTTAGGTGGATTCATAACTGGCTTAGTGATTGGACCCAAAGAGTGGTCGTAAATGGCTGCACATCCAGTTGGAAGAATGTCTCAAGTGGGGTACCACAGGGCTCTGTCCTGGGCCCTGTATTGTTCAACATCTTTATCAACGATTTAGATGAAGGAATTGAGGGTAAACTGATTAAATTTGCTGATGACACAAAGCTAGGAGGGATAGCTAATACTAGAGAAGAGAGAGAGAGGATTCAAAAAGATTTAAATAAACTGGAGAAGTGGGCAGCAACTAACAGAATGGTTTTTAACAGGGAGAAATGCAAAGTACTACATCTGGGCAATAAAAATGAAAAAAGCATATATAGAATGGGAGGAATAGGGCTAAGTGACAGCACATGTGAAAAAGACTTGGGTATACTAATAGATCACAGACTGAATATGAGTCAACAGTGTGATGCAGCAGCAAAAAAGGCAAATGCAATTTTAGGATGTATTAACAGAAGCATACAGTCTAGATCACGTGAAGTCATTATTTCCCTCTACTCCTCTTTGGTCAGACCTCATCTGGAATATTGTGTCCAGTTTTGGGCACCACATTTTAAAAAAGACATCAACAAACTGGAGCAAGTTCAGAAAAGAGCGACCAGAATGGTGACCGGTCTGCAAACCCTGTCTTATGAGGAAAGGTTGCAGGATTTGGGAATGTTTAGTTTGCAAAAGAGAAGACTGAGAGGAGACTTAATAGCTGTCTACAAATATCTAAAGGGCTGTCACATTGTAGAAGGATCAACTTTATTCTCATTTGCACAAGGAAAGACTAGAAGCAATGGGATGAAACTGAATGGGAGGAGACACAGATTAGATATTAGAAAAAACTTTTTGACAGTTAGAGTGATCAATGAGTGGAACAGGCTGCCACGAGAAGTGGTGAGTTCTCCTTCAATGGAAGTCTTCAAACAGAGGCTGGACAGACATCTGACTGGGATGATTTAGCGAATCCTGCTTTGAGCAGGGGGTTGGACCAGATGGCCCAGGAGGTCCCTTCCAACTCTACGATTCTATGATTCTATGATTCTATGATTCAATTTCCTCTTGGTCTGATCCTAGGTTAAAGCCAAGTATTTGGGATTTTGAGTCATTTATTTTAAAATAAGAGATTTTAGCAAAAGTCTGGATTAAGGTTTGTAAGGCAGAGATAGAGTTGCTTGGATCTGTGAGGGTAAGAATAATATCGTCTGCATTCAATGCTATTTTAACATCTCTGTGCAAAGTTTTGATTCCCGAGATCTTTGTGCTGTTCCTGATTAGTTGGGCCAGAGGTTCAATAGCTAATGCAAAAAGCAATGGTGACCATGGGCAACCCTGTCTGGTCCCATTAGCTATATTAAACGTAGAGGAAAGATGATTGTTGGAATAAACCCTTGCACCAGGGCCGGAGTACAAAGCCATAATACCTCTCGTGATCTGAGAAGCCATTCCAAATTTTTAGAGAGTTGCTTGGAGCTATGACCAATTAAGGCGGTTAAACGCTTTCTCACCATCAAGAGAGATAACAATGGCCCTGAGTTTGTTCGAGGAAATAAGCTTAATTATGTTAATGAGTCTTCTCCTACCATCTATGGATTGTCTTCCTTTGATGAAGCCTATCAGATCATTGGAAATTAAACTCGGGAGGAATTGATTTAGTCTATTGGCCAGGATCTTTGCATAAATTTTTACGTCTGTATTGATGAGGGATATAGGTCTATAATTAAAAATTTGGCTAGTGTCAGAATTTGGTTTTGGGATTACGATAATTGTCGTTTCCAGCATCTCTTTAGGAAATTGACCTGTTTGGAAAGCTGAGTTAAATACTTTGACAAGGTGGGGGGTTAATATATTACTAAAAGACTTGAAAAAATCATTACTAAACCCGTCTGTGCCGGGTGATTTGAATGTTTTAAGTTTGTTTATGGTATCTAGGACTTCTTGTTCATTGAAGGGAGAAGACAAAAATGATAAGTCTTCAGGGTTAAGCTTTGGAAGGTTCATGCTGGAAAGAAATGATCCAATCTCTGAGGTAGATTGCTGCATATTGTGGTTGTCTTGGTTGATATTGTACAGATTTTTGTAATAATCGGAAAAACCTCCTACAATATCTTTAGGGTGGAACAGGGATGTACCATTAGAGGAAGTTATACTGTCAATTCTATTCCGTTTCCGTATATTCTTAATTCTGTTTGGCATGTATTTTGAAGGGCGATTTATAGATAAGTAATGTTTGCATTTTGCTGATCTAATAGCTGAGTCGTAAAAATTGAATATAATTTTCCTTAACTACAACCTGAGATCAGTAAGTTCTGATAATACAGCTTGTTTGTTAGAGGAAACAGAGGATCGACATAGTTCCTCTTCTTTAGATTTAATAGACTGTTGTAGGGTAAGGATTTTATCCCTATTAATTTTTTTTTGTCTGGAGGAAATTTGAATCAAGACTCCCCTCAACACCGCCTTGTGAGCATTCCAATAGGTAAACGGATTGAGTAGGTTTGATTCGTTTTCACTAAAATAATTTTGTAAGGCTGAGCTGATTTCAGATTTGATGGTGGGGTTATGAAGCAGAGAGGAGTTGAATTTCCACATGAACTGGGGACCCTATTATCAGTTCTGCAGTTACCGGGGAATGATCTGAAATAGATTTATTAAGTATGGAGCTGGAGGAGAACCTTGGCAAGGAGAAGACATCTGTGAGTATCAGATCTATTCTAGATGCCGACTGATGGCCATCAGAAAAATGAGTAAATTCTCTAGATGTGGTGTTCAAACAGTGGAATGAGTCGAATAGCTCGTGATTATAAATCCAGCTGTTCAAGGATTGCATTTTTTGTCTGCTGGGAGAGGTGGAGTCTAGTACACCATCTGGCACCATATTAAAGTCCCCTAACAACAGTAGGGTTCCTGATCGTAAGGTGTCTAATTTTTTCATTAGCTTATTCAGGAAGCTAATTTGTCTGATGGTGGGAACATAAGTATTAACTATTGTGAAGGTTTGGCCGTTCAATTTGCACAGGAGAATATGATAATGTCCTTTTTCGTCTTTTACTTCATAAAGCAATTCAAAGGAAATTGAGTTACTAATCAGGGTTAAAACCCCTGCTTTCTTTTGTGAGCCGCAAGATTCAAATACAAATGGGAAATTTTTGAGATTTATAGAAGGGTGGTTGTCTTTTTTGAACTTGGTTTCTTGAAGGCATACAACCTCAGGATGCATCCCGTTAATATCCCTACCAATGAAAAATCTCTTCCAAGGGCTATTTAGCCCCCTGACATTGTATGATACAAATTTTATTTTCATATTACAAGAATGGCTGGGTTCGTATGAAGTGGGGTAGGGGAAATGCAGAAACCAGAGTGCACCTACCTTTGTAGAACTTAGTTGTCCAAAAACCTCAAACTATATACCTATTTGAAACCAAAAACAAAAGAGACACAAAAACAATAAGAACAAAATTGTCCTTCAGGAAGAGCCGATCCGGAAGGCTCTAATTCCTTAGTGGGGAAAGTTTGTGTATGGATCCCATTGGAGGCATCCCTTGGCATAACAACACTATTCCCAGAAGGAAAATAATCTCATGTGATATATGAGTCCATAAAGTAGTAGAAAAGTGAGAAAACCTGTGGAAAGAAGATTAATAAGCAGTACAATACATTGATCAAATAATCAAGACGTGTAGAGAGGCCTTATAACAAGGTGAGTAAATATATTGGCCAGGTCTATCCGTTGGATCATCCCTTCTCTGACAAGGGCCCAGGGTCTTGAGAGTTGGATATTCTATGGCGGTCAGGTATCCTGTAGTAGGACAGGAAATCTCTTCCTTCTTTAGGTGAGAATAGGACGGTCATCTTTCCTTTGTAGATTATCAAAAGTTTAAGTGGGAAGCCCCATTTATAGGGGATATTATTTTCCCTCAAGGTGGAAGTGACTGGCTTAAAAGACTTTCTTCCTTCAATCGTTTCCTTTGAAAGATCCGTAAATAGCTGAAGGTGAGCATAGGGTTCTGGAAAACCTCCTAGATCTTTAACCGATTGTAGAATTTTTTCCTTAATCTTGAAGAAGTGTACCCTTAAGATGGTATCTCTAGGTAGATCTTTATCGATATTCCGTGGTTTGGGAAGTCTGTGGATCCTATCTATGATGAGATCTTGATCTGTAAGTGTCGGTAGTAATTTTTTTAAAATTGTCTTGACGAAGTCTTCTAGTTTATCCAGTGAGATAGATTCTTGTATTCCTCTTATTTTCAAGTTGTTTCGTCTGTTCCTGTCTTCTATATCTGCAACTTTAATTTTAAGTCTGTGAAATTCAGATTTGAGGTCATGGGTGTCTTTTGATAAATCATCAGTGTGTTCTTCCACTACAGTTAGCCGTTTTTCGTGGTTGTCTAACCTGCTGCTAAATTTATCCAAGGTGGACTGTAAAATTTTATTTTGGTTATCAAATGATTGAGACATACTGGATGTGATTTTTTTGGGCGAGAGAATCCATGTAAGAGTGTATGGATATAACATCCAGATTTTGGGAAGGAGAAGGATTGGTGTTATCCATCTTAAATTTTGACCTTTCTGGCGAAAAGTTTGGTGAATTATCTCCAGATTCAGGACTTGAAGCGTCGGCTGGCGATGTGAATTTTTCAGAAGTTTTACCAGGATTTTTCCTTTTTGATGAGAGAGATGTATCCATGACCTCTTTATGAGGAGATCTGGCCTTAAATGGGTTAACGATATCCACTTGATCTTTAAAGTGAGGATTGTAAGAATCCTGAAATTTTTGTGCTTTTTGAGGAGTCGTATTAGACAGTTTTGTTGATTTGGACACTGGAGTAGCCTTGTGACTCATCTTGTGCCCTTTTTTGAATCCTGCCTTGCAGGGATTATATTAGAGAGAATTGATATTATTGGTGATGTTTATACTGAATAAACGTTAAAAATATAGAAAATTCTTGTGTCTTCCTATGCCTTTTTATAAAAGGGACCGTGAGGAATGCGATACACCACAGAATCAGATGGCACTTTTAATATTGTATGATGCATACAGTAAAATCCTTTATTAACTGCGCGCTGATATAGATGCGCTCCCTGTGACTTTAAATGCAGCCGTGACAGGCGGCTAGTCTTCACACAGGGCTCAGTGATGTCAGTCCCCGCTTATAAAATATGCAACAGGGGAGCCGGCAGCTGATACACGGCACCGCTGAAGAAAGGCAGATCACCCCAGTGGAGCCGCACAGGAGCGGTGGGGAGCAGAGGTAACATAGAAATTGGCACAAATCATGGACTATTTTGTGCCCTTCTGCCTCACAGATCTGTTATGACAGGAAAATGGCGTACTTGAGATAGGACGTTGAGATGAAAGAGATCCCTCCACAGCCATTATAGCTCCCGCAGCCTCGCACAAAGCAGGGGAATATAGCTAAATTAGGACATCCTGGGACTTCCAAAGGGTCTAAAACAGACAAAAGGAGATTAAAAAAAATAAGTCAATGTCTTTTAATTATGCAATGAGAGAAATCCTGTCAGATTAGGCACAGGGCGGGGACTATTTTGTATCCTTCCGCCAATCAGCTGGTATATGACAGGATTTTTGTGAAAAAATATCTCCAAAAGACAATAAAATTCTTTAAAATGTGGTAGACAAGCGTGGAGATACTTTTTCTGAGGACAAGGACAGCCGGTGGGTAATGGAGGGAGCAGGGAAAGGATTTTTTTCACTCACGGTTCAAAATGGTGTCACCTTGCAGTAAAATGGCAGGAAAAGGCCTTAGATTTCAAAAATGTCTTTTTTAATGTCCAAAGCTCAGACAAGGGGTATCAGAATGTACCTCTGAGTAACGAGAAAACAATCCTTCCGTGTGTTATCGAAGAGAGCGATTTTCTTTTGCTTTATTTGTCGCTTTAGGAGATGCCTCCTCAGAGATCCTGAGCCATGCGTGTTACACCATCGCCAGCTCAGGCCACGCAAGCTAAAATACTTGTATGTAACCAATCACATGCTTTCACTTGAAACAAGCCACTATTTCTGAAAGAAAAAAAAAAGATTTAGCTCTATAACTACTTCACAAAGTAGACACGTCAAATATCTGAATGTTTGCACACCCATTTTATTAGTCAAATTTGATGTATGTACATGCCACACCCTTACTGTGGTGTTGCCATTGTTCTTAGGCATGTACCTAGCTTTTCTTGCTCTGTCCTTTTTAGAAAGTGGGGAATTGTGGTTCAAAACAGAAAAGTTTTTTTCTATTGCAGTAAAATAAAAAATCATAAAATAGAAAGTGACAATTGCAATGGTCTTTTCTGTAAAAGAATGTGGAGGCTGCACCAGCAGCACCATCACTGGCACCAGCCATCCGGGCAGTGGTAGAACCAATGTAGGTTACAATTTTCCTCCTTTGCTGCCACCAAGTGCACTAGTGAGGTGGAGGTGAGGACATTGTGAATTATGGACCATTGTGGACTCTATGATATTTGTCTGACAGTCAACAATAAAGAAAAAGAAGTACCAGTACGTAGATGCTAAAAAAATATATAAATATGTATTTGTTGATATACTGTAAACAAAGTAAATGACAAGAAATTAGACAATGCACAAACAGTACTAAAGACAAATAAAAAGGCCAAAAGGCCCAAATGTTACAAGCAAAGATGAGAGACTGTAATAAGACTAGGTTTCATGCCATATAATAATATAAATGTGTTGTCATGCCTTTATCGCCTGAATTGCTCAGTGGTTAAGGTTGTCAGTAAGTAGTAGTAAATGCATATAGACTATAATTTAGTGCAACACTGTTATCTCAAATTGCTTTAGTGGAATAAACAGCATGTGCCAGCCCAACATTTTCGTATCTTCTGATGTGCTGACACTCTTAAGTAGCCATAGACAATTAAACCATGATGATGTCCATCTGTAGCTATTTTTTTGTTCCCTTCCTTTCAAAATGATTCCTCATATCAATCTGTTCCCATATCTGTCTCATTATATTTGCATTTTAGATTGCATAATACTCCAACATTTGGACATTTTAATTATAGTTTGTTCAATTCCATGCAAAACCTTGTGCTGTGGATGAACATAAAAATAAGTTAAAAGTTAAATATAAGCAAAACAACACTAAACAACGGAAACTATACAGTTGTGCACAATATATTTGTGTGCTCTAAACCTATGTAATATGTCCTCACCAGGATGACCCCTTGGGTGATTATCTGAATGTCATTAGGGTTGTGGTGGTGCAGGGGGTTTCCTGCCTTGGCCATTCACTATAAACCAGAGGGTGAGCTTGTAAAAGTGCATGGGGGCACTGAGTTGAATTAAATGTAGGGTGGTATGCCCCCATAATTAGTTTTCACATTTAGTGGCCATTGGTGGTAGAATGTTTCGAAGCTAAGGGATTGCAGAATGATCCAGGTGTACGTGTAAGCAGGTTGTTTGGATGTAACAGCGCACACAATGAGGAGACAGTGGTACTTAACCACCACTATTTATTTGACTCACATTTTTTACGTGACTAATACATAAATATATATATATATATATATATATATATATATACACATATACACAGTATATATTTATATATATATGGTAATGTGCTAGAGGGGAGATATGTTTCACTATGCTTAATGGCGTCAGTGATATAAAACCCAGAGTTTTTCCTCCAGCACACTAAGTGCAGTGAGGGGTTAAGCTAATTTATATAATGGGCTGACTTTTATGTGGACATCCATAGAGCAGGTGGAAGGATGTCCACCTTATCTTCACCCCAGGGTGTGATATGTGGCTTAAGTAGCTGGCCTCCAAAGGCAGCAGTGTTCAGGGTTCAGTGCCTGGAGAGGAACACTGCAGGGAAGTGTTAGTGGTTTTGCTTATGCCTGAATCATGGGTCTTGTTAACCTTGAGCAGGCTGATCCCCGCTAGTACAAGGACTGTGCTTAGTACTACTGTTTTTGTTTTACTGTTTTGCCCAAAGGGCCGTGTTTACTTTGTGCTTCAGCTTGGTTTATGCCACATCTAAATAAACCATGTGCATTCCTAAAGCACCAGTCTTCCCATGTCTACCTCCGTGTATAGCCAAGTGAGCCGATCTACCACAGGTGGTGTTGGAAGTGTAGGCAGAGTTCTTAGGGAACACGTGTGATGGCTACAAGAGGAACTGCATGTCCTGGATGAAGGCGGCCACAAGCCAGCATACAACGTAAGACAAATTGGAGGACCTGCTTAAGCATCTGGTAAAAGCACAGCAACAGCAGCAGTTACAGGAGCAACAGATGCTGCAACAGGAGACAAGTAAGCTGCTTATACAACAAATGCAACAGCAGCACCAGCAGCAGATTGACTTGCTTGCAGAGGCAGTTTGTGAAAGACTGGCAGCTCCTTCCCCAAGTCCAGGTGATGACACATACAAGGTGGCAAGACAAGACATGCAAAATATGACCCTGTGTGATGATGTAGAGGCATTTTTGACTGTGTTCGAACAGGTAGCAGAGCATCAGAAGCTATCACCAGAGCAGTGAGCGGAGGTGCTGGCCCCCTACCTAACTGGTGAGTCCCAGAAGGCTTATTATGATTTGGCATTACAGGATGCGCAGGAGAATGCAAATAAAAAAATAAAATTTTGGCATGCGCAGGAGTGACTATGTCAGACAGAGGACAAAGGGTTCACCACTGGATTTATTATGGGTACAAACTGCCTTGATCTGAAATGTTTGATCTAATGCATCTTGTGCAAAAATGGTTGCAGCCAGAATCCTCCACTCCAGCCCAAATGGTTGAGCAGGTTGTCATGGAAAGATTTGTGAACTCTATTCCTAGGCTGTTGCAGACCTGAGTTGCCCAGGGAGATCCCTGGAATGCGGACAAACTGGTGGGCCTTGTGCAATGGTACCAGGTGGTCAAGAGGACGCTAAGAAAGCCAGGGGGTGGTGCATCCCCATACTGGAGACCCAGTGGGAGCCTGAGCCCCAAAACAGGCTTAGTAGAGCCACCACTGGGGGAGTCCTCGATCCCAAAGAGTCGCTGAGAGGTTGTCAAAGGCATTGGGTAAAGACTTGCTTTGCTGGAGATGTTCCAGTCATATAGCTGCCCGTTGTTCCTTGTACTCTGAAGAGATGGACTGCAGCCTTGGGAGGCGCTGCTCCTACTATATGTATCCCGCCTGCAGTGTGGACTATCAGCCCAGTGAGGGGTCGCAGGCATGTCCCACGACAGTAAATGAGGTTGCTGGTGTCAGAACTCAGACTCAGGGAGCTTGGTGACCCTAATAAGGGCCATACTCCCCCACTAGTTGATTCCAGGGAAACATGTGGGCATCTGCTGTATCAACGGGGATGCCAAGGACTATCACGTCACCAGGGTGTCGATAAAAACGAGCCAGGAGAGGAGGAGGAAGGCGATTTCATAGGCACATTCCAACCAGGTATTTAAACAACTTCTTTTATTTAGACAGTTTTAAAGAAGTTAAAAAGACCTTGAAGACTGATGTGTTTCTGGTGTATAATGACAGCCTTACTCATAGGATATAAGAGGTAAATGGAGAGTGACTACATATACCAAAATGGAGACAATTGAAGTGATTAACATAATTGGAGAACAGACTGCTGTGGCGAAAAAAACTAATCTATCACAATAAATTGAAATCACCATATACAAGTATATGTGTAAATAAATCTGAACCATAGAATTCAATTAATAGTAATAATGAGCTGGGGTACTGAGTCCCATGAGATCGGGGTAGTCAAAGGTTTTCTACACCCCGTGATAATCGAGCGGGACTTCAGCCTTTTCTAGGACTTGTGGGTCAAGACGGGGATACCAAGTGATACAGACAAGAATCAGCTCAACCCTGATGAAACCCCATCACAGTCAGAGGGGGATGAGTTCCCCTTGTGTGTAAGGCTGGTGACAAGGACAAGACAGTGATCAGTGAGGCTGAGATTACTGAACTGGGGGTTTCTGGGGGGAAATTTGTGACTGCCCAAATGCAGGATCTTACTTTGAAAAATGTGTTTGACCATGTGATAAATGGGTTTGCTCATTAGCCAGGGGCCGACACCAGGTTTCAATAATATGCTTTAAATGAAGAACTACTTTATCGGGTCACCAAGCCTAGAGGGAAAGTGGTAGAGCAGCTGTTGGTGACGGTCCCTATAGGCATAGGATATTAGCTGTGGCCCATTCTCATGTCTTGGGTGGGCATCTGGGAGTAGACAAGACTCAAGAGCGGGTCCTTCAGAGGTTCTACTGGCCTGGTTGTTACCGTGACATTGTTAATTTCTGCTGATCCTGCCCTACCTGTCATCTAACTGCTTCTGCTTCCCATTTTCACAGTCCACTTGTGCCATTGACCATAATCGAAGTCCCATTTGACCAGATTGTCATGGACCTGGTGAGGCCCTTAGTTAAGTCCGCCAGGAGTCATCAATACATCCTGGTGGTAATAGACTATGCTGCAAAGAACTTAGAGGCAGTATCACTTAGAAACTCCTCTGCCACGAGTAAAGCACAAGAGCTTGTTCATATTTTCTCCCAGACAGGCCTGCCAAAGGAGGTCCTGACAGACCAAGGGACACCGTTCATGTCCAAGGTAATGAGGGAGTTGTGTAAGGCCCTCCAGATTACACAACTTTGGATGTCAGTGTGTCATCCGCAAAAAGATGGCCTAGTTAACAGGTTCAACAAGACCTTGAAATCTATGTTGAAGAAGGTTGTGGAGAAGAATGGACAAGATTGGGATTGCCTGCTGCCATATCTACTGTTCTCCATTAGAGAAGTCCCACAGGCCTCTACTGGGTTCTCACCATTCAAGCTCTAATATGGATAGCACCCTCAGGGTCTTCTGGACATTGCAAAGGAGACATAGGAAGCAGAGACAACACCCCACCAAAGCATTATTGAACATGTAGCGCAGATGCAGGACAGGATCGCGAGTGTGATGCCGATTGTGAGGGGAGCCTCCTCCAAACAAAGAGGCCCAGGCAAAGGTCTTCAATCCATGGCATACACACTGATGCCAGCCCATAAACAACAGTGTTGTGAGCTGCTTCAGTGGAGCTGAGACCTGTTTTTGGAGTTACCAGGATGTATGCAGGTTGTGGAGCATGAAATCCTGACTGAACCCCATGTGAGGGTGAACCAAAGTCCGTATCAGATTCCCGAAGCCCACTGCAAGGTGATCTCGAAGGAGGTGAAGACAATGTTGAGCCTAGGCATCATCGAGGAGTCAAAGAGCGGCTGGTCCAGCCCTATTGTCCTTGTGCCAATACTGAATGGAGATTGGAGCTTCTGTAACGATTACAGGAAACTCAATGAGTTGCCCAAGTTCGACGCATATCTGATGCCCCGGGTTGATTGAGCTTATTGAGGGTACTGGCAAATTCTCTTGTCTTCAAGTGCCAAGGAGAAGATGGCCTTCTCTACACCTGATGGGTCCTTTCAGCATTCCCAGATGCCGCTCGGACTACAAGGAGCCCCAGCTATCTTCCAGAGGGCCATGGACTGGATCCTTCCCCCTCAGAAGAAGTACACTGCTTATTTGGATGGCAATCATGATCTTCAGATTGGATTTGAGAAGTCACCTGCAGAAGGTCCAGGCAGTACTGGATGCAGTAAGGAATGCAAGGTTTACCATAGACCCAAAGAAGTGCACCCTCAGGAAAGAAGATGTAAAATACTTGGGTTACATTGTTGGGAGGGGCAAGATAAAGCCACAAATAGACAAGGTGGAGGCAATCCAAAAGTGTTCGCAGCCGTTCTCCAAAAAGCAGGTTAGGGCATTTCTAGGAATTGTGGGATATGAACAACGATTTATCCTGAATTTTGCCATGATAGCCGCCCCCTGATGGATCTTCTCAAGGGCACAAAGTCATCAATGGTCAAATGGTCCTCTGAAGCTGAGTCATTCCAGGAGTTGAAGCATGTCCTGTGCAGACAGCCGACCTTGGTCGCACCGGACTTCACTAAGGAGTTTGTGCTCCAGACGGATGCCTCCGAGGTCGGTTTGGGAGCTATTGTCCCAGGAAGTAGATGGGAATGAACATCGAGTCCTATACCTGAGTAGAAAACTCTCCTCATGTGAGAAGAACTATGCCATAGTAGAGAAAGAATGTTTGGCCATTAAGTGGGCAGTCGACACCCTGAGATACTACCTATTAGACAGAAAGGTAAGGCTAGTGTCAGATCATGTGCCCCTGAGATGGATGTGGCAAAAGAAGGGGAAGAATGCCTGAGTGACTAGGTGGTTTCTAGCGCTCAGGACTTCAGTTTTCATGTGGAGCACAGGCCAGCGAAGTTGCATGGGAATGTAGAAGACCTGTCCAGACTCCCCTGCTTAGCAAGTGAAGGTGCAAAAACCCCCGACTATGGGCAGAGGGGGGGGTATGTGACAAAGTCAATGTTAAAGTGCTAGAGGGGAGTTATGTTTCACTGCGCTTAATGCCATCAGTGATATAAAACTCAGAACTTTTCCTCCAGCACACTAAGTGTGGTGAGGGGTTAAGCTAATTTGTATAATGGGCTGGCTTTAATGTGGACATCTATAGAGCGGGTGTTAGGATGTCCAACTTATCCCCACCCCAGGGTGTGATCTTTGTCTTAAGTAGCTAGCCTCTATGTGCAGCAGCGTTCAGCGTTCAGTGTCTGGAGAGGAACACTCCAGAGAAGTGTTAGTGGTTTTGCTTATACACACACACAAGTAATTATTAAATTCAAGATGTCCCAATAAATGCTAAACAAAAAGCTAGCACTTAAAAGCATAAATTAAATCCTAATTCGGAATAACACCCAAAGGTACCCAAAAATCAAGAGACCCAGCAATATTACAAAAAATATTAATTTTATTATTACAATATTTTCAAAAATAGTGAACAGCAATGCCCAGTAGAAGACACAAAAAACACTGTTTGAAGTATCGCCACTATAAAATATACAGAATCATGCAGCATAAATATGTATAGCTTAAATAGATATAAATATTAAAGAACAATGTCTATAAATACTTAATTCATGTGCCATATTTTCCCCAATATAAAGGGACCCAATACATATCACCTCCAAGACCGTGCCCATTATCATTAAGGATCAATCACTATACCCATAGCTATATATAAGCAAATATCATGGCCATGAAAATAAACAACTACTCTAAATAGCCTGGGTAATTCCAATGTAAGTATAAAAAATGGGACATCAACGATATTACCTCAGTTAATGGAGCATAGGTGGTGCAGTGTGGCGTGTCCTCCCTCACCCCTACGCGCGTCTTGCATGGGCTTCTTCCGCCCCCCGGGTACCTTTGGGTATTATTCCGAATTAGGATTGAATACACACAAGTAAGCAATATATGGCGGGCTAAAGTAACAGGGTTAATACAGAGACACAAAATATGACTAAATACAATATCTATGCACCATTCTGTTCTATACACTGTTCTTGTTATCTAGCAGTTAAATGATTGTTAATGCCTTTATGTCTGAACTTAATGGGTGTCATTCTCAGTAATAGGTCTATCCCGTCGTAGTCTCTGAAACACCTCTTATTGCTACACTTGCCCTAGCGGGGGGACACTGGTATTTCCCGCTAGGCCTCAAGTCCTAGATTTTCGAGTCACCTGGTATACAGTGTGCATGTCACACTGGCCTTCTCTGTTCACTGAAGAACAGACCCAGCTCACACCTTGGACTGTACATCTGCACTGGAAGTCACGGTTGGAAGTCACAGGAACAGTCTTCTGCTACAGCCAGATCATCTCCTGAGCCTGGTTCTACTGGCACTGCTCACAGTCTTCTACTGGCACTGGTCACAGACTTTTACTGGTGCTGGTCACGGACTTCTACTGGTACTGGTCACGGACTTCTACTGGCGCTGGCCACAGACTCCTACTGGTGCTGGTCACAGACTTCAACTGGTGCATGGTGAGGGGCACAGATCTTCCCCACAGCTCAGACTTTCTCGAGCATCTGACCGCTCTTGGACTCTTCTGTGGTGATAGTGGCTCTTAGCCCATCTAGCAGCTGCACGACCTGTACTGTTACACGTTCCAGCACCAGCCCATCCTTTTCGGCCTACCAGGCCTTTTATGTTTAGTAACTGCCTCAGAGGCGTCACCTCACCTGGTGTCTTTAGCCTCCTCCTCTGGGAACATAGGTTCCCACTATTAGTATCCAAGTACTGCAATTCTTTCTTTACTTACACTTTCGCCTTTGACAGGCAGATTGTTGTGTTTGCTTGCAATTACTTAGCTAGGCATCTTTCCAACTGTACCCATCTCCTTTCTTGTACACTTCCTTACATTCCTCTCTTCTTCAAGTCTTTATGCTTCTTAATGTTCGTTGGACGCGGGCCAGATTTCCACAGTTCTCTCACCCATTCCATCCCTTGCGCTACGCATTGCCAGAGGGAATTATCCTGTGCGTATCTCATGGATGGGAAGCCAAAGTAGACATGCTGAGTTCTTCGAGGCCCATCTTGAGTTGTCTTGTCAGGAGTACTCAGAACTTCATGTACTTCATGCGGAAGTTCAGCCTCTGGTTCTTCTCCACGGGACTCAACTCAATGACTGTTCTGTCTCCGACACTTAATTCATAATCTTTAATTGTCTATCTGATAATATTACTAGTGAATATCCAGAATGTTCAGTTTCTTCCATAGATTTAATGTTTTCATTGTTTCTGGCTCCATCTAGTGGCCAGAGTCATAACCGCAGTGTTATTCTATTTTACTTTCATTTTTGCTTCTATTTTCCCTCCATTCACAATGTATTCTGGGAAGGTTGCAAGGCACCCTGGTAAGTTTTGGAAAGGATCATGGTTAGTCCAGCCCCCATTTTCCCTCCAGTTTTCCATTTTCTCTCAGCCTGCATCCTGGAAACATCTCATTTCTGTCCTCCCCTTGTGTCAGCATCGCTGGTATGTAAACATGCTTCTTGTATCTAATTCCCATCTCAGATCAACCTGCTCAGTTAGTTCTCCCCTCCTCAGCTAGTAGTGCAGATGTTGATTCTTAATGTATTATGCATGATATGTATCCTTGATGTACCCTGTATTGACTCAGTGTATGTATATGTTTTATTTGTAGTTTCACCACATCAATATACCACCACGTTCAATAAAATACAGATTCAATCTACAATCTCCTTATTGGACCCCGGTATAGCGGTTTAGCTGCCTGGATAAGCTACATGTGTCAGGAGCCCTGCACTGCACTTGCTCACTGAGCCATTGCGGGTGTCCTGAGTACAAAAACAGTGCTCAAAGATACCTGTGGAGCAGGGCAGCAGCGGTGATGATGCGTGCTTCAGAGTATCAGGACCTGAAGCACATGACTGCTGGGGGCGTGGACTAAGCTCCACAGAACTAGGAGCTGCAGGGAAACTCCTAGAAAGGTAACTAAAAGACAATGTTACCAAGGGGCATAGACAGAGACAGAAACCAGATGAAGCCAGGGTCAAAGCACTAGATAGCAATACAGTACCAAAGGATTAGACAGAATGGATAGTCAGGACGTAGCAATAGATCAGAAAACCAGAACAGGCAATTGATGGTACAATATGGACAAACTGTAATGGAGTAGCGATAGCCAAGCCAGGAGGTCAGAACCAGAGAAGACAATAGTACCAAAGCGAGAGACGGAGTACAGAGTGAGGGAACAGACCGGGTCATACACGGGAAGCAAACAAGCAACTCAGAATACACGCACACCAGGGGTCAGACACACCAGAACAACAGTATATCTGACAGAGAACCCTGGTAAAGAGTGAGTATAAATACCCCTCCCAGATCCAGAAAGAGCCCACGAACACTTAACCCTGTGAGTGCAGGGCAAGAACCCTGTTCAAACCATGACACATGAAGTCTGCTTCAATTAGTGAGGACAGAACAATGACCTTCTCCTCCAGGCCACCTGACTGCATTTCACCATCAGGCCACAGGCCACAGGTCTTTCCAGCCTCACAACAGTCCAGAACTTGGGGTGACACCCTTGTATGCAATATTTCCTTCAGCTGCGTCAGCGTCCCGTCTCCAACACCTGTCTGTGTATTAGGTGTTAGTCCTACCTTTGCTTCTTCTCTGGGATTGTCATCATCTTCAACTTCCGTGGTGCACACCGGCTCCACCATATTCACTTTCAGGTGACAGGGTAATGCAGATATCTTCCTACAGGCAAATTACTCCGTCTTCCTCATTCTTTGGCATCCTGCATCACGGCTCCATCTTGCATTGTTTGAGGTTCTTCTCGGCTCACAATCGACTTAAAACACTAATAAAAAAGCAGAAATGACAGACAGGGCATGCTGCTGAGTTCTATAATCATATGGTACATCGTGTCTCTGATAAGAAATATTCAATTAGAAATCCTGTGACCACGCATTAAAATAATACTATACCATAGAACCGAAAAAGTATCACATCTGAATAATAAATGAATCTCTATATAGACATGAAAGAAAAGAAATCATGACAGAAACTACTGACACCAAATAGCAAAAGAGTGCAAATCAGCCTAAAGCCAAAATCATATGGAGATCAAGTGATCAATACATTGCCTCTGTGTCTAGATAGAATAGGAGGTCATAGTAACGTATATAACAAAGTAAAATAAACACTAATCGAGGTGCCAAGAATAGAACCCCTATTAGTAATTTTAGATACCTTTGTAAGCAATAGGATGGATACCGGAGGATAGTGTCCGTGAAGACCAGCTCAGCGTCCCCAGACTGTTGTAAAAAAGAAGATGGGATGCTGCTCAGTGGTAGATATGGCCCTGCCCCATCTCTTCTGAGATGTGTTGCTGCCATCAATTTTTAAATAAGTTATCTTTTTTTCAAATGAAATGGAAAAAGTCTGACTTTCCACTTCTGATCTGTGTAATCAACTGACATGGAAAAAGTCTGTCTTTCCACTTATGATCTGTGTGGTGTGTTCTCCAACTTTTTTGGGGGAATTAGGGGTCGTATCTTGAATGTATTTTATTCCTCTTTGCTGTTCCAGAAAATGTACCTGTTCTGACTGCAGTGCCATCATGATTCCCTCTCTGAATCAAACACACTCGTGGGCATGTTTTGCCCTACATTCTGTATATAGTTTACATCCCTGTATAGTGAATCACTTGCTTTCTATTAACGCATTTATTTTAATGGTGTTTGATGATTTTGTTTGATTGATCACCTTGTGCATTTCTCTTCTTTGTTAAAGATTTTGATGATCACTTTCAGTAAGTCTTAGTAAGCCTACATTTTACAAGAAATATAAATGAAGGCATTTTAAATATTTAGTAGTAAATGGCTGAACTACTGCCTGATAATTCAAAGACATTAATTCTTCATTAGTTATTTCTCTGCAGGATGTTTCTGATTGATGACCTGATAATGAATGATTATTTTCATGTGCCTCTGTGTGGAAAAAGGTTTATGCAATTTTTCACAACTAAAGACTAAATGCAGTCATTGCTTTCATGCATCCAGTGTGTTTAGTTTTTCTTTCATATGTCTTGAAGTGTAAGTGACTCGCCCCCAGAGGCTGTGGGGTACTCGTTGCCGGGCCCGTTGACTTCAATGGGAGATTTCACAGCAGCAGTGACCCGGTCCGTGGCCTCAGGCGGTCAATGTAAAAGGGGTAGAATGATGGGGATAAAGTTGTTGAGATGATTCGTGACGTGACGCCACCTGTGGTTTGTGCTGCAGGGTTACTTCTCTGGGATAGATGGTGTGGTGCAGCAACGATGTTGAAGCTCCCCACAGGTGGCGCTGTAGTCCCAGGGCAGTGTAGATGAGGTTGGCAAGTGGGGAGATGGTGTAAAGAAGTAGATGTAGCCGAGCCGGGTGCAAGGCGCAGGAATAAGTGGAGGACACAAGGGCATGTAGTTCCAAAGGGTTTACTAACAGTCTGGTGCACACAGATGCCTGCTTCAATGCCGTGTCCTCCAGGTCAGGGGCTCAGCCAACTCCCAGGCAAGGTAAAGTACACCTTTCCAGCACTCCTCCAACATGTGCCTTCTCTGAACGTCTCCACACTAGCGCCTAATATGAAGTACTTGTAGTTGCGTATTAAACTCAAGTTCCTCCTTCTTGATGTTACTTAGAACTCTACTTGTAAGGCAGACAGCTGTAGCCTGCTTTGAGGACTCCTTGCTATCATGTCCCGGCTCACCCACGTTGCTGTTGTGCCCCCAAGTCTTAGATGGGAATAAAGTGGTGACGACTTCTATTCCTCCAGTTTCTGCTGCAGGAACATCAGTATCCATACAACCTTGGGGACCGGACCCCGGCCATGCGCTTCAAACTTGAGGAAGGGCTCTGCTCTGACCCTAGTCCTTAGTTCTCTTCTTCTCCTTACGTTCCGTACTAAACTATCTTCCTTCTGAAGAATCAGGCTTTCTATGGCTCTTTCCTGTGCCAGCAGCTCCAGGTCACAGGAGTCTGCTGCAGTACTTCCTTCACTCCATCCCTCTCCGGGGATTTTCTCTCACAGACTGACCTTTTCCTAATATTCTCCCGCTCTCTTGTGCAGTCTAAGCTCCACCCACCTCTCAGCACTCTTCGTGTTCCAAGCAAGGAGCCACCAAGGTTGCTCTGCTACCCTACTGGTGTGCGTGTGAGATGCGAGTGTTGGAGTGTGGTCAGGTGTCTCCACCTTACCTGGATAGTGGGGCACCACACCTCAGGAGAAGGTGCAGTACCTCTGTGGTGACTGAACCCTCAGGGGCACCACATAAGGCCGGGATCACACATGCGAGAAAAACGGCCGAGTCTTGCATCTTAATACCCGGCACTTCCGCCGGCACTCGGACTGGAGCATTCAGCCGCATAGCAATACATGGAGCCGCATGCTCTGCTCCCAAGTGCCGGTGGCAGTGCCCGGTATTAACATGCAAGACTTGGCCGTATTCCTTGCATGTGTGATCCCGGCCTAACACAATTTTTGGCATCTGAGATAATTTAAAGTGTTGTCAGTGTTGTTTCAATTACAATCCAAATATTTTTTTTATTCAGCTCTTATGAAGACATATATGTCTCCAACATATTTGCCAACATTTGAAACCAAAACTGTATTTCCTAAAACACTGTTGGCAGTGTTGGCTGTAGACCCCATTGATAATATTTTGTGTTTACTGTGCGATATGAAATTACATGTTAATTTTTTATTTAGGTCAGTACATTTACTGAAATACCAGTTGTATATAGATTTTGCTTGCTTTACTTCAACAATAAGAACATCTAAAAAAGTGTTGTCCCCTCTTTGAAAATTCCATAACATTTTTATTTTGCTTCTTCGTGCAGTATGATTTGCAGTATTTGTACTATTTTGGGGTCAATTAGGCAGTAAAAATAAAACAGCAATTCTGGCATTGTTTTTATGTTTTTTTTGTGCGTTTCAGTTTGAGGGTTAAAAAGCATGATCATTTTGTCGTTTTTGTAATTTCAGATGCAGTCAAGACTATGCAAAGGTTTTTTTTTAATATTTGTGTGTATACAGTGCTTTAGTATATCATAGCTTGCTATTGGCCTGCTATTATTATTACACTAAGATTGCCGAGTAGGCTCCGGGTTGCCAAAGCAACCCATAACATTCTATAATTGCACCACTCAGTTATCAGTTAAGCATAGCTCCCATCCGTCCGGGTTTCAGAGGGACAGTCCTGGCACATCAGGGCGTTGTCCTTACTTGGCTGGAGTCACACTATATGTATGAAAAATCAGTCCTTTTTTCACGGATGAGAAGTGTGGCGCCCCTGAGGGTTCAGAGGTACTGAGGTGTAGTATCCCACTCCCCAGATAAGATGGTAACACCTGACCAGACTCCAGCACCTAGATCCAGCACAGACACCTTAGAACAGCAGAGCACCCTTTATGGCAGCTGTTTGGTTCATGAAGGGTGCTGGGTGGTGGGTGGAGCTTAGATTACACTAGAGGGGAAAGCTGACAGGAAGTTATGTCAGAATCACCATAGAGGGGGAGAAGGACAGTTCCCCTACTGGGGGAAGGATGGAAAGGATGTAGATGCAGCAGCCTCCTATGAGCTGGAGCTGCTAGCAAGGAAGGAGGAAGAAAGAAGGATCAGTTGTTCAGAAGGAAGATAGATAAGAATGGAATGTGAGGAGGAGAGAGACTGGGGATTAGGGCTAGAGCGGAGCCCTTCTCTAAGTTTAATGCGCCAAGGCCGGGCACCGGTATCCGAGGATGTGTGTGATACTAATGATCCTACAGCAGAAACCGGAGGAATAGAAGTTGGGACCACTTTATTCCCACCTAAGACTCGAAGACACAGCAGCAACCTGTGTGAGCTGGGACATGATTGTATGGAGTCCCCGAAGTAGGCTACAGCTGCCTGTCATGCAAGTGGAGTTATAAGTAACAGCAAGAAAGAGGAACTTGAGTGTAATTCATAACAACAAGTACTTCAGATTAGCGCTAGAAAGGAGACGTTCAGAAAAGGCGCACGAAAGGGAGTGCTGGAAGGGTATATTCCATCTGCCTGGGAGTTGGCTGAGCCCCTGACCTGGAGGACACAGAACTGAAGTGGGCATCTGTCTGTGCCAGAAACGTGAGTAAAGTATCGGAACTGCATTCAGCTGTGTCATTGCCTTCTTCCTGTGCCAACCTACTCAGCACTGCTACATCTGTGCCTAACACTACACAATCTACCTCAACATCTTCTAATGCTGCCCTGGGACTACAGCTCTGCTTTTGGAGAGCTATTACATCTTTGCTGCACCACACCATCGGTCCCAGAGGATCTGCACTGCAGCGCTGGTCCCCTTTCTGACCAGATACCACAGGTGGCGTCACGAACTATCTACGTATAAACTTTATTCAGCTTCATTCCATCTATTTTGCATGGACACCCAGGGCCACGGACTGGGTCACTGCCACCGCGACACTTCCCCTTTAAGACACCGGCTCGGCACCGAATAATCCTCCACACTCGCCCTGGGGGTGATCCAGAAGCGCACAAATGTTTCATGAACAGTGATCCATAGGTTATCCATGTGCAATGTGAGGATGTGATTTCCTCTCATCAAAGTATCCGTGTGACATACGTATGGCATCCGTACGGCGAGATTTTCTCGCCGGTTTGCAAAATGAACATATAATGGGTCCATAGCCTCAAATATTCGTGAAAACATATATACAGACAATATATAAATATGTAAGTGAGACACATATATAATATATATTTATATTTTATACAGAGGCAGATAGCAGAATAGCCGATAATTCAATTGTCGGCTTCTGTAAAATCATTACCGAACCCGACAGGATTTGAGACATGGTTTACATACAGTAAACCATTGCATATCAGTTAGATTTATATATGTCCCTCACTAATAATGTTAGTAGTGTACAGTTGTGGCCAAAAGTATTGACACCCCTTCATTTCTGTCAGATAATACTCAGTTTCTTCCTGAAAATGATTGCAAACACAAATTCTTTGGTATTATTATCTTCATTTAATTTGTCTTAAATGAAAAAAACACAAAAAGAATTGTCCTAAAGCCAAATTAGATATAATTCCACACCAAACATAAAAAAAGAGGGTGGACAAAAGTATTGGCACTGTTCGAAAAATCACGTGATGCTTCTCTAATTTGTGTAATTAACAGCACCTGTAACTTACCTGTGGCACCTAACAGGTGTTGGCAATAACTAAATCACACTTGCAGCCAGTTGATATGGATTAAAGTTGACTCAACCTCTGTCCTGTGTCCTTGTGTGTACCACATTGAGCATGGAGAAAAGAAAGAATACCAAAGAACTGTCTGAGGACTTGAGAAACCAAATTGTGAGGAAGCATGAGCAATCTCAAGGCTACAAGTCCATCTCCAAAGACCTGAATGTTCCTGTGTCTACCGTGCGCAGTGTCATCAAGAAGTTTAAAGCCCATGGCACTGTGGCTAACCTCCCTAGATATGGACGGAAAAGAAAAATTGACAAGAGATTTCAACGCAAGATTGTGCGGATGTTGGATAAAGAACCTCAACTAACATCCAAACAAGTTCAAGCTGCCCTGCAGTCCGAGGGTACAACAGTGTCAACCCGTACTATCCGTCGGCATCTGAATGAAAAGGGACTGTATGGTAGGAGACCCAGAAAGACCCCACTACTTACCCCGAGACATAAAAAAGCCAGGCTGGAGTTTGCCAAAACTTACCTGAAAAAACCTAAAACGTTTTGGAAGAATGTTCTCTTGTCAGATGAGACAAAAGTAGAGCTTTTTGGACAAAAGCATCAACATAGAGTTTACAGGAGAAAAAAAGAGGCATTCAAAGAAAAGAACACGGTCCCTACAGTCAAACATGTTGGAGGTTCCCTGATGTTTTGGGGTTGCTTTGCTGCCTCTGTGCCTCTGGCCCTGGACTGCTTGACCGTGTGCATGGCATTATGAAGTCTGAAGACTACCAACAAATTTTGCAGCATAATGTAGGGCCCAGTGTGAGAAAGCTGGTTCTCCCTCAGAGGTCATGGGTCTTCCAGCAGGACAATGACCCAAAACACACTTCAAAAAGCACTAGAAAATGGTTTGAGAGAAAGCACTGGAGACTTCTAAGGTGGCCAGCAATGAGTCCAGACCTGAATCCCATAGAACACCTGTGGAGAGATCTAAAAATGGCAGTTTGGAGAAGGCACCCTTCAAATATCAGGGACCTGGAGCAGTTTGCCAAAGAAGAATGGTCTAAAATTCCAGCAGAGCATTGTAAGAAACTCATTGATGGTTACCGGAATCGGTTGGTCGCAGTTATTTTGGCTAAAGGTTGTGCAACCAAGTATTAGGCTGAGGGTGCCAATACTTTTGTCTGGCCCATTTTTGCAGTTTTGTGTGAAATGATCAATGTTTTGCTTTTTGCTTCATTCTCTTTTGTGTTTTTTCATTTAAGACAAATTAAATGAAGATAGTAATACCAAAGAATTTGTGTTTGCAATCATTTTCAGGAAGAAACTGAGTATTATCTGACAGAATTGCAGGGGTGTCAATACTTTGGCCACAACTGTATGTGTGTTAAACTTTGGAGCTGTAGGTGTTAAATTAAATGATTAATTCATGGAAAAACTGGTGTGGGCTCCCACACAATTTTCTCCGCCAGATAGGGCAAGCCAGTGACTGAGGGCAGAAATTATTAGCCTAGAGAGGGACAATTGTTTTGGGGCCCCACTGGATAAAAAATCTGCCCCGAGCCACCCCAGAAAAGGCGCATTTGTAAGATGCGCCAATTCTGGCACTTACCCGCTCTCTTCCTATTGCCCTGTAGCATTGGCATATGGGGTAATTAGGGGTAAATGTCACCTTGCTATTGTAAGGTGACATTAAGCCTGGTTAATAATGGAGAGGTGTCTGATTGACACCTCTCCATTATTAATTCACTAGTCTGAAAGGGTTAAAAACACACACATTAAAGGGAACCTGTCACCCCCTCCAGGCGTTTTTAACTAAAAGCCACCTTGTGCAGCACTAATGCTGCATTCTGTCAAAGTGGCTCTTTTATTTGGCGTCCCTTCCAGAAAGAAGCATTTTTAAAATTTGTCACTCATACCTGAAGTTTGTCCGGGAGGCAGGTCTTTCCCCCTGGACACAGATGCCTCACATCCATCAGTCATTTCCTCTTGGCGCCGCCGCCGCAGCGTTCATTTATTTTCCTGGTGCCTGCGCTGTTATTTTTTTTCTTGGGCATGCGCAGTTAGTGCTGCCCGTCCACTGACATCAAATGATGTCTTCCTTATCGCGCCTGCGTGGACTCACATCCCAAGATCCCGCCTCGCAGTGTGAATAAATCAGAAGAGACTGTGGGGCGGGATCTCACATTATTAGTGAGGGACATATAAAAAAATAATGGATATGCAATGGTTTACTATATGTAAACCATGTCTCATCCTGTTGGGTTCTGTAATGATTTTACAGATGCCGACAATTGAATTTTAACCTATTCTGCTATGTATATATCTCTATGAAATATATATATATATATACATACATATACTGCTCAAAGAAATAAAGGGAACACTTAAACAACAGAATATAAGTCCAAGTAAATCAAACTTCTGAAATCAAACTGTCCACTTAGGAAGCAACACTGTTTGACAATCAATTTAACATGCTGTTGTGCAAATGGGATAGACAACAGATGGAAACTATTGGCAATTATCAAGACACCCTCAATAAAGGAGTAGTTCTGCAGGTGGGGACCACAGACCACATCTCAGTACCAATGCTTTCTGGCTGATGTTTTGGTCACTTTTGAATGTTGGTTGTGCTTTCACACTCATGGTAGCCTGAGACGGACTCTACAACCCACACAAGTGGCTCAGGTAGTGCAGCTCATACAGGATGGTATATCAATGCGAGCTGTGGCAAGAAAGTTTGCTGTGTCTATCAGCGTAGTGTCCAGATGCTGGAGGAGCTACCAGGAGACAGGCCAGCACACCAGGAGATGTGGAGGGGGCCGTAGAAGGGCAACAACCCAGCAGCAGGACAGCTACCTCAGCCTTTATGCAAGGAGGAAGAGGAGGAGCACTGCCAGAGCCCTGCAAAATGACCTCCAGCAGGCCACAAATGTGCATGTGTCTGCACAAACGGTTAGAAACCGACTCCATGAGGATGGTCTGAGTGCCCGACGTCCACAGATGGGGCTGTTCCAATTTTTCATCATTTGCTTTTTATTAAGATATTAATATATCCCCTTCTAAAACCCTATTTTATATTTTTGTCCTTATAGACATATTACTGGGAATACGTCTCCTATTTTTTGGGGTTTGAGCTGCAGCCACCGCCATCAGGGGCTTATCTACAACATTCTGTAATGCTGCAGATAAGCCCCTGATGTAACCTGAAAGAGAAGAAAATCAAGTTATATTATAATCACCCAGGGGCGGTCCGGGTCCGGAGGGTGTAGCGGTCCAGTCCGGCGCCTCCCATTGTAAAAAAAACCCCCACAATTCTAACTTGGTTTCTTTGGAAACAGTTTTTGCCATGTGCATTTTTTGGTAAAATTTCCCTTGTATTATGATTCTCCTCTGTACAATTATGGTAATACCAAACTTGTCCACAATATTGGCTTTTCTTAGTTTTCCTGTTTACCAATTGTGTTAATTATTTTAAAATTTTGAAATATCTGACTTTTCTGGACATGGTAATACCACAAATGTATTTTTTTTATTGTCTTTATTTTTAATCCCTTAACTCCCAAGGGTGGTTTGCACGTTAATCACCAGGCCAATTTTTACAGTTCTGACCACTGTCCCTTCATGAAATAATAACTTTGGAATGATTCCATGGATCACGGTGATTCTGATGTTGTTTTCTCGTGACATATTGTACTTGATATTAGTGGTAAAATTTAATTCATATAACTTGCATTTATTTGTGAAAAAATGGAAATTTGGTGAAAATTTTGTAAATGTTTCAATTTTACAACTTTGAATTTTTATTCCCTTAAATCTCATTTTTACAACACCATTTTTTTAGGGACCACATCACATTTGAAATCACTTTGAGGGGTTTATATGATAGAAAATACCCAAAAGTGACATCATTCTAAAAACTGGACCTCTGATGGTACTCAAAATCACATTCAAGAAGTAAATTAACCCTTCAGGTGCTTCACAGGAATTTTTTGAATGTTTAAAAAAAAATGAACACAACTTTTTTCACAAAAAATTATTCAGGTCCAATTTTTTTTATTTTACCAAGGTTAACAGGAGAAATTGGACTGCAATAGTTATTGTGAAATTTGTCTTGAGTATGCTGATTCCTGATATGTGGGGGGAAAACACTGTTTCGGCGCATGACAGAGCTCAGAAGGGAAGGAGCACCGTTTGAATTTTTCAACGCAAAATTGTCTTGAATTGAAATCGGACGCCATGTCACGTTTGGAGAGCTCCTGATGTGCCTAAACAGTGGAAACTCCCCACAAGTGACCCCATTTTGGAAACTAGACCCCCCAAGGAACTTATCTAGATGTGTGGTGAGAACGTTGAACCCTCAATAGCTTCACATAAGTTTATAACGTACAGCTGTAAAATAAAAAAATCATATTTTTTCCACAAAAAATGATCTTTTCACCCCCAATTTTTATTTTACCAAGAGTAATAGGACCCCAAAAGTTATTGTGCAATTTGTCCTGAGTACTCTGATACCCCATAAGTGGGGGTAAACCACTGCTTGGGCACAAGGCAGAGCTTGGAAGAGAATGAGTGCCATTTGACTTTTTCAACGCAGAATTGACTTAACGCCATATCGCATTTGGAGAGCCCCTGATGTGTTTAAACACTGGAAACCCCCACACAAATAACCCCATTTTGGAGACTAGACCCACCAAGGAACCTATCTAGATGTGTGGTGAGAACTTTGAACCCCCAAGGGCTTCACATAAGTTCATACCGTACAGACGTAAAATAAAAAAATCATATTTTTTTCCAAAAAAATGATCTTTTCACCCCCAATTTTTATTTTACCAAGGGAAAGAGGACCTCAAAAATTATTGCTCAATTTGTCCTGAGTACGCAAATACCTCATATGTGGAGGTAAACCACTATTTGGGTGCATGGCAGAGCTCGGAAGGGAAGAAGCGACATTTGACGCAAAATTGGCTGGAATTGAGATCGGGCGCCATGTCGCATTTGGAGAGCCCCTGATGTGCCTAAACAGTGGAAAACCCCCACAAGTGACCCCATTTTGGAAACTAGACCCCTCAAGGAACTTATCTAGATGAGTGGTGAGCACATTGAAACCCCAAATGCTTCACAGAAGTTTATAACGCCCGGGCATGAAAATAAAAAAATCATATTTTTTCCACAAACATGATCTTTTAGTTCCCAATTTTTTTATTTTCCCAAGTGTAACAGAAGAAATTGGACCCCAATAGTTGTTGTCCAATTTGTCCTGAGTTCGCTGATACCCCATATCTGGGAGAAAACTAATGTATGGTCACACGTTGGGGCTCGGAAGGGAAGTAGTGATGGTTTGGAATGCAGACTTTGATGGAATGGTCTGCAGGTGTCATGTTGCGTTTGGAGAGAGCCCATGATGTGCGTAAACAATAGAAACCCCCCACAAGTGACCCCATTTTGGAAACTAGACTCCCCAAGGAACTTATCTAGATGTGTGGTGAGCACTTTGAACCCCCAAGTGCTTCACAGAAGTTTATAACGTAGAGCCATAAAAAATAAAAAAATCATATTTTTTTCCACAAAAATCATATTTTTGCCCCCAATTTTTTATTTTCCCAAGGGTAAGAGGAGAAATTGGACCCCAAAAGTTGTGAAATTTGTCCTGAGTAGGCCGGTACCCCATATGTAGGGGTAAACCATTGTTTGGGCATATGGCAGAGCTTGGAAGGGAAGTAACACCGTTTGACTTTTTCAACGCAGAATTGGCTGGAATTGTGATCAGATGCCATGTTGCATTTGGAGAGCCCCTGATGTGCGTAAACAGTGGAAACCCCCCAATTTTAATCCCAACCCCAACACACCCCTAACCCTAATCTCAGCCCTAACCCTAGCCCTAGCCCTAACCCTAGCCCTAACCCTAATGGGAAAATGGAAATAAATACTTTTTTTAATTTTATTATTTTTCCCCAACTCAGGGGGTGATAAAGGGGGTTTGATTTACTGTTTATGGCAGGTTTTTATGTTTGGCAGCTGTCACACGCTAAAATACGCTTTTTATTGTAAAAATAGTTTTTGCATTACCACATTTTGAGAGCTATAATTTTTCCATATTTTGACCCACAGAGTGATGTGAGGTCTTATTTTTTGCGGGACGAGTTGACGTTTTAATTGGTACCATTTTCGGGCACATGATTTTTTTATACCATTTTATTCCGATTTTTGGGACGCAGAATGAACAAAAAACAGCATTTCATGAATTTCATTTGGGGGGACGTTTACACCATTCCGTGTGTGATAAAATTGATAAATCGGTTTTATTCTTCGGGTCATTACGATTACAGCGATACCTCATTTATATCTTTTTTTATATTTTGGCGCTTTTATACAGTAAAAACCATTTTATATAAAAAATAATTATCTTTGCATCGCTTTATACTGCGAGCTATAACTTTTTTATTTTTCTGCTGATGCTGTATTGCAGCTCGTTTTTTTGTGGGACAAGATGACTTTTACAGTGGTACCCTATTTATTTGTATTCGTCTTTTTGATCATGTGTTATTGCACTTTTTGATCGGCGGTATGATGATAAAGCATTGTTTTTTGCCTTGTTTTTTTTTTTGAAGGGTTCACTAAAGGGGTTAACTAGTGGAACAATTTTATAGGGCAAGTCGTTGCGATTACGGCGATACTAAATATGTGTACTTTTATTTTTTTATTATTTAAAAAAATTAATTTATTTAGGAATTTTTTAAAAATTATGTTTACGCTTTTTTTTTATTATTACTTTGTCCCAGTCTGGGACATCACTGTATAGTGTCAGATCACTGATCAGACACTTTGCAGTGCACTGTGTAAGACCATCGATCTGACAGGCACTGCAGGATGCTTTCTCAGCACCTGCTCTCAGCAGGCACTGAGAAAGCCGCCTCCCTGTAGGACCCCGAAGGCCCCCGCGGCCATATTGGATCAGGGGGCCTGCAGGAAGGAGGCCCTTGGAACAACACGAGCACATTGTGTTGTTCCGAGGGGCTCAGGGAAGCATGCAGGGAGCCCCCACCCTGCGCGATTCTTCCCTATGCCCCGGTACACTGTGATCATGTTTAATCGCAGTGTGCCAGGGGTTAATGTGCCGGGGCGGTCCCTGACCTCTCCTGGCACATAGTGCAGGGTGCCAGCTGTGATAATCCACTGACACCCGGCCGCGATCGCGCTCCCCCGTGAGCTGTGACATACTATCCAATCCTTGGGAATTAAGTCCCAGGGCACATGGACCAGATAGTACGTCATATGACAGAAAGTGGTGAATATGGTGAAAAGGAGTGGGGTGATTTAAACTTTTGCGTTTTTTCATTTTTAAAAACTTATACTTTTTACTGTATTTATTAGTTGCTTAGGGCACTTGAACCTGCGATCGTGTGTTTCCTGTAAGTAGTAAAAATCACGGTCTCGTTTAAAGCCCAGCCACAGGTTGAGATTCAAGGAAGATCCAGGAAAGATGTATATCTTTGTACCGTGTTAGCCAGTAAATAGAAAAATATTCAGAATTGAGAGTCGTCTGTGGTTGATACCTTTTAATGGCTAACTGAAAAGATGGTAACACATTGCAAGCTTTCGAGACCACTCAGGTCTCTTCATCAGTTTAGCCTAAGGAAGATCCATAAAGACAAGCACGGAGGTTTTTAACAAATCCCCGCCTGTCATAGCAACCTATAGGCGCTCCGTGATCATGCCATGGGAGCGGCACATAGAATGACATGTTTCCACTGCCAGGGCACTGTTATTACAACTGTTAGAGTTTGACTGTGGCATTTGAGGTTGCGGTCAAACGATGAGTTTTTGGTGAGCCTGTTTTACTTAGTGCAGAATTCTTTCAGAAAATCTGCAACATCAAAAACTTTGTATTTGTAAGCCAAAACCAGGAGTGGAACAGTCAGAGAAAAGTATAATAGAAACATGTCACCACTTTTGTATTTATCACTTTCCTTAAGGGTATATGGTGAGCTAACCCATTATTCCCACTCCCTACATCCGCTACTGATGGATGTCAGTGAGGGGTTAGGGACTGATACACTGAAACTTTGTCAGTTGTCTGTGTACTAGCTTTTATTCTCTTACATAGCCAAGATCTAGCACAGGAAGGATGTGAGTGAATATCAAATGCAACAATTGTTATTCACAAGCACAATTTTGAGGAAACAAAACAGCATAGACTTGTCAGAGAGGTAGATGAGCTTCAAGACCATGTGGACACGATGAGTATTTGGTGAATTTTACACTTCAGTATTTGTAAGCCAAAACCAGGAATGGAGCAATCAGCAGAAAAGTATAATAGAAACACGTCACCACTTTTGTATTTTTTCCCACTTCTGGTTTTGGCTCACAAGTACTGAGGTAAAAATATCACCAAATAACATGTTCATGTGGCCTCATGATGTTGCTACTACAATTAACCAGGCATCATAATTGCATATATAAATGGGTACTATAGGTAAAATTGTGTTGCTTAGTTGTAACTAGAAGGGAGAAGAATGGTCCCCATCATTGGACCACGGGGAATTTTATTTTCCACAACACAGGCAGATACTTATCCAACATGCTATACCTTCAGGAACTCATCTAATTGGCAATCTCATTACAAATTACCTTCAACATGAGGAAGAACAGAGTCCTGGAAGTGATGATATGGCCTCCATAGAGTCCGGACCTCAACATCATTGAGTCAGTCTGGTATTACATGAAAAGACAGGATTTGCGAAATCCTACCTCCATAGATCTGTGATTAATTCTCAAAGATGTTTGACAAACCTTCCTGTTGAGTTCTTTAGAAAACTGTGTGCAACTGTACCTAGAAGAATTGATGCTGTTTTAAAGGCAATCAGTAGTCACACCAAATATTAATTTAGATTTCTCTTTTGTTCATTTACTTTTTATTTTGATAATTTATAAAAATAATCGATTTTTTTAAAAGCATTCTTACTTTGCAGCATTTTTTTCCATACCTGCCTAAAACTTTTGGACAGTACCGTACTATATGGAAGAAAATGATTATGACAGTTTCATGCAGTTGCCAAAAGCTGGAAAGATAATTACACTCACCTCAGCTCTGGCTGACATGACCATATGGTGAACCTTATCTAAAGGAACATGGTTTGACAAGGCTGCAAATGTTCGCCTGTCAGTTTTGAGTCAAGCTGGTCAGAATTAATGGCTACGGTTTTTCCACTTTATTAATAGTACATTACTATGTAAATCAACTAGAATATTATCTGCAACAGATGATAAATAGGTTCCATGCAAAGTAGGATATATATTTTTTAATCAAACTGTCCTATTAAAAAGGAAGGATTACAAACCACAGAGATCTATAAAGTTGTACTGAATATTCATTAAGCTGCATTCTAGATTTTTTGGGACATTTTATGTACTGCGTTTATGAAATAAAATATACAAGCTCAGTTGCCTGGTGAAATATAAATCTACATTAGGAATATATCATTTTAATTTAAAATGTAACATGATGCAGGTGTTTAAAATCAGTGTATAAGTCTGACGCATTTGCATTTCATCTGCAAAGACCTTGAGTTCTGCAGACTTTTTGCATAGTAAATGCAGTAAGTGTCTGATTTAGATTTTTTGCTCTAGTTGAAATACTGTTAATAATTGCCCACATTCCAAGACAGAATTATAGAAGTTATTCCTCAATCCTTTTACTGCCAAATGTTTTTTTTCGACATTATGCACCTTTGGTAGCGAGGATAATTTTTACACTTTTGTAAAATTTGCAGTTACACTTTTAATTGTATATATATGTAGACTGTCTTGCTAATTCCTTTGGTACTTAATGGTGTGCACAGATATAAATAACTCTTTCTAGCCAACATGCGTTGTTACTAGTAATTCCACAAAATCAGCAAACCCAATGCAATATCAGCCTGCTATGTACTATAACCACCTCAAGTAATTGATAATGATAGTAGTAAAACAGCTTAAAAAAGGAATTATATTGTATGACCATTAAACACTATGTATCCCTCCCCAATAAATTAGGTATTACTAGTGGCAATGCAAGTTGGCTAGAAAGAGTTATTTATCTCTGTGCACACCATTAAGTACCAAAGGGATTAGCGTGACAATCTACATACCGTATATATACAAATAATTGTTTCTTTATTGGATTTCTCACACAGAACCCTTGGTTTGTCTGCTGCTCTATATCTTTGGTTTGTGCTTTCTCTACTACTGAGGCGCTAGTGTTTTATTTTGGTTTCAGCAATTACACACAAATGAAGTGTGAATAACAAAATACATATTTTTTTTAATTAAACCCCCATACCTAAGAGTTTTTGAAAGTAGATACCTAGCACATTGTCAATGTAGGCACCTTCATGTAAATTTTCGTCAAAGAGAATTTTCTTTTAGCCCCTTTACCCCCAAGGGTGGTTTGCACGTTAATGACCGGGACAATTTTTACAATTCTGACCACTGTGCCTTTATGAGGTAATAACTCTGGAATGTTTCCATGGATCCTTGTGATTCTGACATTGTTTTCTCGTGACATATTGTACTTCATGTTAGTGGATTCATTTCTTTGATATGACTTGCGTTTATTTGTGAAAAAAATGGAAATTTTGAAAAAAAAATTTTAATTTAGCAATTTTTCAAATTTGAATTTTCATGCCCTTAAATCACAGAGATATGGCACACAAAAAACTTAATAAGTAACATTTCCCACATGTTTACTTTACTTCAGCACAATTTTGGAACCAAATTTGTTTTCGTTAGGAAGTTATAAGAGTTAAAAGTTAACCAGCGATTTCTCATTTTTACAACACCATTTTTTGGGGGACCACATCACATTTGAAGTCACTTTGAGGGGTCTATATGATAGAAAATACCCAAAAGTGACACCATTCTAAAAACTGCAGCCCTCAAGATGCTCAAAATCAAATTTAAGAAGTTTATTAAACCTTCAGGTGTTTCACAGGAATGTTTTGAATGTTTAAAAAAATGAACATTTATCTTTTTTTTTCACAAAAAAGTTAATTCAGGTAAATTTTTTTTTATTTTCCCAATGGTAAGAGGAGAAATTGGACCCCTAACGCTACTGTGCAATTTGTCCTGAGTACGCTGATACCCCATATGTGGGGGGGGGAACCACTGTTTTGGTGCATGGCAGAGCTCAGAAGAGAAGGAGCACCATTTGACTTTTTCAACACAAAATTGGCTGCAATGGAGATTGGATGCCATGTCGCATTTGGAGAGCCCTTGATGTTCCTAAACAGTGGAAACCCCCCACAAATGACCCCATTTTGGAAACTAGGCCCCCCAAGGAACTTATCTAGATTTGTGGTGAGAACTTTGAAACTCCAAGTGCTTCACAGAAGTTTATAACATAGAGCCATAAAAATAAAAAATCATATTTTTTTTCCACAAAAATTATATTTTCGACCCCAAGTTTTTATTTTCCAAAGAGTAACAGAAGAAATTAGACCCCAAGAGTTATTGTGTAATTTGTCTTGAGTACGCTGATACCCAATATGTGGGGGTAAACCACTGTTTTGGTGCATGGCAGAGCTCGGAAGAGAAGGAGCACTGTTTGGCTGGAATTGAGATCAGATGTCATGTCACGTTTGGAGAGCCTGTGATGTGGCTAAACAGTGGAAACCCCGCAATTCTAACTCTAACCCTAATCCCAACACACCCCTAACTGTTATGATTGAGTCACCGAGGAGGAAAACAAAACCGAGCTAAGTCACAGAAAACCAGAGAGGTTGGTAACTACGCGGATTGCAGACCCCTGATCCTAACCACACAACTAACAGCAGCCGTGGAGCGTACCTACGATGATTTTAGATGCCTCATCACAGCCGGAGGACTAAATAAGTCTAAAACAAGAAAAGGGGAAATCTAAACTGCCCCAGAGCAGACCCCAAAGGAATAGACAGCCCCCACACATGTATTGACGGTGAAACAAGATGAAAGCACAAACATAGGTAGGAAAATAGGCTGAGCAAACGATGGGGCCCACACTAACTAGAAAGGACAGGAAAGGAAAGATACTGTCTGCCATCACGCCAAAAAACCCTGCAAAAAATGTCCAACACTTTTGATAGCAAAAAATACCCTGAAGTCACTAGACTTCACCCACTATATCAGCACTCTGGCATATTCTGAGAACAGAGCAAAAAGAGGCCAATCTAATAAGGGACAAAAAGCAAACTGGCACATACAGTAACATAAGAGTGGAAATTCACCACAGCCCCAGCCGGGGCTGGCTGACCACGCAAAAGCTGAATAGACAAAACCAAATCAAATGTGAACATTAGCAGACAAAACTTAGCTTGAGATGACAGGAACTGAGCTGGAAACCAAGACCTCAGGAGGCAGGAAAAAATCACCAGCATGGAAATAGGGAGTCGGCTGTCTTAAATCCAGTCTGAGACTCCAGATGTCCAATCGTCGTCCTCATTATCAGGTGGCAGGTCTCTGTTAATTAGATCAGCTTCATTACCTCCTGCCACCACCAGAGGGAGCCTGGAAAGAGAACTCACAACTCCTCTGTCAGCACAAACAGTTCCCTCACCAGAAACTAGAGGCAGACCAGAAAATGAGTTCACAACACCTAACCCTAATCCCAGCCCTAACCATAACCCTAGCCACAAACCTAACCCTAACACATCCCTAACTCTAATCCAAACCCTAACCCTAACCCTAATTTTAGCCCCAATCCTAACTCTAATTTTAGCCCCAACCCCAACTTTAGCCCCAACCCTAACCCTAACTTTAGCCCCAACCCTAACCCTAGCCCTAACCCTAATGGGAAAATGGAAATAAATACATTTTTTCTTATTTTATTATTTTTGCCTAACTAAGGGAGTAATAAAAGGGGGTTTGATTTACTATTTATAGCGAGTTTTTGTGTTTGGCAGCTGTCACACGCTAAAAGATGCTTTTTATTGCAAAAAATAGTTTTTGCATCACCACATTTTGAGAGCTATAATTTTTCCATATTTTGGCCCACAGAGTCATGTGAGGTCTTATTTTTTGCGAGACGAGTTGACGTTTTAATTGGTACCATTTTCGGGCACATGATTTTTTGATCGCTTTTTATTATGATTTTTGGGAGGCAGAATGAACAAAAACCAGCAGTTCATGAATTTTCTTTTGAGGGGGGCGTTTATAACGTTCCACGTGTGGTAAAATTTATAAAGCTGTTTTATTCTTCGGGTCAGTACGATTACAGCAATGCCTCATTTATATAATTTTTTATGTTTTGCACTTTTATACAATAAAAACAATTTTATAAAAAAAGTAATAATTTTTGCATCGCTTTATTCTGCGAGCTATAACTTTTTTTTGCTGATGACGATGTATGGCGGCTCATTTTTTGCAGGACAAGATGACGTTTTCAGCGATACCATGATTATTTATATCCGTCTTTTTGATCGGGTGTTATTCCAATTTTTGTTCGGCGGTATGAATATAAAGCATTGTTTTTTGCCATTTTTTAAAGGGGTTCACTAAAGGGGTTAACTGGTGGGACAATTTTATAGGGCGAGTTGTTATGGATACAGCGATACTAAATATGTGTACTTTTATTGTATTCTTTTTTCCGTAAAGAAATGTATTTTTTGGGGAATATTTATTTATTTTTTTCTTTATTTAGGATTTTTTTTAAATATTTTTACACATGGTTTTTTTTTTTCACTTTTTAACTTTGTCCCAGGGTTGGACATCACTCTATTATATCAGATCGCTGATCTGACACTTTGCAGAGCAGCGTGTCAGATCAGCGATCTGACAGACAGGGCAGGAGGCTTTGACAAGCCACCTCCCTGCAGAATCTGGAAGGACCCCACAGGCATCTTGGATCCGAGGTCCTGCAGGAAGGAGGCCCTCAGAACAACACAATCACATTGCGTTTTTCTGAGGGTCTCAGATGCTGCGTGATGCTTCCCCATGCCACGGGAACACTGTGATCATGTTTTATCGCAGTGTGCCAGGGTTAAAGTGCCGGGAGTGGAACGTGACTGCTCCTGGCACATAGTGCCGGGTGTCAGCTGTGACAATCAGCTGACACCCAGCCGCAATCAGCCGCGATCCCCCGGTGAGCACGGCTGATTGCGTATGACGTACTATCCCGTCCATGGGCATTCAGGCCCGGGGCACCTGGACATGATGGTGTGTCATATGTCAGAAAGGGGTTAAAAAGGATACAAATTTATACCAGTGGTTAAAAAGTGTGACCAAAACAGAAAAATGACACACCTTCTTAAAGCATGACTTTAGCATTTTATTTTAGTGCTGGAGTGGCATTTTAAATTTAAGCCCCCTGCCCCCATTCTTATACTCACCTTCTGGAGGCTTCACCTTTTACCGACACCACTCTGGTCCCGCTGTGCCATCTTGTGCCCGACCCTTCTAACTGACCAGAAATCAGAAGTTACACCATCAGAGCTCAATGCAACTCTATGAGAGCCAGAACGAGGCCAGAACAAGGATATCATAGAGATGTATTGAGAAGTGACCTCCAGTGTGTTCCATAAAACACTGGAGCTGCAGGCAGGTCACTTTTCACCAGAGACCGACCGGAGAGAAGCTCTAAATGGATGAATGCAGCGTCAGGTGAGTATGGGACAGGAGAATTACATTTAAAGCATCACTCCAGCGGAGTGGTGCTTTAAAGGGAATCTGTCACCAGGCTTTTGCCATCTATTCTGAGTGCAAAATGCAGGACCCTGATTCCAGTGATGTAAAAATGGTCTGCTTGCTAAGGTTTGATAAAGTTCCTGTCTTATCAGCAAAAGAGATTATTACTAGAGAAATAATGTCATGTAGTTCTCCATATTTTTCAGCTCTGCATAACTCACCCCCAACACTGATTGACAGTTTTCTTTCTCTGCACAGTTTACACAGTGATCTGTCACTTAGTTATGTAGGCAGGGTTATACAGAGCTCAGTATTCAAAGAATTGATAAATCTGAAGCTGAATAAACTGAGATTTTGTCAAATCTGCTGAAAACATCCCAGTTAGGCCAGCGTCACACTTGTGAGTACGATGCGAGAAACTCGCATCTATACCCATCACTGCTGCCGACACTCGGGACTGGAGTGTGCTGCTGCATGTTTTTCTATGCAGCCGCACATTCCGGTCCCGAGTGTCGGCAACAGTGACGGGTATAGATGCGAGAGATTCACGCAAGTTTCTTGCATCGTACTCGCAAGTGTGACCCTGGTCTGATGGTGTGATATGTTATGTGGATGTCATTTTTTGTATATTCCTATTTTTAACAAGTCCAGTTATTTTCATAGTGTTTTTCTTATTACATTGTAAGTCTACAGCCTCACTGTATCTGTCTCTTGACGACCCCCTGTAGTGCATTAATCCCTAAGGCCTTTTGTTCTCCTCTGGGAGGCAACTTGTTTGACTACCCCTGGACAAGGAAGGGGGTGGGGGGAAGAACGGCAGCTGGACAAGTCAGTTCCGGTAGAGACAAGATGGTGAAAAGGCTGCATTTCAGAGAGAAGGACCCATTTTTATCCTCTGGTGCTAGAGTTTTGAAATCTCGTTTCCCTGGACATTTTATCCTGATACTGGACTGCATTCTTATTCTGGACTATCTTATCCTTTGTGTGGTGGACTGAATATGGACCTTTTCGTATTTTTGCCTGAATAAAGGTCTTGGAATTGTTCACTCTTCGCTTGCTCTGTTGATTGTGTGATACCAGAGAAGGACCCCGTGACAACTGGTGGCAGCAGTGGGATCAACAGAGCGTCACCCAATGGAGAACCACCCACAGAGTAAGTACAGAAATTGGACTGTATGCAGTTTACAGGAGAGAGCCAGAGACCTGGGCCTGAACTACCAGGGACTGACTAAAGAGGCCTTAATTGATCTACTGGTGGGCGCTAGCCCGGCCACCTCCTCCCAGATGTCTGAAGGACGAGCACTGGAGACAGGGATCCCCATCCAGAAAAGCCAGTGGTTGGTGTGGTATGAAGAAGAGATGGCGGTTCTGGGCCCCGGCGTCTCTCAGGAGTACAAGGAGGAGGCTGCCCGCCGGGTGCAGCGGAGACAGGAAGCAATGGAGCTTGAAAAAGGGAGTAACGCAATGTGGAGTGTAACCCCAACAATCCGGGAGCCTGTACGGATCACCCGGACAGAGTTTAAGCCATTTGATGAGGCTTCTGGAGATGTGGAGGGGTTCTTCAAAGACTTTGAGCAGCAGTGTGCTGTGATGGAGGTGCCCCACTCTAGCTGGATGCGTTTGTTAGTGGGGCTCCTGAACGGAAGCTTGGCGGAGGCTTACCGAACCATTGATGCACTGCGGAATCGGGATTATAACATTGTAAAGCAGACTATCCTGGATTACCATGCTATCACCCCAGACTCATATAGGGCCAAGTTCCGAGACCTCCCATGCACCACGGGGGGATCGTTTAGGATGTATGCACATAAGATGTCCGAGGCATGTCGGAGATGGCTGGAAGCAGAAAACGCCTTTACTGTGGAAGATGTTATACAGGCGTTCCTTATAGAACAATTTCTTGCCAAGTGCCCTGCAGAGGTACGGGAATGGGTCCGGGAGCGCACGCCGTGTACCGTGGATAGAGCTGCAGCCCTGGCCGATGAAGCCCTTACTATCCGGCCGCAATGGAGGAGGCTTCTGGACAATGAACCACGGCCTGCTCCCGCGCCCTGTCCCCCTCCAATTATATCTGCCCTTCCACCTAGTCGCAAGCCGATGACAATCACGCCTCACAATCCTAGTGTCACGTCTCCGTCAGATTTGGGGCCTGCTGTTCCGGTCGCAGCCACTAGGAGGCGCCGGACCGCCACTTCGCCGTCAGACTCGGGGACGGCTGTTCCTGCCTCGGCCACTGGGAGGCGCCGTGGTTCTATTATGTCGCCGTCAGACTCAGGGCCTATGGTCCCAGCTTTAGCCACTAGGAGGCGCCGGTCCGTCACGTCACCGTTGGATTCGAGGCCTGCTGTTCCGGTCACGGCCACTAGGAGGCGCCGGACCGCCACTTCACCGTCAGACTCGGGGACGGCTGTTCCTGCCTCGGCCACTGGGAGGCACCGTGGTCCACCCGTGAGTTATGGTGGTGACAGAGAAGTGGCTCCTGCGCAGGCATCTGGTGGGCGCAGGCTCCGCCCCTCTGTCAGTCATCAGGGGGTTACTGCATCACCATCTGGCCTGGTCCTGGGGGCAGCCCTAATGACATCACCAGTCCAGGAACCTGTGAGGGATGACCTGATCCCTCAAATACCTTGGGACTGGTCTTGCAAGCCGGTGGATATATTCTTGGTTCCCCTGTGTGTTACTTAGTGATTGATTTCTGTTTGACTCTGACCTCAGCCTGGATTTGTGACCCCTCTTTTGCCTGACGATTCTGTACTTCTGCTACTCTCCTGGTTTGTGACCTTGGCCTGGATATTCTGACTCTGCTACTTCCTAACGATTCTGTACCTCTGCCGCCCTCCTGGTTTTTGACTCTGACCTTGGCCTGAATTTGACTCTGCTATTGCCTGCCGTTTTTTGTACTTCACCCTGACGACCGTCCTGCTCTGGCCGCTGCTCATATTCAGACAGGTACCTCCTGGGCTCTGTTGTAAATCCAGATCCCTGTATAGGGGTAAAGGGTATCAGTGTTTCTCGGGGTGTTGCCTGGCTGCAGCCCAGAACCGCAGACGGACGTTACATTATATCCGGCCATAAAATTAACTGCTTCTTGTGTATATACCCAACATATACAAAAGCAGTCTCCCTGAACTTTTTTTTTTTTCTTCTTCTGACTGAGCTGATTTTTAGCCTGAACACCTGGTGCATTGCACAGCCTGGAAGATCACTCTCATTTTCCTGCACAACTATGCGGCAGTCTGGAGTCTTCAAGGAGAGAGCTGCACCTCAGAGATCCTTGCTCCTGGCACGTCGACCTCTGGGCAACTACTCTGGCTATGGTTGCCCAGAGGTTCAGGTATTGCCCGCAGATGCGGCTAAAGTTTTATTAACCATTTCAGTTTCATGTGGTCAGAAAACGCTGTGTTTAAACGCGTATGTGGATAGTGGCTCTGAAGGAAATTTTATGGATTCCTTGACTGCTAGGAATCTGGGTGTAACTCTACTAAAACTTAACGCCCCTATTAAAACCACGGCTATTAATGGCACATCCATTATTCAGGAGGGGGTTAAGTTTGTTACTGCCAAGGTTGCTATGTCTGTGGGAGCCTTACACACTGAGCTTGTGTCATTTTTTTGTGATGGACAATTTAACCTCTGCAGTTATTCTGGGTATGCCATGGTTACGCCAGCACAATCCTGTCATCGACTGGCACTTGGGTGACGTTGTACGCTGGAGCCCACAGTGTCAGAAAAATTGCATATCCTTGGCAGTAAACCAAGTTAAGGTTAAAACCCCCCTCATACCGTTTGCTTTCAGAGATTTTGAGGATGTCTTTTCTATTGTAGAATCTGAAAAGCTACCCCCTCACAGAGAGTATGATTGCCCTATTGATCTAATTCCGGATGCCCGTCTCCCTAAGGGAAGAATATTTAATCTCTCTGGCCCAGAGCGTCAGGCCATGAATGACTATATTGCAGATAGCCTAAGAAAAGGGTTTATTAGACCGTCCATTTCTCCAGTTGGGGCCGGGTTCTTCTTTGTGGAGAAGAAAGATTGTGGTCTCAGACCCTGCATTGATTATCGGGAGTTGAATGCAATCACTATAAAAAACCAGTATCCGCTTCCACTCATCCCTGATCTTTTTAATCAGCTAACAGGAGCCCGTTGGTTTACTAAACTTGACCTCTGGGGGGCATACAATCTGGTCCGCATAAGAAAGGGAGATGAGTGGAAAACGGCCTTCAATACACCCCTTGGCCATTTTGCGTACCTGGTAATGCCGTTTGGACTCAGCAACGCACCTGCCATATTTCAGCACTTTGTTAATGATATTTTTAGAGACATTTGTGGGGTGTATGTCGTGGTGTATTTAGATGACATTCTGATTTACTCTGCTGACCCTGTGACACACTCTCAACACGTCTGTTCTGTGCTACAAAGACTACGTGAACACTCCTTGTTTGCTAAACTGGAGAAATGTGTCTTTTTTGCTGAGGAGGTACAGTTTTTAGGATACATGGTTTCAGGTAAAGGTTTCCGCATGGATCCTGCCAAGGTCCAGCCTATTAAGGCTTGGGTGCAACCCAAATCGCTGAAAGCGCTGCAGCGATTTTTGGGGTTCGCTAATTATTACCGCAAGTTTATTAGAGGTTTCTCAGAGATTGCCAAGCCACTCACGGATCTGACCCGGAAAGGGGCGGACGTGGCCAACTGGAATCCTGAGGCAATTCAGGCGTTTCTTACGTTAAAAGAGTGCTTTGTGGCCAACCCAGTTTTGGTTCAGCCGGATCTGGACCGTCCATTTATTGTGGAGGTGGATGCCTCTGAAGTCGGAGTGGGAGCAGTGCTATCACAAGGCACTACATCCCTCACTCAGCTTCGTCCATGTGCGTTTTTTTCCCGCAAATTCTCTTCCACGGAGAAAAACTATGATATAGGGAATCGGGAACTATTGGCAATTAAATGGGCCTTCGAGGAATGGCGTCACTTCCTCGAGGGCGCCAAACACAAGATCACGGTAATTAGCGATCATAAGAACCTGACATACCTAGAATCAGCAAAAAGGTTAAATCCTAGACAAGCAAGGTGGGCATTGTTTTTCTCTAGGTTTAATTTTATAATCACCTTCCGCCCTGGTACAAAAAACGTGAGGGCCGATGCCCTCTCTCGCAGTTTCTGCCCCTCACAAGCTGAGGACTGTGAACCAGTTCCGATATTGGCCACTGGGATCGTTGTGTCCGCAGTGTCATTGGACCTTCTGGAGGAGATCCGTAAATCCCCAGAATAAGCCCCTGACACTACGCCACCCAACAAATTGTTCGTTCCGCCTGCGTTTCGCCTACAAGTGCTTAGAGAATCACATGACTCTGTCTTGGCAGGCCATCCTGGTCTCAATAATACCGCCAGATTAATAACTAGGAATTTTTGGTGGCCGACGGTGGTTAAGGACTGCAAAGAATATGTCTTAGCATGTGAGGTCTGTGCCAGCGCCAAGTCCTCCCATAATCACCCTGCCGGCTGGCTCCAGTCCTTGCCCATCCCCGAGAGTCCATGGACCCACATCTCCATGGACTTCATTACGGACCTACCGTCCTCAGATGGAAAGACTTGTATCTGGGTGGTGGTGGACAGGTTCAGTAAACAATGTCATTTTGTCCCCCTGTCGGGGTTACCTAACTCGGAAACGTTGAGTAAACTGTTTATTGTATATGTGGTACGTTTATACGGTGCCCCGGTCAATATTGTGTCTGACAGGGGTACCCAATTCGTGTCAAAGTTCTGGAGGGCGTTCTGTAAACGCATTGGTATTGAGCTATCTTTTTCCTCGGCTTACCACCCTGAAACCAATGGTCAAACCGAACGTGTCAACCAGGCTCTGGAGCAATACCTTCGTTGCTACGTCTCAGAACACCAGTCCGATTGGGCAGAACATCTGCCACTAGCCGAGTTTGCCCTAAATAATCAGTATCAGGACTCCATTAAGTCTACCCCCTTTTTCTGCAACCACGGGCTGCATCCGCGCTTTGGCTCATTCTCGGCCAGACTGTCGGAGCTTCCTGGGGTAGAGAAAAATATACATCGTTTAAAAACCATTTGGTCTGAGGTAAACTCTAACTTGAAAGGGGCCCAGGTTAGACAGACCTCGGCAGCGAACAAACGGCGATCCAAAGGACCACACCTGGGAGTTGGAGACAAGGTTTGGCTCTCCACCAAAAACATCAAGCTTAAAGTACCGTCTGCCAAACTGGGTCCCAGATTTATTGGTCCATACGAGATTATAGAGGTGATTAACCCGGTGGTCTTCCGTTTAAAACTCCCTCAGTCTTTCAAATTACCCAATGTCTTCCACAAGTCTCTCCTCAAGTTGTATCGCTCCCCAATTCACCCTGTCCCGTCCCCTCCTCCTCCCGTTTCGGTCAGAGGGTCCTTGGAGTATGAAGTCCAGGGTGTCCTTGACTCCCGCCTTGTAAGAGGGTCCGTACAGTATCTGGTACACTGGAAGGGCTACGGCCCGGAGAAGAGGTCCTGGGTCCCTGTGAGGGACATCCATGCAAAAGCACTAATTAGAAGGTTTCACCTCCTTCACCCTGACAAACCAGGTTTTGAGGGTCCGGAGGCCCCTCTTGGAAGGGAGGGTACTGTCACGTCTCCGTCAGATTTGGGGCCTGCTGTTCCGGTCGCAGCCACTAGGAGGCGCCGGACCGCCACTTCGCCGTCACTCGGGGACGGCTGTTCCTGCCTCGGCCACTGGGAGGCGCCGTGGTTCTATTATGTCGCCGTCAGACTCAGGGCCTATGGTCCCAGCTGTAGCCACTAGGAGGCGCCGGTCCGTCACGTCACCGTTGGATTCGAGGCCTGCTGTTCCGGTCATGGCCACTAGGAGGCGCCGGACTGCCACTTCACCGTCAGACTCGGGGATGGCTGTCCCTGCCTCGACCACTGGGAGGCACCGTGGTCCACCCGTGAGTTATGGTGGTGACAGAGAAGTGGCTCCTGCGCAGGCATCTGGTGGGCGCAGGCTCCGCCCCTCTGTCAGTCATCAGGGGGTTACTGCATCACCGTCTGGCCTGGTCCTGGGGGTGGCCCTAATGACATCACCAGTCCAGGAACCTGTGAGGGATGACCTGATCCCTCAAATACCTTGGGACTGGTCTTGCAAGCCGCCGGATATATTCTTGGTTCCCCTGTGTGTTACTTAGTGATTGATTTCTGTTTGACTCTGACCTCAGCCTGGATTTGTGACCCCTCTTTTGCCTGACGATTCTGTACTTCTGCTACTCTCCTGGTTTGTGACCTTGGCCTGGATATTCTGACTCTGCTACTTCCTAACGATTCTGTACCTCTGCCGCCCTCCTGGTATTTGACTCTGACCTTGGCCTGAATTTGACTCTGCTATTGCCTGCCGTTTTTTGTACTTCACTCTGACGACCGTCCTGCTCTGGCCGCTGCTCATATTCAGACAGCTACCTCCTGGGCTCTGTTGTAAATCCAGATCCCTGTATAGGGGTAAAGGGTATCAGTGTTTATCGGGGTGTTGCCTGGCTGCAGCCCAGAACCGCAGACGGACGTTACACCTAGGCCCCAACAGTTCCGACCATGACCTGGGGGTATCACAGAGAGGAGGTGTTATGGGTGTGGGCAACCTGGACATTTGCAGTCTGGCTGTCCCTCCAGGATTCGGAGGGAGCCCCACACAGCCCCACCTCGTCCAGTGCATCTTGTACATTCCACCACACCTGAGGAAGAGCTACACCACCCCCACCGGAGTGGACCACCGACCACGGCACCATAGATACCCCTCCTGGAGTGTACGGACTCCGGCCTCTGTCCTTTAGCTACTCAGAGCAACGGCAACGCCACCTGCAGGATGTCTTTATTGATGGATACAAAGTGTCAGGATTTAGAGACACGGGGGCATTCTTGACTATCGCTGACCCGCGTGTGGTTCAACCCGAGGCAATTTACCAGGGTCTGGGAATTCCCATTGTCCTGGTGGGCAGTGCCCGCAAATATATACAGCGAGCTTCTGTGCGTTTGGATTATGGTTGTGGAGAAAAACTGTGTTGGATTGGAGTTATTGGAGGACTTCCTGCAGATATCCTCCTTGGGAACGACATTGGGGAGTTACAGTGCCAATTTGTGGGAGCAGTCACCCGACTACAGGCCCTTCAAGCACTACGTCATCCGGACCCCACCGGGGAGCAACCACCACGAACCGCATCAGAGTCGGTAAGCAATACTTTCGCTGCTACTACATTGGGAGAGTCTTGGGACAGAGAGGCGTTTAGGAGAAAAATAGAGGGTGACACTACCTTAGCAGCCCTTAGGCAAAAGGCAGAAACTTGGCACATGGGAGATAATGGGGATGGCTTCACTCGAGAAAACGGACTGTATTATCGTGTAACAAAGGGCAGTGACCAGGGCAACCCTGACGTAACGACCAGGTAACTCATTGTCCCTCAGAAGTACAGGGCACAGCTACTTCAACTGGCCCATGACATCCCCTTGGCTGGGCATCAAGGGAGAAAAAGGACTGAAAAGAGACTCACCCAAAGTTTTTGCTGGCCGGGCGTCTCGCAGTCGGTAGCCCATTATTGCCGCACCTGTGATGTGTGCCAGCGAATGCGGCACCCAGGAGCTCGACATAAGGTACCCCTCCAATCCCTGCCCATAATTGAGGAACCATTTCAACGTGTAGCCGTCGACATCATAGGTCCTCTGGCCCACCCCAGCAGGTCAGGGAAAAAATATATCCTGACCGTGGTGGATTATGCCACTAGGTATCCTGAAGCTGTGGCCCTGTCCAGTATTACAGCAGTAAAGGTAGCCGAGGCCCTTGTTACCATCTTTACCCGGGTAGGGTTTCCTAGTGAAATATTGTCGGATCAAGGCACTCAGTTCTTGTCAGATCTGGTCCAGTCCCAATGACATACCTGTGGTGTTCGAGCCATTCGCACCACCCCATACCACCCGCATACCAACGGACTATGTGAACGCTTTAATGGAACCCTAAAAAAATATGCTGAGAGCTTTTGTTGACGTTGAAAAAGACTGGGAAAAGTACCTGCCACATCTCCTCTTCGCCTATCGGGAGGTTCCCCAAGAGTCCACAGGGTTCTCTCCCTTCGAACTACTTTTTAGCCGGAAGGTCCGTGGGCCTCTCACTCTTCTGAAAGAACATTTGGAGGGAGACATCTCAGATACTGGAATGCCCATCGTTCCCTATGTTCTAGAGCTCAGAGACCGTCTCGCCCAGCTAGCTACCTTCGCTAAAGAACATCAGCGAAAGGCCCAGTCCAGACAAAAAACCTGGTATGACCGTAAAGCCAGGAACCGGGAATTTATGGAAGGACAGCAAGTGCTCATGATTACTGCTTCCCTTGCCAACAAGCTTCAAGCAGTGTGGGAAGGCCCTTATCAGGTTGTCAAGAAAATTAATGACACTAACTATGTTATTGCCCTGGACTCTAGTGGTCGACGACAGAAAACCGTCCACATTAACATGCTGAAAGACTACCACGACCGATCTCTGCCTGTTCTAGCTGTCTGCCACCCCCCTAGTGATACCGCCGCCGACGAGTATCTCCCCGATCTCCTCCAGGTTGCCCAAGCGGGAGGATCACTGGAACAAGTGCCCCTGGGCTCCCATTTATCGGATATACTAAAGGACGATATTGTCGCCGTACTAAGGCCGAGGGCTGCTGCTTTCTCCTCAAAGCCGGGGAAGACTACTCTCACCAGTCACCATGTGGAAACCTCCGGACAACGCCCCATCCAGCAGGCTGCCTACCGGGTTCCAGAGGCTGTTCAAGACATGATAAAGAACGAACTGGAGGAGATGAAACAACTGGGAGTTATTCAGCCATCTCAAAGTTCTTGGGCCTCTCCTGTCGTCCTGGTCCCCAAGAAGGATGGTACAACACGATTCTGCGTTGATTACAGACGACTAAATGATGCCACCAAGAGTGATGCTTATCCCATGCCCAGGATTGATGATCTATTGGATCGTCTGGCCAGTGCCCAATTTGTGACCACGTTAGACTTGAGCAAGGGGTGCTGGCAGATACCCCTAACGGAGGACGCTCGGGAGCGCTCAGCTTTCATTACTCCATTTGGGCTTTATGAGTTCCTGGGAATGCCCTTTGGGATGAAAACTGCCCCCGCTACTTTCCAGAGACTGGTGGATCGACTGTTACAACAATGTCAGGACTTTGCCTGTGCTTTCTTAGACGACATCGCTATTTTTAGCACAACCTGGGAGGAACATCTTAAACACTTGGGCATAGTGCTGGACTGTATCCTTACTGCAGGACTGACCATTCGCCCTGATAAGTGCCAAATAGGGATGGCTGAGGTGCAGTACCTCGGGCATAGAGTAGGGGGTGGGACACTAAGGCCTGAGCCTGCCAAGGTGGAAGCCGTTAGCAACTGGTGCAGACCCCAGACTAAAAAGCAGGTACTTGCGTTTTTAGGAACTGCTGGTTACTATCGCAAATTTGTTTCTAACTTCAGCATCTTGGCCAAGCCCCTAACTGACCTGACCCGCAAGAACATGCCTAGGAATGTGACGTGGACGACGGCATGCGAGGATGCCTTTTCAGTGTTAAAGACTGCCCTCGTCACTGCTCCTTTCTTGGCTGCCCTGGATTATAAATGCAGGTTCCTCGTGCAGACAGATGCATCCACCTTTGGGATTGGGGCAGTACTTAGCCAAGTGAACGCCGCCGGAGAAGAACATCCTGTTGCTTTTGCCAGTCGACAACTACTGGATCGGGAAGTTGCCTATGCCACTATTGAAAAGGAGTGCCTTGCCATCGTATGGGCGCTAAAAAAATTGCAGCCCTACTTGTATGGCAGAGACTTTACAATTGTTACAGACCACAACCCCCTCACATGGCTGAATCGCGTATCAGGGGACAATGGAAGATTGCTGCGGTGGAGCTTGTCCTTACAACCCTACAGCTTCTCCATCCAATACAAGCGAGGAAGCCAACACCAGAACGCCGATGGACTGTCTCGACAAGAAGAACTATAGGCTCCCCAGGCCGACCTACCCCTGCCACTGTACAAGGAATTATAAATAACTGAGCAATGTGGACTAAAGTGAGCAGGCCAGAGGTCTGTGTAGACCTCATGTCGTGCTCACTTATTATGGGGGGGGGAGAGGTTGTGATGGTGTGATATGATATGTGGATGTCATTTTTTGTATATTCCTATTTTTAATAAGTCCAGTTATTTTCATAGTGTTTTTCTTATTACATTGTAAGTCTACAGCCTCACTGTATCTGTCTCTTGATGACCCCCTGTAGTGCATTAATCCCTAAGGCCTTTTGTTCTCCTCTGGGAGGCAACTTGTTTGACTACCCCTGGACAAGGAAGGGGGTGGGGGGAAGAACGGCAGCTGGACAAGTCAGTTCCGGTAGAGACAAGATGGTGAAAAGGCTGCATTTCAGAGAGAAGGACCCATTTTTATCCTCTGGTGCTAGAGTTTTGAAATCTCGTTTCCCTGGACATTTTATCCTGATACTGGACTGCATTCTTATTCTGGACTATCTTATCCTTTGTGTGGTGGACTGAATATGGACCTTTTCGTATTTTTGCCTGAATAAAGGTCTTGGAATTGTTCACTCTTCGCTTGCTCTGTTGATTGTGTGATACCAGAGAAGGACCCCGTGACACCTGGTTTGAGTGATACATTGCTGGTATCACCAATAAAATGAATACCATCAGAAAACACGTGGTGTACGAGATTTCATAAAACTAAATTTTTATCAGTTTTTTTGCAGCGCGTTTTTTGCACAAAAAAACGCATGGAAAAAGCGCATACAAACGCTGCATTTTTTTCAAGCATTTTTATGCGCATGCAGGAAAAAAACGCAGTGTTTTTATGCGTTTGTATGCGTTTTTAGTGCGCTTGCGGTTTTTTCCACATTGTTTGTCCTCACCAAAAAAAACAAACAAATAACTATCTGGCAACACACATGACCAATGGGGCGTCAGTGGCTTGTGGTATGTTAATATATAGACCCTGTCTACAGTATTCTTCAGATTTGCTTGATTGTTCTCGTGTCAACATGGATCTGCGCTGGAAGAGTTTTCACTTCAACTTGGATTTGGACATCGCGATGGCTCAGGCTTATGCAGTTGCTTGCCATGAACAAAGGAAGAGAGAGAGGCAGCGAAGACGGGAACGGCGGCGTATGTGGATACATCCGATTGTTGAACTCTGGGAGAGCCGTGGGGCATACCACACCCTCTACAGTGAGCTACAGGCAAACCCGGAGAAATTTACAGATTATATCCGGATGTCCCAAGATGCCTGAATTCACTCAGCACCCTCTCATGTCATCCGTTGAAGTTGGCCAAATGAGGGACCAATTTGCGGCCTACTTTATCTCTGATGTAGGATGGGTGCACTGGCAAAATAAAATGGTGTAAGAATGTTTTTGTTTGTGTATGTTAATAAAAACCTGATTTGATACCAGTACCGAGGGCACTATGTTTTTTACACTCCAATAAAATAAAAAACTTCCCATGTATACCTGTGAATTCATGATGTTCTCAAACCTGCGCAGGTAAATACACATATGAGTTAAAATGCAGCATCGCTAGTCTGCGTTAAATATATTGGTACGTAAGCAAAGCTGCAGGTTAAATATGATATGTGTATTAACCAGGCCATGATTGATAAATAGTTATGATTATGACATTTGAGCGACTTTGGTAGGATCGGGTTTCATGAAACCAAATTTGTTTCAAATGAAACTTGTCCAACTAGTGGAAAACAAGTAGGAGATTCATTCAAAACCAAACCACAATGCAAAGAAACTCGCCTTTTTTTTGCCCGAGTTTCACCAGTTTGTGTTTCAGGAAACCAGATCCTAGTCGGTAAAATGCTAGTTATTATACTAGGCCTTGGTATTTAACATATTAACATATGACGTGTATTTTACCCATCAGTGGATTCAACACACAAGAGTATCTTGTTAATTACAAGGTATATCAATTATCCACCATGCCTAGAATCACAATAAGTGAAATGAGGATGATAAAAACAGCCAATCCTCCAAACACTTTTTATGACACCTTGCAAAGTTTAAGTCGCATTGTGTGTACGGCGCAGTGTGTGTGAGCGGCGCCAAAAACATTAATCAAACTTTGTTATGGTGAACCAAAAATTTTAAACTTAATTTTAACCAGAAAAATTAAAAAAAACTTTATTTTTTTCTGCGTTTGGGGGCAAATGGTTGAAAGTTGGGGGTCTGCAGGGAAGATGCAGAACTTACAGTTGAAGAAGGTGTTCTAGGGGAAGGGGCAACAAAACTTGTGGGGGAAGGGAGTCCAGTTAAGGGAATTGAACAAGAAACACTTGGAGGAGAGGAAAGAGGTTCAGGGACATTGGTCCTAAGTGCTTGTCTCCATAAACTTGTCTGCCTGGACCTACTTGGGCCCAATGCCTGCCTTGATTGATGGCGCCTTGAACTTGGGGCAAATATTGAATGTGGGTCCACCATCTGCAGCTGTGGCTGCTGCTGCTGTGGCTGCTGCTGTGGCTGCTGCTGCGGTGGCTGATGCTGTGGCTGCTGCTGATGCTCTGTGGTGGCGGTGGCAGTGCTCGTCCTTGCAGGAGGACTGGTGGCGGCAGTGATGGTCCAGGTTTGTGGAGTGGTGGTGGCAGGGCTACTACATGTTGTTGTAGCGGCAGGGCTGTTCCACATTTGCGGAGTGGTGGCTGTGCTCCAAGCATGCATGGGGTGGCGGTGGTGCTCCAGACAGGATCAGCGCTTGCCATGGTGGTGTTGGTGAAGTGACCAGCTGCACTCAGACTTGTGGTGGTGTAACGGTGGGTGTCCTGGCTTTGAATAGAGGTGTCCATGCAGTGGTATGCAGCACAAGTCGGTAGTGAGGTGAAGCGAGTCAATGGTGGCACAGGTGGAAATGACACCACTTGCTGCTGCCAGTACCGATTATGCTGCATAGCCTGCAAGAAAGCATTGTTGCAGGCCTGCAGCACATTCAACTGTTGCTCAGGACTAAGGTGTTCCGCCATGCCCTTTTCAATCTTACTAAAAAAAATGGTGCGCTGGTCTGTTGAGGTCAGCCTCCAGACGGTCAAGGCGCTGTTCGACAGAATGGGAGCGGTGTTCCATGTGGTTAAAACCACGTTCCATGAGTGAAAAACCACTTTCCACTCTGTCGGACAGTGACTTGAGGCTGGCATTAAAGGCCTCGCTCAAGTGCATAAACTCGGGCAAGACATTCCTGTCCAAGGCTCTCTGCCGCTGGCGGGTAGTGCCCGCATTACCAGTGGCAGAGATCTGGGACAGGGGAACACCTGATGGACCAGCTTCCTGGTCACCAGCTGTCTGTGTGGCTGACCTGCAAGGTGCTTCCTGGCTGTGGGATGGCTGGGACGGGTCAGAGGATGTCCGATGAAGGACCGCTCCAGGGCCAGTTTGCAGGGTGCTGCTCCAGGTGCTGTGGAAGAAAGGAAAATCATTACTATCATGCCTTTACAAGAAGCATCAGCTATGGATTAGAAAAACACAGATTAATAAAAATAAAAAACAAAAAATTATAATACTTTCGATCTGGTGGCAAGGACAGGTCTTAGGAACTGCAACACGTGATAGTATCGGTATCTTTTTCTTGTCCTTGACGCAGATCCACTGCGAACCTGGCCCTCAGCACGAACATCACTGTTGAAGCGGTCCTTGATCGAGTGCCAACATGTTCAGACTTTGTCCACTGTTGGGAAAAGAAACCAACAACATGTAACAATTGTGTTTGATGCACGACATATGCTATCACTAAGCCCAAAGGTGCCATCAACGACAATAGTCACTGCGGCACAATACAGCAATACAGTACCCAAAGCAGTCACTGTAGAGCCAGATGACACTGTTGGGTTTCCTGCTAGAATATATCTAGCACGAAACCCAACAGTGCCATCAAGGACAATAGTCACTGCGGCATAACAGAGCAGGGAAATACTTACTAAACACCTTTTTGGAGGATGCAGTGGTGCTGTCCCAGCCATCCATCAACGCTGCAGCCACCTCATTCCATAGCCGCCGGGTCACCACATTGTCCTTATACAGCCGGTCATGGCTGTCCCACAACGGGGCACGCTCCTGGACCAGGCTGATAAGCTGCTCATTATCCAGGTATACGTCTTCATCCCATTGTGGAACCTAGACAAAACACATTCATTAGAATATTCAAATTTTGAGTGAATAAAAAGTTACAAAAAAAATCCAGGAAAGATGAAATATAGAAGATAAAAAATAAAGAACATTACAAATCATTTGATACTTACATTCCGTATCACCACCGGGACTTGGCTTGGCTGCACCTGCTGTTCGCCCTCAGTAGTCACGTTTGCAGAAGATGACGATGTCTGAAAAAAACAAAAAAAACAAACGTATAAGAGATTTGGAGAAGCAGCAGATATACTTACCAAACGCACGAAAATAATCACCTCGCGGTCTGCTTGCGCCAGTTCCTGCCGGGATGGGGAGTATTCTGATTCTGAAGACATACTGCATGTAAAAATAATAAAACGCATTAGTACATATACAATTTAAAAGGACAGGCATACATAATTAGATGTAATAATACTCACATTCTTGACGCTGAAGCTGGGATTGAAGATGGGTTCGTTTTTAGCTGAATTTCTGCTCTCCAGTCTGTCACTATAGTTGCGGTACAGTGTTGGCAGACACCTCCTTTATATAGACATGTTTTTTTTTTGGGTTGGGAATTTTATAACTTGTCTAACCAGTCGACACCCAAAAAACGCATGCGCTAAAAAACCCGCATACATGCGCATCCATAGGCCATAATGGTCATTTTTTGCGCAAAACGTGCACATACGTGCGCATGCGTTTTTTTAAAGTGGTTGGGCGGACCAAAAAATGCAACATGTAGCGTCTGGAAAATAAAATCGCACACCACAAAAAAACGCAGCGCACGAAAAATGCATACGTGCGCATGCCAATGCGCAAGTATGCGTACCCATGTTAAATATATGGGGAAAAAACGCATATGCACGTATGCGTTTTTTTGCAGCACAAAAAAACGCAAATGTGAAACCAGCCTGTCTGTTGTGTACATTTTTCAAGCAATTGATGTATTATTTATTCACATGTGGGCCTCCATTGGGTGACTCTGCTTTTTAACACTTTTTTTATTTTTAATGTATCTAATCAAAATCTAGTTTTATGAGACCTTGTACACCATATGTTTTCTGTTGTTGGTATTCATGTTTATAAAACCGTCAGAATTGGAGAGGTTAAAAATCAGGTTTTAACTAAAATTTGGCATATGTCGTTTTACGCAGCAATAACTGGGGAATTACTTTACGTATCCAGAGTGGCTCTAGGACTGTTCTAGTTCAAAACATTGTACTTTACATTAATCGTACATTTAGCATGTTTTGAATTTATTAAGAAAACCCTGAAGTTTACAGAAAGTTTAAAAAAATGCACTTTTAAAACTTTTAAAATGCCTGCCCTTAAAACAATTACACATAGCAAACAAAAAAGTTAACATTTAAAGCATAACTTAATTTTTATTTCAGAAATAAATAAGCAACTTTGTAATATATCTTATCAGAGAAATTTGCTTTTGTGACTGGACTGATCATTCATTTTCAATATCTAGATCAGCAGAAAATAAATGGAGAACCTCCTGCAGAAGTCAGGTGAGAACAGTAGGCACATCATGGCTAAGACCATCCCTGACCATTGTTGGCTATCCTGATAGGAGGTATTATGATACAGCACCTTCACGTTATGTATCTCTATCAACCGCGACCAGACCCATGCGGGAGGGGGGCCTGCTGATGGGGCCCTTGTGCATGAAATGTGTCTGTGCCCCCCTCCTTTTGTGGTGACAAAGCTCTACATAACAACAGATGACACTTTACAGTAAGGAATGGTGTCCTACATAATAAAAGAGGAAAGTATGGAAAGGACTAGTCTATACATAAGTGAGTACAATATTCACGAAGGGGCTACGCTATACATAATAAGGCTACATTCCTGTATCCGTGTAATGAGTCGGTGTACTGCCTGATATTTTTCTCGGACAGCACAAAGACCCATTGAATTTGTCCTATTCTGATTCTCAAAATCAGATCAGAAATGGGCATGCCTTGAATTTTGCAGATGTCATTCTCGGATCCATGATCCATAACAGATTTACTTCAAGCCATACAGTATTAAGAATAAATACTTAATGTATTTTTCAGACTCTAAGACACACTTTCCCCCCCAAATTTGGCTGGTGCAGCAGTATTAGGCAGTGCTCAGTGGTGTGGGAGCTCCGCCGACATTTTGTGAAAACCCGGAACCCCCACACTTCCATTACTGCGATGTTGTGGCCTCCGGAATATTTGCGGTGCATGCACAGATTGAGATCTCGGCAGCAATGAGTGGACGGGATCTCGTTGCCAAGATCTCAATCTGTGCATGTGCCACCTCCGGCAGCCATTTTCCCGGAGGACACAACATCGCAGCAATGGAAGTGCGGGGGATCCGGGCTTTCACAAAATGTTGGCAGAGCCCCCGCACCACCAAACAGCTAAACTTGCCACACCAGCCTTGGATGGGATTTCCCGGAGGCCACCGCATTGCAGCATGGGATGTTTGGGGGCTCCGGGCTTTCAAAAAATGTTGGCGGAACCCTCGCACCACTGAGCACTGCCGAACCTGCCACACAAGTCTGGGACGAGAGTCATATCATCGCCAGACCACCGAAGACCCCCTATGACCCCGCTCCACTGGCGCTGCCAATTCCCCCACCTGGTAAGCTAAATTTGGACTGTAAGACGGACGCATTAATTTTTTTCCCTATTTTCCTTATGAAAATTTGGGGTGTGTCTTATGGTCCAGTGCGTCTTATAGACCGAAAAATACGGTATATCCAGCAACCTCTGATATCTCGTCTGACTAGAGCCATTTTTGATTTGTTTCTTCTGCAACTAGTCAGACCTTCATGCCAACCTCGTCCAGCCACAACTCATCTTGCCACACCAATTACAGCAGCCTTGAAAATAACAATATACAAAGAAAGGTTACACTCTATTATGCCAAAGCATGTCAATGTAGAATATATGAAATTTGAATAGCAATATGGCTTTGTAGTATTAGGAAAAAATATGAGCTGCTTAGCATAAAATTTGGCCAAATATTATCTGCCCACCAGCCATCGTCAAGGCAGTCTCAAATCTGATGGGTCCCTGACCTGTGTGAATACCTCTCTAAGTCTGGAGTCACACTGCTGAATTTCTCTTGCGATAATCGCATCGCATAGCACAGACTGGCCGGCACCTCTCCTGACCTGACAGCATGATGGATTACTATGCAGCTGTCAAGCTCAGGTCAGGAGAGCAGACAGCTAGTGCGAGTTTTACAATGCGATTCTCGGACGAAAAATACGCCAGTGTGTCTCTGCCCTAAGGCTGATGTTTGAATTCCTGGGTGAATGTGGACACCTCTGGCAGCAATACCTGCATTTATGGGTAAGTAGGGACCTGCTATAATTAAAATCACCCACTGGTGGAGGGCGGAGTGCTCGGTCAGTAAGCTAACATACAAAAAAAAAACTGACTGGCACATCCAGACTAGTGTGAATAGGTGCATACCAAGAGGAGCTACCCCCATATACAATACACAAAGAAAGGTTGCACTCTATCATGCTAAAGCATGTCAATGTAGAATATATGAAATTTCAATAGCAATACGGCTCTGGAGTATTAGGAAAAAAAAAATATTCTACATTGACATGCTTTAGCTTTTTTCTATAAAATATTTTTTATTTTATAAAAGCGCCAAAACATAAAAAAGATATAAATGATGTATTGCTGTAATTATACTGACCCAAAGAATAAAGCTGCCATATCAATTTTACCAGATGCGGAACGGTGTAAACGCCCTCCCCTCCCAAAAGAAATTCATGAATTACTGGTTTTGCTCATTCTGTCTCCCAAAAATCATAATAGAAAGTGATGAAAAAAAGTCAGGTGCCCGAAAATTATACCAATAAAAACGTCAGCTCATCCTGCAAAAAACAAGACCTCGCATAACTCTGTGGGCAAAAATATGGAAAAATTATAGCTCTTAAAATGTGGTGATGCAAAAACTATTTTTTGCAATAAAAAGCGTCTTTTAGCGTGTAACAGCTGTGAAACATAAAAACCTGCTATACGGCTTCTTTCCTGATATTTCTGGTACGGGAGATGTTAGTGTCTGTGTGTGTAATACTTGTGGCATGTGTGTGCTACATCAGTACCGCAGGGATGGGCGCCAGGGAAGAAGCGTTACAGTAAGCACTGTTCCCCGGCGCCGGGTGCTGAACACGGCTCTCATCATTCTCCCCTGCTCTGCCAGCGATCGGTGAGAGTAGAGGAGAATGATGAGAGTTAAATTTAACCCCTTAGCGACCACTGATACGCCTTTAATGGCAGCAGTTAAGGGTACTTAAACCACAGTGCCGCGTTTAACAGCGCTGAGGTTTAAGGTTATAGCGTCATCCAGTGTCGGAATTTCTACTGTGTCTCAGCTCGACCCCAGAGAACATAATTCAGGATTTTTACCGACCCTGGTGTTGCGATCGCCGTTATTAACGGTATAGCGGCGACTACAAAAAAGTACAATTTTCTATTTAATTTCTCACTCCTGTGATGTGATCGCACATCAGAGCAAAGAGAAATAGGGTCCTCCGATCACCCCCCAGTATCTCCGTTGTCCCTGCAGTCTCCCCTGATGTCCCTCAGGCCACCGGCTTCTTCTCCCATGAGAAAATTACGGGTGCATGCGCAGTTCGCCTGCCGAGATCTGCCGGCCAGCACTAGGCAACAATAGATTTTTTCCTATTGGTTAATTTTGATTACTGTGATAGACTCTATTGCAGTGATCAAAATAAAAAAATATTAAATCACACCCCCTTATCACCCTCTTAGGCCTGTTTCACACATCAGTTTTTTTGGTCAGTCAAAATCCGCCAAAATGGCGGATAGCGGATCCGTTCCTGTTCTGACCACAACGGAACCGCTGCCTGGGGGGGGAGAGAGAGAGAGAGAGAAATTTTTCAGAAGCCAGAACAGAGTTTAGGGTTAAATTTCCGGCTGAGTGAAGTCTTTTGGGCATGCGCAGTTAGAAGTGCGGATCCTGCCGCCCGAAAAAACGTTGCATGGTCCATTCGGGCATGTCGGCGGACGTCGAAATTTTTGCGGTTCCACAAAAAAAGGATCCAACGGATGGCCATCCGTCAAGATCCGCCGGTAATGCAACTCAATGGGAAAAAACGGATCCGCCAAGAAAAATGGTGGATCCGTTTTTTTGCAAAACGGCGGATTTTGACTGATGGACACGAACGGATGTGTGAAACAGGTCTTAGTGAAAAATAGTAATATAAAAAAAGTATTTATTTCCATTTTCCCATTAGGGTTAGAGTTGGGCTAAAGTTAGGGTTAGGGTTGGGGCTAAAGTTAAGGTTAGGGTTAGAGTTGGGGCTAGAGTTGGAGTTAGGGTTAGGATTAGGGTTAGGGGTGTGTTGGGATTAGGGTTGGAGTTAGAATTGGGGGGTTTCCACTGTTTAGGCACATCAAAGGCTCTCCAAACGCGACATGGCGTCTGATCTCAATTCCAGCCAATTCTGCGTTGAAAAAGTAAAATGATGCTCCTTCCCGTTCGAGCTCTGCTGTGTGCCCAAACAGTGATTTACCCCCACATATGGGATATTGGCGTACTCAGAACAAATTGGTCAACAAGTTTTGGGGTCCAATTTCTCCTGTTACCCTTGTAAAAATAAAAAATTGGGGGTGAAAAGATCAATTTTGGAAAAAAATATAATTTTTTATTTTTACGGCTCTACGTTATAAATTTATTTGAAGCACTTGGGGGTTCAAAGTGCTCCATACACATCTAGATAAGTTCCTTAGTGGGTCTGATTTCCAAAATTTGGTCAGTTAGGGTTTTCCAATGTTTAGGCACATCAAGGGCTCTCCAAACGTGACATGACATCCGATCTCAATTCCAGCCAATTTTGGTTTGAAAAAGTCAACCAGTGCTCCTTCCCATCCAAGCTCTGTCGTGCACACAAAAAAGGTTTCCCCCCACATATGGGGTATTAACATTCCAGTACTAATTGGACAACAACTTTTGGTGTCCAATTTCTTCTGTACCCTTGGGAAAATAAAAAATTGGGGACTAAAAGATCATGTTTGTGGAAAAAATATGATATTTTATTTTCACACCCGGGCATTATAAACTTTTTAGTGAAACACCTGGGGGTTCAAAGTTCTTACAACACATCTAGATTAGTTCCTTGGGGAGGGGGTCTAGATTCCAAAATGAGGTCACCTGTGTTATTTTTTTCACTGTTCAGGCACATCAGGGGCTCTCCAAATGTGACATGGCGTCCGATCTTAATTCCAGCTAATTTTGCATTGAAAAGTCAAATGACGCTCCTTCCCTTCTGAGCTCTGCCATGCACCCAAACAGTGGTTTACCTACATATATGGGGTATCAGCATACTCAGGACAAATTGTACAACAACTATTAGGGTCCAATTTCTCCTGTTACCCTTGGTAAAATAAAAAAAATTTGGATCTGAAGTAAAGTTTTTGTGAAAAAAGTTAAATGTTCATTTTTTTTAAACATTCCAAAAATTCCTGTGAAACACCTGAAGGGTTAATAACCTTTTTGAATGTGGTTTTCAGCACATTCAGGTGTGCAGCTTTTATAATGGTATCACTTTTGGGTATTTTCTATCATATAGACCCCTCAAAGTGACTTCAAATGTGATGTGGTCCCTATAAAAAAATTTTGTTGTAAAAATGAGAAATTGCTGTTTAACTTTTACCCCTTATAACTTCCTAACAAAAAAAAATTTTGGTTCCAAAATTGTGCTGATGTGAAGTAAACATGTCGGTAAAGTTAATTATTAAGTATTTTTTGTGCCGTATCTCTTTGATTTAAGGGAATGAAAATTCAAAGTTGGAAAATAGCAACATTTTCAAAACTTTCACAAAATTTCCATTTTTTTCAAAAATAAACGCAAGTCATATCAAAGAAATTTTACCACTCTCATGAACTACAATATGTCATGAAAAAACATTCTCAGAATCAGCAAGATCCGTTGAAGCGTTCCAGAGTTATAACCTTAAAAAGGGACAGTGGTCAGAATTGTAAAATTGGCCCGGTCATAAACGAGCAAACCACCCTTGGGGGTAAAGGGGTTAAAGAAAACTAACAGATCTGTGAGAGCCTAAATTCTTGCTGGTTGGTAGGTGATCTCCATTCCTTGTAGATAGGAAAACTTGCAAAATCAGCAGTATATCAAACACTTATTTTCCTCTCTATATACCAGGATGGGCCCAGATAGGGGACATATATATGAGGATGGGCTCAGATGGGGGATATATTTACCAAGATGGTGGAGATATATAGTAGAAAGGGGGATAAATAAACCAGGATGGATAACATGTATAATAGGATGGGCCAAGATGGGGAACATATATGCCAGGATGGGCTTAGATGGGAGGTACATATACAGGATGGGCCTAGATGGGGGACTTATACACCAAGATGGACGATCTAAGCACCAGGATGGGAGTCATTTATAACAGGATGGGGCCGGATGGGCAATATATATACCAGGATGTGGGACATATATACAAGGATGAGCCCGGATGGGGGATATACATACCACATTGGGGGACATATATACCAGCATGGACCCAGATGGGAAACATATATACCCATATGGGCCCAGAGGAAGACATTTATACAAGGATGGCCTTAGATGGGGAACATATGTACCAGGATTGGGAACATATATACCAGGATGGGCCCAGAATTGGAGCTAGATTGGGGGCCATGTATACTAGGATGGGGGACATATATCTTAGGGAGGAGCCCAGGATAAGCGTAAGATGACATTGCTGCTATTTGGTCTATATAGTGGTAAACATACCATTAATCCTGCTTGTGCATCCACACAATAACCCAATATAAAAGGGGTCTCACTTCTACCACTAAAGCAATTGGACTGCATAGGGCCCATATTCTATTCTTGCACCTTCTGTCTATGTCTACCAGTAGGTGTACATATATGTGGATGGCTTTGCAAATGTGCATTTCGTATTTAGTTCTCTCATGCTACTTCTTGCTAGCAATCATATTGATTGCTTGTACAGTGGGTAAAAAAAGTGTTCAATCCCTTGCTGATTTTGTAAGTTTTGCCCACTTACAATGACATGAACAGTCTATAAATTTTAGGGTAGGTTAATTTTAACATTGAGAGATAGAATATAAAAAGATCCAGAAAATCAGTTTGTAGTGAGAAATAAGTATTTCATCCCCTACTAACCATTAAAAATTCTGGCTCCTACAGACCAGTTAGACACTCCTAATCAACTCAAGTAAGACGCTGGGCGTGAAGGAGACAACTGTTGGTGCAATAGTAAGAAAATGAAAGAAATACAAAATGACTGTCAATTGACATCGATCTGGGGCACAAAAAAATCTCACCTCATAGGGTAGCCTTGATTTTGAGGAAGGTGAGAGATCAGCCTAAAACAATACGGGGGGAACTTGTTAATGATCTCAAGGCAGCTGGGACCACAGTCACCAAGAAATTCATTGGTAACAAATTATGACATAAAGGTTTAAAATCCTGCAGTGCCCCCAAGGTCTCCCTGCTCAAGAAGGCACATGCGCAGATCCATCTGAAGTTTGTCAATGAACACCTAGATGATTCTGTGAGTGATTGGGAGAAAGTGCTGTGGTCAGATGAGACAAAAATTGAGCTCTTTGGCATTAACTCAACTCGCCATGTTTGAAGGAAGAAAAATGCTGCCTATGACCCAAAGAACACCATCCACACTGTCAAGCATGGTGGTGGAAACATCATGTCTTGGGGTGTTTCTCTACTAAGGGTACAGGATACTTCACCACATCAATGCATTAATGGGAGAATGGATGGAGCCATGTACCGTAAAATCCTGAGTGACAACCTCCCTCCCTCTTCCAGGACATTAAAAATGGATCATGGCTCAGTCTTCCAGCAAGACAATGAGCCAAAACATGCAACCAAGGCAGCAAAGGAATGGCTCAATAAGAAGCACATTAAGGTCAAGGAGTGGACTAGCCAATCTCCAGACTTTGATCCCATAGAAAACTTATGGAGGGAGTTAAAGCTCCAAGTCACCAAGTGACAGCCTCAAAATCTTAATGATTTAGAGATGATCTGTAAAGAGAAGTGGACCAAAATTCATCCTGACATGTGCGCAAACCTCATCATCAACTACAAAAAACACCTGACTGCTGTGCTTGCCAACAAGGGTTTTGCCACCAAGTATTGTCTTATTTGCCAGAGGGATCAAATACTTATTTCTCACTGCAAGATGCAAATAAATTTATATAATTTATACAATGTGATTTTCTGGATTTTATTTTTGATATTCTACAGTGTCTCTCAATGTTAAAATTAAACTACCCTTAAAATGATAGACTGTTCAGGTCTTTATCAGTGTGCAAACTTTCAAAATCAGCAAGGAATCAAATACTTATTTCCCCCACTGTAAATAAAATCATTTTTTTTTATAAGTATTATGACTCTTTGATTATTTTAGATTTTTTTTAAATAATTCAGTGGAGTTATTTTTATAATAAAATTGTATTTTTATCAGTGATATAGAATTGCATTTCTGGAATGTTATCAGTATTGTAATTCTATAAAACTTGCTTCAACTACATTTTCTAGTATTTGCATTTTCTGTTTTAAACTAGACACCCCCTTCCAGCCATGTTATATTTAAGGGGTTGTACTATGTTTGGTAGTGCTGTGCTTGGCTATCTAGACATACAGACAATAAGAGGAATGGGTTGTGTCATCTGGATTGGTGGTGGATCCAGAGGTTTGACCCCATGCTGTCAGGAAGATATCAGCTGTATCCTACAGATACTGTATAACTTCTGAACTCGGTACAACCCCTTTCAATTCTAAACACATTCCTCTATCTTATATTATATTATTTATCCTTCTGATGCTCATACAGAAACAAAGTAGACTTTCAAATTAGCCCCATTTTCATTCGAGACGTGTTGATCTCATAATGGTTATCTTTGCTAGCAGACTAAACCACTTAAACCGTGGGTGCAGTTGTTTTTGTTGAAAATACAAGAGGAACACAGTTTTATTGATGTGCTTCTTCCTTTAGGATGATTTTTTTTTTTATCCTAAAGGCAACTATAACTTTAGTGGCTTGAAATTATGCTAAAAGCAATGGTGTTTGTAAGCAGTAAATTCATCAAGCATGACTGCAGTGCTCACATTTACATGCTCGTGTAGTCTAGACACCAAGAGGAAAGTCAGAACTCTTTATGCTAAAGCTGTTATTCTCTATAATATTAAGATTAACTGCACAAGAAAAGAAAAAAACATTTGTGTGACAAAAAGGGAACAAAGTAAATAGTGATTATAAAATACAGAAAGGAATCGCAGCAACCCAAGGAACATAATGTACTTACTTGGGAACTAAGAGCTTTTGGCTGTGTGATCTATAAAAACATTGAACATTTCACTGGCTGTTTTTCTGAAGTAATATTGTATATCAAGAATGTCTTTAGTCCACTTTAAATCTACTTTTTTTTTTTTACAACAAAAGTCACCATTAGCTTTTACTTTTATGTACTCATTTTATTTTTTTTCTACTTATTGACTTATTCTGACTCTTTTATGATGCATGTTCCTTCAGCTCTACTTTCTTCCTTGTCTTTTACTGCTACATATAAAAGCTTTGTAGCGTTGCTACAATTCTACATTTTTTTCTTTGCAAAAAAATTTGTTTTAAAATCTGTCCAAAATATGGTCAGAATCTTCAGAATGTAAATATTTTTATCTTCAAGTAATTGCCTAAAGTGTGATAGTTACATGTCATCACCCAAATGTGGCGACGTATGATTAGTTCAGGCTTAATACACATGGTAGAGTTGGGTTCAGAGTCAGCGGAGTCAGAGTACAAGCCAGTAAGTCGAAGCCGAACGGGGAGCATGGTATCAGAGGTGGAAAACAGGAGACGAGGTCTAGAGTTCAAGCCACATCTATACATTTATACATCTTCTTTATGTCCATTTCCCCTTTTTTTCCGTTTTTTGAGGTTTTTGGGCTATTATAGTATTGTGCAGTTTTTAACAGCTATGATTCAGGTTTTTCTGACCACATGATTGGATTGGCAGATTCAGCTGGTTAGATTTGGTTTGACTGTTATACCTTATCTCTTTCCAGCAATACAATAGCCCGTTTTTTACTAGGCTTTATAATAGGGGACATCTGTGCAATTTTATATTGTTATTTTTGTACTTAATAAAAGTTATATTTTAATAGAGTTTTTTTCACTGTAGGAAAACCACTAGACAAATGCTAAGTCAGGGATAGGGAACGGGTCAGGTACTAATACGGGAAGTCAGAGTCAGAAGAATCACTAGGGTATAACGGGTCAGTCAAAGACCAAAACTATCACTGACAAAGGCTGTCAGCAATAGCACCAATAAATAGCCGCCCCAAACAAAGAGAGGCAGGAAAGGTTAATCCCACCATGACCAGGCGGGAGCAGTAAAAGCATAAAGTAACCCATGCCTTAATCATGACATTATCCCCTCTTAATGGAGGGCCACAGGACCCCCAGGCTTCCCTTGATACCGAGTGTTAAAGGCCAGGAACAACCGATCCGCATGGACCGACCGTGCCGGATCCCAGGACCGTAACCCCTCCAATGGACCACATATTTGAGTGAATGACGGACCATGCGGGAGTCCACAATCGATTCCACTTCAAACTCATTCTGGCCCTCCACCGAGATAGGTGGCGGAGGAGATGGAAACTCTCCCGAGGAAGACCCCAACAGTTTCAAAAGAGCTTTATGGAACACATTAGGGATCCGCAGAGATGGGGAAGGTGCAAACAGAAGGCCACAGGGTTGACCACCTCCATGATCTCATAAGGGCCAATGAACTTGGGCCCCAACTTAGCAGAAGGAACTTTAATCTTAATATTTTTGGTGGACAACCAAACCTTATCTCCCACCCGGAATACTGGCCCCACAGATCGTCTCTTATCGGCAAAGAATTTATACCTACCCTGAGCCTTCCCAATGTTCCACCTCCCCCAATCGCCGAACCATTAAATCAGCTCCAGGACATCAAGTTGGGAAAATTCCCCAAAATGAGGGTGAAACCCATTATTGCAGAAAAAAAGGGAGGTGCCCGTGGACTGATTAGTGTGATAATTAAAGGCAAATCCCGCCACCGGCAAAGCTGAACACCAATTGTCCTGCCAAGCAGTGGCCAGACATCGCAAAATCTGTTCTTTGGGACTGACTGGTCCTCTCCGTCTGACCATTAGTCTCAGGATGATATGCCGAAGAAAAGGTCAAATGGATACCCAACTTTTTACAAAGAGCCCTCCAGAACCTGGACACAAACTGCACCCCCCTGTCTGAAACCACACACAAAGGCACATCATGCAGTCACACCACATGCTCCACAAACAATCTAGCCAGCGTCTCTGCATTAGGCAAACCTGTCAGCGGTACAAAGTGCGCCTGCTTACTAAATCTGTCCACCACCACCCAAATGACCATTTTCCCATCAGAAGGAGGAAGATCGATGATAAAATCCATGGACTAACAAGTCCATGGTCTATCAGGAATTGGCAATTGCACCAATTCTCCAGCCAGCCGATTATGGGAGCTCTTCGCATGAGCACATACCTCACAGGACGACATGAACTTCACCACATCTGAGGTCAACGAAGACCACCAAAACAACCTAGAGATAGCTCTATGGGTAGCCGAGATCCCAGGATGACCACTCAGGGCCGAGTCATGAAACTCCCGGAGTATCCTGAGATGCAACTGAATAGGCACAAAAAGTTTATTAACAGGCAAATATGGAGGGGCCAGGGACTGAGCCTCATGCACCTCCCACTCCAATACTGTAGAAACCTCAGCCACCACCACACCGTGCTGAAGAATGGAGGAAGGAGGTTCAGGGGATGATACTGAGTTCAGACTACAAGACAAGGCATCAGCCTCGACATTTTTAGAACCAGGCCGAAAGGTAATAGAGAACGGAAACCGTGAGGAGAAAAAGTGACCATCTCGCCTGTCTCGGTGTCAACCTTTTAGCAGACTTGATGTAAGCCAGATTTTTGTGGTCTGTAATCACAGTGATATGATGGACTTCCCCCTCCAAAAAATGCCTCAATTCTTCAAACGACATTTTAATGGCTAGTAACTCCCTATTGCCCACATCATAGTTCCTCTCTGCAGAAGAGAATTTCTTCGAAAAGAAAGGACAAGGTCTTAAGTTGATAAAAGTGGCTGGTCCCTGTGACAATACTGCCCCATCCCCCCTCCGAAGCGTCAACCTCCACAATAAATGGTTCCAACGTATCTGGTTAAGTTAATACAGGGGCGGACATGAAACATTTTTTCAACGTAGAAAATGCCGCTACGGCTGAAGCTGGCCAATTCTTGGTATCTGAGCCCTTTTGAATCAAGTCAGTGAGAGGTTTAACAATCTCTGAAAACCCCCTTATAAATTTCCTATAATAGTTTGTGAACCCCAAGAAGCGCTGAAGACCTTTTAGATCTCTGGGTTGCACCCAGTTCACAATGGCCAGCACATTTCTGGGGTCCATACGAAACCCTTCAGCTGACAAGATGAACCCCAGAAAAGATTATCAGGTTTTGCAAAGAGACAGTTCTCCCAGAGTCTTTGGAGGACCACACGAAGATGACCTATGTGGGCCTGCTTCTCCACAGAATACACCGGAATATCATCAAGATACACTACCATGAACTGCCCAATAAAGTCAGCAAAGGCATGATTAATGAAATTTTGGAAAACAGCCGGCGCATTAGTCAGACCAAAAGGCATAACCAAATTTTCGAACAGCCCCTCAGAGGTGAGGAATGCAGTTTTCCATTCATCTCCCTCCCATATGCAGATAAGACTGTATGCCCATCGGAGATCAAACTTAGAAAATCACTTAGCCCCAGACATTTAGTGGTATAAATCAGGGATAAGTGGGAGAGGGTACTTATTCCTCACCGTGATCTTTTTTAACTCTCGGAAATCGAATTATAATGGTCAGTGATAATATCGTGTTGCCAAGGGTGCAGTACCACAGGCAACCACCAGAAGGTGACCGCAGCTCACCTCCAGGAGATTTGAGTTGCAGTGCGCCACTGCAGGGAGACAGTAGAGGAGTCAAGCCAACCGAGTCATTTAACAGCTGAGAGCGCGGTGCCAGAGACAAGAGACGGCGAGCTAAGTTAGAGAATGAGCCAGTGAGTCAAAAGCTGGTCAAGGAGTGCGGTATCCAAAATGAGAGAAGGGAGGAGGAGTCAGAGTACAAGCCAGTAAGTCGAAGCCGAAAGGGGAGCGTGGTATCAGAGACGGAAGACAGGAGGCGGGGTCTAGAGTTCAAGCCAATTCATACACTGTGGGAAACCACCAGACAAATGCTAAGACAGGGATAGGGAATGGGTCAGGTGCAAATACAGGAAGTCAGTGGCAGAAGGATCACTAGGGTGTAATGGGTCAACTGCTCAAGTCAAAGATCAAAATTATCACTGACAAAGGCTGCCAGCAATAACGCCAATAAACAGCCGCCCCAAACTCAAAGAGATGCAGGAAAATTTCACCCCATGCTTCCATGAGTCCTTCCCACAAGTTGGTTTGGCTTGATGGGCACTTTTTTGTGTGCCATGCGGTCAAGCTGCTCCCACAACAGCTCAATGGGGTTGAGATCTGGTGACTGCGCTGGCCACTCCATTACAGATAGAATACCAGCTGCCTGCTTCTTCCCTAAATAGTTCTTGCATAATTTGGAGGTGTGCTTTGGGTCATTGTCCTGTTGTAGGATGAAATTGGCTCCAATGAAGCGCTGTCCACAGGGTATGGCATGGCATTGCAAAATGGAATGATAGCCTTTCTTATTCAAAATCCCTTTTACCTTCATCAAATCTCCCACTTTACCAGCACCAAAGCAACCCCAGACCATCATATTACCTCAACCATGCTTGAGAGATGGCATCAGGCACACTTCCAGCATCTTTTCAGTTGTTCTGTGTCTCACAAATGTTCTTCTGTGTAATCCAAACACCTCAAACTTGGATTTGTCTGTCCATAACACTTTTTACCAATCTTCCTCTGTCCAATGTCTGTGTTCTTTTGCCCATATTAATCTTTTCCTTATATTAGCCAGTCTCAGATATGGCTTTTTCTTTGCCACTCTGCCCTGAAGGCCAGCAATCCCAGAGTCGCCTCTTCACTGTAGACATTGACGCTGGCATTTTGCGTGTACTATTTAATAAGCTGCCAGTTGAGGACCTGTGAGGTGTCGATTTCTCAAACTACAGACTCTAATGTACTTGTCTTGTTGCTCAGTTGTGCAGCGGGGCCTCCCACTTCTCTTTCTACTCTGGTTAGAGCCTGTTTGTGCCCTTCTCTGAAGGGAGTAGTACACAACGTTGTAGTAAATCTTCAGTTTCTTCGCAATTTCTCACATGGAATAGCCTTCATTTATAAGAACAAGAATAGACTGTCGAGTTTCACATGAATGTTATTTTTTTTCTGGCCATTTTAAGAGTTTAATGGAACCAACAAATGTAATGCTCCAAATTCTCAACTAGCTCAAAGGAAGGTCAGGTTTATAGCTTCTCTAATCAGCCAAACTGTTTTCAGCTGTGCTAACATACTTGCACAAGGGTTTTCAAGGGCATTCTAACCATCCATTAGCCTTCTTACACAGTTAGCAAACACAAAGTAGCATAAGAACACTGGAGTGATGGTTGTTGGAGATGGGCCTGTATACACCTATGAAGATATTGCATTACAAACCAGACGTTTGCTGCTAGAATAGTCATTTACCACAATAACAATGTATAGAGTGTATTTCTGAATTATTTAATGTTAGCTTCATTGGAAAAAACTGTGCTTTTCTTTAAAAAATAAGGAAATTTCTATGTGACCCTAAACTTTTGAACGGTAGTGTGTATATATATATGGCTCTGTTATACCTTTATGGACCAAGAAGAGGCTGTTTTGTTTTATTAAACTGATTGGTTTGGACGGTTTATACTCTTCACTGTGGTTTGTCCCGATAAAGAAATGTGAAACATCAAAACATGTTGACTAATAAACCACATTCCTGGATTCTTGACTCCTTCTCATCACTCTTCCACTTGCAGCGCAGATTTAACCCATTTTCACTCCAATCCTAGATGTTCTCATAGCTGTGGGTTTGCAGCAGCCTAAGCCTTTTTAGCATTTGTGATCACACAACCCTACTAGGTGAGCAACATTGCCCACATGTTATTAATTTTAATCTGGATCTACATTAGATCTCTTACAATTGGTGCTTAGAATGAGGGCATAAATCCCAGAGGACACAAGTAATTGCTTTCTGGAAACTGCATGTTCTGTATCAAGGCATCTGTAGCAGTGCAAGCATAGTCTGAAGCAACAGCAGCAGCGGCAGATGGAACTCCTGGCAGCTGCTGGCCATGGCAGGGAAACCGTCCCACCCCCATGTCAAGGGGGTGAGGAAGACAGTAAGGAAAGCCTTGCAGAAGATGATCTGTGATGATATTGAGGCATTCTTGACTGTGTTCAAAAGGGTTTTGGAATGGGAGAAACTGCCTCCCAGGCATTGGGTGAAGGTACTGGTGCCATATCTAATGGGGGAACTACAGAAGGCCTATTATGACTGTTACCGCCGTCACGGCCGCCTCCACTCCTACTCTCCTTCTCGCTCCAGCAGCGCTTCCTTCTCCACGTCGGGTCTCGCGCCGTCTGACAGCTCCATGGTCGGCGGCACCTCTGTGCATGCGCCGTATGCCACGGCCGCACTTCACCTCCTCTCCCGGAGCTCCGGCGGTGCCCTGACCCAGAAGCACCACCGGACCAATGGGAGCTTGTGGGTCAGGTATATCAGGCTGCCCTTCCCTAATGGAGGCGCCTGATCTTAGGTTCCCTAGCATTTGGCCTTGCTGCTCTCAGCAGCTACCTTGTCGTCTCCCTGCTTTTGTCTCCCCAGCTCTGCCTGCTTGTCCTGTGTTCCAGCCGTGCCTGTCTCTGATTCCTAGTCTGCCCGCCTGTCCTGTGTTCCAGCCGTGCCCGTCTCTGAGTCCTTGCCTGCCCGCCTTACCTGTGTTCCAGCCGTGCCCGCTTCTTAGTCCTTGCCTGTCTGCCTGTCCTGTGTTCCAGCCGTACCCATCTCTCCAGTGTCCTAGCCTGCCAGCCTGTCCTGTGTCCTAGCCTGCCTGCCTGTCCTGTGTTCCAGCTGTGCCCGTCTCTCCATTGTCCTAGCCTGCCTGCATGTCCTGTGTCCTAGCCTGCCTGCCTGTCCTATGTTCTAGCCATACCCATTTGTCCAGTGTCCTGTCCGTGCCTCCTGAGTTCCAGTTCTGTCCTATCGTACCACTCCGCCTTGTCCTCCAGTTCCACGTCTGGTCCGCCACCCGCACTCCACTCCATCACCCCGCGCTCTCTCTTTGTCCCGTGATGGGGCTCCAGCTTCCCAAAAGAGCTGCCCCTCTTGGTACCGGCTATCGTGTTACTTGAGCCCCGGGGCCTGCTCCTAACGATCTCTGTATAGGGGTCGGCTCCACCTGGTCCGCTCGCCCGGGGGTCCTCGGTGCCACGATCCAAAGGGTCCACTCTTGGAGGTTTGCCTTGCCAAGCTGTAACAATGACCTTGCCTTGCAGGATGGAAAAGAGTACACCAAGTTTACCCTTCTAACAATTTTGAGGGGAAAATGTGATTTTTTATTTTCTCGGCTCTATGTTATAAACTTCTGTGAAGCATCTGGGTAAAGTAGATTTTTTGTGGAAAAAAGTAAAATTGCATTAATTCCTGTGAGTCACCTTAAGGGTTAATAAACATATTGAATGTGGTTTTGAGGACTTTAAGGAGTGCAGTTTTTAGAATGGTGTCATTTTGGGGTATTTTCTGTCATATAGACCTTCCAAAGTCACTTCAAATGTGCAGTGGTCACTAAAAAAAAGGGTTTTGTAAATTTTGTAGGGAAAAATTACAAATTGCTGATCAACTTTTAACCCTTTTAACTTCCTAACCAAAATAATTATATTTAAAAAATAGTGCTGTTGTAAACTATGCATTTGCTACATGTTATTTATTAACTATTTTGTGTGACATAAATCTCTGGTTGAAGGGCAAAAGAATACAATTTTCAAAATTTCTACCTAATTTCTGATATTTTTACAAATAAGCGCAAGTCACACGAAACAAATTTTACCATTTTCATGAAATGCAATATGTCACAAGAAAGCAGTCTCAAAATCACTGGAAACAAATGAAGTGTTCCAGATGACACTAGTCAGTTTTTAAATATGAGTCCCGGTCATTAACCTACAAGAAAACAAATTAAAAAATGAGTCCCGGTCCTTATGGGGTAAATAAAATCTTGAACGTCACACTTAAGAAGGTTATAGAGAAGGACGGTTGAGACTGGAACTGTCTAAAACTGTTCCTGTTATTCTCCATCATAGAAGTCCCACAGGCCTCTATGTGGTTTTCCCCATTCGAGTTTTTCTATGGCTGACACCCCCGTAGACTCCTGGATATAGCGAAGGAGACTTGGGAAGAAGAGGCTACACCCTACAAAAGCATGATCAAACAAGTCATCCAAATGCAAGAAAGGATTGAAGGATTGCAAGAAGTGATGCCCATTATGGGAGAGCATCTCCTTCAGGCGCAAGAAGAGCAGTCACAAGTGTGCAACCGATCGGCAAGGGTGAGACAGTTCATCCTTGGAGATCAGGTACTATTACTGGTACCCATAGCAGAAAACAAATTTCTTACCAAATGGCAGAGCCCCTATGAATTGGACAAAAAGACTGGTGAGGTCAATTATAAAGTCCACCAATCGAGGAGAAGGCAGCCTTACCAAATGTATCTTGTCAATCTAATCAAGCCATGGCGAGATATGGACCCCTAGGAAGCTTCATGTTTGCGGGTTTAAACCGAAGATGATGTAAAAGATGTCAAGGTGGAAGAGACATCCAGAAGCAGCAGTGCTGCGAATTGCTTAATTGAAACAGAGACCTGTTTTCAGAGTTGTCAGGTTGGACTCAAGTCATAGAACATGATGTCCTCATGGAACCTAATGTAGGGGTGAATTTGAAGCCATATGATATATCCAATGCCCACCAAGAGGTAAACTTAAAGGAGGTGAAACTATTGTTGAACCTAGTTGTCATTGAAGAGTCCAAGAGTGGCTGGTCCTGTCCTGTGGTGCTGAAACTAGATGGAGAATGGAGTTTCTCCAATGACTACGTGAAGCTGAATGAAGTTTCTAAATTTGACACTTTTACATTGCCCTTTGTTAATGAGCTCATTGAAAGGCTAGGGCCAGCCAAGTACATTACCACTTTGGACCTCACAAAAGGGTATTGGCAAGTTCACCTCTCCAAGGATGCCAAGGAGAAGATGTCCTTTTCAATGTTACATGTTTTTTCCAGTATGTCAGGATAGCATTTGGGTTGCAAGGAGCTCCAGCCACCTTCCAGAGAGTCATGGACCGAATCCTAGCTCCCTACAAGAAGTGCACAGCAGCCCATCAGGATGACATTTTCATCTTCAGCCAGGATTGAGGAAGTCATCTAGGCAAAGTCCATGCGATATTTGATGTTTTAAGGAAGGCGGGGTGTTCCATCAACCTGAAGAAATGTGCCATTCGGTTGGAAGAAACCAAGTCCTTTGTATATGTCATAGGCAAGGGTGAGATCAAGCTTTACGTTCATAAGGTTAACAGAATCCAGAATTGGCCACATCCACTCTCAAAGAAGCAAATAAAAGCGTTTTGGGGTATTTTTGGTTACTACTGTTGTTTTGTCTAACTTCACCATGATAGTGGCACCTCTTACAAACCTCCTTAAGGTTATGAAATCAGCTATGGTCAAGTGATCTCCAGAAGCTGAGACATCAAGGGCTGGGTTTACTAGCAGTCAGAGAGTTGGGTGGGACTGGTTTCTCGCATATCCCCAACTCGGGGCTTGGCACGGCAGATATAAGGAAGTCCAACTGTATCATTAGGACACAGTGTGTGCAAGGTGGAAAGACCTTGCTGTGTGACTCAGTCTTTGCTAGAGGCTGAATGAAGGTTTGACGTTTTAACAGGTGAGCCTATGCTATATATGGACTGTTTATTTTCCGTTTTGGTCCTATTATATCTTTTTTTACCCATAAAAGGCTGTTTTACCTAATTAAACTGGTTGGTTTATGGAAATTTAATAATCTGCACATTCATTTTGAACCATCGAAGTGGATCCTTGTGTGCGCACCAGCATCTACCAGAGAGTCGATCTCTTGCAAGAAGTGTAGTAAGGCTTCATAAAAGTCAACAAGTAACTTATTATTACACATAGTGCAGGTGCATTGATATAGAGGTTATGTCAAGACACTTGCAAGCATGAGAGCATAGAAATATTCTTACAGTTTTTGTATAATACCTAATGTTACAGTTTTTTGGATTTTGGAGACAGACAAGAAAAATAGACCATTTGTCTCATTTGACCAATCCTTTTCTGCTGAAATGTATTTGTATTCTTCTAAACAAATTTATTACTCCAGTTTCAAAAGAGTTTAGGTATTGTGTAAAATGAAAAATAAAATGCCATGAGTTGCAAATCTATTCTTTTATATCCTATTCACAACAAAATGTAGAACACATATGAGAAGTTGAAAGATAGACATTTTTTTCATTTTATTTGAAAAACTAACTTATTTATAGCAGCAATGCATCTTTGAAAAAGGCAATGTCTACCACTGAATAGCATCGCCAGTCTGTAAAAGTCTGGGAAGTGAGGAGACCCATTGTCAGCAACTTGGGAGAGGAATGTTGTCTGATTCCTGTCCGGTGTTGGATTCTAGCTACTCAAAAGTCCTGAGTCTTCTTTGCAGATTTTTCATTTAATAATGCACTAAATGTTTTCTATTGGTGAAAGTTCTGAACTGCAGGCAGCTAGAGCATCACCGGAACTCTTCTGCAAAGACATCTGGCTGTCATGGATGCAGTATGTGGTTTAACATTGTCTTGCTGCAAAGCCTTCCCTGAAATACAGTTTGTTTGGAAGAGAGCATATGTTGTTTTAAAATCTCTATATGACGCTCAGCATTGATAATGCCTTTCCAGATGTATAAGCTGCCCATGCCATAGGCACTAATGAAATCTTATACCATCATACATGCAAGCTTTTGAAGTAGGTGCTGATATGAAAAGGTATCTGGAAAATACCCAATGAAGTGACTGTGCAAGATAGAGTTAAAACTAAATGCCTCCCCTACCCCTAAAAAGCCTCTATAAGGCTGGTTTCACACTTGCGGTTTTTTCCCCTATACTTAACATGGGTGCGCATAGACATGCGTTTGTACGCGTTTGTATGCGCATGCGTTTTTTTGTAATGTGCTCCCTGGCGCACAAAATGCATCCTGTTGCATTTTTTGTGCATCCGACCTGGCTCAAAAAAACGCATGCGCACGCAATGCGCACAAAATTCACCTCAAAACTCATTATAGTCTATTGGAGCGCTGATGTGCGCATGTTAATGCGCACGTCAGTGCAAAAAAAGCATGCGTTTAAAAAAAAAAAACATGCGCAAAAACACAAAAAAAGCATACAAGCGCATGATGCGCACACAGCGCAGCGCAAAAAAACGCAAGTGTGAAAGTAGCCTAATGCACTCTAAAGAAATGCCGCAAACCCCAAACTTTCATTGAGACCATTGAGTGCTAAATATTTTATTTATGTCATTCCTCTTTGTCATAAGTCCTTTACCCACTATATGTGGTCATATACACCATTGTTCTGTATCACATGACAATTATACACACACTGTAATTTATTTTATTTTACTATATTTTTTCCTGTGTTCCCTCTTTTATGCAAGGGTCATCCATTTTTTTTTTTGCACTTATTTTTTGCACTTATATTTAAGACTGCACTGCCCACTTTATGCAGTATTAAAATAAATAAGATATGGCACACTGCCTTGCATAGTTACTTTATTGGGTATTTTCCAGGTACCTTTTCTAGAGGCGTCATTTATTGATTAGCAGACCCATAGCATTTTTTCATTCCACATTAAGGCCTGAGCTGCGGTAACCACCTATTCTTTCTGCCGGCCATCGACTGCCCGTGTGTGCGTGTTTGCCTTTCGTCATATACCCACGCACTTCCGGGGGTGCTCGACACTGGGCTCGTGTGCGCTTCAGGGTGCCTTCCCGGAAGTGCCATTTTACCTGGACAGCTGATTTGTTCCCCGCCCGGTATAGTACTTTGCAACTGTAGTTTCATTGGCTCTTTGTCCACATAATTGGGCCATCCCTCCTCACCCTGCCACACCCCCGGAAGAAGATCAGCGCAAAACGCACGTCGGGGTGAGGGGAACTTCTGGACTATCCTGCTCCACTTGTGGTCTTCATGGAATGAAGTAATATGATCCAGATACTTTGCTATTCAGCAGTTATGTCTACATATTTTAAGTTATGATGCACACTTACCTGGTTTAACAGTTACCATTGGGCCACCATTTATTTTCTGCACCCTTTGTTTACTGCAGTATCTAAGTCCTTATTATGGGTTCTTTGCAGGATGTCATGCTTTCTTTGATATGATGTTACAAAACTAATATTGTGATTTGATAGTAGAGTATGTAACTCTTTGATTTAGAATGGGGTTACAGATAGTATAGCTGCAGTATTTGCTATCATTTTTTGAACAGGATAGTACCGTAGTTTCCCCTAAAGGGTACTTTTTTGTGTGTTCTATAGTCTAAAGCCCTTTTAAGATTATTATTATTAGATATCATTTTATAAGCTGATAATAAAACTCGGTTTTCAGTATATTATATTGTTGGCTTATGCTTGAGGTGTGACACCCGACACCTCCAACGATTAACATTTCTTGTTTCAGTCAGCGGTTGGTTGTGATCAGCACAATGCTGCTAACTGTAAATTGGCCACTGCCAGGTACTGTCCATCCACCCTTATTCAAATGAAAAGGGATGAATCTGCAATACAAGGATGTGGCCACTTTACAATTATAATAGAATCATTGAATGTTAGGGTTGGAAGGGTCCTTGAGGGTCATCGTGTCCAATCCCCTGCCATTTTCATTCCATTGTTTCTCATGTTTCCATGTGCAAATGAGAATAAGGATGATCCCTCTAACCTGTGATTTCCCTTCAGATATTTGCAGACCGCTATTAAGTCTCCTCTTAGCTTTCTTTTTTGTAGGCTAAACATTCTCAGATCCTTAACTGTTCCTCTTAAGACATAGTTGGCAGTCAATTCACCATCCTGGTATCTCTTTTCTGAACTTGCTCCGATGTTTCAATATAATTTTTTGAAATGTGGTGCCCAGAACTCGACATAGTATTCCAGATGAGGAATACCAAAGGAGTAGTAGAGGGTGATAATGATTTCATGAGATCGAGACATCCTAGTACATTCTAAAACTGTGTTTGCCTTTTTTGCTGCTGCATCACACTGTTGACTCATGTCCAGTCTGTGATCTATTAGTATACTCAAGTCTTTTTCACATGTGCTGTTGCTTAGTTCCATTCCTCCAATTCTGTAGATTTAATTTTCATTTTTCTTACCCAGATGTAGAATCTTGCATTTCTCCCTGTTAAATACCATTCTATTAGTCTCTGCCCATTGTTCAAGCTTATCTAGATCTTTCTGAATCCTTTGTCTGTTTTCTCTAGTGTTAGCTATCCCTCTTAACATTGCATTGTCTGCAAATTTAATTGGTTTACCTTCAGTTCCCTTATCTAGATCATTTATAAAAATGTTAAAAACACTGTGGCCAGGACAGATTCTTGTGGTATTCCACTTGAAACACTCTTCCAACTGGATGTACAACCATTTATCAACACTCTTTGAGTACGATCACTGAGCCAGTTATGAATCCATCTAACCGTAGCCTTGTCGATTCCATACTTGGTCATTTTTCAATAATGCTAGCATTAGATAAAGCATCTCATACTTTGCTGAAATCAAAATATACTATATTTACCGACTGTTCCTTTAAGCCGCTGTTAGTAGTCTGCACACCCCGTCTGTGGGAGTACTGTTTCTTTAAGCCCCTGTGTGTACTCGGCACCCCCCTGTGGGAGTACTGTTCCTTTAGGCCGGTGTTTATTTCCTAGTAGCGGTGAAAATAATAATTGGCATGAGACATCTTGTTGCCATTTGTAGCCCAAATAATTATTTTTTCAGGACTGCTGTGTGTTTTCTAGTTGTCTGAGAAATAAATAATTGGCATCAGCCTAATTTTTCAGGACTGCTGAATGTTTTATAGTAGTCTGAGAAATAAATTATTGGCATCAGCCATCTCGTTGCCATTTATAGTCCAATCATAATATTGCAGGACTACTGCATGTTTTCTAGTAGTCTGAGAAATAAATAATTGACATCGGCCATCTCGTTGAAATTTGTAGGCCAAGCAAATAATTTTTTTGGATTGCTGTGTGTTTTTTTTACAAGTGTGGCAAATAAATGTACTCTTACACCATCTCTATGCTAGTAGTGTGAAGAAAAACCACCTCCAAAAATTAGGAGAGCATCAAATACGGGAAGTGAACATGGTGGTGATGGTGTACCTGCTGATGGTGATGTAGGTGCTGCAGCGAGAGGACATGGTGGTTGTATACCTTCTACATGCCCAAATACAACACATTCCACTGGTGCACACAGGTGACAGGACATATGCATCCTTCTGTTGGCCGAATACCGCTGCATGAATGATGAGGCCATGCAGTTGTGGCCAAAAGTATTGACACCCCTGCAATTTTGACAGATAATACTCAGTTTCTTCCTGAAAATGATTGCAAACACAAATTCTTTGGTATTATTATCTTAATTTAATTTGTCTTAAATGAAAAAAAAACAAAAGAGAATGAAGCAAAAAGCAAAACATTGATCATTTCACACAAAACTCCAAAAATGGGCCAGACAAAAGTATTGGCACCCTCAGCCTAATACTTGGTTGCACAACCTTTAGCCAAAATAACTGCGACCAACCGCTTCTGGTAACCATCAATGAGTTTCTGACAATGCTCTTGTCAGAGACACCGCACTGAACTTGCTCACTGAGCCAGTGCACGTGTCCTGAGTAAAGCGAACAGTGCTCAAAGCTACCTGTGGAGCGGGCAGCAACCGAATAGATGCGTACTTCAGAGCTGCAGGACCTGAAGCACGTGACTGCTGGGGGCGTGGCCTAAACTCCACAGAGCTAGGAGCTGCAAGACAATTCCTAGCAGAGTAACTGCGAGACAAAGTTACCAAGGGGAATAGACAGTGAGAATAGTCAGGATGTAGCCAATGAGTCACACACAGAGATAGCTGTAGGGTACCAAAGGGGGCGAGCAGAGAGTAGTCAGGTCACATGCAATGAGTCATACACAGATAGTTGCAAGGTACAAGAGGGGCGAGCAGAGAGTAGTCAGGTCACATGCAATGAGTCATACACAGATAATAACGCAGTACAAAATCAACAGGCAAACTCACAACGGGAAACAGAATTGGGTCAAAACCATATAAACAAGCTATAGCAACAAACAGGCACACGGGGGTCAGCACACTAGGCCAATGGCAAAAGTATAACTGGCAGGGATTGAAGCTACCCAGGGGTTTATGAAGCTCTCCCAGAACCAGAAAGAGGCCACAATCATTAACCCCAAGTGTGCAGGTCAAAATCTGCACAGAGCTCCAGACATTAACCCCCGGTGTGCAGCTCAAAAACCCGCACTGGGATCATGACAGTACCCCCCTCTCAACGGGGGGCCTCCGGACCCCCAGGCTTCCCCGGGTACTTGGCATGGAACGCCTGAACCAGGTGATCTGCATGTACCGAGCGAGCAGGGACCCATGAGCGCTCTTCTGGTCCATATCCCTTCCAGTGGACCAGGTACTGCAAAGAGCGGCGCACCCGCTGAGAGTCCACAATATGTCCGACCTCATACTCCAATTGACCCTCCACCAGCACTGGAGGAACAACAGTCTCAGAGTTCTCTTTGACAGATCCTGCTGGTTTCAACAGAGACTTATGGAACACATTAGATATTTTTAAGGAGGCAGGGAGACGCAACCTATATGCCACTGGGTTGACTATCTCCATAATCACGTACGGACCAATGAACTTTGGTCCCAACTTAACTGATGGTACCTTTAAGTTGATGTTACGCGTGGAGAGCCAAACCTTCTCTCCCACCTGAAACATGTCTCCCGAGGCTCTCTTTTTGTCCGCAAAATATTTGTATCTCCCCTGGGCTCGAGAGATATTACGCTGGACCTCAGCCCAGAGGTCTTTTAACCGTTGAACGGACCCCTCTGCTCCTGGACAACCGGAATCCACCCGAGAAAACTCCCCAAAATGTGGATTAAAGCCATATTTAATCAGGAATGGGGACATGTTGGTGGACTGACTCACCCGGTTGTTAAAAGCGAATTCAGCCAACGGTAAAGCATCACACCAATCCTACTGTCTGGCGGAGGTCAGACACCTGAGAATTTGTTCCAGGGATTGATTGGTGCGTTCTGTCTGACCATTACTCTCCGGGTGATATGCCGACGAGAAGGAGAGTGAGATGCCCAATTTCATACAGAACGCCCTCCAAAATTTGGCCACAAACTGCACACCTCTGTCAGACACAACATTCAGCGGTACCCCATGCAATCGGACCACATGCTGCACAAACAATCTTGACAACGTTTCTGCTGAAGATAATGCTGCCAAGGGAATGAAATGGGCCTGTTTAGAAAACCTATCCACCACCACCCAGATCACGGTATTGCCCCTGGAAGGTGGAAGGCCGGTAATAAAATCCATGGAAAGATGAGTCCATGGCCTATCAGGAACCGGTAAAGGTATGAGTTCCCCAGCCGGTCGGTTATGCGAGCTTTTGGAACGGGCACATATGCCACAAGCAGAAACAAATTCCTTGACATCGGACCTTAATGAAGGCCACCAAAAACCCCTGGCTACTGCCTCTCTAGTGGCCGTGATACCTGGATGAGCACTCAGCCTAGAATCATGAAACTCCTGCAGAAGTCTAGGCCGCAATGAGTCTGGAACAAACAGTTTATCGCTTGGCCTGGTTGCCGGAGCTAGGGCCTGAGCCCTTAGGATTTCTTGTTCCAACTCAGTTGAGACCCCCGCCACTACCACCCCTGGGGGAAGAATGGAGGACGGCGGCTCAGGGGGAGACACTGGATCATAACTTCTGGACAGGGCATCCGCTTTAACATTTTTGGACCCCGGTCGAAAAGTAATTGAGAACTGAAATCGTGAAAAAAAAAGTGACCAACGGGCCTGTCTAGGAGTAAGCCTCTTAGCAGATTCAAGGTATGCCAAATTTTTGTGATCCGTGACAACTGTGATAGGGTGAGCTGCCCCTTCCAAAAAGTGCCTCCATTCCTCAAACGCCAGCTTGACCGCAAGAAGTTCTCTATTGCCTACATCATAGTTTTTCTCAGCTGAAGAGAACTTCTTGGAGAAGGCACAGGGTTTGAGATTGGTAAGGGTGGCCGGACCCTGGGACAGCACAGCCCCCACCCCCACTTCAGAAGCATCCACCTCCACAATGAATGGTTTGGACGGGTCAGGTTGCACCAACACCGGGGCAGACATAAAACATTTCTTAATCGCTGAGAAGGATTCCTTAGCGAGTACAGACCAATTTTTTACATCAGCTCCCTTCTGGGTAAGATCCGTGAGTGGTTTCACCACTTGTGAGAAACCTTTAATGAATCTCCGGTAATAGTTTGCAAATCCTAAGAAGCACTGGAGCCCCTTGAGATCTCGAGGCTGAACCCAGTCAGCGATCGCCAGCACCTTCTTAGGATCCATACGAAACCCCTCACAGGACACAATCAACCCCAAAAAAGACAGCTCCTGTACAAAAAACGAACATTTTTCCAATTTGGCGAACAATTGGTTCTCCCTGAGTCTCTGAAGAACTGTCTTTAGATGTTGCAAGTGAGATTGACTGTCCGGGGAATACACCAAAATATCATCCAAATAAATAATAACAAAACGGCCTATCAGATCAGAAAACACAACATTGATGAAATTTTGGAAAATAGCGGGTGCATTAGTTAACCCAAATGGCATTACCAGGTTCTCAAAGAGTCCTTCTGATGTGAGGAATGCCGTTTTCCACTCGTCCCCTTCCCGAACCCTTATCAGATTGTAGGCCCCACGCAGATCTAACTTGGAGAACCATTGGGCCCCAGCTAACTGGTTACATAAGTCTGGGATGAGGGGAAGCGGGTAAGAGTTCCTTACCGTTATCTTGTTCAGTTCCCGAAAGTCGAGGCACGGCCGCAAACCACCATCTTTTTTCTTCACAAAGAAGAACCCTGCTGCCACAGGTGACACAGAAGGCCTGATATGCCCTTTGCGGAGACTCTCAGCTATGTACTCCTTCATGGCTTGGCGCTCAGGCCCAGACAAATTGAACAATCGAGCCTTAGGTAACTTGGCTCCGGGTACTAAATCAATGGCACAATCATAGGGTCTATGCGGTGGCAGCGCCTCAGCCTCACTTTCGGAAAACACGTCTTCGAAATCTTTCAGGTACTCCGGAATACCTTCCAGATCGACAGACGATACAGACACGGATTTAACAGCGTTAACAAGATGTTCCCGGTTACCACATTTATTATTGCATCCCCATTGAGTGATTTCCCCTGTAACCCAATCAATGGTAGGATTATGGCGTTGAAGCCAAGGCATCCCCAGTACCAGTCCTGCAGGCAAGTTATCTAGCACCAGACAACTTAGTTTCTCCACATGAGTGGAACCCACTTTTAGAGAAAAAAGTTCAGACCTGCAACAGATACCGTCTTGGTTAAGAGGAGATGAGTCAATTGCCACAAGTTTAACAGGATCATGAAGCCTGACTGTCCCTATCTTATTAAGAGTCATAACCTTGGTATCAATCAGGTTCACAGCCGAACCGCAGTCAATAAAAGCAGTAGTCTGAACAGGACCATAACCAAGTTCCAGTTCCACCTGCAGCACCATTTTTGCACATGAGGAAAATTGTACCTGAAGGTCTGGGTAGCCTCCTCGATTACTACCCAGACCTAGTCGTTTCCCGCCATCTTGGAGGATGACGGACAGGAGGGGCAGTCCTTCTTCCAATGTCCAGATTTCCCACAATAGAAGCACAACTGCTTTTCCCAGCGGCGTCTTCTTTCCTTTCCCTCACAGGTGACAGCACTCACCTCCATAGCCATAGGAAGAGACTGGGTCTCATCTCCACTGAAGAATAAGGGCGATTCCCGTTGCATAATGCCTCTAGCCTGCAGCCTGCGATCCATGCGAACCGCTTGGACCATGGCATCCTCCAGGGAGTCAGGCGGAGGATGGAGTGCCAAAGCATCCTTCAGACGTTCACACAGGCCTCTGTGGAACAGCCCCCGAAGGGCGGCATCACTCCAGGAAATCTCTGCAGCCCAACGTCTGAATTCAGTACAGAACCATTCGGCCGAGTGCTCCCCCTGACAGTCACTCATTACTTTGTCCTCAGCCAACCGCACTCTATCAGGCTCATCATAAATAAGCCCTAAGGCTTCAAAAAATGCATCCACAGACATTCTCTCAGGGGCAGAAGAGGAAAGCGAGAACGCCCAGGCTTGTGGGGACCCCCTAAGCAGGGACATCACCACCCCCACCCTCTGTTTCTCATCCCCAGAGGAGCGGGGTCTCAAAGAAAAAAAAAGCTTACAGCCCTCCTTAAATGCCCTGAACTCATCCTTGTTACCAGAAAATATATCTGGCAATTTAACCGGGGATTCAGGTGGGATTAAAATGACATCTCTATTCCCCACCTGCTGGAAGCCTGCGGAAAGTACCCCCTGAACTGAGTCCTCAACCCGCCGTTGGGACTGGGCCAGAGCTTGGTGTTCCAAACAAAGCTTCTGCAGTGACTGAGTCAAGCTTTTCACCTGCTCAGATAAAGCACACATTGGGTCCATGCTGCAGAAGTGAGGAGAGAAAAAAAAATTGTAGGCCAGTTATAATGTCAGAGACACCGCACTGAACTTGCTCACTGAGCCAGTGCACGTGTCCTGAGTAAAGCGAACAGTGCTCAAAGCTACCTGTGGAGCGGGCAGCAACCGAATAGATGCGTACTTCAGAGCTGCAGGACCTGAAGCACATGACTGCTGGGGGCGTGGCCTAAACTCCACAGAGCTAGGAGCTGCAAGACAATTCCTAGCAGAGTAACTGCGAGACAAAGTTACCAAGGAGAATAGACAGTGAGAATAGTCAGGATGTAGCCAATGAGTCACACACAGAGATAGCTGTAGGGTACCAAAGGGGGCGAGCAGAGAGTAGTCAGGTCACATGCAATGAGTCATACACAGATAGTTGCAAGGTACAAGAGGGGCGAGCAGAGAGTAGTCAGGTCACATGCAATGAGTCATACACAGATAATAACGCAGTACAAAATCAACAGGCAAACTCACAACGGGAAACAGAATCGGGTCAGAACCATATAAACAAGCTATAGCAACAAACAGGCACACGGGGGTCAGCACACTAGGCCAATGGCAAAAGTATAACTGGCAGGGATTGAAGCTACCCAGGGGTTTATGAAGCTCTCCCAGAACCAGAAAGAGGCCACAATCATTAACCCCAAGTGTGCAGGTCAAAATCTGCACAGAGCTCCAGACATTAACCCCCGGTGTGCAGCTCAAAAACCCGCACTGGGATCATGACAGCTCTGCTGGAATTTTGTGTTTGCAATCATTTTCAGGAAGAAACTGAGTATTATCTGACAAAATTGCAGGGGTGTCAATACTTTTGGCCACAACTGTATGATGTTGAAAAGGTGTTAAATTAGATGGCTGAAAATGGCTCCAGTTCCTTCGCATTGTCTTCCACCTGGTCCAGTTCAGAAAGTGCACAGTTGTCACCTGAGAACCATGGTCATCCAGCTTTCGCCTCATCTTCTTGAAAATCAAACAAGCAGTCTGAGCCCCAAGTCATGCAGCAGTCTTTTCTGCTTTTTGATGATTCCGACAGCTGAGGTTCCATGGCCCATCCACTTGGCCCTGCTCAAAAAAGTGGAAGAGACTGAGTGCACTGATGTCCAATCACTTGTTATGTTGGAGGATGAGTACGTGGGAGTGTTAGTGGAAGATGATGCAGGCAATGATGAGCCCCTACACCTCACATGAAGTAGAGGCCATTCTAGTGACATGTGCAGTTCAGAGTAAGATGAGGTAACCATGTTGCCACAGCAGCACAGCAAAAGACTGAGCAGGGTGCAAAGCAACAGTGGGCGGCCCCTAGCCAGTATGTCAGCTGCTACTGCCCACCAAGCCGATGAATTCAACATGCCAAGGACAGCTCAAAAGAGCTCCCTATCATGGTATTTCTTCAGGGAATGTGCTGACGATAAGCGACATGTGGTTTGTGCCTTCAGACCCTGAAGCTATGCATACATCTTCTGAACTTGAGAACCACCTATATGATGAGACATCTGAATTCCAAGCACAAGGGTCAGTGGAGTACACACTTTAAAAAGCAAGAGAGATCTGAGCCTCCTCCTGATCCCTCTTCTGCTACGGAGTCGGCCTCTTCCTCCCTCTCTCGATCAACAGGGCCACCTGCCTCCCCACAAAGTGAGGATGTTACAGTATCACCAACACTACCACTAGCACCACCATTGTAACAGAGTATCTGCACACTGTTCCATGAAAGTGTTCAGCGTTCGATCCTTGAGAGAATGAGGCCACCCACGAGCCATGGTCCTTAATGACAGCATTTCCAAATTACTGGCCTTTCAAATGTTGCCATTCCAGTTGATGCAGATGGATAGTTTAAAAAAACTGATGTCAGTGGCTGTCTCACAGTACATTGTTCCCAGCCACCACTATTTTTCCAGGCATGCTATCCCTGCCCTCACACACATGTTGCTGACAAAATATGGAATGCACTGAGCAACGCCATCCATGACAAGGTCCAAATAACCACCATTTTGTGGACCAGTAAGCACGGCCAGGGACGATACATCTCCCTAACTGCCCACTGGTAAATGTAGTGGAGGTTGGGACAGAGGCAGAATGCGTTCGAACCCATGTACTACCACCATCTAGGATTGCTGGACGTTTATCTATCCAGATTGCCACCTCCTCCTCCTACTCTGCTTCTTCCACCTCCTCAGTCAGTCATAGAAAGACTTGCACCACCAACTTCATCACAGCCAGGGGGAAACAACAACAGGCTGTTCTTAAACTCCTCTGTATGGGGCACAAATCCCACTATGCACAGGAGCTGAGTACGGGGATCAAACAGCAGATCGATGAGTGGTTGGTGACGGTGAACCTCAAGTCTGGTGTGCGATAATAGGCGAAATCTTGTAGCAGCTCTGGATCTAGCCGGTTTGATACACATACCTTGCCTGGCACATGTGTTGAATTTGGTGGTACATAGGTTCCTGAAAAACTACCCACACATGTCGGAGCTGCTGCTGAAAGGGCACACAGTGTGTGCACAATTTTGGTGCTCTAACCCTGCTGGTGCTCGCCTATCTGCGCTGCAGCACCACAACTGCCTTCCTGCTCACCGGCTGATATGTGACATACCATTAAGGTAGAACTTCACCTTTCATATGATGGAAAGACTGTGCGAGCAACAGGAGGCAATATTGGAGTTTCAGCGGCACAAGCACGGCTGAGTTGCTCTGCAGAATAACACCACTTCACCACCAATGAGTGGGCCTCCATGCGGGACGTGTATGCTGTGTTGCCTTGCATATTCCACCAATATGGCCAACACTGATGATGCCATCCTCAGCGTTACTATACCACTTATATTCTTGCTGGAAAAAACAATTCAGGCCATGATGAATGAGGTGGTGGCACAAGAGGAAGAGGAGCAGGGACAATTCACCCCATTATCAGGCCTGTCATCCACATATGGCTCGGAGGGTGGGTAACTGTCCCAACAGTGGCCAGGTACCAAACTGTGCAGCCAGAGGATAGTTTGGGAGGAAGATAAGGAGGAAAAACAGTGTTCACAGCAGGGTGGCACTCATATCACTTCATGGGCATCAATGGAGCATGACTGGAGGGATACCAAGTACCCAGACAATACACCTCCCACCGAGGACACCTTGTTGCCTCTGGACAGCCTTGCATACATGACCCAATACATGCTGCAGTGCCTGCTGCAGTGCCTGCACAACGATAGCCGAGTTGCCTGTATTGTTACCAGTTCTGGATAATGGGTGACCACCCTGCTGGATCCCTGCTAATAACAAGGTGGAGAAGGAAGTTGCCAACTCAGCTGGGGCACCGCCAGCCAGGCGGAAGGCAGGGTTAGCATGGCCTAAATGTGGCAAAACTTTATGAACACACCACAACATCCAGCACCAACATGTAATAAGGTTCACATTAGCAGGAGCCAGCGTTACAACAACACGGTGGAAGAGTACCTGTCCACATATTTCCAACATATGACTAACATATCAGTCTGCTCCATTTAACTTCTGGGTCTCCAAACTGGACACATGGCCCTTTATACCTTGGAGGTGCTGGCCTGCCCTGCGACAAGTGTCATGTTGGAACATGTGTTTAGCACAGCAGGGTGTGTGATCATAAACAGGTGCATCTGCTTGTCCACATCCAACTTGGAGAAGCCAACATTCTTTAAAATGAACCAGGCATGGATGTCACAGGACTTGTCCATACCTTTGGATGACTAGACAACTATAAAAGCTGTACCCAGCCAGTATTCAACTCTATTTGCCATTTGTTTCATTTGGGTGCCTCCACCCCAAAAAAAACAGTGTGGACTACTCATCCCTTGCTTCTTCCACCGATACCACCACGTCCACCTCTTCCTCCACTTGGTCCTACTCCAAATGATATTAGATAGGTAGTTTTAGCTTTGTTAAATCTAGGATGTTTTCAGTCAGTTCCATCAAAGAACAACCCCCCCCAGAAAAAAAGGAAAAAAATATACAAAAATAACAAACAAAAATAACAGTGTTGGATTACTCCTCCCCTGCCTCTTCCACCTACCCCACCACGTCTACTTCCTTTGCATGCCTTAGCATAAGGACAGTAAGCAGCTGTAGTGAGGTATAGTATTAGGTTTTGTTTGTGTGCAGTTTTCCAAAAACAATCTCTATGTGTACTCTGCACCCTTGTCTGTGATAGTACGGTGTGTCCAAAAGTTTTTCTAATTTACAACTGTGTCTGTGAGAGTCATGTGCATTTAAACCAATTTTCCTACGTTTATGCACCTATGTCTCTCATAGCACTGTGAGTAAAAACACATTTTAATAATCTGCAACTGTGATAGTGTGAGTACTATGCCTAACAATCACTTAAAAAATGAGGATAGCATCAAATAAGGGACGTGGACGCAGCTGCAAAGTTTTTGATTTTACCGTCTTGTTGACTTTCTCATTGTTTTATATTGATATCATTTTCTGGAAATGAGTATTTATTCTGGTCATATACATCTCCCCCACAGTCCATAAATTGATACAATTTTTCCATACATTAATTGACAGATTTATGTTATTTAATGTGATATGTAGTTAGAAATTCATCAAAGCAGGCAAAATGAACTCATTTAATGACCATTCGCAGTTTCCTTGTATTATCCGTGTGTTCGCGGTAATGGAGGGAGACTTTATTGTACTCTACTGGAGCTGTAACTACTCATACCATGGCTGCTGGCACCATATTTGCCCTCCAACAGATGCTCATTAAATGATTTAACTACTCATTGCAATTACAGATACTATAAATTGTCATGCATGGCTATTTTGTTGTTATACATCAACTGCTGACTCAGTTGAGAAGTGGTTAATTTGTTTGACTGCTGCCTTTCTTGGATGTGGTACCCATTAATCAGGCTGCCTCTCCATAATAGAACCATGATTCTACGTTATCTGTGTGTACTCTGTATACCTGCCTGTGGGAGTATTGTGACCAAAAGCCTCTGTGTACTCTGCAGCCATGCCTGTAGTGGGCACATAAAATGATTTTACCATTGTTGCTGGGCCTATTGCTCATTAAAGGATTTAACTACTCATTTAAATTACAGAGCCTCTAAATTGTCATGGATGGCTATTGTGTCATGCTACATCAACTGGCGACTCAGTTGACGAGTGGTTAATTTGCTTGACTGCTGCCTTTCTTGGATGTGGTACCTGTGGGAGTGCTGTGCCAAAAACTCGCTGTGTGTACTCAGCAACCCCAACTGTCGGGGTACTGTGCCCCATTCTATGTGGGTGAAATTTGTTATCAGCTTCTGTGAGGGTACTGTGCCCCATGCTCTGTGGGTTAAATTTTTAATTGTAATGCTGGTAGCAAGCCACAGTCTCTGTAAGGGCACTGTTAAAATTTGTATGCTGTTTGTTTACTTCCTACTTCACCATGATTGCTATGATGACAGAACACCTTCAAGTCATTTCTCTATCTAAATTTGTTTGCAGGGCAATCGTCCTGTTACTCCCATTTAGCTTCCTTTTGCAGTCCCTAGACCTTACTCTGACCTTTTTATAACCATTTTACAGCACTGGAGTTTGGGTTCCCATTGACTTTCATGGTGTTCAGTGTCCAGGGTCAAGTTTGGGTCCAGAACCGGACCTTTTAAAAAGTCTGTTCAAACCTGAACATCCACAGGTTAGCTCCTCAATAGTCAGGGCCAGAAGGGAATTGTGCATAATACAGCCACTTTCTGGTGACTTTTCTTGTCTTGTGAACTGCCAGCACAGGTTGTATAATAGGCAATACATCAGATAGTAAATTTTATCCGATGGGTGCAGAAATCATGTGTTTAGTCTTTAAAATCCTGCTGTGGTGATTTTTGGCAATGGTCTTTTCTTCTATATGAAAGTCTGCTCTATAGTGATGCTTGAGGACCAACAACTGCCAATGGTAGTGATTATATTGATAAAATATGCTGAAAGTCAGGCAAACCTTAAATGTGCTTGTCTAAGCCATTACTTAAATAATCTTGCCAAAGTAAAATTGCTTAGAAAATTCTCTGATTGGCAATCCATATGTCCTCTGCAGCCACCTACACAGATGGACATGTATTAGACGTTATCATCACTTGCCTCTGCTTCCTATCTAATCTTACAGTCTCATCTCTCCCCCAATCTATACCTTAAAGTCCCATGGCTACCAGTACCATCTATTCACTGATGATACTCAGATGTACCCTTCTGACCCAGACGTCACGTCTCTGCTGTCCAAAATCCCTGTGTGTCTATCAGCCATATCCTCATTCTTTTCATCACGCTTCCTAAAACTCAACTTGGATAAAACTGAACCCATCATTTTTCCTTCAGCTCACCTAACTCCCCTACCGGATCTATCACAATAAACAATATTATGCTTTACCTGTAACCCAAGTCTGCTGCCTCAAAGTAACCCTTGACTCTGCAGTCTTTCAAACTGCACATCCAAGCTCTTGCCTTCTTCTGTCACCACCAACCAAAAAAAAAAATTCCAGAATCTATTCTTCCCTTAGCCATAAATCTACTAAAGTGTTAGTGAGAGGAAAGAGGTTGTTTTTGGAGCTCACCACGCTGTGTGGTAGGTCAATTGAGGTTATAGATGCACTGATGGGTGACGATCCCGCTGATGAATGCAGTCAATATGGAAAGAAGGAGGATTCTGTCCAACTCATCCATCCAGATAATGTAAAACTAAATTTTATTAAGTGAAAATTAAAACTGAATAAAACTGAAATCTGGCACACTCAGTCACCATTAGTCAAATAAATTATTAGTGCATGCCCTCATCATCTCCTGCTTTGATTATTTCAATATCCTGTTCTGTGGTCTCCCTGCTAAAACTTTCTTACCTCTCCAGTCTGTCCTTAATTCTGCTGCACAACTAATCCATCTCTGGCCTCACTATTCTTCCGCTTCTTCCCTCTGCAAATTCCTTCATTGGCTTTCAACTCCCCAACGTATCCAGTTCAAACTATTGACTGTTGTAAACACTCTTAACCTGACTTCTGAGTTTGGGCTCCCTCTGGTGGTGGCTGCGGGTAGTGGAGCTTGTCGGGTTGACAGAAGTCCATCATCTGAAGAGGATGAGTGGAAGTCAGGTGTTACAGAGTGGGAAGATTTAAGTGAGCAAGCTTCCCTCAGTTGCTGCTGGTGATTTGTTTTTCTTCCTGTGTATCTTGAAGTCCACTTGTCCCATGCTTGGTCCTGCATCGTTCAGATAAGTTATTTGTTTGCTGGAATCTTTTTGCATTTCGTCCAGTTTTGTCTTTCTCTGCTTTCTGCTTTGCTGTGTGGGATCAGCATTGTTCCCTGCTGGGACTGATGCTGGACCCCGCTCCATATGCCACAGCTTATGTCAGTCTGTTCAGTATTGCTAATCCCCTGTTATAGCAGTGTCCTTGGTTTTGCTTCCAGTTAACACCAGAATGTTGATCTAGTGGGGGAGAGGTTGTGTGGCCTCAGTATTTTTGCATATCAGACATGTTGGATTTTTTAGGGTTTTTGCGTGATTGCAGACAGTATCTTTTCTGTCCTGTGTTATCTAGACAGTTGGCTCCATCATTTGCTTACTCTATTTTCTGCCTGTTTGTGCCTCATCTTGTCTCACCGGCAATATATGTTTGGGGGCTATCTATTCCTTTGGGGTTCTGCTCCGGGGCAGTTTAGCTTTCCCCTTCCTTGATTTGGCTGTGCCGAGGCGTCTAGGGAATCATAGGTACATCCCATGGCTAATTCTAGTTGTGTTGTTAGGTTTAGGGGTCTGCAATCCGCTAAGTTGCCAACCTTTCTGGTGTTCTGGTTGCCTAGCTTATTTCCCGGTTATCCTCCTCGGTGACCTAATCATAACAATTGACATTGAACTACAAAGTCGTCCATAATCTGTCTCCTCCATATATCTCCAAACTAATCTCCTGTTAACTTCCAAAACATAACTTCCAACATGTAATCTCCTATCCTCTCAAGACCTCCTTCTCTCCTCCACGCTTATACATTCCTCACCAAATCGCCTCCAACACTTCTCCCAAACATCCTCCATACTCTGGAATTCTATGCCCCAATACATCCAACTATCCCCCAGTTTCAGAACTTTCAGATGGAGCTTGAAAACACATCTCTTCAAGCAATCTTTCAGCCTGCAATAACCCTGATGCCATCTCACCACCATCGGAGCTGTTGCAAGCCGCTATTCTACTGTCTCCTTCCCCGTTACCTGGTAGACTGTAAGCTCTAATGGGCAGGACCGTCTTCCCTCTCTACCAGTACAGAGGCGTATCTAGGGGGGGCAGCCGGGGCATTTGCCCTGGGTGCAGCCAGCAGGGGGCGCAGTCGGGCCACCTGACGCTCTTCCGACCGGGAGTCGGCTGTTCTCTGCCCACAGAAAGCTGCAGCCTGTCAGCTGAGCCAGCTCCCAGAACGGAGTTAATTTTTGCTTGCAATGATGTCACCGGAAGGGGCGGTGCCTCCTTCAGTCCACGCTGTGCTAAGGCTGCTGGAGAAGCAGGAAATGAGGGGGCTACATCATTGAGCTGTGTGAGAAGACCAAGGGGGCTGGAGCTGTGTGAGGAGAAGACCAAGGGGCTGGAGCTGTGTGAGGAGAAGACCGAAGGGCTGCACCATGGCCCCTTGTACAAATGGGAATTAGGACCCAAGACTCAGTGTGAGTACTCTAAGGATGGATTTTGGAAAGGGGTTGCTGTTACTTGAGTGGGGCTGCATAGCGAAGATTATGATGAGGAGCTGTGTGGGTATTAGGGGGATGATGAGGGTCTGTGTGGCGAACGGGTTATGAGGAGGATGATGAGGTGCTGTGTGGGGATTAGGAGGATGATGAGGTGCTGTGTGAGGATAAGGAGGATGATGAGGTGCTGTGTGAGGATTAGGAGGATGATGAGGTGCTGTGTGGGGATTAGGGGGATGATGAGGTGCTGTGTGGGGATTAGGGGGATGATGAGGTGCTGTGTGGGGATTAGTGGGATGATGAGGTGCTGTGTGGGGATTAGGGGGATGATGAGGTGCTGTGTGGGGATTAGTGGGATGATGAGGTGCTGTGGGGGATTAGGAGGATGATGAGGTGCTGTGTGGGTATTAGGGGGATGATGAGGGTCTGTGTGGCGAACGGGTTATGAGGAGGATGATGAGGTGCTGTGTGAGGATAAGGAGGATGATGAGGTGCTGTGTGAGGATTAGGAGGATGATGAGGTGCTGTGTGGGGATTAGGGGGATGATGAGGTGCTGTGTGGGGATTAGGGGGATGATGAGGTGCTGTGTGGGGATTAGTGGGATGAGGAGGTGCTGTGGGGGATTAGGAGGATGATGAGGTGCTGTGTGGGGATTAGGGGGATGATGAGTGGCTGTGTGGGGAATTGGGGTAATGAGGGGCTGTGTGGAGAAGGGGTGATGATCGGCTGTGTGGGGAATGGGGGGATTTAATGTGTGGGGAGATTTGAGGACACAAAATGAGCAAAGGGGGAGATGCAGGACATGTATGAGGAAACAGTATGGTGGAATGAGGGCATGTATGAGGAAACGGTATAGGGGGATGGGTGCAGGCACAGTATGGTGAGTGGGAATGGGTGCAGACAGTATGGGGAGCGAACGGGGGAATGTATGCAGACACAGTATGAGTAGTGATGTGAAAAATGTATGTGGACAGAGTACGGGGATTGAGGGTGATGGATGTGTGCAGACACAGTGGGGTTATGTGAGAGGGGTATGTGTGAGCAGATAGTATAGAAAGTAGGGGATAAATATACGAAGAGAAAGTATGGTAAACAGGAGGATGTGAGTCAGTATGAGGAGGGAGGGGAATTTTGTGAGGCGACAGTATCGGGGGAGAAAAGTGAGTGGGCACAGAATACTGACTGAGTAGTGGTGGCGGTTCATGGTGAGACAGTGTAAGGGTACAGCCAGGAGGGGACAGTATACCAAGGAGGGGGAGTGTGATGACACAGTATAGAGTGTGGTCACTATAGGGGAGACACAATGTGAAAGGACTGTGTGTAGAGGGGGCCAGTATGGAAAGGAGAGGTCAGTGTGGCGGGCATGTACCAAAAGAGGGACAGTGTGGGGTCCTATTTTGTGCAGACAATATAGTGAGGGGCAATTATTTATTCAGGGGCTCAGTATATTGCGGATATTTGTATTCAGGAGCATTATAATGACAATTCTATCTTTAAGGGCATCGCGTGGAGAGTTGGTGCAGAAGACTGGAGAAGATGGAAGTCTGCAGAGACGAGATGTGGATGAGAAAACTCATCATGGGGTCTGGACAAGATGAAGAAAAGAAGGAGAACGACTCAGACGATGACATCTATAAGGTACTTGGATGTAAATAATATTTGTGATACTGACTAATTCTCTTTTTTTTAATTTATTTTAGGAACATTAAAGGGGTTGTCCAGGTTTGTGCTGAGTCTGCAGTCATTCTATGTGACTGCTGACTTCTGAATTCTCACAGTGCTCACTGATTCTCTTGTGCTTGTGATTTACATACATGTGATCACATGCTGACTAGACATGTGTGGCCTCACTCAATGAAAATGAACTGAGCGAGGCCGGGCACGTCTAGTCGGAATGTGGCCAGAAGTATATAAATCACATGCTTGTGCTGACATGACTGTCCATCGGCAAGGGAGAATCCTAAAAGTGTGCAGGAAAGATGTATATCTTTGTACCGTGTTAGCCAGTAGATAGAAAAATATTCAGAATTGAGAGTCCTCAGTGGTTGATACCTTTTAATGGCTAACTGAAAAGATGGTAACACATTGCAAGCTTTCGAGACTACTCAGGTCTCTTCTTCAGGCATTGACTAATACAACATCTGAAGAATCACATATATATGCACAACACAGCACAGAAAAAATGCAATAGATAAGACAAGTGACGTGAAACAAAACTATCAATATGGGAGAGGGAGAAACATAAATATTGGACCAGTACATAGATAAGGAGTCCGGATGTTTTATAGTCCTCTGATTGGGGTCTCCTAATGTGTTGTGATGCCCCCACCAGGTCTTGTAAGCAAATTCCTTAATTGATGTAAAAAGACATAAATCCATGCGACAGAAGAGACCTGAGTAGTCTTGAAAGCTTGCAACTTTTTACCATCTTTTCAGTTAGCCATTAAAAGGTATCAACCACTGAGGACTCTCAATTCTGAATATTTTTCTAAAAGTGTGCATGGCATTCATTGTGAGAATTCAGAAGTCTGCAATGTCAGGACTCAGCTCTGCAGGTTCCAGCAGTCATCACATGGACACTTCACTCACTATGCGATACTCATACTTATGGTCCTGTGACAATGAGCTTCTCTTCCTGCTTCTCTCAGTTTTTCATTGAACATTGAGAGCAATAGAGAGAGCAGCTCGTGGGTACATGACTAAGTGTGCAAGTCACATGTGTGCTGATGTGGGGGGGGGGGGGCGCTGGACCAAATTCTCGCCCCGGGTGCCAGAAAGCCTAGATACCCCTCTGTACCAGTCTGTCAATGTTAGTTTGTTCACTGTCATTTATATTTGTATTTTGTATGTAATCCTCTCTCATGTATAACATCATGTAATCAACGGTGCTCTAAAAATAATAATAATAATAATGTCCCCCCCAGCCCCACTTTTATCAATGACTATGCCTGCACATTTTGTGAAAGAACTTAAATAGTACAAAATGAAAAAGAGAAAAAATAATAATTTAGCACAATGTTTTGCTTATTAGGTGTAATGTAAAGATTTGTACTACTAGATGTATAATTTATAGCCATCTTACTGCAGGACAACAGACTTCCATATGAAGAGAGCAGATTTGCCGGTGTCAGTGTCATATTGCTCTTATTTGCCTCTTTCACCACAGAAGATTGCCTGTAGATAATTGTGTTCACAGCATGCCATGAATAACTCTTTTCAGGCTGTTATAGACTAAAGATTGGATTCTGTAAGGGTAATTATAGTAAAATATGGAGCATTTTATTTATGGCACAATAAAACAACTTCCTCCAGTCATGCACATGATATAAAATCATGTCATTATTCTTTATATAAGAAGATCTACATCAGTTGGCACATGGAATGGAGGTGTTTATGTGGGTTTCTCAGAAATAGAAATTAAAATGTCAAAGCTGTATATAACAGTTGTTAACCAATCCAGACATTCAGCTTAAAAAACAAACAAAAAACCAAGAACATAAATGGTCATTGTACCTTTCAGATCAATCTTTGGACAAATGATCAGGGACTGAACATATTACTAATGACAGAAATACTTTATATATTTTGCTGGAAAAAGCTTTGCCAAGAATGAGTCATTACATCAATAAGGAACATTAGTCAAAGCACATATTTATCAGTAAGTACATAGTATCTTCTATCACTATTATACTTAAAACATCTTTTGTGCCTAATAGTCTCTTTAAAAGGCCAATTGGGGGGTACAGAAGTCAGGCTTGAATCCATCAGTTAATCACTAGTGTGAATTAATCCACAAACAGGTTAAAGTTAAGGAGATCCTTTTAATACGGTAAATATGAAATAACTGTAAAACTATCCAGGTCATATGCTATTTTGTTAAAGGGAATCAGCAGAGTTTTGGTTTTGCTATCTAACTTGAAGACAACATGAGGTAGACGTTAAAACACTGAATTCAGTGATGTGTCACTTATTAGGCTTTGTACTGTTGTTTACGCACAATGAAGGTTTTATCAGTAGGATATTATCATTGCTGGGACCACGCCCCCTCCTGTGATAAGCAGCTTGACTGTCAATAGACAATGTACTTAAAAGCTGTGAAGTTAACGTTCTCTGCTCTGCTACATGCTACATATAAGAACTCTGATTGTGTCACAACTGCTAAGTGATACATCACTGGAATCAGGGTTTCTTCCCCTACGTTATGCTGCTCTCAGATGAAGTTGAAACAACCTGAGACAGATTCTCTTTAATGATACTAATTTAGTTGCTCTTGGATAAAATCATACACCTTAAAACGGCGTTACAGTGTATATACGTATGCCACATTAACATTTATACCTGTGTGAAGTGATCAAATGATTATAGAAGAAACCAAGGAGGGTTCATAAGGAACACAACAAAAGGAAATCAGGCTGAACATTTATTTAAAAAAAATATTTATTTAACATTAGTGGAAAAAAGAGAGCACTAAACATATATAAAATCAAATGATACAAATCATAGTTATTAACACCTTCCCGCACACACCCCATTCACAAAACGAAGAAGACAATTTCCCCCTAATGTTTCCCAAACACTAATCATGGAAACTCATGTTTTCAGCTCTTACTTAGCCTGGGAGCCCATGTTTTCCACCAGGGTTTCTTTCCCAAATCTTGGGAGGAACAACAGACAGATTCATGCTTAGAACTGAGACTTTTACAACCTCAGCAGGAACATAACTGAGCAGACTTGTCATTTATCTACACAGTAGGGAACAATACTTAAATGGTAACACTTGGCACATTTTGACTTCAGAATTCAGGAAAACTCCTTTCATAGGCTAAGCTGATTTTTGTAAATGAGTTCACTGGTTGGTGAGCAAAGGTGACATTCAGTATCCCCATGGATCGCTGCATCTGGCCAGAGGCTCCACTTCACAACCACGCAATGACTTTCCAGAGTCGGCTGTCTCAATTCGTGTAGAAAAAGACATCTTCAGCACCTCTTTTAGTTGTTTAAACAAAACGTCTCCCCATGTTGCAACATAACTTTTCATGGACTGATGAAACATTTGCTGAACTAGTGCATAAGGTCTAATTTTTACATCTTTATTACACCTGACTGTAGTATGGGCATAGACGTAGTAGAATAATGGAAGGGCTTTTAGAATATGGAGCAAAATGAGACCCGTAAATTATCATTTTTTTCCATTATTAACTCTCTCTAACACTTCCCTGTATACTCTGTGCAGCTAATGATTAGCCTAAGATATATTTAAGAAAATGTCACACAACTATACGAGTTGGTAATAAGCATCATGCAAAGCAAGAGCCTTATCCCATAATGTTTGCTGACCAAGGACATATTTTCCAGCTACACTAAAATAATAGCGTTCACCTTACACAAGTTAACCAGTAGAGATGAGCAGATCTTTTGAAAGTCAAATTTTCCCCAAAAATTTGATTCACAGTAAATAAATTTGTGTGAATATCAATACTGGAAAGAGATGCTCCACTAAGAAGGACTAATCTGTGATGGCCCAAGTAATGCCCACCACTGTATAATCTATTGTATACTTACCTAAAATTGTGCGCCATCCACTTCTGTCCGGACGTCCTCGAATCCCACAATCCGCCGCATCGCATCGGAAGTATGCCAACCACCATATTGGAATACCCAAGTGACCCACTGCCGCTTAACTACACGCGCCATATCCCGCCGCTGCCTGCCCATCCACCTCCGTGCAGTCACAGCCGGCAGGAAAGACCGTGGCTTGCAGCCTGTGCTGGAGATGGGGTGCAGGCGCCCTCTGGTGGTGCCGCACCCCATCTCCAGCACAGGCCACACCACAAACCACCGTCTTTCCTGCCTGCTGTGACTGCACGGAGGTGAGTGAGCAGGCAGCGGTGGGACACACACTCCACACACACACACACTGCCCTCCCAATATGATAGCATCGGGCCCACATCTAGTATGATGGCATCGAGCCCACTCTGTATATGCCGTACCCACCACACACACACTGTATATGCTGTACGCACCACACACACACACACTGTATACGCCATATGCACCACACGCACTGTATATGCCGTACGCACCACACACACTGTATACACTGTATGCACCACATACACACACACACTGTATACGCCGTATGCACTATGCACACACTGTATATGCCGTATGCACCACACACACTATATACACTGTATGCACCACGCACACACACACTGTATACGCCGTACGCACCACACACACACTGTATACGCCATACGCACCACACACACTGTATATACTGTACACACATACACTGTATACGCCGTATGCACCACACACACTGTATACACCGTATGCACCGCACACTCACACACACACTTTGTATATGCCGTACACACCACACACACACACACTGTATACACTGTACGCAGCCTCTTGCGCAGTACCACAAGAGAGTGGATAGGTGGGTGAGAACATGGGGGAGAGATTCTCAATGCTGCAAAGCTTGCCTCCATCGTGACACTACCGCCCTCCTGTTGCAATAGAATCAAGCCTCCATCTAGTGGGATATATCAGACCCTCCTCATCTCAAGTGGTGGCTGGATTTTTCTTTGTTAAGTCAAAAGATGAGGGGCTACACCCCTGCCTGAATTTCCGGGAACTAAATTGGATAACTGCGTGGGATCCATACCCTCTGCCTCTAATTTTGGATCTCTTTAATCAGATCATCGGGGCTAAGTGGTTTTCCAAATTGGACCTAAGGGGGCCTATAATCTCATCTGTATTAAGGTTGAGTGAATGACTGCTTTTAATACACCAGAGAGACACTACAAAAACATTGCTATGCCATTTGGGTTGACCAATGCTCCCGCTGTGTTTCAGCAGATTGTAAATGACATTTTCCATAATCTGTCAGGTAGATTTGTGGTAGCATATCTGGAGGACATATTGATTTGTAAGCCGGACCTTGCATCACATCAGGTACATATCAGTCCTACAATCACTCAGGGAAAATAAACTTAATGTCAAGTCAGAAAAATGTATGTTTACTGTTCAGAAGATTTCTTTTCTGGTTTATCTATTATCTTCCATCGGCTTTCGCATGAATTCTATAAGAATCCGGGCAGTACTGGATTGGAATCATCATGAAAATTTAAAAGCTATACATTGGTTTCTGGGTTCCGCCAACTGCTATTGTAAGTTCATCAAGAACTTTTCGGTAGTGGCCAAACCACTTATGGATGTGACTAGGAAATGAACATACTTTTCCAAATGGTCTATACCAGCCTGTGAAGATAGTAATTGCGAGCTGGTTCCCATTTTAGAGAAAGGAGTAGCTATTGCTGCTTTATGTTGTGATCTGGAGAAGGAGGTCAGTGTGACATCCCTGCTGCCTGTCCTTCAGGTAAATTGTTTGTCCTTGTAAACCTCTATCTTAGAATTTTGATTGAACATCATGATTCGGTCCTGACTGGACATCTTTGTAGCAAAGCCACCAGAGATCTTCTTACTCTTCGTTTTTGGTGGTCTAGAATGCTCCTGGATGTTTGGGATTATGTAGCTGCCTGTAGTATTTGTGTGCATTCTAAGACTCCACATACTCAACCATCCAGGGCTTTTCAACCTTTGGCGATTCCTTGTAGTCCATGGACTCATTTGTCTGTAGAGTTCATAACTGATCTACCTATTTCAATAGGTAACACAGTAATATTGGTGTTGTTGGATAGATTCAGCAAGATAACTCATTTCATTGCGCTACTTACATTACCTAATACCAAGACTTTGGCACAAATTTTTAGGGAGATCATGAAAGTGAATGATGTTGCAACCCCCATGCATCACAGTAGGTATGTTATTCTTTTGATGCAACTAAGCATTCTGTCTCCTCCAAACATGACGAGTTTTGTTTCTACCAAACAGTCCTACTTTGGTTTCATCAGACCATATGACATTTTTCCAATACTCTTCTGGATAATCAAAGTGCTCTCTAGCAAACTTTAGATGGGCCCGGACATGTACTGGCTTAAGCAGAGGGACATGTCTGGCATTGCAGGATCTGTGTCTCTGGCGGCGTAGAGTGTTACTGATGGTAGCCTTTGGTACGGTGGTCCCAGCTCTAAGAAGGTCATTCACTAGGTCCCACCGTGTGGATCTGGGATTTTTGCTTACCGTTCTTGTGATCATTTTGACACCATAGGGAGAGATCTTGCGTGACCCAGATTGAGGGAGATTATCAGTGGTCTTGTATGTCTTCCATTTTCTTATTATTTCTTCTTCTTATTGCTTGATTTTTTCACACCAAGCTGCTTGCCTTTTGCAGATTCAGTCTTCCCAGCCTGGTACAGGGCTACAATTTTGTTTTTGGTGTCCTCCGACAGCAGTTTGGTGTTCCCCATAGTGGAGTTTGGAGTGTGACTGCTTGAGGTTGTGGACAGGTGTCTTTTATACTGATAACAAGTTCAAATAGGTGCCATTGCTACAGGAAATGAGTGGAGGACAGAGGAACCTCTTAAAGAAGAAGTTACAGGTCTGTAAGAGCCAGAAATCTTGCATATTTTTAGGTGACCAAATACTTATTTTCCACCATAATTAGCAAAATAAATCTTGCCAAAATCAGACAAGGTGATTTTCTGGATTTGTCATCTCATTTTGACTCTCATAGTTGTGGTCTACCTATGATGTCAATTACAGGTCTCTCTCATCTTTTTAAGTAAGAGAACTTGTACAATTGATGGCTGACTAAATACTTTTTTCAACCATTGCACAAGAGTATGGCTGATTTGAGATGTTATCTGGGTTTGAATATTGTGTGTTTATTCTCAAAGAATTTAACATTAAAGGTTCATTCTTGGAAACTAGAACCCAAGTTCACTGTTCCCTATAAGACCTTGCTGTTGTCAATCCAGTGGCGTTTCGCCTTGCCCTACCATCTGCTTTTAAGATCCATAATGTATTTCACTGTTCTCTTCTCAAAAATATGGGACCTTTTCTGTACCATCCCTACCACCTCCTTCCCTTGTCAAGGTTAATGGAAGGTTGGAATTGCAGATAGCTAAAATTGTATTTTCTTGCTTTGTTCACAGGTCTGTTCAGTATTTGGTACATTGGTACAGTCCAGAGGAAAGAATGTGGATACCAGCGACCGATGTTCATGCTACCAGGTTGGTTTGGGCCTTTCACATCTCTTATCCTGATAAACTGGGTCCTGAGGGTCTGGAGTCATCTCTTAGGAGTGGGGTACTGTCACAAGGATAATGCGACAGAGTGGGGCCTGACAATCTCAGCGTCTGGTGACGTATACACCTGTGGTAGTTAGAAAGGCTTCACCATCCTATTAGCAGCTATGGCTTTATTTGCTCTTGCTGCAAGGGTTAAACTGCTTAGTTGGACTTCTAGAATTCTCTGCCTTGGGTGGTACTAGTTTGAGGGATCAGGTAAGTACCCATAGTCCCTAGTCAATGTATGACACTAACGTTTTGAAGTTTTGAAACTGAGAATTTAGCAACTTTCTTTTTAACTTCAATATTATCCTTAAAATCAGCATTACTGATGGCTTGTTATAGACCTACGCAACCAAAGGCCATAATGATGGTGTACAGGTCAAGCCTTAGAAATGTGACCTGTGCTGCACCATGATCTGGGAACCCAGAGATTTCACCATTTAATCTACAGCATTCCTTATGTTATTGATTGAGTAGTTGGCATTATTTAGGTAGTTCTTATGTTGGACATTTTGTTGCTGTGTTATTTGTGCCCTGTATGTGTGTTTTTTTTTATATTTCCAGAGTCCTTTTTTCTGTAGCTTACTTTCTCAAGTATAAACTTTCATGTTATTTTAGTGCCTCTTTTGATGTATGTTAGGGGCTTCCATATGAATCCCCGAAAAATGGGCTTCAGACCAAACCTCGACTAAGCCATTGAGTAAAATGAGGCAAACAGAGTGCATAGTCTGCAACTTTGTATTAACATAAGAAACCAACAGCTCACCACATCTCCACACCTGTAATGGCCTCATGAATTGTGTTCAGCAGCTTGAGCAGAGCGTGTCAATATCATCCAGTAAGAAAAGTCGGCACTCCATCTTTATTGAGAAACTTTGTGTTTTATTGTAACTTTATTCCATATGTGCTAAAACCACTGAACACGGATTCACAAACATCTGAGGTGTTTTGGAAGCAAACTTCCTTATTCATAGTTGATGTCTATCGGGGTCTTCCATCTAAATCCCAGAAAAATGGCGTTCAGACTGAACTTCGACTGAGCCATTGAATATGATGAGGCAAATGGAGTCCATTGTCTGCAACTTTAGACTCTGTATGCCATTTTTTTCTGGTGGTGTCCATGTTTTATAGTGAATAGCATAAACAGAAAAAGTGACTCAAAACTTGTATGAAACAAGCCGTTGTTGTATCAAAATTGGCGCTAGTCTGTGTTTGCACACACAGGAAAGAGGGACTTTGTTTGACTCACTGTGATCAGGGAATATTTATCTTGTGACCGAAAATGATATTATTATTGTTTTTTTTTAGTTAACACTTAAGTGCAATTACATTTCATCCCGATATCAATTTCCATCCATAATTTTCACTGAAGCGAAAATATTTTAAGCTTTATAATAATACTCTGCCACCAAATCAGATATCTTGGACCCCATGTATTTTGCAGTGAGTGATAAATCCTTGCTATTAACAGTCAGCAGTTTCAGAGGTCAGCATACGACAAATTGGATGTGGCACTGTAGAACTAATCAAGACAATGCATGGTCTCTGTTTAAATGATGACCTTAGCTGAACCCAAAAGGGTATTGTGATGGCGGTTTTGGACTTTTTTTTTCCCTCTGGCTTGGAATTTGTGTACAATTTATGTATGGGATGAAGGACCTGATACTGAGATTTAGTTTCTTTTCCAAGAATCGTATTACCCTGACTCTGGAGGGAAAAAGAGATGTTTTTCTAATGAAAAACTTGGACATTTTAATGAAATGGACGCCTAAGCTGCAAGCGCTGCCAAGGCTTTACTGTGATCTTGTGAGCTTATTTCAGCTTCAGGTATTTTCAATTGAATAGAACTGATTTAAAAATTGAAACTGTCTTGAACATTAGAGCGTATGATACAATGATGTCACGGACTACTGCATTTATAAAAAATACATGACGACACATGATGATATGTTCTCAAATCCTGGTTTTATAATAAGCTTTTGGTTATATACAGTGGGTACAAATTTTTTATGTCAGGTTGAAAAAGAAAAATAATCCACTAATCATAACCCTTTAATATCAATAAGCTATCAATATAAATCATTTAAAGGGAACCTGTCAGTAGGATTGTGCACAGTAACCTACAGACAATGTCAGGTCGACGCCATTATACTGATTACAATAGAGTTGAGCGAAACGAGTCGAAAAAATTCAAAAGTCGCCGACTTTTGGCAAAGTCGGGTTTCATGAAACGAAACCCGACCCTAGGATGAGGTCGGCCACGAGGTCGGCGACTTACGCGCCAAAGTCGCGTTTCAAAAGTTTGTTTTGCGCTCTTTTTCAGCCAATCAGGATCCACGGACACTGTGGGCAACGTGATGACATAGGCACGGGTCACCACCATCTTTCAGAAGGGCATGCAAGTGATTGGCTTGCTTTGGTGGGCGTCACAAGGGGTATAAAAGGGCGTGCACGCCGACCGCCATCTTACTTCTGCCGATCTTAGTATAGGGAGAGGTTGCTGCTGATTCTGTAGGGAGAGCGTTAGGCAGGGAAGAAGACAAAAAAACTGCTTCTGCTGCTAGCGATTTGGCCTGCACAACACACCAGTCACTGTGTGTGCAGTGCAAGGGGAGGCTATATAGTGGTGTATCAGTGGTGTTGGTTGTTGGGCTGCCTTCTAAGGCTTCCTGACATTCCTGCATTGCTGTTTACCCACTGCTCCGCAAACTGCTTTTTTAAAAGCAATCCCAATTTTTTTTTTTGTCCTGCTGAGAAGAAAAAAAAACTGCTTCTGCTGCTAGAAATTTGGCCTGCACAACACACCAGTCACTGTGTGTGCAGTGCAAGGGGAGGCTATATAGTGGTGTATCAGTGGTGTTGGTTGTTGGGCTGCCTTCTAAGGCTTCCTGACATTCCTGCATTGCTGTTTACCCACTGCTCCTCAAACTGCTTTTTTAAAAGCAATCCATTCTCCCTTATCCTCTAGTCACTTTTGTCACAGCTGTGCCATCGAGCCTGTCACATAGCGCTCAGATATTCATTGGGCCTCACACAATCCAAAAGTGTCCAGTGTCCAAAAGTGTGTGCAGAGATTCAAAATCTCCCTTATCCTCTAGTCACTTTGGTCACAGCTGTGCCATCGAGCCTGTCACATAGCGCTCAGATATCAGTGGGCCTCACACAATCCAAAAGTGTCCAGTGTCCAAAAGTGTGTGCAGAGATTCAAAATCTCCCTTATCCTCTAGTCACTTTGGTCACAGCTGTGCCATCGAGCCTGTCACATAGCGCTCAGATATCAGTGGGCCTCACACAATCCAAAAGTGTCCATCCAGTGTCCAAAAGTGTGTGCAGAGATTCAAAATCTCCCTTATCCTCTAGTCACTTTGGTCACAGCTGTGCCATCGAGCCTGTCACATAGCGCTCAGATATCAGTGGGCCTCACACAATCCAAAAGTGTCCATCCAGTGTCCAAAAGTGTGTGCAGAGATTCAAAATCTCCCTTATCCTCTAGTCACTTTGGTCACAGCTGTGCCATCGAGCCTGTCACATAGCGCTCAGATATCAGTGGGCCTCACACAATCCAAAAGTGTCCATCCAGTGTCCAAAAGTGTGTGCAGAGATTCAAAATCTCCCTTATCCTCTAGTCACTTTTGTCACAGCTGTGCCATCGAGCCTGTCACATAGCGCTCAGATATTCATTGGGCCTCACACAATCCAAAAGTGTCCAGTGTCAAAAAATGTGTGCAGAGATTCAAAATCTCCCTTATCCTCTAGTCACTTTGGTCACAGCTGTGCCATCGAGCCTGTCACATAGCGCTCAGATATCAGTGGGCCTCACACAATCCAAAAGTGTCCAGTGTCCAAAAGTGTGTGCAGAGATTCAAATTCTCCCTTATCCTCTAGTCACTTTGGTCACAGCTGTGCCATCGAGCCTGTCACATAGCGCTCAGATATCAGTGGGCCTCACACAATCCAAAAGTGTCCATCCAGTGTCCAAAAGTGTGTGCAGAGATTCAAAATCTCCCTTATCCTCTAGTCACTTTGGTCACAGCTGTGCCATCGAGCCTGTCACATAGCGCTCAGATATCAGTGGGCCTCACACAATCCAAAAGTGTCCAGTGTCCACAAGTGTCTGCAGAAATTCAAAATCTCCCCTGTCCTATAGACACCTTGTACCTTGTTTTACATTACTATATAGTTTGTTGGATTTTGTCTACATTTCTACCAAAAATGAGGAAGGCTGGTGGAAGAGGCCGTGGAATTGGGCAGGGGTTGGCAGCTGGTAATGATGGTGTTGGTGGTGGATCTGATGGTAGTGGCAAGAGCAAAATAGGACCGAATGCAGGAGGTGCTGACCCTGCGTCATCGTCTGGCTACATAAGGCCTCGAACGCTTAGTTTTCTAGGAGTTGGCAAACCGCTTTTAAAGCCAGTGCATCAGGAAAAAGTTTTGTCTTACATTGCTGAGTCAGCCTCCAGCTCTATCGCCTCCTCTTCTTCTGTTGTAAAAAGTAAAAGCACTGAGTCGTCATTGGAGGCTCATGTTCATGAACCACACCTTTGCTTGTGTCCTTCACCCCAACCAAGATTGAAGGATGACGCAGGCCATACTACTGATTACTCCATGGAGCTGTTTTCACATACCATGCCTGGATTATCAAGTGAAATGGTGAATTACCCAGGCCAAGATGAATCTGACATGGAGTGCACTGATGCACAGCCGCTGATGGATGATTCTGCTGGTACATTCACTCAGAGCACTACATTGTCCTCGCAGTGTACAGAGCCAGATTCTGACCCTGATGAGACTCAGGTGCCCCTTCCCGCACACTATACCACCATACACGGTGACACAGAGGAAGGTGCACATGACATGGAAGAGGAGGTGATGGATGACCCAGTTGTTGACCCAGATTGGCATCCATTGGGGGAAGAGGGTGCTGCTTCCAATAGCTCAGATGAGGAGCATCCACAGCAGACATCGACATCGCAACAGCTGTTATCTGGCAGGCCCGGAGCACTCCAAAGACAGGTTCCAAACATCAAAAGAGTTGCTGGACAGCTTGTCCAGAGGGTCAAAAGATCACAGCGTGCTAGGCCGCAAAATGTCTGCCAAAGTAGGAAGAGTGCAGTGTGGCACTTTTTTGAACAAAATCCTCATGATCAGGCCAAGGTTATCTGTAAGAAGTGCGCAAAGACCTTTAGCCGAGGGAAAAATCTGAAAAATTTGAATACCAGTTGCATGCTTAGACATTTAACCAGCATGCACTTGCAAGCGTGGACACAACACCAAACCTCAAGTGCCACATGTGCAACTGATCACAACGAAGGTAGTCAGCAACGCTACATTGTTTCCCCCACTGTAAGCCCACCGGTTAGCACAGCAGCAAATGTTGAGGTGTCATTTCAAGACCACAGCAGTCAGGGAATCCCACTGTTATATCAACGAAAGACTGATTCTAGGCCATCAGAAAGAACACCAACTCCATCACCATCATCAACCCTCTCTCAGTCCGCCCTGTCCACCGCTACTTCCACCATATGCAGCTCTCAAGTCCAGCTCACCCTCCCAGACACTATGAGTAGGTCAAGAAAGTACTCAGTCTCTCATCCGCGTACACTGGGTTTGAACGCCCACATTGCCAAACTAATCTCGTTTGAGATGATGCCCTTTCGGTTGGTGGAAAGCACAGCTTTCCGCGAACTCATGGCCTATGCAGTACCACGCTATGACCTACCCAGTCGCCACTTCTTCTCTCGCAAAGCCATCCCAGCCCTCCACCATCATGTGAAAGACCGCATTGTCCATGCACTCAAGCAGTCAGTGAGCGGAAAGGTGCACCTCACAACTGATGCATGGTCCAGTCGGCATGGCCAGGGCCGTTACGTGTCCATCACTGCGCACTGGGTTAATGTGGTGGATGCAGGGTCCACAGGGGACAGCGGTGGTGGGACAGGGCTGCCTAGCCCACGGTATAGGAAACAGTTGGCTGTAGGCGTTCGACCCTCCTCCTCCTCCTCCAGAAGCGAAAGCTCGTCCACAGAGCGCAGTCGTACGAGCACTCCATCTGCAGCTGCCACTGTTGCACACGATGTGTCCCCCTATCAAGCAGCTAGTGGAAAGCGTCAGCAGGCTGTGTTGCAGATGATGTGTTTGGGCGACAGACACACCGCCGAGGTGCTGGCCGAGTACTTGAAGAGACAAACTGAGTCATGGCTGGGCAGTGTACATCTTGAGGCAGGCAAGGTAGTTAGTGATAACGGCCGTAATTTTGTGGCAGCCATAGCCCTTTCACAACTCAGCCACATACCTTGCTTGGCTCACACCTTGAACCTGGTGGTGCAGTGCTTCCTCAAAAATTATCCGGAGTTAACAGCCCTGCTCCAGAAGGTGCGAAGACTGCGCGCGCACATCCGCCGGTCGCCTGTACACTCCGTTCGTATGCAGAAGCTGCAGCGATTGCTCCACCTTCCCAACCACCGCCTCATTATCGACATTGCAACAAGGTGGAACTCCACCCTGCACATGGTGGAGCGGCTGTGCGAGCAGAGGCAGGCCATAATGCATTTGTGGGAGGATACACGGCCAGGCACTTTGAGAGCAGACATGGAGTTGACAGGTGTGCAGTGGTCGAAGCTGAAAGACCTTTGTAAAGTCCTTCAGTGTTTTGAGGAATGCACACGGCTGGTAAGCGCAGACGACGCCATCCTAAGCATGAGCATCACACTTATGCGTCTGCTCATGCAAACTTTGACGCACCTTAAGGAGCAGGCGTCTGCAGCCAATGTTGATGAGGAGGAGGGAATCCTTGATGACATTCAGCCATTGTCTGCTCAGGGACCTCTCCTGGACGAGGTGGAGGAAGAAGAGGAGGAGGAGGATGATGATGGGGATGATTACTTAGGGGAGGAGGATGCATCTCGTGGGGCAAGTGAAAATGTTGGCGTGGCAAGGTCTGGTACAGGGTTTGTGCGTGACTGGAGGGATGTGGATTTGCCAGAAAGTGCTCCTCCACCCAGCACTCGCAGTGCATCATTGACACCGGGAACATTGGCCCACATGTCAGATTATGCCTTGCGGATCCTAAAAAGGGACCCCCGCATTGCCAAAATGATGAACGATGACGACTACTGGTTGGCCAGCATCCTGGATCCACGCTATAAAGGCAAATTACAAAACATCATGCCACAGGAGAACCTTGACCTAATATTGGCTAATAAACAAGCAACTCTGGTAAATCGGTTGCTTGAGGCATTCCCAGCACACAGCAGCAGTGATGGTTCTCACACGAGCCGTACGGGCCGGGGGCAGCTTGCCAGAGGTGTTCGTGGTGCACACAGCAGAAGTGGCGTTGGAGACAGGGGTTTCATGACAATGTTGTGGACTGATTTTTCAAATACCGCTCACACAACTGGTAATACTGCATCGATGGAAAGTGACAGGAGACAGCAGTTGTCAACTATGGTTACAAACTACTTTTCTTCCCATATCGATGTTCTCCCACACAGGTCATTCCCCTTTGACTATTGGGCCGCTAAACTGGACACCTGGCCTGAATTGGCACAATATGCCTTACAGGAGCTCGCTTGCCCAGCTGCAAGTGTGCTATCGGAAAGAGTCTTCAGTGCAGCTGGATCAATCCTGACAGAAAAAAGGACCCGTCTGTCAACCCAAAATGTGGATGATCTAACCTTCATTAAAATGAACCACGCATGGGTTTCCAAGGATTTTGTCCCACCTTCCCCTGATGACACATAGGGTGACAGAAAAATGGCTTGCTTTGGTCCACCTCTTCCTGGTACTTCACCTATTTCGCCATTTGCATCAGCTGAATGTCCAACATCAACATATGCCACTTTCTAAAACTCCCTAACTGTGCTGCCTCCCCCCCCATGGCCGGGGTCACCACCTAGCGCACGACACCGTGCGAGTGCCATTGCCCTGGACAGGTGGGTAGGCTGACTCTTGGGCGTGGGCACTAGCACAGGGTCCCTCATAGTGCAATCAAGTGTCTCTGACGGTGGTGGTGCACACCCGCCGTCAGACACACCGCTGTACTATGAGGGGCCCAGTGCCAGTACCGACGCCCACGAGTGGGCCCCCCTTGCTTGGGCAGGGCCCCAGCATTTGCAATCTTTACCTCTCCCTGCTCCTCCGCTGTGTAATCTGGGCCGTCAAATCCATACTGTGCCTGACACCGTCTGAGCCTGCCTCCTGATGTATAGACATATATTTTGAATGTGTACGCTATCCATACATGTTATCCTGGGATACGGTACCCTTTCTAACCTTTGTGCAATCACGTGCAATCCATACTGGGCCTAACACCGTCTGAGCCTGCCTCCTGAGACATATATTTTGAATGTGTACGCTATCCATACATGTTATCTGGGGATACGGTACCCTTTCTAACCTTTGTGCAATCACGTGCAATCCATACTGGGCCTAACATCGTCTGAGCCTGCCTCCTGAGACATATATTTTGAATGTGTACGCTATCCATACATGTTATCCGGGGATACGGTACCCTTTCTAACCTTTGTGCAATCACGTGCAATCCATACTGGGCCTAACACCGTCTGAGCCTGCCTCCTGAGACATATATTTTGAATGTGTACGCTATCCATACATGTTATCTGGGGATACGGTACCCTTTCTAACCTTTGTGCAATCACGTGCAATCCATACTGGGCCTAACACCGTCTGAGCCTGCCTCCTGAGACATATATTTTGAATGTGTACGCTATCCATACATGTTTTCTGGGGATACGGTACCCTTTCTAACCTTTGTGCAATCACGTGCAATCCATACTGGGCCTAACACCATCTGAGCCTGCCTCCTGAGACATATATTTTGAATGTGTACGCTATCCATACATGTTATCCGGGGATACGGTACCCTTTCTAACCTTTGTGCAATCACGTGCAATCCATACTGGGCCTAACACCGTCTGAGCCTGCCTCCTGAGACATATATTTTGAATGTGTACGCTATCCATACATGTTATCCGGGGATACGGTACCCTTTCTAACCTTTGTGCAATCACGTGCAATCCATACTGGGCCTAACACCGTCTGAGCCTGCCTCCTGAGACATATATTTTGAATGTGTACGCTATCCATACATGTTATCTGGGGATACGGTACCCTTTCTAACCTTTGTGCAATCACGTGCAATCCATACTGGGCCTAACACCGTCTGAGCCTGCCTCCTGAGACATATATTTTGAATGTGTACGCTATCCATACATGTTTTCTGGGGATACGGTACCCTTTCTAACCTTTGTGCAATCACGTGCAATCCATACTGGGCCTAACACCGTCTGAGCCTGCCTCCTGAAACATATATTTTGAATGTGTACGCTATCCATACATGTTATCCGGGGATACGGTACCCTTTCTAACCTTTGTGCAATCACGTGCAATCCATACTGGGCCTAACACCGTCTGAGCCTGCCTCCTGAGACATATATTTTGAATGTGTACGCTATCCATACATGTTATCTGGGGATACGGTACCCTTTCTAACCTTTGTGCAATCACGTGCAATCCATACTGGGCCTAACACCGTCTGAAAATGATAGATGGGGCCCACAATACACTGGAACATTCCAAAGGTGGACATCAGACACTGGAGCAGCATTTACAGGTCCCATTATACACTAGAGCATTAGAAATGGGGCCCATTATGTTTGGAGCATTATTTGGGCCCATAAGACAGTAGAGCTTCATCCATGGGGACCAACATATACTGTAGCATTATGTGGAGCTCATCATATACTGTTTCAAACATTATATGGGACCAATGATTCTGTATGGAGAAATAGATGGGCCTCGTCATGAGATGTAAAAAGTGAGGTATTTTTCATTGTACTATACCGCTATTTCTCTGCCGTATCGGAGCATGATGAGTTGTGGTATGTGTTAAAGGGGCGCTCTTTCGCCCAGGGCACATGAAAACCTGGAGCCAGCCCTCCCCCCCACAGTCTGTAGCCAAATAACCCCCATTTTTCAGTGCGTAACTTGTATTATGAAGTTAATTAAGGTTGACAAGCTTAAGTAAGAAGAATTGATGCTTTTGGCATTCAAATGGGCACTGTTGGTGTGTTTCCTGTCCTCTGACTTTTATTCCCCATTGACTTACATTGGGTTTCGTGTTTCGGGACGACCCCAACTTTTCCCTATAATCGGACGATCTTGCTCGACCCGAATTTTGGAAAAGTCGGGTTTCACGAAACGCGACCCTAAAAAACCAAAAGTCGCTCAACTCTAGATTACAATGATACCTTGGTTGATGAAATCCGTCCTGTGGTTGTTGTTTAATCTTTATTTTCTGGACTGTGAGGGATCTTTATGTGGTGCTCTGCTTACATATCCATCTGTATGGGTCACTGATCCCTCAGTGTTAAGCCCCTTATTTTACATAATAAATATATATATATACACTCACTGGCCACTTTATTAGGTACACCTGTCCAACTGTGTGTTAAGACTTAATTTCTAATCAGCCAATCACATGGCGGCAACTCAGTGCATTTAGGCATGTAGACATGGTCAAGACAATCTCCTGCAGTTCAAACCGAGCATCAGTATGGGGAAGAAAGGTGATTTGAGTGCCTTTGAACGTGGCATGATTGTTGGTGCCAGAAGGGCTGGTCTGAGTATTTCAGAAACTGCTGATCTACTGGGATTTTCACGCACAACCATCTCTAGGGTTTACAGAGAATGGTCCGAAAAAGAAAAAAAATCCAGTGAGCGGCAGTTCTGTGGCCGGAAATGCCTTGTTGATGCCAGAGGTCAGAGGAGAATGGGCAGACTGGTTCGAGCTGATAGAAAGGCAACAGTGACTCAAATTGCCACCCGTTACAACCAAGGTAGGCAGAAGAGCATCTCTGAATGCACAGTGCGTCGAACTTTGAGGCAGATGGGCTACAGCAGCAGAAGACCACACTGGGTACCACTCCTCTCAGCTAAGAACAGGAAACTGAGGCTACAATTTGCACAAGCTCATCGAAATTGGACAGTAGAAGATTGGAAAAACGTTGCCTGGTCTGATGAGTCTCGATTTCTGCTGCGACATTCGGATGGTAGGGTCAGAATTTGGCGTAAACAACATGAAAGCATGGATCCATCCTGCCTTGTATCAACGGTTCAGGCTGGTGGTGGTGGTGTCATGGTGTGGGGAATTTTTTCTTGGCACTCTTTGGGCCCCTTGGTACCAATTGAGCATCGTTGCAACGCCACAGCCTACCTGAGTATTGTTGCTGACCATGTCCATCCCTTTATGACCACAATGTACCCAACATCTGATGGCTACTTTCAGCAGGATAATGCGCCATGTCATAAAGCTCGAATCATCTCAGATTGGTTTCTTGAACATGACAATGAGTTCACTGTACTCAAATGGCCTCCTCAGTCACCAGATCTCAATCCAATAGAGCATCTTTGGGATGTGGTGGAACGGGAGATTCGCATCAGGGATGTGCAGCCGACAAATCTGCGCCAACTGTGTGATGCCATCATGTCAATATGGTCCAAAATCTCTGAGGAATGCTTCCAGCACCTTGTTGAATCTCTGCCACGAAGAATTGAGGCAGTTCTGAAGGCAAAAGGGGGTCCAACCCCTTACTAGCATGGTGTACCTAATAAAGTGGCCAGTGAGTGTATATTGTATATGTGACACCCCAGAGTCGAGTTGTGACAGTGACATCGCCTCCCTCTATGAGGTGAAGTCATGCTTGGAGGCAGAAGGGGGGCCCCATGCCAGGTAACATAGATTAAATCACAATTCCCTGCTGCAGGTCAGAAAAGGGCGCTGCCTTATAAATTCTGGCCAGCAGAGGGGATTGGTGAGTCAGCTAGAAGTGAGCTGAGGGAGTTGTCATGGAAACGAGAGCAGCTGTGAGGAAAATGACAAGACAGTTAAATGTGAGGTAAAAAGATCTTTCTGGAAGATCCAGTCAGTTCAAGACAGGGAGCTGATCTGTGAGGAGCTGGTGAGGGGGAGCTGATCTGTGAAGAGGGAAAGGACACGAGCAGAAACGGAGCCTCTAGGGAAGCTAAAAACTGCGTATAGCAGACCCCAGAGCAAAGCGCTAATAGAGAGAAAAGAGACATCAGGGTCCTTGGTGTTCAGGAGCTGCATGTCCTGACCGCTGAATCTGAAAGTACAGGGGATTGTAAATTCCTGTGTGACATTGAACACCTGAGGGCATGGCAGCGGATAAGGAGCCCGGGGCTGACGGTGAAAAGGACGGTACCTGTGGAATAGGCTCACGCTGACAGCCGTACAGGTAAATGAAATCAGCACGCAATTGAGGGTCGCAGCTTAGTTATAACCAGCAGAGACCCACACACAAAGCGCAGAAGGAAGGTCCTAAACCCCCACCTGGCAAGGTGGATCCCCTGAATGCCTCCAGGTGAGCCGGACTCATTCCATCTCCTGTATGTGGTACTCCAGATTGCAACCAATTGCCAGTAAAAGGTAAAGAAACTGCACCTCTCTGTGTCCTCCTCTCATTTCTCTGCACCCCAATGTTCACAGCCATTTTTACTATTAATCTAACATCTTTGCTCTGGGACTATTGCTCTACCTGTGGAGAGCTATTTTCACCTCAGCTGCGCCACATCAACAGTCTCCGGGGAACAACACCGCAGCGCTGGTCACCTCTGACCAGAATACCACAGGTGGCATCACGTATTTAATCATCTGCAAACTTTATCTCCACATCCAACAACATGACCAACAACTTTTCCCCTTTCATCATTTTATATAATGGATGCCCCAGGGCCACGGACCGAGTCGCCGCCACCGTGACACTGTCCCCTGTTGAAATCGACGGGCCCGGTACCGAGTACCCCACGGCCCTGCACCGTGCGCGCGCTCTCTCACGCCCTCACGCCGCCGCTGCGTGCACATGGGCGCTTCATATACAAGGAGGCATACAGGCTGCTGCCGTGACAGTTAGAAATAGTGTTATTCGTCAATTACTTATTACAGCTTATTTGGAAAATTTACATGGAACTACACGTAGAAGTTGATGACCTATCCTTGGTGCACTGTCCGAGAACATCTAAAAGTATTTAATTGGGTTTCCACAGACAGACTTTGGAAAAGCCACTCTATTTAGCAGGTCCCAGGACAAATCTGGCCTTCACTGTTTTACCCCTGTACAGGAATCTGGAATAAAGCAGCGCTCCTTGGGTTACATCTGTGGATGCCGGCAGGTGGAACCAGCTGGCAAAAAAAGGATTGATAGGTGGATTATACCAAGGAGGTCAAAGTTAAGGATAAAATCAGAAGACAGGGATGTGGTCAAGAGGATGTTGAGATAAATAACAGGAATCAAACATGAACCTAACAATCTTATTGGGAGCTTTGTAATTAGAGACTGAATCAGGATAAGTACAACTGGCAACTAGAGGTTAGCTGCCGCCGACACCAGGAACAGCTGATCAGCGGTTATACTGAGTGTTGCACCCCCACCAATCAGACATTAATGATTTATCTTCAGGATAGGTCATCAATGTTAAAATAGTGGACAAACTCTTTAATGATATATTGTAGGTGATATGTCATAGAAAGTTTTAAATCCATAAGACATCCCTAAATGTCACCCTCATATAGAATATTTCCAGAAGTAAAAGAGCTTACACTTCAAACTCTGTGACGTAGGGCCTCACAATGGAACATATATGGAAGAGTGGAAACTAGTTATAGCTAAGGGAATGAAAAATAATTAAATCTCCATTTGAAGCCAAGACTCACTGCAGTGTACAGGTAAATAAACAGGAAAGATTTATTTCTTCTCTGTGAAAATGATAACCAGGCTAAAATTTGTCTACCTTGGGAGGAGAAAAATGGTTCCGCAAGATAAGCTTCCTTTTTCATGAAGGAATCTGTTGTAGATAGCCTGTCTCCTATGGTCAGATAGGAATATTGGGGTTTGTGTTGATACAGTATTTATGGATATATATTTTTGGCATTGTAGTGAAGGGATGGACTTGATGCATTCACTCTCTTGCCTGTAGGGCCACTAGAATCCTTTCATCCGAATAACGTACCAATAGATGAGGCTATACCTGTCTCTAGGTAACAGTAAAATCATGATAAGAAATATCTAACGCCTGGGACCTGCAGAGATGAACTAAGCGCGCGCGTCCCTTAGTTACCCACTGTGTACCCTGGATACCAGCGTGCTCGCGCTGGGAGCTGGTAACCAAGATAAACAGTGGGTAACTAAGCGCCGTGTGAGCTTAGTTACCCACTGTTTACCTTGGATACCAGCTTCCAGCGCGAGCACGCTGGTATCCAGGGTACACAGTGGGTAACTAAGGGACGTGCGCTTAGTTACCTGTTATTTGCCCTGGTTACCAGCGTCCTCGCTGGTCATGATTGCTGGTGAGTCTGCCTGTTTGAGAGGTCACCAGCGATCATGTAGTGACGCACCAGTGATCCTGACCAGGTCGTATCGTTGTCGGGATCACTGATGCGTCGTTTAGTGTAACGGTACCCTTAAGGCCCTTTTACATTTAGCGATACACCAGCGATCCGACCAGCGATACGACCCGGTCAGGATCGCTGGTGCATCGCTAAATGATCGCTAGTGAGCTTTCACACAGAAAGATCTCACAGCGATGCAGCAGCGACGCAGCAGACGATACTCACCTTTCACACACAGCGATCCAGACGTCCTCCCACCCACGTCCAGCGTCGCTCTTCTCACACAGCAGGAAGCCCAGCAGGAAGCAGACAACGAGAAATGGAGCCGCGCGATCAGCGATGGACAGCGGGGGAGCTGGTCAGAGGTAAGAATCACACATAGTGATATCGCTATAACGTCACAAAATCAGTGACGTTTTAGCGATATTGCTAGCGATATCGCTATGTGTAAAACCCCCTTTAGTGTCCTTAATTAGGATTAGGAAGATAATATCATAGAGTCAGGGAGACAACCTGATAAACCTGATGTGGAGTACAAAAGAAGGCAGCAGACTAAGATGAAGGAAGCAGAGCCTGCGATATGTGGAACAGGTGTGTAACACCAATTTATCAATATTTCACCAACATCACACATTTTACCTTCCCTTTCTTCTGATGATTATTTGGATCAATAAGGATATGCTATCACTGGAAAACTAATTTTAAATTATTACTTTTTATCTACCTGCAGTTGCCATTAGTGAGTACTCCTTGCAGGTAGATTTATATAGTTCCTACTAAGTTTAATAACAAAGAAGTGTGTGTTAACCCCTTCACGACCTTTGACGCCACGTAGGCGTCATGAAAAGTCGTGTCAGAACGACCCATGACGCCTATGTGGCGTCATGACTTTAAAGCCCCCCTGCAGGTCGGGTGACCTAGGTCACTGAAAGGTCACCCGACCCGCAGATACAGGGGGCTTTGTTCTTCGCCACAGGGGGCGTGGCTTCGCCCCCACGTGGCTACGATCGCTCTGATTGGCTGTTGAAAGTGAAACAGCCAATCAGAGCGATAGTAATATTTCATCAATGAAAATTGATGAAATATTACAATCCAGCCATGGCCGATGCTGCTGTAGCATCGGACATGGCTGGAGACACCGATTCCACCCCCCCACCGGCGATCGCTCCCCCCGCAACTGAATGACAGCGGCGATCTGCCGCCGCTGTCATCATCTGCCCCCCTCCCATTCCCTCTGCTCCCCGCCAGACTCCGATCCCCCCCTCACCCCCTCTCACCTCCCCCGGCACCTTCTAAGTCCCCCTGTCGCTCCCGGTGTCCGGCGGGTCCGGTTCATGGGCGCCGCCATCTTAGAAAATGGTGGGCGCATGCGCAGTGCGCCAGCCCGAATCTGTCGGCTGCAGATTCCATTCTTTCATTTTGATCACTCTCACAGTGATCAAAATGAAAGAAAAAGTAAATAAACCCCCCGATTATCACCCCCATAGGTAGGCAGAACTAATAAAATAAAGAAAATATTTTTATTTTTATTTTTCCATTAGGGTTAGGGTTGAAAAGAGGGTTAGGGTTAGGGTTGAAAAGAGGGTTAGGGTTGAAAAGAGGGTTAGGGTTAGGGTTGAAAAGAGGGTTAGGGTTGAAAAGAGGGTTAGGGTTAGGGTTGGAAAGAGGGTTAGGGATGGAAAGAGGGTTAGGGTTGGAAAGAGGGTTAGGGTTAGGGTTGGAAAGAGGGTTAGGGTTGGAAAGAGGGTTAGGGTTAGGGTTGGAAAGAGGGTTAGGGTTGGAATTAGGGTTAGAATTAGGGTTAGGGTTGGAATTAGGGTTAGCATTGGAATTAGGGTTAGGCTTGTGGTTAGGGATGTGTTAGGGTTAGGGCTGTGGTTAGGGGTGTGTTGGGGTTAGGGTTGGAGTTAGAATTGAGGGGTTTCCACTGTTTAGGCACATCAGGGGGTCGCCAAATGCGACATGGTACAACCATTGATTCCAGCCAATTTTACGTTCAAAAAGTCAAACGGTGCTCCCTCCCTTCCAAGCCCCGACCTGTGCCCAAACAGTGGTTTACCCCAACATATGAGGTATCAGCGTACTCAGGAAAAATTGCACAACAACTTTTGGGGACTAATTTCTCGTGTTACCCTTGGGAAAATAAAAAATTGGGGCTAAAAAATGATTTTTGTGGAAAAAAATGATTTTTTCATTTTCACGTCTCTGCATTATAAACTTCTGTGAAGCACTTGGGGGGTTCAAAGTGCTCACAACACATCTTACATACATTCCTTGGAAGGTCTAGTTTCCAAAATGGGGTCACTTGTGGGGGGTTTCCACTGTTTAGGCACATCAGGGGCTCTGCAAACGTAATGACGACCGCAGACTATTCCATCAAAGTCTGCATTTCAAAACGTCACTACTTCCATTCCGAGCCTTGACGAGTGCCCAAACAATGGTTCCTCCCCACATATGGGGTACCAGCGTACTCAGGACAAACTGGACAACAACTTTTGGGGTCCAATTTCTCCTGTTACCCTTGTGAAAATAAAAAATTAAGGGCTAAAAAATCATTTTTTGAGGAAAAAAAGATTTTTTATTTTCACGGTTCTGCGTTATATACTTCTGTGAAGCACTTGGGGGTTCAAAGTGCTGCTCACCACACATCTAGATAAGTTCCTTGGTGGTCTAGTTTCCAAAATGGGGTCACTTGTGGGGGGTTTCCACTGTTTAGGCACATCAGAGGCTCTGCAAACGTAACATGATGCCCGCAGACCATTCGATCAAGTCGGTATTTCAAAACGTCGCTACTTCCCTTCCGAGCCCCGACGTGTGCCCAAACAATGGTCCCTCCCCACATATGGGGTATCAGCATACTCAGGACAAACTGGACAACAACTTTTGGGGTCCAATTTCTCCTGTTACCCTTGTGAAAATAAAAAATTGCGAGCTAAAAATTCATTTTTTGAGGAAAAAAAAGATTTTTTATTTTCATGGCTCTGCGTTACAATCTTCTGTGAAGCACTTCGGGGTTCAAGGTGCTCACCACACATCTAGATAAGTTCCTTGGGGGGTCTAGTTTCCAAAATGGGGTCACTTGTGGGGGGTTTCCACAGTTTAGGTACATCAAGGGCTCTGCAAATGTAACATGATGCCCGCAGACCATTCCATCAAAGTCTGCATACCAAAACGTCACTACTTCCCTTCCGAGCCCTGACGTGTGCCCATACAGTGGTCATCCCCCACATATGGGGTATCAGCGTACTCAGGACAAACTGGACAACAACTTTTGGGGTCCAATTTCTCCTGTTACCCTTGTGAAAAAAAAATTGTGTGCTAAAATTCATTTTTTTTGAGGGAAAAAAATGATTTTTTATTTTCACGGCTCTGCATTATAAACTTCTGTGAAGCACTTGGGGGTTCAAGGTGCTCACCACACATCTAGATAAGTTCCTTGGGGGGTCTAGTTTCCAAAATGGGGTCACTTGTGGGGGGTTTCTACTGTTTAGGCACACAGGGGATCAGCAAATGTAACATGACACCCGCAGACCATTCCATCAAAGTCAGCATTTCAAAATGTCACTACTTCCCTGCTGAGCCCCAACGTGTGCCCAAACAGTGGTTTCCCCCCACATATGGGGTACCAGCGTACTCAAGACAAACTGGACAACAACTTTTGGGGTCCAATTTATCCTAGTACCCTTGTGAAAATAAAAAATTGCCAACTAAAAAATTTTTTTTTAGGAAAAAAAAAGATTTTTTATTTTCACTGCTCTGCATTATAAACTTCTGTGAATCACCTGGGGGTTCAAAGTGCTCACTATGCATCTAGATAAGTTCCATAGGGGGTCTAGTTTTCAAAATGGGGTCATTTATGGGGGAGCTCCAAAGTTAAGGCACACAGGGGCTCTCCAAACATGACATGGTGTTCGCTAACGATTGGAGCTAATTTTCATTTCAAAAAGTCAAATGGCGCTCATTCCCTTCTGCACCCTGCCGTGCACCCAAACAGTGCCCCCCCCACAAATGGGGTACCAGCATACTCAGGACAAACTGGACAACAACTTTTGGGGTCCAATTTCTCCTGTTACCCTTGTGAAAATAAAAAATAGCGTGCTAAAAAATCATTTTTGAGGAAAAAAATGATTTTTTATTTTCACTGCTCTATGTTATAAACTTTTGTGAAGCACTTGGGGGTTCAAAGTGATCACTACACATCTAGATAAGTTCCTTAAGGGGTCTAGTTTCCAAAATGGTGTCACTTGTGGGGGAGCTCCAATGTTTAGGCACACAGGGGATCTCCAAACGCGACATGGTGTCCGATAACGATTGGAGCTAATTTTCCATTCAAAAAGTCAAATGGCGCTCCTTCCCTTCCGGGCCCTGCCGTGCACCCAAACAGTGGTTTATGACCACATATGAGGTATCGGTGTACTCAGGAGAAATTGCCCAACAAATTTTAGGATCCATTTTATCCTGTTGCCCATGTGAAAATGAAAAAACTGAGGCTAAAAGATAATTTTTGTGAAAAAAAGTACTTTTTTTTTTTTTAAGGATCAATTTGAGAAGCACCTGGGGGTTCAAAGTGATCACTTTGCATCTAGATAAGTTCCTTGGGGGGTCTGGTTTCCAAAATGGGGTCACTTGTGGGGGAGCTCCAGTGTTTAGGCACACAGCGACTCTCCAAACGCGACATGGCAAGCGCTAAATATTCCAGCATATTTTCCATTCAAAAAGTCAAATGGCACTCCTTCCCTTCTGAGCCCTGCCGTGCGCCCAAACAGTGGTTTTTGACCACATATGAGGTATCGGTGTACTCAGGGGAAATTGCCCAACAAATTTAGGATCCAATTTATCCTGTTGCCAATGTGAAAATGAAAAAATTGATGCTGAAAGAAAATTTTTGTTGGAAAAATTAAAATGTCCTTTTTTTCCTTCCATGTTGCTTTAGTTCCTGTGAAACACCTAAAGGGTTAATAATCTTCTTGAATGTAGTTTTGAGTAGCTTGAGGGGTTCAGTTTTTAGAATAGTGTCACTTTTGGGAATTTTCTGCCATAGAGACCCCTCAAAGTGACTTCAAATGTGAGGTGGTCCCTAAAAAAAATGGTTTTGTAAATTTTGTTGTAAAAATGAGAAATCACTGGTCAACTTTTAACCCTTATAACTTCCTAATAAAAAAATATTTTGCTTCCAAAATTGTGCTGATGTAAAGTAGACATGTGGGAAATGTTATTTAGTAACTATTTTGTGTCACATAACTCTCTAGTTTAACAGAATAAAAATTCAAAATTTGAAAATTGTGAAATTTTCAAAATTTTTGCCAAATTTCTGATTTTTTCACAAATAAACGCAAAAATTATCGATCTAAATTTACCACTAACATGAAGCCCAATATGTCACGAAAAAACAATCTCAGAATCGCTAGGATGCGTTGAAGCGTTCCAGAGTTATTACCTCATAAAGGGACACTGGTCAGAATTGCAAAAAATGGCCAGGTCATTAAGGTCAAAATAGGCTGGGTCATGAAGGGGTTAATATCCAGCTTGTAGCAATTGAGATTTTTCATTCAACTCAATGTTTTCTCATTAACTACTACAATCTTCTATTACCCATGCCCTTTTCATGAAAAGCAGTAATAGAATAGTTGACAAGCCTTTCAATTTCTTCTCCTTTTGACATCACATCTGTACTAGTAAAAAACACAAAAGGCATTGTCTGTTCACTGTCCCTAACACAATGTCCTGTCTCTGAAACTGAGCTTCTATTTTCACCCTCTAACCTACCTAAACTTAATATTTTTGTTTCCATGTGTAGCATTAATAACTCTCTAGCTGCATGCCTGCTGTACTTCGGTTATGTTTGACCCATTTCACTCATACCTTAATGCCCTAAATTTAACACATCGAAACAATAAAAACACTAATTGTTTCTGTGTTTAAAGGGGATCTGTCACCCCTTTTTTGAGATATCATATAATGATATCATTCAATTGTGTGTCACATAAGGATTCTCTTAGTACTTTTGCTTCCCCCTGACCCCATACCTTTCATGCATAAATACCTTTTTTATATCGGTTCAGATGTATGTAAACTGCCGCTGTCCCGTCCGCTGGGCGGGGCTTATTCACCTGCTCCCCCCTGCCTGTCTTGCTCTATGCATTTCTTCTTGTGTAGAGCAAGACAGGGAGGGGGAGCAGTTGAATAAGCCCCGCCCAGCGGACCGAACAGCGGCAGTTTACATACATCTGAACCAATATAAAAAAGGTATTTATGCATGAAAGGTGCGTGGTCAGGGGGAAGCAAAAGTACTAAGAGAATCCTTATGTGACACACAATTGAATGATATCATTATATGATATCTCAAAAAAGGGGTGACAGATTCCCTTTAAATCTTGTCATGACTTTTGCAACTCATCACTAATCAATGAAGTCTATAGTCTTTCACCAACTCACACCAAAATCCATCCTTCCTTGCATATACCTAGAATACAGGACACAACCTGTGTATGCTGAAATTGCAATCATGAGTTGCACAAATAAAGCTTCACAACTGAAATAAAATAGAAAATATATTTTTATTGAACCAGGTTGGGTCTTTGTTGGTTTCTGTATCCTTTGACTTCATCACGATTTTATGCATATGGATCAATAAGCTTTGGGGATTTTACCCTATGTGGCCAATGAAGCTAGATTTATACAATTGGCAACTACTTTGTCTTCTACAGTGCTGTGCAAATTAATTGGGACAAAGCATTTTTTAAGTAAAATCGTAAGTTGGTTACCAGTCAGTGATTCAAACCTGTTTTAACTGCTTTGAACAGGCACTCAAACTTGTTCAAAGCAGTTAAAACTGGTTTGAATCACTGACTGGTAGTCAACTTACAATTTTACTTAAAAAATGCTTTGTCCCAATTAATTTGCACAGCACTGTACTTTATAAACTTCCCCCTCTCCAGTCTATCCTGAATACTGCAGCCAGGTTCATCAATATTTTCAGCCATTAAACAGATGCCTCCACCCAGTGCCAGTCATTGCACTGGGTGCCCATCTTCAAAATATAAAAAAAGATTCTCACATGCACAAAGCTCTCCACAGTGCTGCACTGCACTACATTGCTTCCCTCAACTCTGTGTTCTACTAATGTAATCTAAGACTAATTTCCTCCATAATCTGAACTTCCCATTGTTGTCTCCAAGACATTTTTTCATGCTGCACCACCTCTCTGCAATCAACTATAAGGTCTCTGAATAATGTCCAACTATGTGTTAATCTGTAATGTTAGATAAGTTTTTACATGTGCTCTTCACTTGTAATCTAGCCTAATGAAGGGGCCTTTTGAGCCCTGAAAGCTTGCTTGCAAATATAATTTCTCTGGTTAGCCAATAAAGGTATCACACCTTGAATACTTTTCTCAATTTTTTGGGGGGACATAAGTATTTACATCTATTTTTCTGGCTAACATGGTACCACAATTTTATTTTGTATTGTACATTACATGTGCTCTAAATTGTAAAGTTCTGCAGAATACAGTATGTTGGCGCTATAAAAGCTATAATTATTATTTAGCTAAAACTGTATTTGTTACTAATATTAATTAATTGATCACAGTTTAGTGTAATATGATAGCAAATATTTTCTATGTAAGCTAAGAGCTAGACTGTATGTATATCAAAGACTCCTTTGCTGATGAAGTAGTTTCTGATTCATGGCCTTGGGAAACGCATGAATACATTCACAATCACTATGAGAGAGGTAATTAATAGTGATGAGAGAGTATACTCATTGCTCGGGTTTTTCCGAGCAAGTTCAGGTGACCTCCGAGTATTTTGGTGTACTCGGAGATTTAGTTTTCGTCGCCTCAGCTGCATGATTTGTGGCTGCTGGACTGCCTGAATACATCTCCGAGCACGCCAAAATACTCTGAGGACACCCAAGCATGCTCGGAAAAACTCGAGCAACGAGTATGCTCGCTCCTCACTAGTAATTAAATATAACATACTTACTAGCTGGGGAAGCTCTAACATCTTCATTGTGCATCAAGTACTATGGATGCTACATTGTCATGGAGCTCTCATATGTCACAGCTGAAAATAATATCACCGCACATTTCATCATGTCATCTTAAACGGGTAGAAACTATAACATACAATGTAATATCACAATACTCTTAAAACAGAGTGCTAAAGAATTAAATGGCAAATTTAGCTCCGCTTCATTTTTACTGTCAGGCATGCCCTGCAGTATTATACTATATCGTAATCCTATATTATTAGTATAAATTGTATAAAACGTTTATACCTTCGCTATCTTGTCACCTGTCATCCACACATTGAGATATATAATCTTCTTATGTTTCATCTACCTTCACATTACCCTTATATTCTTCCAGAAGCCATCTCATTTCCTCCAGCACGCACCGAGCTTGTATGTTACATATAATCTTATGTAGTTTCTGAATCATTGGTGTCCTCTGCTGAATAAAAATGTCACAGACTGTTAGATAAAGTAATTTCTCATTCTATTAAAACATTTCATGAGATAAAGTAATTTCTCATTCTATTAAAACATTTCATGAGCAATGAAGCTTCTATTTTTCTGTGTCATGTGGGAAAATAGTGGATTGGATTTATCTCCTCTTATGGTGTTCCTGGATCTTTGCCCAGTGAAAGATTCACAGCACGTGTGATCATCTTAGAGCGTAGTAATTAGTTGACGGTCATAATCATGCAAAATAGGAGCTAGCGCAAGGAAAAGTCAGACTGCACACATTTTATTCAGCATCCTTATCTAGAAGGGTATAATCAAGGTGCACAACAAAGCAATTACTGTATCTGCCTTGCTTCAAAGTCTGCACTCTGCATGAACGCCATCAATTTGCTGTTATTATTGTTTTTTTAAGTGCTGAGTGCCGTCATATAGCCTAGAATTAGGCTGCATACTGATGTATGAACTTTTAATCCAAACTTTTCTGTACTGTAGTTTGTTGTTTGACTAATGAGAGTCATCAGACTTCTTGTTTTTGATCTAAATCAATGAATTCCAAAAAAAGATGTTATGTTGCGGGTAGATTTACAATTTATTCAGGTTTTATTCAGCAGTGTTCTAGGGTTATAGTTAATGTATTTATTGGAAGGGACTTATTTTTCGGATTATAAGACTGTCAGGATTATAAGAGACCCCCCTAATTTTAAGGAGAAAAATAGGAATTTTTTTTAAAAATAAAATGGTGGTGCTTCTTATAATCCATGCGTCTTATTGCTTATCTGTTGTGGATTAGGCGGTGGAGCGGGGGTCCCAGGGTCGATGCAGGAGTGGGGTGATATTACAGGTCACAGGCTGGGATGAGGGCAGTGTCAGACTGGGGTGCTAGGGGACCACCAGTAACATTGACTTTGAGGGTCCCACTTTTCACCTGCATAGAAATATTACACTACCCCTCATTCACAAATTTACCTATATCTCTATATAATAATAAACTAGATAGTTTGGTTAATGAATAATGAGATGCTACTTTTTTTCTGTACAGAGTGAGTCAATTGAATTATAACAAGTACTGCCCATGTAGAGGGGTTGGGAGTCCTGATCTGCACAGGTGCCCGCCGGGGGATTGCCCTGTTACCCTATAGGCCAGTCTGAGCCTGGATGAGGGGGTGTCCAATGTGCAGTGCCCAGCTGCAGGTGTCTGGTGCTGCAGGTGTCTGGTGCTGCGGGTGTCCGATGCTGCGGGTGTCCGGGCGGTGCTGCTGTGGTCTCCGGCGGTGCTGCAGAGGTCTCCGATGCTGATGTGGGGTTCTCCGGTGCTGATGTGGGAGTCTCCGATGCAGCCAGAGCTCTGCTGACATTTTGTGAAAGGACAGAGCACTGGCAGTTCCATTGTTTCCTGTTGTGAGTTCATTTTTCCCTTCACCATTGAGGTCCGATGAACTCCCTCCTCTGGTGAAGGAAGGTAGTGAGGCTGATTACCAAACACATGGGCAGTTTGATGATGACTGGGTGGCTGGAATTGAGGACTGGATATAAGGCTGCCGACGCCCTTCTTCCTGGCTGGTGATTTTCCTGCTGGATTCTTGGAGACCAGTCTGATTCCTGCATCTCAAAGCTAAGTTTTTCTGCTCTGCTTTGTACTCTTCAGTTTTGTTTTAGTTTTGCCTTGTTTTTTGGGAGTTCTGCCATCCCCGGCCGGGGGTGAGCTGAACTACATTTTTATCTTTGATCTGTTGATATTTTGCTCTGTCTTCAGAATATACCTGAGTGCTGATATAGTCTTTTGAAGCCTAGCGACTTCAGGGCCTGTTTTTCCTATCAGTCGGTTGGCTCATTTTGATAGGGTTTTTGCGGATGGCAGACAGCAAGCTTTCCTATCCTGTCCTATGTAGTTAGCTTGGGCCCCATCATTTGCTCAACCTATCTTTCAATCTGTGTTAGTGTTTTCATCTTGCTTCACCGTCATTATATGTTGGGGGCTGCCTATTGCTTTGGGGTCTGCTCTGGGGCAGTTTAGTTTTTCCCCTTTCTGTCTTTAGGCTATATAGTTCTCCGGCTGTGATCGAGGGGTCTAGGGCACCGTAGGAACCCCCCACGGCTACTGTTAGTTGTTGTGGATAGGTTCAGGGGTCTGCAATCCGATAGCTGCCAACCTCTCTGGTTTTTCTGGACTTAGCTGGTATTTTGTTTTTTCCTCCTTCGGTGACTCATCATAACAGAATCACCAGCCATACCGCAGATCCTAGGGTACTCAATAGCAGGAGAGAATTAAAAAAAAAAAAAAAAAAAAGTGTCAGAATTATTTTTTTTTTGTGTGTGCATATTTTTTCCTCTATATCTCTGAGGCCATAGGGGGAATTTTTCTCTCAATGGAGATGAAGCAATTGTCTGATCGTGTGGAGCAGCTCGCTGCTGAAGTGCGGGGAATTTCCGCCCATCTTGCTCATTCACATGCTGCTGAACCAAAGATTCATACTCCTGATGTATTTTTGGGGGATCGGTCTAAATTCTTGAATTTCAAGAATAATTGTAAATAATTTTTTGCCTTCAAGCCTAACTCGTCGGGGAACTCCGTGCAGCAGGTTAAAATTGTCATCTCTTTGCTGCGCGGCGATCCCCAGGATTGGGCGTTTTCTTTGAAACCTGATGATCCTATTCTGAATAATGTGAATGCATTTTTTCAAGCCTTGGGGTTGTTCTATGATGAACCTAATGCTATTGATCAGGCTGAAAAGAGCCTGTTGGCATTAAGCCAGGGTCGGGATTCGGCAGAGTTGTACTGTCAAAATTCCGAAAGTGGGCGGTCCTTACTACCTGGAATGATGGTGCCTTGGTAGCCCTCTTTCGGAAGGGTTTGTCAGAAACTGTAAAAGATACTATGGTGGGATTTCCTGTTCCCTCTGGTCTTGACGATTCTATGGCATTAGCCATTCAGGTGGATCAGCGTTTACGTGAACGCAAAACTACACGAGAGATGTTGCCACCTGTTGAACAAATGTCTGAACCTATGCAATGTGATAGAGTTTTGTCTAGAGCGCAATGTCAGGAGTTCAGAAGGCGTAATAAGCTGTGTTTTTTTTGTGGAGATGCCTCACATATTATTTCTGTCTGCCCTAAGCAGCTCTTAACCTGATGGACTTGGATTTTGCTAAACGTTGTGGATTTCCTATGACACCTCTGCGGACACCTATCCCTTTGAGGGGTATTGATGCTACTCCTTTGGCGAAGAATAAACCTCAGTTTTGGACCCAGGTGGTAATGCGGGTCGCCCCAGACCATCAAGAAAATTGCAGATTTTTGGTGTTGCATAATCTGCATGATACCATTGTTCTGGGGTTTCCCTGGTTGCAAATTCATAATCCAGTTCTGGATTGGAAATCTTTGTCTGTGAGTTGGGGTTGTCGGTGTGCCCTTAGTGATGCTCCTGTTTTCTCCACCTCTCCCCAGTCGCATGATGTTCCTGACTATTTGGCTGACTTTTATGATGTATTTAGTGAGAATGAGTCTGCGTCTTTGCCTCCTCATAGGAGTTATGACTGAGCAATTGAGCTGAACCCGGGGTGTAAATTCCCCAAGGGTCGGCTTTTCAATTTATCTGTACCCGAGCACGAGGCTATGCGATCCTATATTAAGGAGGCATTGGAGAAGGGTCATATTAGACCATCCTCTTCACCCTTAGGTGCTGGGTTTTTTTTCGTGGCTAAAAAGGATGGTTCATTAAGGCCTTGTATTGACTATCGTGCCCTCAACAAAATTACTGTTAAATATCAGTATCCGTTACCCCTGATTTCTGATCTATTCTCCAGAGTTAAAGGTGCTTGCTGGTTTACCAAGCTTGACCACAGGGGGGCGTATAATCTTATTCGCATTAAGCATGGGGATGAATGGAAGACAGCGTTTAATACTCCGGAGGGACATTTTGAGTACCTGGTGATGCCTTTTGAGCTCACTAATGCCCCTTCTGTCTTCCAGTGCTTCATGAACGATATATTCCGAGACTTTGTGGATAAATTTTTGATTATCTATCTGGATGATATTTTGATCTTCTCCAAGGATTGGGATTCTCATGTGGAACATGTTCGGATGGTGTTCCGGATCTTGAGGGAGAATTCCCTTTATGTCAAAGGATCAAAATGCCTTTTTGGGTACAGAGGATTTCATTTTTGGGATTTATTTTGTCTCCGTCAACTATTGAAATGGACCCGGCCAAGGTACAGGCCATTTATGATTGGGTTCAGCGCACTTCTTTGAAGGCCCTCCAGAAGTTTTTGGGTTTTGCTAATTTTTATCAGAAATTTATAGCTAATTTTTCTGGTATTGCCAAGCCATTGACAGATTTGACTAGGAAGGGTGCTGATGTGCTGAATTGGTCTCCGGAGGCTGTTTCTTCCTTTCAGGAGTTGAAGCGAAGATTCACTTCTGCTCCAGTTTTGCGGCAACCTGATGTCTCACTCCCGTTTCAGGTGGAGGTGGACGCTTCTGAGATTGGTGCAGGAGCGGTGTTGTCCCAAAAAGATCCTGTGACATCTAAAATGAATCCTTGTGCTTTCTTTTCCCGAAAGTTCTCCCCATCCGAACGTAACTATGATGTGGGGAATCGGGAACTGTTGGCCATGAAATGGGCATTTGAGGAGTGGAGACATTGGTTGGAGGGAGCCAAACACCAAGTCGTGGTCCTTACTGACCACAAGAATTTGATTTACCTGGAGTCGGCCAAGCGCTTGAATCCTAGACAGGCTAGGTGGGCCTTGTTTTTCGCACGTTTTGATTTTGTGGTCTCTTTTCTTCCGGGCACTAAGAATGTCAAGGCAGACGCCCTCTCTAGGAGTTTCCTTGCTGATTCTCCTGTTGTGACTAAGCCTGCTACCATCTTAGGCGAGGGGGTAGTTCTTTCTGCCATCTCGCCCGATTTGAGACGTGCTCTGGAAGAGTTTCAGGAGGACAAACCTGAGCGTTGTCCCAGTGGAAAGTTGTATGTTCCTGACCAGTGGAGGAAGAGAGTGATGTCTGAAGTTCATTGCTCTGCATTGGCTGGTCATCCAGGTATTTTTGGTACTAGAGATCTGGTGAGTCGGTCTTTTTGGTGGCCCGCCTTGTCTCATGATGTCAGGAATTTTGTGCAGTCCTGTGGGACTTGCTCCCTGTCTAAACCTTGTTCTCGCTCTAGTGGCTTGTTGATGCCTTTGCCGGTGCCCAGGAGGCCATGGACCCATATTTCAATGGATTTTATCTCTGATATGCCTGTCTCTCAGAGAATGACTGTTATTTGGGTGATTTGTGATAGATTCTCTAAGATGGTCCATTTTGTACCACTCCCTAAGTTGCCGTCTTCCTCTGAGTTGGTGCCCTTGTTTTTGCAACAGGTGGTTCGCTTGCACGGGATTCCTGAGAACATTGTATCTGACAGAGGAGTTCAGCTTGTGTCTAGATTTTGGAGGACTTTCTGTTCCAAGCTGGGAATTCAGTTGTCCTTCTCCTCTGCGTTTCACCCTCAGACCAATGGGCAGACAGAGAGAACAAACCAGACTTTGGAGTCGTATTTGAGATGTTTTATTTCTGCCGATCAGGATGATTGGGTTTCATTTTTGCCCTTGGCCGAATTTGCTTTAAATAATAGAGCTAGTTCTGCCACTTTGATGTCACCTTTTTTTTTGTAACTTTGGTTTTCACCCTCGATTTTCTTCAGGGCAGGTGGAGCCTTCTGCCTGCCCAGGTGTTGACACTGTGGTGGAGAGAATGCACCAGATCTGGGACCAAGTAGTGGATAAGTTGTCTCTCTCCCAGGAAAAGGCCCAGTGGTTTTCCAACCGGCGTAGGACTATTGGTCCCCAGTTTAAGGTGGGTGATATGGTTTGGTTGTCATAAAAAAATATCGCTATGAAGGTGGCTTCTCCTAAGTTTAAGCCTAGATTTATTGGACCTTACAAGATTTTGGAGATTATTAATCCGGTCTCTTTTCGGTTGGCTCTTCCTGTCACATTTAAAATTCATAATGTGTTTCATAAGTCCTTGTTGAAGAGGTTTGTTGAACCAGTAGTTCCTGTGGTGGCACCTCCTGACCCTATATTGGTTGAAGGTAACATGGAATATGAGGTAGAGAAGATACTGGATTCCCGTCTGGCTAGACGGAGACTCCAGTATTTGGTTAAGTGGAAGGGTTATGGTCAGGAGGATAATTCCTGGGTCTCTGCCTCTGATATTCATGCCGAAAGATTGGTGCGTGCCTTTCATCGGGCTCACCCGGATCGCCCTGGTGGCATGGATGAGGGTTCGGTGACCCCTCCTCAAGGGGGAGGTACTGTTGTGAGTTCATTTTTCCCTTCACCATTGAGGTCTGATGAACTCCCTCCTCTGGTGAAGGAAGGTAGTGAGGCTGATTACCAAACACATGGGCAGCTTGATGATGACTGGGTGGCTGGAATTGAGGACTGGATATAAGGCTGCCGACGCCCTTCTTCCTGGCTGGTGATTTTCCTGCTGGATTCTTGGAGACCAGTCTGATTCCTGCATCTCAAAGCTAAGTTTTTCTGCTCTGCTTTGTACTCTTCAGTTTTGTTTTTGTTTTGCCTTGTTTTTTGGGAGTTCTGCACCTATCAACACAACTAGCAGTAGCCGTGGGGGGTTCCTACGATGCCCTAGACCCCTCGATCACAGCCGGAGCGCTAAATAGCCTAAAGGCAGAAAAGGAAATCTAAGCTGCCCCAGAGCAGACCCCAAAGTAAAAGGCAGCCCCCAACATATAATGACGGTGAAGCAAGATGAAAAAACACTCACAGATAGAAAGATAGGCTGAGCAAACGAGGGGGCCCAAGCTAGCTAAACAGAACAGGAAAGGAAGGTTGCTGTCTGCAATCTGCCAAAACCCTATCAAAAACATAAGCCAACAAGCTGATATGAAAAAGACCCTGAAGCAGCTAGGCTTCAAAAACTAAATCAGCACTCAGGTATTTTCAGAAGACAGAGCTAAAGGAATTCATCACACCCCAGCAGGGAATGGCAGAAATCCAGAAAAACAAAGCAAAACAAAGTCTAAGCACAAATGCAAATGGCCAAACAGAAAACTTAGCTTTAGAGGAGCAGGAATTCAGACTGGTCTCCAAGGATCCCACAGAGAAATCACCCGCAGGGCAGAAGGGCGTCAGCAGCCTTATATCCAGTCAGTAACTCCACTCAGCCAGTCATCATCATCAGACTCAGGTGTTTGATAATCAGGCTCACTACCTTTCTTTACCAGAAGAGGGAGTTCCTCGGGCCTCAGTAGTGAAGGGGAAAATGAACTCACAACACCTATCATTCCCCTCTTCCCATCACTCCAATCATTCCCCTCTCCCCATCACTCCCATAATTCCCCTCTCCCCATCACTCCCATCATTGGCCCTCTCCCCATCATTCCCCTCTCCCCATCACTCCCATCATTCCCCTCTCCCCATCACTCCCATCATTGGCCCTCTCCCCATCATTCCCCTCTCCCCATCATTCCCCTCTCCCCATCACCCCATCATTCCCCTCTCCCCATCAACCCATCATTCCCCTCTCACCATCACTCCCATCATTAGCCTTCTCCCCATCACTCCCATCATTAGCCTTCTCCCCATCACTCCCATCATTGACCCTCTCCCCATCACTCCCATCATTTCCCTCTCTCCATCACTCCCATCATTCCCCTCTTCCCATCACTCCCATCATTGGCCCTCTCCCCATCATTAGCCCTCTCCCCCATCACTCCCATCATTCCCCTCTCCCCATCCATTCCCCTCTCCCCATCACTCCCATCATTCCCCTCTCCCCATAACTCCCATCATTGGCCCTCTCCCCATCACACACACACACCAGCGGCCACACTCAACACACACACACACCAGCGGCCACACACACACACCACAGCGACTACACTCACTTCTCCGTGCGACGGCAGCTTCCTTCCTCTCACTTCCTCTCACACATTGAGCGGCGCGGCCACGGCTGGATGACATCATCATTCAGCTCCGCGGCCGCGCCGCTCAATAAGTGAGAGGAAGTGAGAGGAAGGAGGAAGCTGCAGCTCCGGAGCAATGAGGCAAGGCCGCATGCCAGCTGATAGAGCTCTGCGTGCCCTCTCTGGCACACGTGCCATAGGTTCGCCATCACTGTACTAGGCCATAGCTGTGTTGTAATGTTATTGTGCAGTAATGTTAGTTACTGATGTAATTGCACTCTGTATCATGCTGTTGTCTTTGTTATCTGCCAGTACTGATACACTGTTTATTTCCTTTTGGTTTTTACCCATCATCGTCCACTATATTGTCCATATCATAATATCATCCACCATTGTTGTTCACTGTTGCCAAGTTCACATCATCATCTCAATAAATATAAACTTAAGAATCCATACATTTTTTTTTACTGAGAATTGGATGAAGGGTTTAGCCGTATGCTGGAATCCACACAGCATCATACGTGGAGGAAGGCAGAACAGCTTATACTTGGGTCAGCTTATACTCGAGTATTTACGGTAAATCTGTGCTATAAGAGGTTACTTGTATATACTAAATGATGGAAAAGGGCAGCTATCGTCTGGGCACTGCAATAGAGGAAACCGAGAAGGTAGAGAAAAAGATTACACTATGCACTATGCATTTCAGGGAAGGTCTGTCCCCTTCTTCAGGTGAACACAAGTTAGGATTCACTCCCAGTCATTTATATAGAACAGCCGTAAGATGGAATTGCAATCAACAAACAATGTTATATACAGTGCCTTGCAAAAGTATTCGGCCCCCTTGAACTTTTCAACCTTTTCCCACATATCATGCTTCAAACATAAAAATACCAAATGTAAATTTTTGGTGAAGAATCAACAACAAGTGGGACACAATTGTGAAGTTGAATGAAATTTATTGGTTATTTTAAATTTTTGTGGAAATTCAAAAACTGAAAAGTGGGACGTGCAATATTATTCGGCCCCTTTAACTTAATACTTTGTTGCGCCACCTTTTGCTGCGATTACAGCTGCAAGTCGCTTGGGGTATGTCTCTATCTGTTTTGTACATTGAGAGACTGAAATTCTTGCCCATTCTTCCTTGGCAAGCAGCTTGAGCTCAATGAGGTTTGATGGAGATCGTTTGTGAACAGCAGTTTTCAGCTCTTTCCACAGATTCTTGATTGGATTCAGGTCTGGACTTTGACTTGGCCATTCTAACACCTGGATACATTTATTTGTGAACCATTCCTTTGTAGATTTTGCTTTATGTTTGGGATCATTGTCTTGTTGGAAGACAAAGCTCCATCCCAGTTTCAGGTCTTTTGCAGACTCCAACAGGTTTTCTTCAAGAATGGTCCTGTATTTGGCTCCATCCATCTTCCCATCAATTTTAACCTTCTTCCCTGTCCCTGCTGAAGAAAAGCAGGCCCAAACCATGATGCTGCCACAACCATGTTTGACACTGGGGATGGTGTGTTCAGGGTGATGAGCTGTGTTGCCTTTACGACAAACATATCATTTGGCATTGTTGCCAAAAAGTTCGATTTTGGTTTCATCTTACCAGAGAACCATATCCAACATGTTTGGTGTGTCTCCCAGGTGGCTTGTTGCAAACTTTAAAGGACACTTTTTATGGATATCTTTGAGAAATGGCTTTCTTCTAGCCACTCTTCCATAAAGGCCATATTTGTGCAGTGTACGACTGATTGTTGTCCTATGGACAGACTGTCCCACCTCAGCTGTAGATCTCTGCTGTTCAACCAGAGTGATCATGGTCCTCTTGACTGCATCTCTGATCTGTCTTCTCCTTGTTTGAGATGAAAGTTTAGAGGGATGGCCGGGTCTTGGTAGATTTGCAGTGGAATGATACTTCTTCCATTTCAATATGATCGCTTGCACAGTGTTCCCTGGGATGTTTAGTTTTGGAAATCATTTTGTATCCAAATCCTGCTTTAAACTTCACAACAGTATCAACCTGCATGTTGTGTTCCTTGGTCTTCATGATGCTCTCTGTGCATCAAGCAGAACCTTGAGACTATCACACAGCAGGTGCATTTATACGGAGATTTGACTACACACAGGTGGATTATATTTATCATCATTAGTCATTTAGGACAACATTGGATCATTCAGAGATCCACAATGAACTTCTGGAGTGAGTTTGCTGCACTGAAAGTAAAGGGGTCGAATAATATTGCACTCCCCACTTTTCAGTTTTTGAATTTCCACAAAAATTTAAAATAACCAATAAATTTCATTCAACTTCACAATTGTGTCCCACTTGTTGTTGATTCTTCACCCAAAAAACTTACATTTGGTATCTTTATGTTTGAAGCATGATATGTGGGAAAAGGTTGAAAAGTTTCAGGGGGCTGAATACTTTCGCAAGGCACTGTATATATCACGCCTCCCGAAGAAGCTGTGCGAAACACGCGTTGGGGCAGAGAGACGTCCGGGGATCTCCAATTACCTGCCGCTGGTATGTTCACATGTATCTTAACATTATCAACTAATATAGTAGTGCATGTGCCCGGATAATTGTTGGGGGGAAGTTGCTACTTAATCCTTCATATTGTTATGCCAGTTTGGCTTAAGTTTAATTATATATTAGGACATTGTAGTCACTTGTCACTCATTAGTATTAAGAATAGTTGATTATTCTGACATGTGAAACCAGCTTTCATTGTCGTTGGTATTAATTGATTTTGTGGATTCCTATGGCTGTAAGTCCTTCTTTTATTTATTTAGCACCTTATCTTGTTATGTGGTTTTAATTATTGTTAATAAAGTACATTTCTATTTTATATACCATTCTGTGGTACCTTGTTTCTCTTTATCACACAGTTACCATTAAAGTGAGCAATTGCAATGATCAAACAATGTTATATATAATACACCAAGGGAAGCATATATAAGTCCCATTAAATAATACTAACACATACATGTAATAAACCCAACTGACAAAATCTCAAAGAGTAAAATAAGGATTATAGCTTTATTTATAACTAGCTATGAACCCATTCTATGCCCGGGTGGCGAGCATTTTTATTGGTATATGGTCTCCCATCTTTGTATGTGCTGCCCCCCCATCCTGGAATGCATGGCCCCCTCATCCCTATAATGGTATGCATGGCCCCCTCATCCCTATAATGGTATGCATGGTACCCCTTCAACCCTATCCTGCTATGCATGGCCCCCTCATCTCTATCCTGGTATGCATGGTACCCCTTCATCCCTATCCTTCTATGCATGGCCCCCTCATCGCTATAATGGTATGCATGGCCCCCCATCCCTATTCTGGCATGTATGGTCCCCTCACCCCCCCTATCCTGGTATTCATGGTCCCCTCACCCACCTATCCTGGTATGCATGGTCCCCTCACCCCCCAATCCTGGTATGCGTGGTCCTTTCACCCCCAATCCTGATATGCATGGTCCTCTCACTCCCCTTTCCTGGTACGCATGGTCTTCTCACCCCCCTATCCTGATATGTATGGTCCCCCTCACCCCTATAAAACTGCACACATGCAAAAAAACAAACATTTATACTCACCTTTCTTCCCTGTGCTCGACTGCTGTCCCGTTCTGCCAGAGGAGGAGTGTGGTGCCAGAGTATGTGCATGCCCATACAAATGTGTCTTCAGTAAAATGGCGCCAGATAGCACTATGTGCATGTGCAATTCCGACAACAAACTCCTGCCTCGGTCTCCGCGAGAAGAGACATGCCGCGGCAACGCTCCTCCCGGTCAGATAAGTATATAAGTATGGCGCTGGAGATCGCGGTATGCATTCAGTGTCTACGCTTACCGCCATTTCTAGCGCCATACGCTGGGTGCCTTATTCTGTCTGTAGCCAGACTGCGCAGGCGTGTCGCGCTTGCGCAGTTTATAAAGGCTTCGTACAGAGTGACGCTCCTAGCATTATATTATAGATTTACTAACTGGATACCCGAAAGGACCAATGAATTAAATCAAAATATTGTTAATATTAATATTCCAGATATATAGTGTATATATATATATATACTGCTCAAAAAATAAAGGGAACACTATTTCATTTGCAACAGGCTGTTTGTGTTCCCTTTATTTTTTGAGCAGTATATATATATATATATATATATATATATATATATATATACATATATATACAGAAGTAAAAGTACATAAATACATGAATATTCAATGCTTACATTCGGGTCTCCCAGGGTCAAAGTGGCCAATTTAAAAATCAAAAAGGATTCTCTGTTAATTCGCCTCAGGAAACAATTAGGAATATTATCAGGTATTTGTTCCAAAACAGTTAAACATGAACAATCATAATTTTTTTGATGAAACTTTTAATTTTTTTTTACCCATTATGATTTGAAACCCCATTTCTGATATTATGTCTATGTTTGTTAATCCTATTATCGATAGGTTGAATAGTATGGCCAACATATTGAAGACCACAGCTGCACGCTAATAAATAAACAACAAATGATGTATTACAATTCAGAAATTTATGGAAAACACTTCCCCAGTTATCCTTGACTGAAAACTGGTACAGCCATGCTTCAACATACCACAACACAGATATTTTGATCCCCCACAATTAAAAACCCCTCTCAACACTGTTAGAAGAGAAGGTTGATTATGTATCTTATTAAACCCTTTGATTTTCTTAATTTGACTAGGGGCAATATGATTGTTCAACTTTCTATTCCTCCTGAATACAATGATGGGGTGTTAGGTATACTCATTACCAGAACAGGGTCATTCCCCAAAATAAACTAATATTTGTTCAAAAGCCACCTGATGGCACTATAAATTATTAAAAGTGGTAACAAAATTATACTTAAATTTATTATCAACCTTCATTTCATCTTTGGGACTTGTGGTCTTTTTGTCCCCTTACTCTGGCTAGACAGTCCACCTGTTGAAGATCCGTGGTCCTGTTAAAGGCATCTCTTAGGATACCCTTAGGGTAACCCTTCTCTCTGAATCTTGTGTTCAAGATGTGTGACTCCTTTAAGAAGTTCGCATCATTTGTATAATTTTTACAAATGCATCAGTACTGTCCATACGGCACATTGTTTAGTCATTTTGGGAGATGGCTGCTTGGTTACTCTAAACAACTATAGAAAAATATTCAGGATTGAGAGTCCTCAGTGGTTGATACCTTTTAATGGCTAACTGAAAAGATGGTAACACATTGCAAGCTTTCGCGACTACTCAGGTCTCTTCATCAGGCATTGACTAATACAAGATCTGAAGAGTCACATATTTATGTACAACACAGCACAGAAAAAATGCAATAGATAAGTCAAGTGACGTGAAACAAAACAATCATTATGGGAGAGGGAGAAAAATTAATATTGGACCAGTTCATAGATAAGGAGTCTGGATGTTTTATTGTCCTCTGATTGAGGTCTCCTAATGTGTTGTGATGCCCCCACAAGGTCTTAGGAGCAAATTCCTTAACTGATGTAAAAAGACATAAATCCATGTGACACATTCATTCCAGCATTGAAAGTGTCAAAGGTCATCGTGAGCTTTTACTCCCAGACTCTTCTCTCTCTCTTCTCTCTGAGATGTGAAGTTACTTTTCAATACCAAAATATTCAGAATTGAGTGTATCAACCACTGAGGACTCTCAATTCTGAATATTTTTCTATCTACTGGCTAACACGGTACAAAGATATACATCTTTCCTGTATCTAAACAACTATAAACATCCACCTTCTTAAAGTGGGTAGATGTACAAGTGACGCCATCCTTAACAGAGCTACTAATATAATAAACCCACCTTTTAATAATTGTGAGATGACATTGTTGACACTGTCCCAGTCTGCACAGTGAAGCTGAAAAGATGAACTAAAATAGATGAAGTGAACAGAAAACAATGGACAAAACAAAAACTGAACTGGACTTATTTAGTATATCCCCACATTGCAGATTTTGCTACAGACATTTATATGACTTAAAATTAGTTTCATTCATCTGAAACTGGTTTCAGATGAACAGGGCAGTTGTAACTCCACAGCAGATGCACACCGATTACATTGACCGTCAATGTGGATGACCATGAAAAATATATTTATGATAAAAACGAGATTTAAATAATATGTCATTTTCTGATGATGCATTCCCTTTAACACTCATGATTATTAGAGAAAGTAAAATGCAAATTCAGACAAAATGGCCCTACATTTTCTATTTGTTAATTATCTATAATAATGCCACTTACATTTTTCCCATTTTCAGGTGCAGATACATTTCTGGACAAAAAGAGATGTGATCTCTTGCAAAATATAACCTCAAAAGTAATGAAAGAGTATTATCTGTTATTAAGTCATTGTGATAGAACACATTACATGCACTAGTTTTGCAGAATATAATGAGATGAATAAGGAGAATGAACAGTGCTTTATTTTTTACTTTAATGTATAGGCAAATGATATGTATTGATCCTTCCAGCTATTACCAGTGTGCTTTATAGAGGCATATACAAGGTTGTGTGCTATATGTAAATACTATGCTTATAGAAAGATACATACTATTTTAATAATTTTAAAAGTCAGGGTCATATAAAAAAAAAAAATGATCTCAACACTCCAAAAATGTAAATGCAACTGTCTACCTCACAATTTATGTTTTACACTTTGTCATAACAAAGACCATGATTGCCTCCCTTGAATTCCCATTACGCTGCAAGTTGCGCTTCACCGTCGACACCAGCAGTTATAATCTGGTGCTATATATATATTTTATGCCACATTGATCCAGTGTCTTGCATGGTGGTGATGCATGAGAAAAAGCGGGCTTGTTTACAATGTTACCTCCACATCGACGACGTTATTGCATTTCCTGTACGTCCCGCTAAATGGTCATCTCTCAATCCCACCAGCAATAGGACATAATGTATCAAATGTGACACAGGATGACTCCTAGTCAACTACCACTGAGGGAACCTAGTAAGAGTTAGTGCAAGAAATATTGTGGGTGTCATGCATTTAGGCAAAAGTAACATATGCCGACTGCATAGAAAACTCCCCCAATTTGATTGTGTAACACTTTTTACAAACTATACATAAATCCCAGTTCCACATTACTAGTTTACCCATATATTTAGTGACTTATCGCAATATACTTAACATGGAGAAACAGAGTCAAAGTATGCTAAATGTATGAATTTTTTTTTTACAAAATATACCCGCTGAAACAAGGTCAGAAGAGTGTGTGGGCACTTCAGCTGTGCCAGGATAGACAGAGACAGTGCAGTGTTACTGAGCCCCTTGCTGATAAGAGAAATGGCAACTGCATTTGTTGCAACAGCACACAGATAATATTGTGCAGCTAAAAAAATAGAGTTAAGCCCCCTTTACATTTAGCGATGCACCAGCGATCCCGACCACGATACGACCCGGTCAGGATCGCTGGTGCATCGCTAAATGGTCGCTAGTGAGCTGCCAAACAGGCAGATCTCACCAGCGACATAGCAGCGGTCGTTACTTACCTTTCAGACGAGGCGATCCTGACGTCCTCCCGTCCTCGTCCATGTGTTGCTCGTCAGCGCCAGCAGGAAGCAGCCGACAAGAAATGGACCTGGACGATCTCACGTGATCAGCGATAGCCAGTGGGGGAGCCGGTCAGAGGTAAGTATCACAAATTGCGATATCACTAGCGATATCGCTGCTGTGTCACAAAATCGGTGACGCTTTAGCGATATTGCTAGCGATATCGCTATGTGTAAAACCCCCTTTAGTGTTACTTTTAAATCTATCATTGGCAGATGATAAAAACAAAAAGTAACCAGCTCACCTGGCGTCCTGAAGCATGAAACTCAAGGGACCATTTGTAGTCAAATGAGAAAAAAGAAGAAAATGGCTTCAAACTTCTTCAAAGTGCTTAAGATTTATTAGAACATTAAAAAGATTCCATAGTCAGGATATGCACAGCTCTGCTCTGATAAAGAACGCAAGTTGTGCGCTCGAAAACACGTCGCTCTGTGGATCCTGACTATGGAATCTTTTTAACGTTTGAATAAATCTTTTGCATTTTGAAGAAGCTGCAATCCCTTTTCTTATTTTTTTCTCATTGGCAGATGAGGACTACGCGTTGCTATCTCAATCCTTTGAAAGATGGTAGAAAATTATTTGTCTTCTTTCACTCGTATCTACATACTCATTTTAATTTACTCATTTATTTTTTTGAGGGCAACATCAAGGGTGACTTTACGCAGTAAGATCCTGCACACATTTGGGCTCCTAAACTGTACGATTACTTTTAAAACCATGAAAATAGGGGGATTATGTTAAATATTAGCTAAATGGTATTGCAATATTTTTGCGAAACCCATTGAATTAAAAGGGTTTTCCACCTTTTTATTTTGTAATAAATTTACTGGCAATGTAATGAAAGAATGAAACACTATTAACTTATATTTTCTGATGACCAAGGGCCAGTCATAACTTATATTTAAAGAAAAAGAGAGAGCCACGGTATTTTTTGACTGTCCTTTATTTATTTATTTTTTTCATTTCACCGTAGTGCCATATCATAACGTATATTGTAACACCCACTGAGACTACCTGGAATACAGGCTCTTCTACTTTCTCTTTTAAGATAACACTGGAAACCTAGACTGACATATTTCCATGCAGACTGTACAGCTTTGAAGTTGCATATGTTCGGGGCTGCAGTTATTAATCATTTATGCTCACTCATTTGACCTAATTCTGGTTCTACAGCTATATAGTGATTGAACATTCTTCTTACATTTGCCCATACACGAGACGAAAAGTTGTTTGTCAAAAAAATCAGAATTTTAATTAGAAACTTTATCTTCCTGCTTTGATATATAGTTTTTGTTGGTCCAAAAAGCGTTTTTAGGTAACTTTGACCAATTATATGGCCTGGATGAATTACTCTTTGAGTCTTTTTTTATTTGATGCTATGTCTATGTAGACAGAAAGTTTTAATACTTTGCTGTTCTCCTCCATTGTAATGTATTATTTATTTATCATTATGTTATTATATTTTTATTACACCTTGTTGAAAGAAAACAGCAGCACATTAATTTTATGCAGGAAGAAAATGGTGTTTGTCCAGCAACCACTATATCAAAACAAAAGAATCAAAAACGCTCTTAATCATGATGATCTTCTAATGCTTAATAATGTTTTTGCTCGAAACGTGTAGACCAGAGCTCTGCACACCTAATACCATGATTTTAATTTTTGCAAATTTTCAATGTTTATACTAATAAATGTGAAATTTTGAATTCTTTTGTAGAGTTGATTGAATATCTTCAGTTCCCCGCTTTTTCAGCAAGCTATAGCACTTGCCGAATAAACTACAGCGGGAACCCGGCTTTCTTGATCGCGCCGGCTGAACAGCTGATCGGCGCGGCAGTTGCATATGTCACGGCTGTGTCAGTCACAGCACACAAGCTCTCTGTCACGTGCCCCATCCTGAGTGACACGGCCAGCAGGCCGGTAACTGATACAACAGGACGCGGCACGTGTAATTGTCCTATGTGACGCGGCCCGCAGGCCGGTAACTAATACAATAAGACAAGAGAATAGGGAAAACCTGGGTAACAATAACAATGGTGGCCCTGCGATAGAGAACGGGGATGTGGAGACCTCCTGCACTCCCCTGAGTCAGTGTCTCTACACTCCTAACGTACCCTAGGTCGGTTGCGCACCGGGCGCCGATCAGGAACCTAAAAACCCTGACTCGCCCTGCACCTAAACCCTCACTAGGGAATTGGTCGGTGCGGAAACTAATCCCACCACTGCACTAAACACACATAAGGAAAAGTGACAAAACAGGGGAATACCACTTAGATTTGCTCTGTTGCTTATGCTCCCAGCATCAGAGCCCACCACCTGCGTGCATCTTTTCCTCCACCGTGCCCAACATCTGGGTGCACTGTCCAGCAATGGAGTCCAGCACCTGAGTGCAGCTTCAGCAAAAGAGTCCAGCAACAGAGTGCAGCTCTACACCATAGCTGCCACTCTACCAAGCTTTGCAAGAATTCTTCACTGACACGATAGATGCCACTCCACCATGCTTTTCACGATCTCCTCGCTGACACCATAGCTGCCACTCCAGGACTCTGACTGAATTGTCCTGGACTCTTCTCAGCACAATAGTGCAGCCTTGGAGCAAACAGAGTCCACATCTGCGTGCAGCTGTCCAGAAAGAGAGTCCAGCAAATGAGTCCAGCTTTTCTGCCAAAGAGTCCAACATTTTGAGTCCAGCTTTCCGCAACCGAGTCCAGCATCCTGAGTGCAGCTCTACATCAAAGCTGCCACTCCACCAAGCAATGGCAGCCCTCCTTGCAGACACCATAGCTGACACTTCACCAATCCATGCCAGCCCTCCTTGCAGACACCATAGCTGCTACTCCAGCACTCTGACTGGGCTGCCCGTGACTCTCCTTCAGCTCCATTCTTTACCCAGGCTTGCTTGCAAATGAGGAACTAACACCAATAGTGATTAACACACCTGATACTCTTTTATAGAGCAATCACACCTGTTACATAATCACGTGGACAAACTAAGGTACCAGAGTGCAATGACCCTAATGGCCACCGGGGGTAAAGCCACCTTTGGCACACAACCAAAGGAAAAAAAAAGTTACTTTGTGCATTTAATCTGTCAGATCCGACCTGGATCATGACACTCTCCATGCATGTGTTGTGACACAGCCACGATACATGCAGCTGCGGCAGTAATCAGCTGATCAGCTGGCGCTAGATTCCTGCTGTAGCTTATTCAGCAAGCGCTATAGCTTGCCAAGTAAGCGGGGAATCGAAGATATTGGCTCAACTCTATTCTTTTGTGCTAAAATACTATCTGCTGGATAAACACCCTTTTCTCCTGCATATTCAATGCAGAGACTGGCCTAGAGCTATCCGTAGACTGTGCCCCTATCTGTCATTCCTTCATCACTGGTGATCATATGATTTTTCCATTTTCCCCTTCCTCACATAATTTTGATTGACATTATTATTTTGTCTGCAGTAACTTTTGTATACAATTACAATATAAAGGATTTTTACTAGATGTGTTGACACTTTCTAACTTTTCTGCCTGGTGTGCTATGAGGAGGGTGGGGCTTATGTAGGGTAGGTAACTCAGTCTCCATCTCTGAAGAGGGTGGGGGGCTGGTCTCTCTCTGGAGGAGGGGGGCTGGGCTCTCTCTGTGAGGAGGGTTGGGGCTTATATAGAGTAGGTAATTCTGGCTCTATCCCTCTTTCTCTCATTAGATGAACTCCAGGAAACATAACCCGCCCTCCCACCCTGTTATAATCACTGTCCTAAAATGTTTTAATTATTGTATGTATAATGATGAATGCTTTATTGTATTTTGTGACTTCGCCATTGTATATCTTTTTCCAGGTCCAATTTATCATGATTATAAAGAGATATCAGTAGCATCAACCTTCTAAGCCCAATAGAAGGGCAATCCTTCAGCCATGGTTCCCTAGAGATTTCCTCCACAGGGGGTTTTCTTCTTCTGAGCACTGTAGGATGACTCTTTGTGAGTCAGAGGTTTTGCCAAATTAAGTCCCCTAAATGCTTTTGCAGGGACTTTGAGTTTATAAGTTTACAAAAAAAATTCTTTAAAAAAAAAAAAGGTGTCAAATACAACTTGGAATTTATATCCCGTCACAGCTTTGTGGTTTAGGAGTCAGGTGGAAGTTGCAGACAAGTTAAGGTGGGCTCATTGTAACTAATATAGGATGTAAAACCTCATAGTGGTGAACAGGCTCAGCTTTGGTGGCAATCCTCAAGGACTTTGTAATGGTAATTTCAATCAGGGGCGGGCACAGTGGTTAAGCACAGGAGTGAGGAGAATAGGGTTATTGGTGCCCTGAAAGTTTACTAGCTCTATTTGAATGGTAAGTCAGTGCATGCCGCCCCTTTATGGCTGTCTGTCCTGGTGCTGTACAGTATATCAGACAGCTGGGGATATCACAACACTTGTGATTCCCAATTTACTAGCACTTCACCTGACTCCTATTGTGAAGGTTTCAATCCTGTGATTTAAAACAAAAGCTGTGGCCATTTTGACAACCAAAATAATGTGTTTTTGTGTATTTATTCTAATGCCTAGGTTTTCTGTAGTTATGGTGATTTTAAGATGGAATGGGGTCCGTCCCATTTTCAAAAGTCATGGATTGAACATTTGTTGGATATAGAGTAATTGTTGATCAAAAGATGATCTACAAATTTGAAAAAAACTTTGGGCATTCCAGCTGATACATTTTATTCCCTGCTCCCTGCTGCAATGAACCACTAAATAATTTCTAAAACAAAAAATCCACAATCCAGCACTGGGTCCTGCTTTCCACATGTAAACACAGAAACCTGGTGTTGTCACCTGCTGGCTTTTCTTTTAATCAGAGTTTCCTTTTCATGAGAATTCCTAAGGGTATTTCAGGCATCAGCATGGGCTATATGTGTGTCTATTTTTTCTTTTTTATCTATTAATAATTATTTAAATTAGATACATCTTGGAAGGATTTAATAAAACTGAGTGTTCATCTATTCTCAGCATGATTTATTAAATTTTTCATTCTTGAGTTGGGGGAATAGCTGTTTTGTTTCCATGAGGAAGAATGAAAATGATCAGGTGTTTGGAGATGTGTCATGCTAGTATCCAAAGTCTACAAACTCTGACATCTTCCAGAAATGATCAATAATAACCAGCTGATGCAGATACTCAGCTTTTACCTTTCTTTATATATGTAATTCAACTGTGATGCAAAGTTGATGTTTAGTTTTGTTTCCTAATTAAGACCCATATTCAGTATATCCGTGTATCCGGCCATCTGTTGTTCTCCAGTTTGGTGCTTTATAGATAGGAGTCAACAGTGGAGTGGGGGCGCCATTTGCGTTCCAAGAGGGTGCCAACCTCCGCTGTCAGGCAGGGGTGAGCTATAGGGCCCTATAGGGATAAACAGGCTGTTATCCCCTACCTAGCGTTGGCATCTATTGCTGGATTTGAAAGATATGATCAGCATTTTTTATGCCTGTTTGTCAAAAAAGTTTTTTCAAAATTTTTTTTAATTAACAATAAAGTATCTTTTAAGGATTATTTTGTTGTACATGAGCCGTTAGATAATTAATCAAAATTAACAAGCAATTTCTTACTTTATCCATATTCAGTATATGTTCTGATTTAAACCTTTTTTGGTATGATCATTTTATAATTGTTGCACCTTTGTTCTAGCCTAAGGCTATGTGCCCACGTTGCAGAAATGCTGTGGAATTGTCCACAGCATTTCCACAACTCCCCGCTGCAGGTAAAACACATGCGGAATTCACATGCGTTTTCCCTCAAAATACAAGCGTTATGCAAGAGTTTTTAGCTTGCAGAATTCAAGCACTTTTCCAAGCGATTTGAAGCATCGCTTTGAAAAGTGATTGACAGGTTGGTCACACTTGTCAAGCATAGTGCTTGACAAGTGTGACCAACTTTTTACTATCGATGCTGCCTATGCAGCATCAATAGTAAAAGATAGAATGTTAAAAATAATCAAAAAATAAAAAATATGGATAAAAAATATGGATAAAAAATATGGATATACTCACCTTCTGTCGGCCCCCGATCTCCTCAGCGGCGCTCCCAGTCCTCAGTGGCACTCCCGCTCCGTTCCGCTCCCAGGCGTGCTTTGCGAGAATGACCTTTGTGACATCACGCGACTGTGACGTCACAAAGGTCATTTTGTCGCAAACCACGCCTGGGAACGGAACGGACTGGGAGCGCCGCTGAGGGCTGGGAGGACTCCGGGGGCTGACAGAGGGTAAGTATATCCCTATTTTTTATTTTAATTCTATTTTTAACAGGAATATGACACCCAGGGCATGGAGGATAGTCTCCTCTCCTCCAGACCCTGGGTACCATCCGCACATGAAACGCTCACTTTACGCATGGTGGGCATAGTCACATGCTTAAAGTGAGTGTTTCAATGCAGTCCTATGGCGGCGGAATGACCGCAATTCCCCAAAATTAATGGACACGGATTTTTCCGCAACGCGATTCAGCAGCGGAAAAATCCGCAGCATTGGCACAGCAACTGCAGAATCCCATAGGATTGCATGGGATGCATTTTAACTAACGTTTTTAAGCATTTCTGCGGCAGCCTTGCCGCTGTGGAAATGCTTAAAAAATGCAACATGGGCACACAGCCTAAGTGGTTTGATTGGAATCTTAAAAACATGACTGTGGACAGCAAATGATACAAAATAATTTAAAAAGTGTACTTGTCTGTTGAAAGTGCCATTGTGATGTCTGCAGCAGTGACATGAATGATTGACATGACGCTATTGCAGCAGGACTGGAGCAATATTTCTGGAACAGAGACATTTGAATAAGTATGTAATGCTTAAAGCACCACTCCAGCATTTTTTACCTTTTTTTAATAGTGGTGCTACTAATTTAAGCTGCCTGACCTTAGTCTCATACTTACCAGCTGTAATCTTCATCTTTCAGCAATGCCACTTCAGTTGGTCTCCAGCACTTTGAGACCAGTTAGATTAATCCAGTGTTTGCCTGGCAATCCAGAAGTCACAACTCAGTGTTGGTCTATGAGAGTGAGAATGGTATTCTCATTACCTCTGACTTCTAGTCTATCAGAAGTTGAGCCCCCTGTGGAAGCTGGACGAAACACATCAGGATGGAAGGACACTGGATACTGGGACCTAACTCAGTTTGTGATAAAGTCAAGTTATATTTGTCTAGACATTATTGATAACCTACTGCTCAGTGAAAAAACAGTAGTTATGTTCTATTATACACACAGGTGTCTAATAGTTATAAGGTAATTTGACAGTTTTAGGTGCATATGAGTTTACATGCCACCATTATTATATGTTGCCCTTCATTTACCATTTGAGGTTAGATCTATTTTCGTGCCCCACGCATATGAGGTATTTGTATTTTATATTTTGTATTTATTTTATATGACAAATAAATTTTATTATATTAAAAAGTTTTAGTTTACTTCATTTTCCGTGGGCACATATTTTAATGCCATATATACCCGTGTATAAGCCAAGGCACCTTATTTTGCTACGAAAACCTGGGAAAACGTATTGACTCGGGTATAAACCAGGTATGCGTTGTCCCCTCATTCTAGTATGCACGTCCCCCTCATCCCTATCAAGGTCTGAATGGCTCCGAGTCTTCATCCCTATTCTTGCATACATGGCTCATCATCCCTATCCTTGTATGCATGGCTCTTCATCCCTATCCTTGTATGCATGGCACCCTCATCCCTATCCTGATCTGCATGGTTCCTCATCCCTATCCTTGTATGCATGGCTCCTCATCCCTATCCTGGTCTGCATGGCTTTTAATCCCTATTCTGGTCTGCATGGTTCTTCATCCCCATCCTTGTATGCATGTGCTCATCATCCCTATCCTGGAATGCATGGTTCCTCATCCCCATTCTTGTCTGCATGTTTCCTTATCCCCATTCTTGTCTGCATGACTCCTTATTCCCATTCTTTTTCTGCATGGCTCCTTATTCCCATCCTTTTCTGCATGGCTCCTTATTTCCATCCTTGTCTGCATGGCTCCTTATCCCTATCCTTCCTGTGAAGATCTAGAGTTGTGGGTGTTAGTAATCACCTAGGCAGGTTAACGATGCAACAAGTTTTATTTGTATCCATACAAGCATTTCAGTAAGTCCAGGTAGATGACCCCAATGTAATGCCCCCAGTCCACGGGATCAGCAACAAGTCAGTAAAAATAGTCCATGGGATAAATCCTAGGGGAATATAGATCTCACGACCAAAGTCCGAGAAAACTTAGTTCCAAGTTCGATAGTCCATTCATGGGTTCCAGGAGCGGCCTTAACTCTGCTCCTTTCGCTTCAGATCCCCAGACACAACTGCATTCCCCCATCAAGTCTCTCAACTCTACTCCCAACCCCCTAACCAATGTACATTGAATTCACAGCCAGTGAAGTCTCTGGCCAGTCTGGATGGTGTGAACCCAAGTGGCCCCCCTGCCAAGAGAAAGAAAGGCACATATTCCTCCACCAGATAAGGTCATTGCATGTAAATCCAACATAAATTGAGGTAACTAGTCATCTGTGCTGGGAAAGTATTTCAGTTCCTCACACTCCCTATCCTTGCATGCCTGGTTCCTCATCCCTATCCTTGTATGTGTGGCCCCCATGAGAAAAGCATAAAAAAGACATTATCCTTACCTTCCTTGCGCGCCCTCGCAGAATCTTGTTCCGGTGCCAGCAGCTCCTGCTGCCGAGCGATCATGTGTCCACGCTCAATAAGGAATGCATATCCACCTCTCTCCATGCCTATGGGAGTGGAGAGATGTGAATATTGATTGCGTTAATATGCAGTCACCCATGCTAGCCCGGCTGCTGCTGGAAGCTGGGTGCTGCGGCTGTAGCTGTGCACGCTATGAGAAATGAATATGCATTGCCAGTGCAGTGAATATTCATTTCTCTTTAGCAGTGGGCGTAGTTTCAGCTGCCAGCTCCTGCCTTCTGTGATCTGTGCTGCTCTGCCGCTTCCCCTCCCCCACCCCGCTGCTCCGCCACTCCCCCTCTCCCACCATCTTATGTTGCAACGACTCATGTATAAGCCAAAGGGGGACATTTTCAGCAGAAAAAAAGTGCTGAAAAACTCGGCTTATACACGAGTATATACGGTATATATGTTTTTACTGAGGCATTGGGATGTAATATTTAGCGGAGTGCAATCCTTTACATCTCATGTGATGGTTGCTTAAAGGGGCATATTTAGATTGATTTAAGACATTGTTGTCACAAGGTGGTGATGCGGGACCAGAGTGGTGATGGGAACAGCTAAAGACAGTGGCTGATGAGTGTAATACTAGGTGCAGGGTACTTGGATTAATAGCATCACTCCAGTAATGAAATAAAAAAAGATGCTTGAATGGTGCTTTGATTTATTATTTTTATACCAATGCCTGCTCTTAGGTGATTTTTGAAAAATCATGGATAGACCCATTAAGCTGGCCATAGATGTGACAATGATAATGAGCACTTAAAAACTATTTAAATTGGAATATTAGTCAAAAAAGGTGCATAGTCAGGACATTTCTCACAATACAATGTGTTTTTTCATGGAAAATAGTTTAAATTCTAGCACAGACACCAAAAGGGCTTTATGCAAAAACTGGACTGCTATTTTTCAGATAGTTCATTATAGAGTGCCTCCTTATATCTTTACAATAATCCACTGGTCACTGTGAGTGATGAATTTCATTAGCTCAGTTCTTACCATATAATAAACAGCAAGAAGCTGCTTTAATAGTAAAGATATAAATTGTAATATTGCAAGTTAAATCTAAGAAGAAATATTAACACTGCTTACAATAAACCATGAAAAATCCCAATCATAGCGGGATTTAATATGCAAATTAAAAGTTGAGATGAGATCAAATATGTTCCCTGGTTCTAGCCACAATTATATGTTTTTGTCTGCCTATTAATATCGCAGTCAATCAGCTGTAGATTCACACACATTTACATTTTAATTGATAGAATAATGGTGCTCCCTGTAAAAATGTTACAGTCCACTGGCCCCAGTTTGATTTATTTAACGTAATAGTTTGAACACTGAAGACTAATCCCTCAGAGGCTCTGAGGCTCTTGGAGAACTGATAGGTATAGTGTGCTTTTAACAAGTGATTCTGTGTATTTATGAAGCAGATGTCAAGTGTAAATTCCACATAAACGCAACTCAGAATTTTGAAAGTGATCTTGGGATTAAAATATAAAGTCCTTGAAAAGAACATGAAAAGTCAAAGAAAAGATTTCCTAAGGCAGACGTAAGAAATCACTTTTCATTTCGCAGTACAAAGCAAATTAAATGGATTTATTGGGAAGTCAACTCTATGAATAGAGCAAACAAAGCAGAAATGATTGCCAAGAAAAGATTTCTAAACAATTATTCATGTTAAATTATATGGCTCTGCTAAACATTATATACTGGGGAAATATGGGCTTTCCACTAGGCAAGAGGGCAAAATGTCTATCGGCCTAAGGACACCTAAAGCGAAGTGTCTGGGATGAATTACATGCACTGTGTATTGGTACTGTAGTTTTAATTGAATACTTAAATGTAGAGTTGAGCGAAACGGGTCGAAAAAATTGAAAAGTCGCAGACTTTCGCCAAAGTCGGGTTTCATGAAACGAAACCCGACCTTAGCGTGAGGTCGGCCACGAGGTCGGCGACTTTAGCGTCAAAGTCGCATTTCAAAAGAAGCTTGAGCGCCCTTTTTGCAGCCAATCAGGAAGAACGGACACTGTGGGCAAAGTGATGACATAGGCAGCGGTCACCACCATCTTGGAGAAGGGCATGCAAGTGATTGGCTTAGTTTGTGGGGTGTCACAGGGGGTATAAAAGGGCGCGGACGCCGACCGCCATGTTAATCATGCTGATCTCAGAATAGGGAGAGCTGCTGCTGATTCTGTAGGGAGAGTGTTAGGCAGGGAAGAAGATACCAAAAACTGATTCTGCTGCTAGCGATTTTGCCTGTACAACACACCAGTCACTGTGCAGTGCAAGAGGAGGCTATATTTTGGTGCATCAGCTCTGTTGGTTATTAGGCTGCCTTTTAAGGCTACCTGGTAGCTGCATTGCTGTGTGCCCACTGCTGAGCAAACTGCTTTTTTCAAAGCAATCCAGATTTTTTTGTTTTGTCCTTGTGAGTTACTGAGCGTTCATTTTTCACACCCCGTACAGCGGTGTACGCTCCTCTCTCAGTACCGTGTAACGGCTGTTATCACGGCCACAGTGAAGCTATCTGTGTGTGACTCTGTAAGGATAAGTCGAGGAGTTGTTCCGTTCTTACAGACCTCCACCTTATAGTTTTGTCTGGTTTTCAAACAGTTTAGTATATTTGCTGTTTGATTACATTCAAAACTATAGAGACAGCGTGTGTCAGTCCGAATACTAAAACACAGAGCTTGACAATTTTACATACACTGGACAGTGGTGTATGTGCATGCTCCTCTCTCAGTACCGTGTAACGGCTGTTATCACGGCCACAGTGAAGCTATCTGTGTGTGACTCTGTAAGGATAAGTTGCATGCTAAGACATTTAACCACCATGCACTTGCCAGCGTGGATGGACTACCAAAACTCACGTACCACATGTGCTACTGCTCCCAAAGAAGGTAGTCAGCAACGCTACATTGTTTCCCCCACTGTAAGTCCACCGGTTAGCACACCACCAGCAGCAAATGTTGAGTTGTCGTCGCAAGGGCAAATCATTCAGGGAATCACACTGTTATTGCAACGAAAGACTGAATCTAGGCTATCAGAAAGAACACCAACTCCATCACCATCATCAACCCTCTCTCAGTCCACCATGTCCACCGCTACTTCCACCATATCCAGCTCTCAAGTCCAGCTCACCCTACCAGAGACTATGAGTAGGACGAAAAAGTACTCATCCTCTCATCCACTGGCTTTGAACACCCACATTGCCAAACTAATCTCATTAGAGATGATGCCCTATCTGTTGGTTGAAAGCGCAGCTTTCCGCGAACTAATGGCCTACGCAGTTCCACGCTATGAACTACCCAGTCACCACTTCTTTTCTCGCAAAGCCATCCCAGCCCTCCACCTTCATGTGAAAGACCGCTTTGTCCATGCACTCAAGCTATCAGTGAGTGGAAAGGTGCACCTCACAACTGATGCATGGTCCAGTAGGCATGGCCAGGGCCGTTACGTGTCCATCACTGCGCACTGGGTTAATGTGGTGGATGCAGGGTCCACAGGGGACAGCGGTGGTGGCACAGTGCTGCCTAGCCCACGGTATAGGAAACAGTTGGCTGTAGGCGTTCGACCCTCCTCCTCCACCAGAAGCGAAAGCTGGTCCACAGAGCGCAGTCGCACGAGCACTGCATCCGCAGTTGACAGTGTTGCAAACGAGGTGTCCCCCTATCGATCAGCTAGTGGAAAGCGTCAGCAGGCTGTGTTGCAGATGATGTGTTTAGGCTACAGACACACCACAGAGGTACTGGCCGACCACTTTCAGCGACAAACTTAGTCATGGCTGGGCAGTCTACATCTTGAGGCAGGCAAGGTAGTTAGTGATAACGGCCGGAATTTTGTGGCAGCCATAGCCCTTTCAAAACTCAGACGCATACGTTGCTTGGCTCACACCTTGAACCTGGTGGTGCAGTGCTTCCTCACTAATTATCCGGATTTAACTGGCCTGCTCCTTAAGGTTCGAAGACTGTGCTCGCATATCCGCCGGTCGCCGGTACACTCCAGTCGTATGCAGAAGCTGCAGCGATCGCTCCACCTTCCCAAGCACCGCCTAATTATCGACGTTGCAACAATGTGGAACTTCACCCTGCACATGGTTGAGCGGCTGTGCGAACAAAGGCAGGCCATAATGCATTTGTGGGAGGATACACGGGCAGGCACTTTGAGGGCAGACATGGAGTTGACAGGTGTGCAGTGGTCGAAGCTGAAAGACCTCTGTAAAGTCCTTCAGTGTTTTGAGGAATGCACACGGCTGGTAAGCGCAGACGACGCCATCATAAGCATGAGCATCCCACTTATGCGTCTGCTCATGCAAACTTTGACGCACATTAAGGAGCAGGCGTCTGCAGCCGAGGTTGATGAGGAGGAAGAGGAGGAGGGAAGACTTGATGACAGTCAGCCATTGTCTGGTCAGGGAACTGTCGTGGATGAGGTGGAGGAAGAAGAGGAAGAGGAGGATGATGATGGGGATGATTATTTAGGGGAGGAGGATGCTTCTCGTGGGGCAATAGAAAATGTTGGCTTTGCAAGGTCTGGTACAGGGTTTGTGCATGACTAGAGGAATGTGGATTTGCCAGAAAGTGCTCCTCCACCCAGCACTCGCAGTGCATCATTGACACCGGGAACATTGGCCCACATGTCAGATTATGCCTCACAGATCCTAAAAAGGGACCCCCGCATTGCCAAAATGAAGAACGATGATGACTACTGGTTGGCCAGCATCCTGGATCCACGCTATAAAGGCAAATTCCAAAATATCATGCCACAAGAGAACCTTGACCTATTATTGGCTAACAAACAAGCTACTCTGGTAAACCGGTTGGTTGAGGCATTCCCAGCACACAACAGCGGTGATGGTTCTCACACGAGCCGTAGGGGCCGGGGGCAACTTGGAAGCGGTGTTGGTGGTGGACATATCAGAAGTGGCGTTGGAGACAGGGGTTTCATGACCATGTTGTGGACTGATTTTTCAAGTCCCGCTCACACGACTGGTAATACTGCATCGATTGAAAGTGACAGGAGACAGCACTTGTCAAGTATGGTTACAAACTTTTCCGCCCATATCGATGTTCTCCCTCACAGGTCATTCCCATTTGACTATTGGGCAGCTAAACTGGACACCTGGCCTGAATTGGCACAATATGCCTTACAGGAGCTCGCATGTCCAGCTGCAAGTGTGCTATCGGAAAGAGTCTTCAGTGCTGCTGGATCAATACTGATAGAAAAAAGGACCCGTCTGTCGACCCAAAATGTGGATGATCTAACCTTCATTAAAATGAAAAATACATGGGTTTCCAAGGATTTTGTCCCACCTTACCCTGATGACACATAGGTTGCCAGAAAAATTGTTTTCTTTGGTCCGCCTGTTTCTGGGACTTGACCAATTTTGCCTTTAGCAGAAGGTGAATGTCCCACATCAACATATGCCATTTTGCAAACCTCCCTAACTGGGCAGCCTCCTCCCCCCAATGGCCGGGGTCACCACCGAGCGCACACAACCGTGCGAGTGCCATTGCCTTGGACAGGTAGGTGGACCGACTCGTGGGCGCAGGCACTGGCACAGGGTCCCTCATAGTGCAATCAAGTGTCTCTGACGGTGGTGGTGCACACCCGCCGTCAGACACACCGCCGTACTATGAGGGGCCCAGTGCCAGTGCCGACGCCCACGAGTGGGCCCCCCTTGCTTGGGCAGAGCCCCAGCATTTGCAATGTTTACCTCTCCCTGCTCCTCCACCGTGTAGTCTGGGCTGTCACATCCATCACTGGGACTGGCACTTCAAATTTGGTGAACTGATAGAAGATGATGGGTAAGATGTAGCTATGCCCTGTCACGCTGGCCGGGATCCTGCTTCGGATGGTCAATGGCTTCCATTTCTTATGGACGTCGACTCATAATGAGATGCAGTGGTGGTTTCTCATCAGCTTTAACAGTTTTCCTACCCACAGACGTGTGATATTCCAGCACACGTTTTTAAATGTGCCCTCCTTCTCATGCCAATCTAATTGAATCGCCTACGGCCTGTGGCTTCTGTGTTTTGCACTCCAAAGTTTCGTGACAGATCATGATAGGCAGTGAGCACCATGTTTACATCTCTCCCTGTGATCAAAATTGGATGGATACGAGTAACGGCGATGTGATCAACGGTACTGCAATACAGCAACACTTTCTTCACAAAGAAAGGTTTTTGCTGTGTCCACACACTAATTAAGTGATGGTCAGCATCGCCTCTGAGAATTGTGACGGAAGTTGTTCCCGTGAATAGTAATTCGTAGATTTCTGCAATCATTAGACTTTAGGTAAATAATTGTATGCATCTAATTTCCTATTGCAGAGAGTCTGTGCTGTCTTACTGAGACAGAAATATAAATGAAGATTTAAAAATACCACCAAAAGTGTATCATGGTGTACGCTTGAAATACATTTCCTTTTTTCTAGTTTTTAGATTGTTGTGTAATCCATGCAGAGAACACGGAGATTTTAAATGTTTAAACTATGCTCTATATACCTGCTATCCAGTGATAATGTACCCTATCTCAACTTTGTACAATCTGGTCTAATCCATACTGGGCCTGAGACCGTCTGAGCCTGCCTCCTGATCGATACACATATGTTTTTATTGTGTAAACTATGCAACATATATACGTGTTATCCGGTGAAACTGTACCCTTTATCAACTTTCTTGAATCTTGTAGAATCCATACTGGGCCTGAGAACGGCTGCAGAGCTGTTAAGCAAGCTACAGCACCTGTGGTTTGGACACGTAATGTTTTGCATTTTTTCTGGAATGGCGGTTAGGCCGAAATCAGGAATTGCTGTTGACCTGCACTTACTGGGAAATCATCGTTCACGGCGAATTATTGGAATCCCAGATTCCCATCACTAACGGTGCTCAGCGGGTTATCTGCACCTGTAAGCGACAAAAGATGGTCCTTTCAGTATAGCATGCATGTAGCCCCGGACATGGAAGGCCATGCTAGCCCTGTTATTGCTCGATCGCGAGTGCCAGAGCCTCGCGTATCCCTCTAGTAAGCTTTACGCGCACCGCAGGGGCATGCCGAAGTCTCGTTCGTTAACGGAATAAAGCTGACAAATCGCTAGCACAACTACAAACGGACATACCACACCACACACACACAATCGACAAAGCTTTCAATGTGTGCATCTTTTTTTGAGGTGGCATGGTTGTGGTTTCCCGGGTGGAGTCCAATTAAGTCGCAGGCTCCACTCCTGGTATTGCCCTTTTGGACATTGCTTTAAGGTTCAGCTTTGCAATCATACTGCCCCCGGAAAGCAAACACTTTGGCTTCATGGACGCTGTTTGGAGGTTCATGGGAATAACGCCGCCCGATCGCCAGTTGCCATAATTTATTGGTGGGAAGTATGACGGTATATGATCATGTTCATTTTCAGATTTTGTTTTTCTGGGTTTGGTTTTTACATTTTTAGTCCAGACTTTCTTGACTTCATAAGGGCATGACAAGCCTAGATCTTTGCCTCCTCCACCTCCTCCTTTTCCTCCTCCACCTCTTTTGTAAATGTAGTTGCCCTTTTCCATATGTTATTTTTGGCTTCTGAGCATTTTGTCAGCTTTGGGACACCTTTTAAGGTGTTTTGTAATTGTTTTGTATGTGTTAGTATGTGTTTGTGTTTGCCTGCCATTGTTTTCAGTGTGGTTCGACGAACATTCGACGAACTTGCCTCCTGTGCGACGAACCAAAACACTAGCGGGGTGGCTCAACACTACTCATGATATATAGACGTACATTGTTAATGTTTAAACTATACTATATATACCTGCTATCTGATGATACTGTACACTTTGTCTACTTTTTATATTCTTGTCTAATCCATACTGAGCCTGGGAGTGTCTCTGTGTGACTGATGGAATATATATGGAGATTGACAATTATCCTTTGACTGAATAGAGCTGTACGCTTCTGATACAGTACCATATATGTGATGTTATTTTGTGTCTATTTTGTGCTAAATTTGGAAGTTTGGTGGAAGAGGCCGCAGACGTGGGCATTGGGGGGGCCATCTGGTGCTGATGGTGGTGGTGCATCTGCTGGTAGTGGCAAAAGCACAATAGCAGCTAAGGCAGGAGGTGTTGAGTCTGCGTCATGGTCTGTCTATGGAACGCCTGGAAGGCTACCTTTTCTGGGAGTAGGTTAACCGTTTTTAAAGCTGGAGCATGAGGAACTGGTTTGGGCTTACATTGCCGAAACAGACTCCAGCAAATATGCCCTCCTCTTCTGAAGTTTCAAAAAATGCAAGCACTGAATCGTCGAGTGCTGGCTCCTGGTCAGGAAGAACCCCTTTCCTTGTCTCCTGCACCCCCACCCAAAGTGAATGATGCTGCAGGCCACACTTCACATTAGTCCATGTAGCTCTTTCTATCATACCATGCATGGGTTATCAAGTCAAATCGTGAATTCCCCAGTCCAAGATGAATCTGACATGGAGTGTGGGTGGCCAGGCAGGGCAGTGGGGTTAATCGGTACCGGGCGGTGTCTCCCTGGGATGTGTCACAGTGGTGGTGACCCGTTCCGTGGCCCTGGGCGTCCATGCAAAGGGGTGAATTACGTTTATAGGTGAATGATACGTGACGCCACCTGTGGTTTCTGAGTAGATTGACCAGCGCTGCAGTGGCGCTTCTCTGGGACAGAAGTTGTGGTGCAGCTAAGATGTAGAAGCCCTGCACAGGTATGGCCATTGTCGCAGGGCACATGAAAGAGTTGGTAGAAGGTGTGCAGTGCAGGATGTAGCAGAGCCGTGCGCCAGGTGCAGGAGAAAGAGGACAGACACAGTCGTGCAGTTCCTTTACCTGTACTTGGTAAGTGCCGTCCAGGACCCAGAGTACAGATGGAGGAGTTGGTCAGCCTGGAAGCCAATTTGGAATTCTCTCTCTGCAGATAGGTAGTGTGGCCTCCGTTCTAGCACTTATCTGAGGTACTCGCAGTGCTGAGTTCAATGAAGTTCCCCCTGTTGACTCTCTCGGAACTTTCTCGTATGGCAGGCAGCCGTAGCCTTTTCCTTCTGGCTCCCACACGTCGCTGCTGGGGCCTCCGAGCCTTAGTTGAGTACAGAGCATTTACAGCTCCTACTTCCTCCGGTTTCTGCTGCAGGAACGTCAGTGTCCCTACAAACTCGGAGACCGGAATCCGGACCATGCACTCAAGCTAGGAGTGAGCCTTAACTCTGCTCATCCTCCAGCTCCCCTTCTCACATCCACACACTTCCCCTTCCCTTCACAGACTGCCCTAACTTACCTCCTCCCGACCACAGACAGCAGCTTCTCAGCAGTCAGGTTCAGAGGTCTCCCTGCTGGCCTGGAGTGGGAAATGTGTTGTGTGTTGGTTTAACTGCTAGAGAGATCCTTCGTTGCTCCCAAGCATGACATCACACTCGCTAGGAGGAAGGTAATGCCACTGTGGTGACCGTACTCCTGGGGGCGCCACAAGTGCACTGAGGCCCAGCCACTGCTAGATGATTCTGCTGGTACATTGACCCAGACCACTACATTCCCCTCGCACTCTACATAGCCTGAATGTGACCCAGATGAAACTCAGGTTACCCTTCCCATATACTGTACCACCTTACACGGTGACAAAAAGGAAGGTGCAGCTGAAAGTGCAGGTTCAGCCCACCCGCCGTCAGACACACCGCCATACTATGAGGGTCCCTGTGCCAGTGCCGTCGCCAACAAGTGGGCCCCCCCTGCTTGCTCTGGATCACAGCACTTGCAAAGTTGAAATACTTACCTCTCCCTGCTCCACCGCCATGATGTCTTCCGCGTTTGCCGACAGTGACATTCTGATCAGAGAGCGCAATGACATCACGTCTGTACGCCCAGACTAGTACAGGGATTCCCTAGCAAAGAGACTTATTTGAGGAGACTTATTTAATTGTTTTCAATGTTGGGACAGCAATTTTTGGGGAGCACTATACTCTGGAGAATGATATATGGGGCCCACCATAAACTGGAGCATTCCAAAGGTGGACATCAGACACTGGAGCAGCATTTACAGGGCCCATTATACACTAGAGCATTAGAAATGGGGCCCATTATATATAGAGCATTATTTGGGCCCATAAGACAGTGCAGCTTCATCCATGGGGACCAACATATACTGTAACATTATGTGGAGCTCATCATATACTGTTTCAAACATTATATGGGACCAATGATTCTGTATGGTGAAATATATGGGCCTCATTACTCTGTATAGCGCACTATGTGGTGGCCATAATACTGTATGGAGTAAGAAAATGTCCGTTTTTCGAGCTATTGGAGAATGTAAAATGCATATCAGTCATGAGATGTAAAAAGCGAAGTATTTTTCATTGTACTATACCGCTATTTCTCTGCCGTATTGGAGCATCATGAGTTGTGGTATGTGTTAAAGGGGCGCTCTTTGGCCCAGGGCACATGAAAACCTGGAGCCAGCCCTACCCCCCCACAAATTTAGCCAAATAACCCCCATTTTTCAGTGTGTAACTAGTATTATGAAGTAAATTAAGGTTGAAAAGCTTCAGTAATAAGATTTGATGTTTTTGGCATTCAAAAGGGCACTGTAGGTGTGTTTCCTGGCCTCCACTCCCTGCCGACTTTGCTTCCCCATTGACTTGCATTGGGTTTCGTGTTTCAGTCGGCCTTCGACTTTTCACAAAAATCGGCCGATTTCGTTCTACCCGACTTTTGCGAAAGTCGGGTTTCATGAAACCCGACTCGACCCAAAAAAAGGCAAAGTCGCTCAACTCTACTTATATGTACTTTATGTAGGTGTAATAAGTAGGTACTGGGATGCAGTAACACAAATGATGCAGAGCAGGGATTAACTATATTTAATTATCCAACTGCAATAAACTCCTCACAGACAGATAGCAGGGTTAAAGGGGTACAAAAACTAAACTGAATAACGTATGTTAAACTAGACAGTTTTTTGATAACAGTTCACTTATCGTGGCTCCACAGTCCGTCACTCTCTGAAGGTCCCGTTGGTAGTAGAATGCTGAAGGCGGTCAGTACATCATCTTCAGGCGTCCCCACCCAAAACATGGTCCTGCTTCTGGCATCAGCAGGCGTTCTCCGGTTTTTCCTGCTGAGCCCCTAGTCCATGTAACTGCGGAGCAATGGGATCAAGCTCTCTGCAAGGTTTCACTCAGCGTGTGTCTCTCTGGGTAGCAGCCATCACCCAAATGGCTGCGCTTCAATGCTCTGCCAGGCGTGCGCCTCTCTGGATGTCAGCCGACACACGAACATCTGTACCTCAATGCTCTATCCATCGCACACTCCCCTGTGCACCTGCCGGTATGAGTGAGTCTCTCACACTGCCACCCCATCTCTGCCCACTGCGGCCTATCGCTCTTCTCACTGCAGCTGTGATCTGGACCTGCTAAGCGTTCTTGCGGGAATCTCTACTCTGTTCCCGTGCAGCCCCTTTTAGCTTACTGACCCTGGCCACGCCCCCTTAACCCAGGCTACCGACTAGCTACAGCTGCAATTGCATTCCCTCCAGCAACAGGAGGTGCAGCCTCAGCAGTTCCGGACCTGGCACTTCAGCAGCCTGGTCTCAATCTAAGTAAGAACAAAACCGTTGGCACAACCCTGAGAATTGTGGGTGGTGCCCAAGTAGGATCCCAATCCGTGAACTAAATATATATAAACTTGGCACACACCAAAGGTTTCTGATGCAGAAAGGTGATTTTTAATTATACAACAGTACATACATACACAGACGTTTCGGTCTAGGACCTTCATCAATGTACGATATATTGTACTGTGAGATTCTTAGTGACTGGGCTTTGTGAGATAGACCAATCCTGTGAGGAGGCACATGAAGCCGTCCCACTGCGTAGTGGTTTGTGGAGTGTGGACGCAGTATCCACCACGAATCCCAAGTCCCACTTGGGATTCGCGGTGGATACTGCGTCCACACTCCACAAACCACTACGCAGTGGGACGGCTTCATGTGCCTCCTCACAGGATTGGTCTATCTCACAAAGCCCAGTCACTAAGAATCTCACAGTACAATATATCGTACATTGATGAAGGTCCTAGACCGAAACGTCTGTGTATGTATGTACTGTTGTATAATTAAAAATCACCTTTCTGCATCAGAAACCTTTGGTGTGTGCCAAGTTTATATATATTTGGTCTCAATCTAAGTCTGAGATCCAAAACGAAGCTCTCATAGACTTGTATTGAAAAGTGACCTCCGGTTCGCTTCAGCAAGCGCTGGAGCAATCCGGCAGGTCACAAACTGCTGGAGACCATCCAAAGCAGTGCCAATAAAAGATGAAGACAAAGGCAGGTAAGTATGAGAGTAGCGGCAGGGAACTTATGTTAGTAGCACCTACCCAGCACTGGAATAAAAACAAACTGCTGAAGTGGTGCTTTAAAGGTAAATGCCTTGCCCCATGTTTGACTTTTCAAGGGATTGTATGTCCACAGTACATAACATCTGATAAAGACAGGTCCCATACACGCCCAGCTCTAGAGACAGATCCCATACGCGCACAGCTCTTGCAATTCAATTGTAATAGATTTGTGAATATTTTAATAATTTTAAGAACTTCAAGTGCACAGCCACTGCCCACCTCTTTATTCTCATTCACAGAAAAAAATAAATATATATATATATATATATATATATATATATATACATATGTTCTGCAGATAATTTGGGTCCCAGCTGCATATATTTAAAGTCTAGCATATTGTTTCAATATGTCATAAATGTGTAATTTGGGAATGGCATCATGATCATGAATCACTAAACTGGGTCAGAGTTAAAAGTCATGGTTCAGTGATATAAGTTTATAACAATATAGTGCAGAAGGACAGATTTCTAGTCACAATAATCTAAAATTAGTATCACAAATATAGAATCATAGAAAGGTTAGAATCAGTCCTAAATTCCAATACAGACTTCTAAATTCTGCTAAAGGCAGCTGGTTGCTTAGATTTTGAGACTGTTTGGCAGAGCTTATGATTGGTGCCCAGAGGAAATGACATAGATAACAAACCCATGATTAAGTATAATGACACAAATCACAAAGTAATATATCATGGTGCTTCCTTTAAAAAAAGATAACAGGATATACGTTTTAATGTTCCCCAACAGACTTACATGTCCCAGATACCTAGTTTATTCACAAATTTCCCGAGCTGATGAGCATTCTCGACAAGTTGTGAAAAAAAGTCCATTTTAGTTGATAGACATAAATCAAAATGTATGTTTGCCTTGTTTATTCAGCAGTAAGTGTTCCATATTCTATGCAAAGCTTTATTTGTTGGTTTTTTCCTGCTCAAATTAAATTATGTGTTATTTAACTAGCATCTGCAATGGAGTGTAAAATGAATCTAGGATTGTATTTATTGTGGAAAGATTGCTTGGGCTAAAGACTTTTAGCTTTTAAAATGGCAGTAAGTTGTCTTTATGTTGTGTTTATGTTGTAGCCATTATTAATAGTTCTCTCAGGAATTGCGCTCTACGAAATTAGCAATAAAATTCGGATTCATATACTGAGCTGCTGACTCTAAGATCGTGCAGATATTTTCTTTCATTTTAGATATTTCACGATTAGTGTAAGGACAGATTTCAGCATCAGTGTGGGGTCACCTCTGTTAAGGTACTGTCACACTTAGCGATGTACCAGCGATCCCGACCAGCGATATGACGCGGTCAGGATCGCTGGTACATCGCTAAGTGGTCGCTAGTGAGCTGCCACACAGGCAGATCTCACCAGCGACATCGCAGGGGTCGGGGGTCGCTACTTACCTGTCACACTAGGCGATCCTGCGTCCTCCCGCCTGGCTCCACGCTCGTTGCTTGTCTCTCCACAGGAAGCCCAGCAGGAAGCTGACGACGAGAAGCGGTCCTGAACGTTCTCGCGCGATCAGCGATAACCAGTGGGGGAGCGGGTCGTAGGTAAGTATCAGACACAGCGATGTCGCTAGCAATATCGCTATAACGTCACAAGTTATAGCGATATTGCTAGCGATATCTCTTAGTGTGACAGTACCTTTAGAGCTGGGAACCCACTTATGCCAACTGTGAGGAAATGGGGACTAATCAACTCCAAGCAAGGAGAGCATTTAACTTCTTCTTGTAGGCTGCAGTTGGTTTATGTTTTCTTTTAAGACCAAGTATCATATTGTAAAACATATAGTATCAGCATCAAAACACATTTTCTCTGCTAAAAGTGATGTTTTAACTATTAATACTAATGTTGATATTTCTTTACAAGTGAATCCTATGGAACAAAAATTGAAGTTGCAAATTGGAAACTTCTGACGTGTACAAAACATTTTTTTCATTTTGATACAATTCCCATTTATCTGTACCAAACCACTCTATTTATACTTGACATCCAAAATATTGGCCCTGTTTGAAAAACTGTCATTCTAGCCAATAATATATTTAAAGTAGAGATGAGGGAATCGAGTTAATGTGAATCAAAGTTGATGTTTTAGAATCGAAAATATTTGGATGAAATGGTGATTTGATTTGCATAAATATCCAAAAAAATGACTGCTTACATTTTCATATTGCAGAAGAATGCCTCAGTCACAGAAAACTCATATGACTTCAAGCAGGATTACACAGGCTTCCTGTCATAGCGTGTAAAAAAGCCAATGCAGGGAATTCATCAGCCATATACTGAGAGGGCATCAAAACTTTCAGCTCAGCCATCTATATATATAATTGATAGTTGGGACTTCCTGAAGCTGTCCCCGAATCACATAAGGCACCGCAGCAGTGTCACTTGCGCAAGCGCAGTTCATGGCCCTGCGGCCACAAACTGCGCCTGCGCAAGTGACAGATATACGTCATCGCTATTCCCAGTAAGGCTGTGTGCACACGTTGCAGTCTTATTGTGGATCCACAGTGGAACATCCGCTGTGTATCTGCAATAAATCCGCAAGTGTGTATCAAAATAATGTTAACTAGTGTTGAGCTTTCCGATACCGCAAGTATCCGGTATCGGCCGATATTAGCTGTATCGGAATTCCGATACCGACTTCCGATACTTTTTTCATATCGGATACCGGAATCGGAAGTTCCCATAATGCTATCAGCCCGCTCGCTTTGATTCAGCCAATGGGATTCCTCAGAAGTGTGGGCACATCCTGTTAGGCATGTAAACATGTTAACTATTGGCATGGCTGTGATTGGCTGCTGAAATGATGTCATGATGCACTATAAAAGCCACTGCCGCCGCCATTTCTGGTCACTCTGCTGTGAATTCAGTTAGGGACAGGCTGCTGCTGAAGACTGTGAGGGACAGTTAGAAATAGCGATTCTAACAATATTGTGCTTTACCCAGGCTACATAAACCACCACTGTAGCTTGCTTTTCCCTAGCAGCAGTGTTCACAGCTGTCTGCAAGGGCTGTGTGAGTGCAGCTCACGCTGTGGAGTGGGTCCTGCAGCCACGTCTGGTTGTAGGCCGCCCAGCGTGCCTCACTGCTGCCTCATACATATTTTTCTTTTTGAGCTGCTTATTTAAAAAAAATTCTATCTAGTGTGCTTCCATCCGTATCCATATACGTTGGTTGCAAACACTAGTAGTAGACAGCGGAGCCTTTCTGCAGCCTTTCAGTGCTAGTGCCCACTTAGCTGCACTGTTCACAGCTGTCTGAGAGGTCTCTGACTGTGTGTGAGTGCAGCTCACGCTGAGTAGTGTGTCCTGCAGCTACAACTGGTTGTAGGCCGCTCAGCGTGCCACTGCCTCACACATTTTTCCTTTATTGCAGCTCATTTTTTCTCCTATTAGTGTACATCCATCCGTATTCATATACGGTGGTTGCAAACACTCTAGGAGTACACAGCGGAGCCTTTCTGCAGCCTGTCAGTGCTAGTGCCCACTTAGCTGCACTGTTCACGGCTGTCTGAGATGTCTCTGACTGTGTGTGAGTGCAGCTCACGCTGAGTAGTGTGTCCTGCAGCTACGTCTGGTTGTAGGTTGCTCAGCGTGCGTCACTGCCTCACACATATATTTCTTTAATTGCAGCTCATTTTTTCTTCTCCTATTAGTGTGCATCCATCCATATCCATCTACATTGGTTGGTTGCAAACACTATATAGGAGTAGATAGAGGAGCCTTTTTTCTGGCTTGTGCCCTTCAGCTGCAGCCAGATTAGTATTTCCCAATTTTTTTGGAGCCTCATCTTTTGCATTGTAGGTTACCTGCCTGCATTGTAATAGCTCCAGAAAGTTGGTGATACTCTGACTTTCAAATCTTTGGTCACATCCTTTTAGTTTCCCCCCCAAAAAAAAAACAACAAAGTTCACCAAACACTACATTTGAAAGTTGTGTAGGACACGTTATCTCCTATTAAAGTGTAGTTGACACACACACTTCATAAAATTAGTGTTTCTTATACCTGTAACCAGCTGTTCAGGAATAAGCACACTAAGGCCCCCCTTTGTACTTTTCTGCCTATCTTTCTCAGTCTAGCAAGATGAAGAAGGCAGGGAGTAAGGCACGTGGCCGTGGGTGTGGAGTTTCAGCAGGGAGAGGACGTGGGGATTCTGCAGGGAGAGGACGTGGGGATTCTGTGCCTGCTGTTGGCACCAGTGAGTCAGCATCCCCCAGTTTTAGCAGGCAACAGTCCTTTATGCACAGCTTTGTAGGACCTCACCGTACCCCACTGCTGCGGGAGGAACAAATTGAAGCCGTTGTGGGATGGATGGCAGCTAACGCATCGACTTCAATTACTTCCACATCCTCTCAGGGCCAGAGCACCGAAGAGCAACCATCTGTCTCTTCACCACCAGCCAAAGTGCCCAGGCAGTCAGAGACCCCTGGACAGGAGCCATCACAGTCTCTACTTCTGTTCTCGGAATCTGTTGGTTTGGAAAGAGGGGGCCAGCCAAGCAGCATTCCAGAATGTGAAGAAGAGGGAGTATGCAGTGATGCGCAACTTCTTTGTCCCTCTGAATCTGAAGAGGCGGGTGGGCCAGTGCCTATGGTCAGCACACCTCAGTACGCATCAGATGATGATGAGACTCAGTTACCACTTTCTGGTGCGTACGGTGCTGGCGAGACAACCCAGGAGAAGCAGGTGTTTGAAGAGGGGAGTGTAGATGATGAGGTCCTTGACCCATCATGGCGTGAGGAACAGGAAGGTGGTGGGAGCAGCTCTGAGGAAGAGATTCCCCGAACGGCCAAAACCGGAGGGAGAGGGAGGGGGCAGACTTGGTTTCCTGTAGCCTCCACTTTGGTACCCGTTAGGAGCATTCCACTTTCAAAAGGCAAAAAGGGCGCTCCCAAGACTTGCAGTGCGTGGTCCTTTTTTGACAGTTGCAGATGACATTTGCTTTGTCAAATGCAAGCTGTGTCATCAGAGAGTCAAAAGAGGGAAAAATGTCAGCAACCTCAATACCACTAATATGTGGAAACATGTACGGACCAAGCACGAGCTGGAGTTACACAGACACACTGAAGACGTAGGCCAACGTACAGCACCACCTACCACCTCTTCAGCTCGTGTTGGGGCCTCTTCCTCCAGCTCACACACAGCTGGTTCGGCTTCCTCACAGGATCGCCAAGGAAGAACCTCTGGCACTGTTGTCCGGAGACCCTGTGACATTCCACCCACAGCACTACGTTCCAAGTCATCCTCACACACCAAGGCCACTCGGCAGCCATTGGTAGCACAGGCATGGGAGAAAAGGCAGCCATACTCGGCAAACCATCCCTGAGCACAGGCTCTGAATGCTGGCATTGCCAAACTACTGGCCCTTGAAATGCTGTCATTCAGGCTGGTGGAGACTGACACCTTCCGGGACTTCATGGCATTGGCAGTCCCACAATACACTGTGCCCAGCCGCTTTTATTTCAGCAGGCGAGCTGTCCCTGCCCTGCAGAAACATGTGGAGGCAAACATAAAACATGCTCTACTAAACGCCGTCAGTAGCAAGGTCCACCTGACCAGCGATGCGTGGACCAGTAATCATGGACAGGGACGATACCTTTCCCTCACTGCCCATTGGGTCAATGTTGTGGAGCCGGGTACAGATCTGGAGAGTGGCGCTCTATGTGTTCTGCTAACTCCACGGATTGCAGGAATCCAGGCTGTACACATTGACTCCTCCTCCTACTCCAGTTCCTCTGAAACAGCGCAGCAGGAGCCTGTTACGACCGATATGAGCACAGCCGTGGCCAAACGTCAACAGGCCGTACTGAAATTAATTTCATTGGGGAATCGAAGCCACACAGCGCAGGAGCTCTGGAATGCCATCAAGCAGGAGAGCGACGTGTGGTTTCTGCCAGCGAATCTCCAGCCGGGCTTGGTAGTGTGTGACAATGGCCGAAATCTGGTGGCAGCTCTTGGCCTTGGCAACCTCACTCACATCCCATGTCTGGCACATGTGCTCAACTTGGTCGTGCAGAGCTTTCTGAGGGACTATCCGGATCTTGATGCACTGCTGCACAAGGTCTGCATAGAGTGCGCTCACTTGCGGCGTTCCAGCACGGCAAGATCACGCCTTGCTGCTCTGCAGCGCCGATTACGCCTTCCGGAACATCGCATCATATGTGACATACCCACCAGGTGGAATTCAACGTTACATATGTTGGAGTGTTTGTGTGAGCAGCAGGCAGCAGTCATGGAGTACCAGCTGCATCAGGCGCAAACAAGTCGCAATGTGCGCCGATCACACTTCAGCACCACTGAGTGGGCCTCTATGAAGGACATCTGCTTCGTTTTGCGTACCTTCGATGATTCCACATGGATGGCGAGTGCAGATGATGCATGCTTCAAAAAACACTGCAAGCACTAAGGGATGAGGTTTTGGAAGAGGTGGAGGATGAGGAGTCCCAAATGCCATCTGCTTCTGGACAGTGAGCGCTACGTGCTTCCTCACAAAGGCCTAGGCAGGGGACACTTTGTGAGGAGGATGAGGAGGAGTCGATGGAGGAGTAAGACATCTCTCCACAGGAGGGAGGTACACAAAGCTCTAGTCAGTATGTACAGCGAGGGTGGGGTGATGCAGAGCAGGCAGAGATCACGCCTCAAGCAGGGGACAGTGGTTCTTTGGCAGTTGGGAGTGTGCAGCACATGGTTGACTTCATGCTGCAGTGCCTGAGAAACGACCGCCGCATCGCCCACATTCTCTACACGGCTGATTATTGGGTGTACACCCTCCTAGATCCTCGCTACCGGGACAACTTGCAAACCCTCATACCAACGTTGAACTGGGAGCGTAAACTGCGGGAGTACCAAGACACACTGGTGCAGGCCATCATGTTTTCCAATCCACCCGACAGCAGTGGTGCTAGTGCTTTACAAAGCACCTCTGTGCGTTGACCCAGTGGAGGAAACTCTGCACAAAGAGGGAGCAGAGGCAGCGCCTCAGCACAAGGCAAGACCACTATGGCCGAAATGTGGCAAAGTTTTGTATGTCCGCCACAATTGTCTACACCATCACTGACGGCTCCAGTCAGCAGGAAGCAACGATTCCGTCAGATGGTGACAGACTACATGTCTTGCCCTGTGAGTGTACTCCCAGATGGCTCTTCCCCCTTCAAGTTTTGGGTCTCTAAGCTGGATACATGGCCAGAGCTTAGCCAGTATGCATTGGAGGTGCTGGCTTGCCCTGCTGCCAGTGTATTATCGGAACGCGTCTTTAGTGCCGTAGGTGGTGTACTAACAGACCGTTGCACGCGACTTTCTTCCGATAACGTCGACCGGCTTACTTTTCTGAAAATAAACAAGGCCTGGATCTCCCCAGAATTTGCCAGTCCTCTTCCCGACTAAATAATTGGTTGGCAACTGTATCCGGGTCTCCTGTTGTGTTCATGTTTCTACCACCAGAACTATAATCCCTGGGCTTCAACACAGCCAGTTGTTGCTCAGATGTGTCATCTACACAGAGAAAAACACTAGCTCCTGTGTTAGTGGGGTTCATTAACACCAGCTGCTCCCCTGCTGTGTTGTCGGCAAAGTCTCCTGCTCCATCCACATTCAAACTACTACTGATTTTTAACACTGCTCCACTTAGGCCTCTGGCTCCACTGTCTCTAGTATTTCCCCTGGCCTCCAACCCCGCCAGTGACAGCTCTTAAGTGGCGTATGCATAATCCACACTTGTTCCAGTGTTACTTGGCCTCAGTCACGTCAGTTGATCCCCTGATGTGTGTCCGGCAAGGTCTCCTGCTCTGTCCACTTTCCCATTACTAGTAGTGTGAATGAGGACAGAGCAGGAGACCTTGCCGGACACACATCAGGGGATCAACTGACGGGACTGAGCCCAAGTAACACAGGAGCAAGTGTGGATTGTGCTGATGCCAGTTCAGAGCTGTCACTGGCGGGGTTGGAGGCCAGGGGAAATACTAAAGACAGTGGAGCCGGAGGCCATAGTGGAGCACGGTTACAATCAGTTGTAGTCTACTACCTCTATAAAACGTGCTGCAAGTTGGCCTCAGCCAGCTCCATGCCTCATCCTGGGCTCCAACAACGTCAGTTGGTGTTCAGAAGTGCCGTCTTCACAGAGAAAAACACACTAGCTCCTGTGTTAGTGGGGTCAGTAGTGCCAGCTGTTCCCCTGCTGTGTAGACGGCAAAGTCTCCTGCTGCCTCCACATGCCAACACCATCAGGCCTCAGCCTGCTCCATGCCTCATCCTGGGCTCCAACAACGTCAGTTGGTGTTCAGAAGTGCCATCTTCACAGAGAAAACACACTAGCTCCTGTGCTAGTGGGGTTCAGTAACGTCAGCTGTTCCCCTGCTGTATGGACGGCAATGTCTCCTGCTGCCTCCACATTCAAAAAACAGCAGGCCTCAGCCTGCTCCATGCCTCATCCTGGGCTCCAACAATGCCAGTTGGTGTTCAGAAGTGCCGTCTTCACAGAGAAAAACACACTAGCTCCTATGTTAGTGGGGTTTAGTAACGTCAGCTGTTCCCCTGCTGTGTGGACGGCAATGTCTCCTACTGCCTCCACATTCAAAAAACAGCAGGCTTCAGCCTGCTCCATGCTTGATCCTGGGCTCCAACAACGCCAGTTGGTGTTCAGAAGTGCCGTCTCCGCAGAGAAAAACACACTAGCTCCCGTTTCAGGGGGGTTCAGTGATGCCAGCTGTTCCCCTGCTGTGTAGACGGCAAAGTCTCCTGCTGCCTCCACATGCAAACTACTACAGATTTGTAACTTTGGTCAACTTAGGCCTCTGGCTCCACTGTCTCTAGTATTTCCCCTGGCCAACAACCATGCCAGTTACAGCTGTGAAGTGGCGTCTGCACAATCCACACTTGTTCCTGAGTTACTGTGGCTCAGTCCCGTCAGTTGATCCCCTGATGTGTGTCCGGCAAGGTCTCCTGCTCTGTCCACATTCACATTACTAGTAGTGTGAATGAGGACTGAGCAGGAGAGCTTGCCAGACACACATCAGGAGATCAACAGACGGGACTGAGCCACAGTTACACAGGAACAAGTGTGGATTGTGCAGACGCCACTTCACAGCTGTAACTGGCGGGGTTGTTGGCCTGGGGAAATACTAGAGACAGTGGAGCCGGAGGCCATAGTGGAGCACGGTGACAATCAGTAGTAGTCTACAACCTCTATAAAACCAGCTGCAAGTTGTACTCCACCTGCTGCATGCTTCATCCTGGGCTACAACACAGCCAGTTGTAGCCTGGAAGTGCCATCCGCACAGATAGAAACACTCGCTCCTGTGTTAGTGGGGTTCAGTAACGCCAGCTGTTCCCCTGCTGTGTGGACGGCAAAGTCTCCAGCTGCATCCCAACTCACACTACAACGCTTTTTCTCCTCGCTCCAAGTAGGCCTCAGCCTGCTCTGAGCATTGATCCTGGGCTACAACACAGCCAGTTGTAGCCTGGATGTGCCGTCCGCACAGATAGAAACACTCGCTCCTGTGTTAGTGGGGTTCAGTAACGCCAGCTGTTCCCCTGCTGTGTGGACGGCAAAGTCTCCAGCTGCCTCCAAACTCACACTACAACGCTTTTTCTCCTCGGTCCACGTAGGCCTCAGCCTGCTCTGAGCATTGATCCTGGGCTTCAACACAGCCAGTTGTAGCTTGGAAGTGCCATCCGCACAGATAGAAACACTCGCTCCTGTGTCTGTGGGGTTCAGTAACGCCAGCTGTTCCCCTGCTGTGCGGATGGCAAAGTCTTCTGCTGCCTCCAACATCACACTACATGTTATTTTCCACTTGCTCCAAGTAGGCCTCAGCCTGCTCGGAGCATTGATCCTGGGCTTCAACACAGCCAGTTGTAGCTTGGAAGTGCCGTCCACACAGATAGAAACACTCGCTCCTGTGTCTGTGGGGTTCAGTAACGCCAGCTCTTCCCCTGCTGTGTGGATGGCAAAGTCTCCTGCTGCCTCCAACATCACACTACTACTGACTTTTAACCGTGGTCCACTTAGGCCCCTAGCTGTACTCTCTCTAGTATTTCCCCTGGCCTCCAACCCCGCCAGTCGCTGCTCTGATGTGCCGTCTGCAAAATCCACACTTGTTCCTGTGTTACTGGGGCTCAGTCACATCAGTTGATCCCCTGTGGTGTGTCCGGCAATGTCTCCTGCTCTGTCCCCATTCCCATTAATAGTTGTGGGAATGTGGACAGAGCAGGACACCTTGCCGGACACACATCAGGGGATCAACTGACGTGACTGAGCCCCAGTAACTCAGGAACAAGTGTGGATTGTGCAGACAACTCTGCAGAGCAGCAACTGCCGTGGTTGGAGGCCAGGGGAAATACTAGAGACAGTAGAGCCAGAGGCCAAAGTGGATCACGGTTGTTGTGTACAACCAATATAAAACTCGCTCCAAGTTGGCCTCAGCCTGCTGCCTGATTGACCCCTGGGCTTCAACATCGCAGGCTGCTGCTCAGAAGTGTGTTTGCCACTGGTACTCCCTCCTGCCCAGCCGGGTTCCAGCACCGTCAGCTGGTTCTCAGCAGTGCCTTTGGCCTAGGTGCCTCCTTCTTGGTATCTGAGTTCCAGCAACGTCTGCTGGTCCTTGGTAGTGCTTTGGAGCACAGGTACCTCCTGCTTAGAAACCGTGTTCTAGCACCGTCAGCTGGTCCACGGTTGTCCCATTGGCTTTTGTTCCTTCTGCTGCCCCTCCGGGTTCCAGCACCATCAGCTGGTTCTCGGTAGTTCCATTGACTCTTGTAGCTAATGCTACCCATCCGGGTCCCAGCACCGTCAGCTGGTTCTCGGAAGTGTCTTTGGCACGGGCACTCCCTCCTGCCCAGCCTGGTTCCAGCACGCCTGCTGTTTCCGGGTAGTGTCAACGTCACTTTGCCACTGATACGTTGTCCTGTCGTGTTGCGGTCGGGTTAGCCGAGTCTAGGGTGCCTGCAGTTTCGGTGCTTCCTATGTTCGCTGCGTGTTCTGGTAATAAAGGCTGGTTCCGTAGTGCCAATAGGACAAGCACCCCCTGTAGGACTGTGGGTTTCGGTAACTGCGGCCGGCTCACGGCCTTGCAACTTTGTTTTTTTCCTGGGTACCTTCTGCTACCCATCCGGGTTCCAGCACCATCAGCTGGTTCTTGGCAGAGCCTTTGGCCTAGGTGCCTCCTTCTTGGTATCCGAGTTCCAGCAATGTCTGCTGGTCCTTGGTAGTGCTTTGGAGCAAAGGTACCTCCTGCTTAGTAACCGTGTTCCAGCAATGTCAGCTGGTCCACAGTTGTGCCATTGGCTCTTGTTCATTCTGCTGCCCCTCCGGGTTCCAGTACCATCAGCTGGTTCTCGGCAGTTCCTCAGCCTTCTTGTACCTTCTGCTACTTTTCCAAGTTCAAGCTTGTGGAAATGGTTTTTGATTCTCACTCTGGATCTCCCTGACAATGACCCTGAAGACGATGACCCTGAAGACCACACAGAAGAATACCTAAAAGATGACCCTGAAGAAGATGACCAAGAGGACAAAGAACAGGAAGACAACCACCAAGATGCAGAACAACAAGAGACAGAAGACCAAGAAGCATAAAAACCAAAAGCAGAAGAACATGAAGAATAAGACTAACAATCAGAGCAAATGATATTATCTAATTTATAAGCAGAAGAAGACTAAGCAGTGTATGGGGGTGAGTCCGTTCCTCCTCGTGGTGCCCCTGGAAAATGGCTGCTGCTGCAGGCCAAACTGAACGCGGACAAATCCTGTTGTAAATCTTTTGTGACAGGCTGAACGGAAGGTGTAATCTTCAAACTTTTATAGATAACAACTACAGAAATGCCTGTCACAAATAAGAATATGATGAAGAAGAATAGGAAGAAGTTGAAGAAGTAGAATATGAAGAAGAATAAAAGAAGAAGAATAAAAGAAGAAGAATAAAAGAATAATAATAATAATAATCTTTATTTTCATATAGCGCTAACATATTCCGCAGCGCTTTACAATTTGCACACATTTTTCATCACTGTCCCCGATGGGGCTCACAATCTGAATTCCCTATCAGTATGTCTTTGGAGTGTGGGAGGAAACCGGAGTACCCGGAGGAAACCCACGCAAACACGGGGAGAACATACAAACTCCTTGCAGATGTTGTCCTTGGTGGGATTCGAACCCAGGACCCCAGCGCTGAGAAGAAGAAGAAGAAGAAGAAGAAGAAGAAGAAGATAGTGAAACATACATATCTGACAAAAAAATAAAGACTTTAACATATTCAATATCTTTGTAACTACGAACGTCTTTAAAAAAAAAAAAAAAATACTGCGATTCCATTTGATTGGGCTAAAGCTCTATGGCTTTAATGTCTCCTACACCTCCCACAATACATTCTACATTATTATTAGTTGTTTTTCTCCATGTAGAATTAACCAACAGGGAAATAAAGGGTTTTTTTTAATTCCGATATTTCTGTTCCATTGATTTGAATGGGACTTCCGGGATCGGAATCGGCGATACCCGATCCTTTTTTTAGATCTGCCGATCCATTCCGATACGATATTTTTCAGTATGGGGTGGTATCGCTCAACACTAATGTTAACCTATGAAAAAAAAATTGCTGTGCACATGCTGCGTTTTATTTTCTGCAGCATGTCAATTCTGTTTGCGGATCTGCAGTGTTTCTGCACCCATTGACTTGCATTGCGTCAGTCAAATCCACAGCAAAACCGCAGATGTAAAAAAGATCTGCAGTTTTGCTGTGGATGAAACGCTGCTGATCGGGAGGAGGGAAGTGTGTGGGCGGAGTGTGAGCGATGACTGTGTGTGTGTGTATGTGTGCACTGGTGTCTGCTGGGGTCTGCCAGGGTTGTGTGGGGGTCTACCAGGGCTGTGTGGGGGTCTACCAGGGCTGTGTGGGGGTCTGCTGGGGCTGTCGGGGGGTCTGCCTGGTATGTGTGGGAGTCTTCGGGGCTGTGTCGGGGTCTGCTGGGGCTGTGCGGGGGTCTGTGGGGCTGTGCATGGGGTCTGTGGGGCTGTGCGGGGGGTCTGCATGGGGTCTGTGGGGCAGTGCGGGGTTCTGCGGGGCTGTGCGGGGTTCTGCGGGGATGTGCGGGGTTCTGCGGGGCTGTGCGGTGGGGACTGCAGGGCTGTGCGGGTGGTCTGGAGGTCTGTGCAGGGGTCTGCAGGGCAGTCCAGGGGGTCTGCAGGGCTGTGTGGGTGGTCTGCGGGGGCTGTCTGGGGGGTTTGTGGGGCTGTGCGAGGGGGTCTGCGGGGCTGTGTAAGGGGTCTGCCGGGGCTGTGTGTGTGTATGCAGGCATCGTCCAATGGGACTACAAGTCCCATCTGGCTATGCCTTCTACAGTGACAGTGATTGACACATTAGCCAATGATGGGAAAGTAGTAGTCCCATCATCCGGCTAATGTGTTGAATGTAAAAAAAAAAACCCACACATAAACACACATATAGTTCATACTCACCATCTACATCTAATCCCTGAAGTCCTTGCTCACCTGCAAAAAAAATAAAAAAATAAACAAACGCTATACTCCCTGTGTCCGCCGTAATCCAATTAATAACGATTGTCCCATGACGATCTCCCGTGGAGAGTTGTCACATTGGCAGATGCGACCACTCTCCGGGGGCTCCGGTGATACAATGACGGAGATAATCCTCCGTATTGTATCACTCCACCGCCGACAGGTCACCTGAGTTTACCTGTCACTTTGCAACACTACAAAGTGAGAATTTTCTCATGCTGTAGTGCCATAAAGCGAGAGGTTTAACTCCGATGACACACTGCAGGAGGGTTATCTCCAAACAGTGTGTCATCGCAGGCCTATAGTGCGGTCACATCTGCTGATGTGACAGCTCTCCACGGGAGATCATCGTGGGATAATAATTATTAAAGAGGGACTGCATTGGACAGGGAGTATACTGTTGGTTTGTTTTTATAATTTTTTTTACAGGAGACGATGGCTTCACTTGGATTTAGGCGTGTAATAAAAATAATGAAAAAATGTGTTGCGTTTTATTTCATTAAAATACTTTTTTCTGGCTGTTTTTTTTAACCCTTTGATGCTATAAGATTAATAATGGATAGGTGTCTTATTGACGCCTCTCCATTTTTAACCGGGCTTAATGTCACCTTACAATAGCAAGGTGACATTAACCCCTTATTACCTCATATGCTATATGGCAGTTGGATGAGAGAGGCTAAGTGCCAGAATTGGCACATCATACAGATGCGCAATTTCTAGTATTTGTAGCCAGGGGGACCAATATCCTTGGCTGCTTCCTAGGATATGAATATCAGTCTGCAGCTGTCTGAGTAGCCTTTCTGGCTGTAAAATATAGGGGGCCCCACCTCATGTTTTGGGGGTCCCCCTATTTTAATAGGCAGTAAAGGCTATGCAGACAGCTGCATGCTGATATTCATATCCTAGGTAGGGGCAATGGGTATTACCCCCTTCCCAGCCTACAAATATTGGCCCCCCACCGTCGGCTTTCCCTCTATGGTGCTGAAAATTGCGCGGGAGCCCAAACCATTTTTTTCCTTTTTTTTTTCAAAATTAAACATATTGTTCATTAATAAACATCATTAAACAAAAGGAGGCGTTTACTTGATTTAAAAATATATATAAAATATACCAATAAATATTATAATAACATAATATAATTATTTAAAGAAATAAGTATACCCCTCCTAAAAAATGGATGGTAAACCATCCGGGTAAATGACAGTAAACAACCACCGGCAATGGGGGAAAGTAAGGACCAGCAGGATCATACAAAAATAATAAAAGATTATTAAATAGAAAATAATTAGTTTAAAAATATGTATTGTTATTAAGTCATAGAAAAAACTGACGGCACATCTAGAACTAGTCTGAATAGGTGCATACCAAAAGGCAACTTACATATTAAATTAGAAAATGGTAGCACACCAAATATGAAATAGGAATAGCAAAATGGCTTTAGTAATACATTTCATAATGGCTCTTATAAGGCATATCAAATATGAAATAAGTGAAATATGAATAGCATAATGGCTTTTGTAATCTAGAAAAAAATATGAGATACTTAGCACAAAATTTGGCCAAAAGATGTGAGCCCATTCACCAGCGACAAGGTGATCTCAGATTGAATGGGTCCCTATACTGACTGCCTGGTGTGAACTGACCTCTGGCTAGTAACATGATAAAGCCTGTATATATAGGATGATAGGAACCAAACATGTGATTGAATGCGATTAAAATCACCACTTGATGAAGGGCGGAGTGCTCAGTCAGAAAACTAGTATACAAGTTATAGAAAAAAGATGTGCCGTCAGTTTTTTATCTCTATCTCTATCTCTATCTCTCAGATAAAAATGCATACAAATCCACATGAAAAACACATAAAAAACATGCGGAATTTTTACCTGCGTTTTCTGCCAAGAGGTGCAGATTCTGTGCAGAAAATTCTGCAGGCAAATCCGCAACGTGTGCACATACCCTAACAGCCATAACAGTGCGGTGTACCTTTCCATGCTTACTTACGAGTTTTGATTACCTCACGCAGCACAAACCTCTTCACAGTCCCATACTGTGTATCAATTTTGTCTATAATCTGAGACACAAAAATACTGTCTACTACTTGTATGTACATAGTTAATACCACTGAGGCACAAAGAAAGCCAGTACCACGCCAACATACACGTTATTTTTATTACCTCAGCCAGCAGTAAATTCAACACAGTCCCATACTGTATAACAATTGTAATACATTACACAACAAGGAAGAAACAGTGCACAAGCGGTAAAAGACGTCAAATGACCCAACACATACAATCCAAAAATGCAGAGGGATGATATAAAACAGATATGTTGGAAAGCTCAAACGATGTGAGACATGTCCGCTACTCCTGTCAGCACCACTAAGCATACACAGATGTTAATTTCACCGCACTCCCGATGCGATAGCATTGGGCCTATTTCTAGTCTATATATATATATATAATCGCCAGTTGGCACTTCCTGCCGCTCTCTCTGAATCCCATAAGGCACCGCGGTAGTGTCACTTGCGCAGGCGCACATTTCGTGGCCGCAAGGCCGTGAACTGTACCTGTGCAAGTGACATACACCTATCCAATATTCCCACGCATGTGCAGTAACAGCCACAACTGCGTGCTCTACCCACTCTACCCGCGCATGCGCGGTAATGACGTGGCTGTTACCGCTCACTCCCGATGCCTATTTCTAGTTGAGATAATAAGAGAAAGTCTTAAAACATTAAACAAACATTCCAAACATTAATATTTTACCACTGTAGCACTGAAGAAGATAGGACTGATAAAGATAAGTGTACAGGAAAGATATATATATATATATTGTGATAAAACACTCCGGGGTCGCCTTTGCTGGGGTCAAAGGTCACGTGCATTCAGCATGAAACTCAGGCGCAGAGCTGGGATTCGGGTGTAACTGACCCTGGGTCAGGTTTATTAACGGTGAAAGCAATGCAAAAGGAAATAAAACATAAAACAAATCCTTGCCTGTCCGGCACTAACTAAACAATGGACAACCTAACTACCAACTGGCGGGCTTCTCCCATCCAGCCAAACCACAGTTGCAGTGGGCACTGCTTCCACTCACGTGTGTCTCTCACACAGGCAGGCTCTCTGTGTTCCCAGGCTGAGACACTCACACAACCACCTGGCATCCTTTTATATCCACCTCCCATTATCCATTAGTAAGCAGGTGCGATACTGACCAGACTAGGCCACATAGGAAAGGAATCTGGGCGAGATATACCTGCCCTCATCCACTATTCCCACATGATTCTCACATATCCCCCCCCTCTGCTCAGACCACTCCGGTCGAGCAATGACACCCGCCAAACAGTGCACTCGGGACAGGGCACCTGCATTCCCCATCTGTACCCCTGGGCGGTGCTCCACCGTAAAAGTGTAGGCCTGCAGGGCAAGGAACCACCGGGTCACCCGGCTATTCCGTTCCTTGTTCAAGTGCATCCACTTGAGAGGGGCATGGTCAGTGATCAGCCTGAACTTTCGGCCCACCAGGTAATTGAGGGCCTCTAGAGCCCACTTAATGGCTAGGCACTCTTTTTCCACGACTGCATACCTTTGCTCGTGTTTATTCAGCTTCCTGCTGAGATAGAGGACTGGGTGTTCCACTCCGTCCCTCACTTGTGAGAGTACGGCCCCGATACCGGTATCAGAGGCATCCGTTTGTACCACAAACTCGCTGCGGAAGTCCGGAGTCACCAGTACGGGCTGAGAGCAAAGTGCCCGTTTTAGGCCATGGAAGGCTTCTTCAGCCGCTAAACTCCATTTAATCATGACAGAGTCTTTCCCTTTTGTAAGATCCGTCAGGGGGGTAGCGATGGCTGCAAAATTGGGTATGAACCGGCGATAATAGCCGGCGATCCCCAGGAAGGCTTGCACCTGCTTCTTGTTGACAGGTTGTGGCCAGTCCTGAACCGCCTGAATCTTATCAACCTGGGGTTTAACAACACCCCTCCAAATTACATACCCCAAATACCGGTCTTCTTCTAGCCCGACGTGACATTTCTTGGGGTTCGCGGTTAGACCTGCCTCCCACAGGTCGTCAATCACAGCTTGTACTTTCTGGAGATGAGTCTCCCAGTCCAAGCTGTAAATGACAATGTCGTCCAAATAGGCCAAAGGGTACTGCCTATGTGGCCTCAGGACTCGATCCATCAGTCTCTGGAAGGTCGCCGGTGCTCCGTGCAGTCCAAATGGCATATACACATACTGAAATAGACCTTCCGGCGTAGCAAATGCCGTCTTTTCTCTGGCAGCCTCCGCCAGAGGGATCTGCCAATACCCCTTTGTTAGGTCTAGGGTCGTAATATATCGGGCTTTACCTAACCGATCTATTAACTCGTCGACCCGGGGCATAGGGTAGGCATCAAATTTTGAGACCGCATTCAGTTTCCTGAAGTCATTGCAGAACCGGATTGTGCCGTCCGGTTTAGGAATTAACACAATCGGGCTGGACCAAGCACTGTGCGATTCCTCAATGACACCTAACTCTAACATTGCCTTCACTTCTCGGGAAACGGCTTCACGGCGCGCTTCCGGAATTCTGTAGGGTTTCACGTGAACAGTGACACCAGGTTCCGTTACGATGTCATGTTTCATTAGCGTAGTCTGCCCGGGTTTTTCTGAGAAAAACTTTTGGTTGTGAAGTAAAAACTGCCTGACCTCAGTCTTTTGCCGCTCCGAGAGAGTCTCTACAACCCGTACCTCCGGTACGGTATGTGAGCAGACGGGACGGGCCAGCTCCGCTGACAAGGCAGACCGATCCTTCCAGGGCTTTATCAGATTTACATGATAAATCTGTTCAGGTTTCCGTTTACCTGCATGGTATACTTTGTAATTTACTTCACCAACTCTTTCCTTGATCTCAAAGGGGCCCTGCCACTTTGCCAGGAACTTACTGTCCACCGTGGGGATCAGGATCAACACCCTATCTCCGGGTGCAAACGTACGGATCTTGGCGCCCCTATCATAGATTCTTTTTTGGGCTCCTTGGGCCTGTATCATGTGTTCTTTGACGATAGGCATAACAGCCGCAATACACTCCTGCATTTGTGTGACGTGATCTATCACTGTTTTAAACGGAGTGACCTGACCCTCCCAGGTTTCTTTTGCAACGTCTAATAGTCCGCGAGGACGTCGGGCGTACAATAACTCGAAAGGCGAGAATCCCATGGAAGACTGGGGTACTTCCCTGATGGCAAAAAGCAAATACGGAAGTAAATAGTCCCAGTTCTTCCCATCCTTGTCTATCACCTTTCTCAGCATCTGCTTCAGAGTTTTATTGAACCGTTCGACCAACCCGTCTGTTTGAGGGTGATACACGGATGTGCGTAACGGTTCGATTTGTAACAACCGGCAGAGCTCCTTCATTACCCTGGACATAAAGGGGGTCCCCTGGTCGGTGAGTATCTGTTTCGGTATACCGACCCGACTAAACACATGCACCAGTTCCTTGGCAATCGTCTTGGTGGCCGTGTTACGCAAAGGGATGGCCTCTGGGTAACGAGTGGCATAATCCAAGATGACCAGGATATGTTGGTGTCCACGTGCAGACCGTGAAAGGGGCCCAACTAAATCCATCCCAATCCTCTCAAACGGGACTTCAATAATAGGTAGGGGTACCAAAGGGCTACAGAACCGGGGCTTAGGTGCAGAGGCTTGGCAGTCAGGACAAGACTCACAATATACACGAATATCGTGATGCATGCCTGGCCAAACAAAACAGTGTAATATACTTTCAGTGGTTTTCTGGACTCCCAGGTGACCTCACATCACATGTCCGTGGGCCAGGTCCAGCACCTGCCGCCGGTAGGGTTTTGGCACGACTAATAGTTGCACCATATCTTCCCCCTTTTTCTCTATCTGATAGAGTAAATCATTCTCCAGAACCATGTAAGGATATGCCAGCCTAGAGCCAGGTTCTACGGGTACCCCATTTATCACTTTTACATTTGTCCTAGCCTGAGAAAGGGTAGGATCCTTTATTTGCTCGCTTTGGAAGTCATCTTTCTGAACTTCTAAATCCGGCAAACGGGGAGGTGGACGGCTGTCGGCCTCCTCCTCTTCCCCGGTCTCCTCCGTATCACCCGCCATGACTGAAAACGGGAACTGCAGGTCATTTCCTGCAGACTCTTCCCCAGAGTCTTCCGGGGAGACCTCTTCCAGGGGTTCGGGACCCACACGCGCCCTGGGAGAAGAATCATGTACACTATTACCCTGGGGTATCAACTGATTCTCCCACAATTGCCAGAAGTGGGGAAAATCCCGGCCCAGGATAACATCATGCAATAACGCCGGGACGAGTCCCACTTTATGTTGCACAGACCCATAGGAAGTAGTAATGCATATGACCGTGGTGAGGTACGAACAGGTGTCTCCATGCACACACGTTACAGAAAATTTGTCTGATGGTCCAGTCGGGGCTGACACCAGACTGGCCTTCACCAGAGTCACCACACTTCCCGAGTCTAACAATGCCACCACATTTTTGCCATCAACAGTTAAATCACACAAGTGTTTTTCCACATCCTTTTGACCGGCATTCACACTCACTACCCGTGCAACCATAGACATGCGGTTTTTAGAGTCTGTGACATCGCACTGCATGGGTTCAGTAGTGACCGGACAGTTCGCAGCAATATGTCCCATCTCTTGGCAGCGGAAACACCTAACGGGCCCCTTGCTTAGACCATAGTTCGTTACTCTCGGCCTCGCAGTGCGGGCAGTCCCGTTTTCCTCCCCCACTGTCTTAGGGATTTTTCCATCTCCCCTACTCCCTGGAACAGTCTTACCGGTTCCACGTGGAGACGATGAAGAACGAGGTGGGGTAGCGTCGTCTCAGAGTCCTTCCGCCATGGAGTAACGTTCAACCAGATCCACCAGTTGATCTGCCGTCGTAGGATTTCCATGGCTTACCCACTTCCTCAGGGCTGGCGGTAGAGCTCTCAGGTACTTGTCCATGACGACTCTCTGGATTATCTCTGGCGCTGTCAACACCTCGGTTTGTAGCCACTTCTTCGTCACGTGGATCAGGTCGAACATCTGGGACCGCGGTGGTTTATCCGGCTGATAAGTCCATTGATGCACTCTCTGTGCACGGACAGCGGTCGTCACTCCCAGCCGGGCCAAGATCTCGGATTTCAATTTGTCAAAGTCCTGCGCAGCTTCAGGTTCCAAGTCATAATACGCCTTTTGGGCCTCACCGGAAAGAAACGGGGCAATCAGGCCGGCCCATCGTGCCTTCGGCCATTTTTCTCGCACCGCCGTCCGTTCAAACGTGGTCAGGTATGCCTCGACGTCATCTTCGGTCGTCATCTTCTGCCAGTACCGACTCACGTGAATCACTCTCGACTCGGCTTCCAGATTAACCTCCTGTAGGCTTGCCAGGCGCTGCGCCACCTGCTGGAGAAGCGAACGATCAGGCGCAGAGCTGGGATTCGGGTGTAACTGACCCTGGGTCAGGTTTATTAACGGTGAAAGCAATGCAAAAGGAAATAAAACATAAAACAAATCCTTGCCTGTCCGGCACTAACTAAACAATGGACAACCTAACTACCAACTGGCGGGCTTCTCCCGTCCAGCCAAACCACAGTTGCAGTGGGCACTGCTTCCACTCACGTGTGTCTCTCACACAGGCAGGCTCTCTGTGTTCCCAGGCTGAGACACTCACACAACCACCTGGCATCCTTTTATATCCACCTCCCATTATCCATTAGTAAGCAGGTGCGATACTGACCAGACTAGGCCACATAGGAAAGGAATCTGGGCGAGATATACCTGCCCTCATCCACTATTCCCACATGATTGTCACAAAATATATATATATATATATATATATATATATCTTTGTACCGTGTCAGCCAGTAGGTAGAAAAATATTTGGAACTGATACCTTTTAATGGCTAACTGAAAAGATGGTAACAAATTGCAAGTTTTTGAGACTACTCAGGTCTCTTCATCAGGCATATAGACTAATACAACATCTGAAGAATCACATATTTATATACAACACTGCACAGAGATAATGCAATAGATAAGACAAGTGATGTGAAGCAGAACTGTCATTATGATAAACAGCTGTGGCCATAGATATTGGAACAGTTCATAGATAAGGAGTGTGAAAGTTTTATTGTCCTCTGATTGGGGTCTGGTTCTGTGTTGTGATGCCCCCACAAGGTCTGAGGAGCAAATTCCTTAGATGATTTAAAAAGACATAAATCCATGCGACACATTCATTCCTGGATCGAGTGTGCCAAAGGTTGTCATAAGTTTATACTCCCAGACTCTTCAGTCTCTCTGAGATTTGAAGTTACCTTTCAATACAAGTAATTTCATGTTCATGGTACTGTGATCAGGCATACAAAATTGTTTGGCCACAGGCAGATCCATTCTTTTTTCTGATTGTGTGGCGGTGAGAATTCATCCTTGCTCTAAGCTTTTGCCCTGTCTCACCTACATACAGACCCCCAGTAGGACATTTAGTACAAATAATTAAATGCACCACATTAGATGGGATGCAACTGAAAGTATCTGGGATCTTGTAGTCCTGATGTGAGTTGGGGATCTGTAGCTTGTCCGTGGTCATTATAAATGGAAAGATTTTACATTTTTTCTACTTGCAAAGAATGGTTCCTGTAGCTGTTGGAGAGGACAGGGAGCTTCTGACAAGAATGCTTCTTAGATTTGGGGGCTGCCTAAAACACAGTTGGGGGGGTCTGGTAATATGGATTGTAATCAGGCATCTTTTTGTAGTAAAGGTTGTAATTTCCATGCAGCTCCCCTTAGCACCTCCAGATTTGGATTGTAGGTGACTATTAAAGGCACCCGGTTATTTTCTTTTTAGCTTTGTAATGTAGGTGATTTCTAGATATTTTGGTGGCTCTTGTAATTTGGCTTTGAATTTGTTGGCAGCAGATTATTCAGGATACTCTCCAAGTGTGTGACAACAGAACTTCTTTATTCAGGAACAATCAGGAACAATATATGATAAGCTTAATAAATCAGGAATACATCATTTGTGTGTCTCTATCTGTGCAGCATCTGCAGCAGCTGATTCATCTTCCATACACAGACACAGGAAAAATAAGAAATACAGTCACATGCTCTCCCTGTGTGAGCCTCTGGGAGTTATTTTTTTTGTTCTAACATTATAAACAGCATACAAATCTAGCAACTAAACACTCATAAACAGGAATGGAGTTGTTGCACCAAACAAATTCCAACACCCCCACTCAACAAATACTTATCCTGTTAGTCCCATTGCGGTTCTGAAGTCCACAAACTTGGCTCTTGATAATGGCTATGTTAAACCATCAGCTGACATCTTGTCAGACTCACAATAAACTAACTCGAGTACACCACGCTCCAATAATTCATGGAAGTGGTGATGTTTTGCATCAATGTACTTAGTCCTTGCACTAATCTTCTCACTGCTGGCAAGTTTAACCACTTTCTGACATCTGACGTACTATCCCGTCCAGTGGACCTGGGCCCCTATGCCCATGGACGGGATAGTACGTCATAGCGATCAGCGGCGCTCACGGGGTGAACGCTGCTGATCACGGCCGGGTGTCAGCTGATTATCACAGCTGACACCCGGCACTATCTGTCAGGGGTGGTCACGGACCGCCCCGGCATGTTAATCCCTGGCACACTGCGATCAAACATGATCGCAGTGTACCGGGGGTTTAGGGAAGCATCGGCAGGGAGGGGGCTCCCTCTGTGCTTCCCTGAGACCCCCGCAGCAGCGCGATGTGCAGCGCTGCTGCGGTGACCTCCTTCCCTGCAGGTCCCTGGATCCAATATGGTGGCGGGGACCTTCAGCGGCCTGCAGGGAGCCAGCTTTCTCAGTGCCTGCAAAGCACAGGCATGAGGAAGCCTTCTGCAGTGCCTGTGTCAGATTGCTGATCTGTCACAGCGATCTGTGATGTGTCAGATCAGCGATCTCACACATGACAGTGATGTCCCCCTGGGACAGTATAATAAAGTTAAAAAAAAAAGTGTAAAAATAATTTATAAAAAATCGCTAAATAAATTAAAAAAAATATATATATATTCCCTAATAAATTCATTTTTTGGAAATAAAAAAACAAACAATAAAAGTATACATATTTAGTATCGCCGCATCCATAACGACCCGCCCTATAAAACTGTCCCATTAGTTAACCCCTTTAGCGAACCTCTTAAAAAATAAAAATAAAAAACAAAGCAAAAAATAATGCTTTATTATCATACCGCTGAAAAAAAAGTGCAATAACGCGCGATCAAAAAGACGAATATAAATATCTATGGTACCACTGAAAATGTCATCTTGTCCCTCAAAAAGCGAGCCATGACACAGTGTCATCAGTGTAAAAATATAAAAGTTATAGCTCGCAAAATAAAGCGATGCAAAAATAATTATTTTTGATATAAAATTGTTTTCATTGCATAAAAGCACCAAAACATAAAAAAAGACATAAATAAGGTATCGCTGTAATTTTACTGACCCGAAGAATAAAACCGCCTTAGCAATTTTACCACACGCGTAACGGTGTAAACGCACCCCCCAAAATAAATTCTTGAAATGCTGGTTTTTGTTCATTCTGCGCCACAAAAATTGGAATAAAAAGCGATCAAAAAATGTTACATGCCCGTAAATGATACAAATAAAAATGTCAACTCGTTCCGCAAAAAATAAGACCTCACATGACTCGGTGGGTCAAAATATGGAAAAATTATAGCGCTCAAAATGTGGAGATACAAAAACTATTTTTACAATATAAAGCATCTTTTAGCATATGACAGCTGCCAAAGATAAAAACCCGCTATAAATAGTAAATCAAACCCCCCTTTACCACCCCCTTAGTTAGGGAAAATAATAAAATTAAAAAAATTTATTCATTTCCATTTTCCCGTTAGGGCTAGGGTTAGGGCTGAGATTAGGGTTAGGGGTGTGTTAGGATTAGGGTTGGAGTTAGAATAGGGGGGTTTTCATTTTTTGGGCACATCAGGTTCTCTCCAAATGCAGCATGGCATCTGATCTCAATTCCCACCAATTCTGCGTTGAAAAAGTCAAATGGTGCTCCTTCCCTTCCAAGCTCTGCCATGTGCCCAAACAGTGTTTCACCCCCACATATGGAGTATCAGCCTACTCAGGACAAATTGCAAAACAACTTTTTGGGTCCAATTTCTCCTGTTACCCTTAGGAAAATAAAAAATTGGGGGCAAAAATATCATTTTGTGGGAAAAAAATATGATTTTTTTATTTTCACACCCGGGCGTTATAAACTTCTGTGAAGCAATTGGGGGTTCAAAGTGCTCACCACACATCTAGATAAGTTCCGTGGGGGTCTAGTTTCCAAAATAGGGTCACTTGTGGGGGGTTTCCACTGTTTAGGTACATCAGGGGCTCTCCAAAGGCAACAAGACACCCGCAGACCATTCCATCAAAGTCTGCATTCCAAAACGTCACTACTTCCCTTCCGAGCCCTGACGTGTGCCCATACAGTAGTTTTCTCCCACATATGGGGTATCAGCGTACTCAGGACAAATTGGCAACAACTTTTGGTGTCCATTTTCTCCTTTTACCCTTGGGAAAATAAAAAAATTGGGGACTAAAAGATCATGTTTGTGGAAAAAATATGATTTTTTTTATTTTAACGCCCGAGCATTATAAACTTCTGTGAAGTCCTTTGGGGTTCAAAGTGCTCACCACACATCTAGATAAGTTCCTTGAGGGGTCTAGTTTCCAAATGGTGTCTTTTGTGGGGGGCTTCCACTGTTTAGGCACATCAGAGGCTTTCCAAACGCGGCATGGCGTCCAATCCCAATTCAAGCCAAAAAAGTCAAATGGCGCTGCTTCCCTTCCGAGCTCTGCCATGCGCCCAAATAGTGGTTTACCCCCACATGTGGGGTATCAGCGTACTCAGGACAAATTGCTCAATAACTTTTAGGGTCTTGTTATCCTTGGGAAAATAAAAATTGGGGGTGAAAAGATCATTTTTGTGGAAAAAATGTGATTTTTTAATTTTACGACTGTATGTTATAAACTTCTGGGAAGCCCTGGGAGGTTCAAAGTTCTCGCCACACATCTATATAAGTTCCTTGGGAGGTCTAGTTTCCAAATTGATGTCATTTGTGGGGGGTTTCCACTGTTTTGGTACATCTGGGTCTTTCCAAACGCGACATGGTGTCCAATCTCAATTCCAACCATAAAAGTCAAATGGCACTGCTTCTCTTCCTAGCTCTGCCATGCGCCCAAATAGTGGTTTACCCCCACATATGGGGTATCAGAGTACTCAGGACAAATTGCACAATAACATTTGGGATCCTGTTACCCTGGGAAAAATAAAAATTGAGGGTGAAAAGATCATTTTTGTGGAAAAAATAAGATTTTTTAATTGTACAGCCATACGTTATAAACTTCTGTGAAGCCCTTGGGGGTTCAAAGTTCTCACCACACATCTAGATAAGTTCCTTGGGGGGTCTTGTTTCCGCAATGGGATCACTTGTGAGGGGTTTCCACTGTTTAGGCACATCAGGGGCTCTCCAAACGTAACATGGCGTCCGATCTGAATTCCAGCCAAATTTGCATTGAAAAAGTCAAACGGCGCCCCTTCCCTTCTGATCTCTGCCATGCGCCGAAACAGTGGTTCCCCCCACATATCAGGTATCCGCATACTCAGGACAAATTGCACAATAACTTTTGCAGTCCAATTTCTCCTGTTACCCTTGGTAAACTAAAAAAATTGGACCTGAAGTAATTTTTTTGTGAAAAAAAGTTAAATGTTCGTTTTTTTTAAACATTCAAAAAATTCCTGTGAAACACCTGAAGGGTTAATAAACTTATTAAATGTGTTTTTGAGCACCTTGAGGTGTACAGGTTTTTAGAATGGTGTCAATTTTGTGTATTTTTTATCATATAGACCCCTCAAAGTGACTTCAAATGTGATGTGGTCCGTAAAAATAAAATGATGTTGCAAAAATGAGAAATCACTGGTCAACTTTTAACCCTTATAACTTCCTAACAAAAAAAATTTGGGTTCCAAAATTGTGCTGATGTAAAGTAAACATATGTGAAATGTTACTTATTAAGTTTTTTGTGTGCCATATGTCTGTGATTTAAGGGCATTTATTACCTCATAAAGTGACAGTGGTCAGAATTGTAAAAATTGGCCCGGTCATAAATGTGCAATCACCCTTGAGGGTAAAGGGGTTAATGCATTCTTGGTTGTCCTCATAAATAACTGTTGGTTGAGCTAATGGCTTGCAGAAATCTTCTAACCAAATTACTTCTTGACTTGCATAAGTAGCAGACATATATTCTGCTTCTGAAGAATATAATGCGACTGACACTTGTTTTCTGCTGGACTAAGAAATTGAATTTTCTCCTAACTTGAACAAGTAACCACTTGTTGATTTCCAATCACTTGAATCTTTAGCCCAATCTGCATCCACATAACCTCTGAGAATGAGATCTCCTGATGCAGATATCTTAAGATTTAGCCTGTGAGTTTCTTTAACATATTGAAGAATTCTTTTAATTGCATTCCAGTCTCTTTGGCATGGCTTGCTTACATGTCGGCAGAGAATTCCGACTGTGGCTGTGATATCCGTACGCGTTGTGGTTGCTGTGTACAGAAGCGCCCCCACTGCTTGTCTGTAACTCTGATTGCTGGGTAGCAGATCTTCTAGACCTTCCAACTTTAAGTAGGATGAATCCATTGGTGTTGACGCACCTTTGGCTTCTGCCATTCCAAACTGGTTTAGTATTGCGGAAATTTTAGAACTTTGGTTGAGAAGAAAACTCTCATCTTCCTCTCTTTGGATTTGGATTCCCAAATAATATGTCACATTTCCAAGGTCCTTAGTCTAAAAGTGCTGGTTGACAATTTCACCTAGCTTTGTAATTTCTCTTTCATCTTGATGAGACATGATCACATTGTCTACATATAAAAGAACATACAGTACATCCACTCCTTCGCTACATTTTTCGTATACAAACATGGATCAGCTTGAGATATTTTAAATCCTTCATCTATCAAAGCTTTGCTCCTTTTCGAGTTCCAAGGTCTTGTTGGCTGCTTAAGTGTATCAGGAATACATCATTTGTGTGTCTCTATCTGTGCAGCATCTGCAGCAGACTGCTTCATCTTCCATACACAGACATAAGAAAAACAATAAATACAGTCACATGCTCTCCCTATGTGAGCCTCTGGGAGTTTTTTGTTTTTGTTCTAACTTTATAAACAGCATACAAATCTAGCAAGTAAACACTCATAGACAGGAATGGAGTTGTTGCACCAAACATATTCCAAAAGAATTGTTCTTGGATTGTAGCCCTGATTCAAAAAGGCCTTTCTGAGGTGACCAAGGTGGTTGTCTCTATCCATGGGGTTGGAACATATATGATTGTATCTGATGGCTTGGCTGTAGACAATAGAGTTTTTTATGTGTTTTTGATAAAACTGATCTCTGCAGTGATACGGAACATTAATTCAGGAGACTGCGCCTGAGGGAATATTTCAATGTTACAGAAGATTGAGAAAACACTCGGACTGAACGAAAACGGATCCTAATAAACAAGAAGAATTCAGACTGGACACCTCCACCTGGACGCAGCCCTCATTTGGATAAATACAGTATGTAGACTCCTTCAGACATTTGTAATCCAGTAACGATCTATCCAGATGCTAACCCAATAGCTGTTGGTTACTAAAGGGTTAGCATTTGGATGAGGTCACTTTGACATTACTTAGGCTGTGTTTGCAATAAGGTGATTAAAAAGGGTTGAATACAGTCATAAGAGACCTCATGTTACACATGTCTTTTCAGGGCAATTAGAGTGCAGTATTGCAATTTTCTACAAATAAATTCACCGTGAGTCAAAAGTTTTTGGAAGAATTAATCAAACCCAGTGAATTTGAAATTCAAACAAGTTGAACATTTCTACTTTAAAGGTTAAAAATTTATGATAAACATTAATAAAGTAATTGCAGAGAGTTCACACAGCTGACTTTTTATTTTTGTGTTATTTTTAAGGAGTTTTGCACAAACTTATATCGTTCTCTGATTTTTTTTGTACATTCCAGAATATGTTGCCAAACTGAGTTGAACTTTTTGTAATTTTTTTCTGTGAGATTACATTAGAGGCTCCTCTCTTTTGTATGACCATTAATGATTATCCATTAATTTATTCAATATTGTAAAAAGATATTATCATATATAGTCGTGTATAAGCCGAGTTTTTCAGCACCTTTTTTTGCTGAAAAAGACCCCCCTCGGCTTATACACGAGTCGCGGTCCCACTTACCTGTTCTCCGATGCAGTGCGGAGGTTCCTGTTGTCTCCGGATCATCTGCACACTTCCCTGCAGTGTCGGTAAGTATTCCAGTGACTGCTGACAGGGCAGTCAGCGTAGGCACTGAGACAAATGCCGGGGTCCTGAACAGGCAGGGACACCGGCATGCTATGGGGGCCAGGTGCCTGTGCTGCCACTTGCTCAGGCCCCTGGTATTTGCGATATTCACCTGTCGCCATTCCGCTGCCACGCTGTCTTCCGTGTCCTCTGGCTGTGACGTTCATGTCAGAGTGTCAGAGGGCATGATGACATGATTAGTGTGCGCCCTCTGCCTGAACAGTCATTGCAGAGAGACGGCGACACTGAGGTGCACCGGCCAGCAACAAGAGGTGAGTATGTAATTTTTTTATTGCAGCAGCAATATAGGGTATATGATCAGCATAAACTGCATTATTGAGAATTATATGAGCATCTTATGGGGCTTATAATGAATTATGAATTTTATGCAGCATTATATGGGGCATATTTTTGTATGTTAAGCTCCAAACAGAAGAAAATGGTTGCACTCCACGGGATGAATTATGCTCGTTTTATTGACACATAAAATTACATGTCAAGTCGGGGTTGCGGTGACAAAAGTGCAGAGTGGCTGCCACTCTGCACTTTTGTCACCGCAACCCCGACTTGACATGTAATTTTATGTGTCAATAAAATGAACATAATTCATCCCGTGGAGTGCAACCATTTTCTTCTGTTTGGAGCTTAAGATTGATTGCTACGAGGTTAAGCACCTGGGAGTCCTGCATGGATCTACTGTCAGACAAACACCGCCTGTGCATGTAAGGTAAAAGCAGTGCTGTCTGCTCTATATCTCAGTGGTTATATTTTGTATGTATTGAACATCTTATAGGGCCAACATCAACTTTATGGAGCATTATATGGGTGATATTTTTGTATGGAACATTTTATGGGGCCCATCATCAACTTTATGGAGAATTATATGGGGTGTATTTTGTATGGAGCATCTTATGGGGCCCATGTCTCAATGTAATTTTATTGGTATTTATTTTTATTTTTGAAATCTACCAGTAGCTGCTGCATTTCCCACCCTAGGCTTATACTCGAGTTATTAAATTTTCCCAGTTTTTTGTGGTAAAATTAGGTACCTCGTCTTATACTCGGGTCGGTTTACACTCGAGTATATACTGTAAGTCTGTGACCCTATTGGGAAAAGACAAAAGTGATTTATCATTGTTTTTGTCTTATATCTTTCAAACTACATAGAGCCCAAAAAGTGCTAAAAAGTGAATAGAATCGTCAACAATCCAGAAACTTCTATTGGACTCACAAATCATATAATAATCACCAATTCTCTACCTTGCATCACAGAGCTGATGAGTCTTAGGATTAACTTTTTCTTTAACAGAGACCTGTTTTACCATGTGACTATGGCTTCAAAGTATTGACTAGTTTCACAGAAAAAATGAACAATAAAAAATATATGTAATGGATCTCAGAGGTGTTTCATGAACTCTTGAGTGACATATTATGTTAGAAATTTATGTAAATATAAAACATGCAAAAAAACATTTAAACAACTTATAAAGTAAAACAGAGAAAACCCAAACAACATACTTTCTCCTCCTATCCGAGGCTGGTATCTGACATTGGTGTGCCCATTGTGGGCAGCACATGGTCACTGCTATTTGCTGCCATGGCTGTGGAGGAGGAAGAGGACTTTGTTTGCTGTGTGAGTGATGACAGGTGAAAATATTTTTTTTTAACATATATATAGTATTGGGATAGGGGAAATTATTGCAAGAGGGGGAAGATTGTGGAGATTACTACAACATGCGGGCCAAGAAGGGGGACATTATTACTGGAAGAGAAAATTATTACAAGATGGGTGACATTATTTCAGGAAGGGGGGGCCTTTTTACTTGATGGGATATATTATTGCAGGAACTAGGACATTATTACAGGTTGAGAAAACTAATAGATAAAGCAAGGGAGACACAAAGCACAATAGGGTCTTATCTGATAGTAAGTTAGCACTTTTTAAGTAGGAAGCTGCTCACCTGGTATTATGTGGTTAAAGCACATGAAGGAGAGGCTGCCACAGATCCACAGGTCGGTCAACGACCCGATAATACAATACACTGCAGAGAAGATGTGGATTCAAGTCTGCGCTGCCCAAATAATAGATTTCCAAGACGTTGTAACAGTTAAGTAGTTTAATCTATGCGTTTCACGGTGAATACCACCCCTTCCTCAGGAAAATACCACATATAGTTTCTAGATGCACCTGTATGTAAAATATTTCATAAAATATATCCTGCATGATGATGTACATGAGGCAAATGAAAATGTAGAGTCCCTAGATGAAGTAGCAAATCAACATAAAATAATTATTATGGGGACTTCAAATTATGTAAATTGGGGGAGTAGAAACCTGCAGGTCCAACAAAGTTAACAGGTTTTTGAGATAAAGAGATGACATTTTTTGCAAATTATGCAAAACCCAAGAAGGGCACAAAGCAAATGGAGTACTTTTGTAAGCAAATGGAACTTTGAATATATGGTGTGAACATTTACCATGTGGGAATAAGCAAACTAGATATAGTAAAAAAAACAATTCTGGCTAAATATATAAACAGATCTATAAAAGGTACAATGAATGACAAAAAAGCATTGACAGAACTAAAGCAGGAGGGTAGTTTCAAGTCATGAAAAAACCCATAGGGAACAAATAAAATGGGTAGGAAACTGAGAAAGCAAAGAATGAGACAGAAATACAAATTAGCAAGGAAAACACAAATAATCCAAATACTCTACAGTCTGCAATTACATAAACAATAAGAGAATTAAAAATGATAGCATTGATCTCCTTAAAAATAATCTACATGAAATAGTGGATGGATCATATAAAGAACTGGTACAAAAATAGACCATACTGCAGAGTTAAGATTAAAATGCAAAATTTTAATTAAAAAAATATTAATAAAATAAGATATGCAAAACTACAGCTTAACCAAAAAATGGGATGTCACAGCACAGGGTAATCAAATAGGGATGGAAACATTATCATCTACATAGTAATTGCATTTAGAGAGTATATATGTGTATATATATAAATATACATACATACACATAATATTCACTAGTGGTGGCTAGCTTACATAAATGTACATTTAGTATATTAAATATCACCTTTTTATCATAGTACTGGTAAGGTGTAACTACAGTGTGTCAGATAGTATGTAGGCACCAGTAACCATATAGTTAATAAATGTATAAGGCACAATGAGTAGCTGGTGCTAGTTATACAGACATAAAATAAATAAGGTGCAACTGCAATAAAGTCAATGAATGATACTAGCTGAGGGCTACTGAATACATAGACCACAATGATTGATGCTGGCTACACAAACATAGATTGAGTAAAGTGCATGTGCAATGGAGATTGATAAGAGTGGAAAGTGTACTGTATATTTACACAGGCTGAGAGTGTGTGACCATGTCCCCTACTTGCATTTCGGTGCTTGCCTTCTTCCGGGGGCATGAAATAGTGGAGGAGGATGAGCAAAAGGCCAATCTTTTAAATGTTTAATGACAAATACAATTTTCAATTTTTTGCTTTCATTTTTTTTCTCCTCGTTTCTCAAAAAACTTAACTTTTATACTCCTGCTAATGTAGCCATGAGGGTTTGTTATCTATTAGACAAGTTGAAGTTTTAAAAGACACCTTTAATGTTACCATATTATGTACTGAAAAGCAGCAACAAAATTGTAAGTGGGTTAAAATGGTGAAGAAAATTAATTTCCTCTATTGCTTTGCGCAATAAAAATTACATGACAATCCAATTCTTCAAATCAGTCAGTATGGTTATGGAAAAACCAGACTTAAAGGGAATCTGTCACCCCATTTTCATCCTATAAGCTGCGGCTACCGCCATCAGGGGCTTATCTAGAGCATTTTATAAAAGGTCAGAGAGGTCCGGCGCCTGTGCACTGTAGTACTTTACTCTGCCCTCAACAGGGCAGAGAAAGTACGCCTGCGCAGGAGCCGCGGCAGAAGTAAGAAGGAGGACGTCATCTCCAGAATGCTGTAGATAAGCCCCTAATGGCGGTGGCCACATCTTATAGGCCAAAAATGAGGTTACAGATTCCCTTTAAAAGTCTTTTTATATTTCAGTGGGCCAAAAAAAATTCAGAACCATGTAAAAATATTGTTTGTGTCATTATATTTTTGAGACCAGTAACTTTTTCAACTTTTTATCCATGGGACTAAGTGAGTCCTTTTTTTCATGCTGAGCTGTAGTGTTCATTAATACCAATGAAAGATTACTTCGGCTGATGCTGCTACATACAGACACATGTAAAGCTAATATCTGTAGAATGTGAAGCAAGCTCAGTTCCTGAGTCCGCTCCATTTACTCTGCAATCATCTGTGCTTACAACATTTAACTTGAGTTGTAAAGGGGTTATACACCATTTTCTTTACAAAATTTACACTGGAAAACCCAATGATAGACAAGATATTTAGGGATGCCAAGAATTATTTATTAAGTTGTCACCTGCTTAACTCAGCAAGAAGTGTAGGACAGCCTCAAAACAATGACAACAACAAATCGCAGAGTCTGTATATCATAGACTCCGCAATTCTGCAGGAATTAAATATCATGAGAAACAAAACATTATTTCAAATAATTAATGATTTAATATTAAAAGTCTGTTCCAGAGAGAAGGCACATAGCAAATATTGTGCCAATATTCAAATTGTGGTAACAACTCACCCTGTAAATATAACATCTATTGTAGACAAAATCTTAAGAGGGTCTTCTATGGAATGTTATCCTGGAGTTTCTCAATAAAAATAACTCCTTTACCCATCATCAACATTCTATTCTGTAGTTTCAAACTAATCTGATATACTTCTATGAGGAGGTAGATTCCAGCCTCCAAGGGTACGGCAATGGATGTTGTCCATCTGGATCCTTCTGGACCACGGGAATATATAAAAATATATATAAATTGGTTAACAAATGGCTGCATCATAGTAAACAGATGGCACTTATTAATGGATCACAGTCTGAATCACAGTCAACAGTGGGTACCACAGGTGTTAGTATTGTGCCCTCTTCTTTTTGATTTATTGCTGAATGACCTTGAAGAGAGCATAATGAGCAGAATTTCAATATTTGCAGATGATATTAAGCTCTGCAAAGTAACCAAGATAGAGTACTATAGTTGAATAGGTAAACTGGAGAAAAAAATGGCAATAGAAGTTTAATGCAGATAAATGTTAGGTCATGCACTTGAACCAATGGCACAAAATGTACAATTAAGTACCATGTACTAAATAGAAAACTTTGAGTAAAACTGTCACCTAAAGTGATTTGGTGTATTGATGGACAGCAAATTGAATTTTAGTGATTAGGGTGAGCAATTGCTACCAAGGTAAATAAAATAATGAGATGCATTAAAATGTGTGTAAATGCTCATGTCAGGAATATAGTTTAGTCTTACCTCTGTTCAAGTCACGATTCAGACCATACTTAGAATACTGTTTACAATTTTGTGCTCTAGTGCATAAGAAGGACATAGTTGAACAAGAGCAGGTGCAGAGAATAAAGACCAGGGAATTTATGAACTCAAGTGCAAAGACCGGTTATGAAACTTTGGGTTATTCAGTTTGGAAAAACAAAGGCTTAGAGACAATCTCAGTACACCATATAAATTATAAATATAAGAATGGACAGTACAGAGATATTTCTAAAAATATCTTTACACTTAGGCCTGGAAGGATGACAAGCGGCATACTCCACATCTAGAGGAAGGAAGGTTTAATCATCATCACAAACGAAGATTCTTTACTGTACGAGCAAAGTATGGAAAGTTGCCTCATATTACAATGGTTGGATCACAAAGCAAGTTCAAGGAGGGCCTGTATGCCTCTCCTATAAATATGGCCAGTTATAGGCACTAGGTTCTGGATGTGTGATTTTGATTCAGGGAACTAGATTGATTACTGAAAGCGGAGTGGATTTTTTCCCTCAATATGGGGCAAATAGCATCTGTCTCATGGGGTTTTTGCCTTCTTTTGCTCAACGCATTAGATTATAAGTTGAACCAGATATACTTGTATCTTGCTTCAACCTCAAAAAAAATGAAATGATGAGGTTATGAACACATATATACATATAGAGAAGAAAAGTAGATCACTTGCCATTTATTACTCGACACTACATACGATGTATATGAAAGAGGAAGAATAAGATTGGGGGTGCCTTCCTCATTCCGATTCCAGAACTTTCGGGACTGTCACCAGTGTTGCAGGGGTGAAGACTTCCAGAGAGGGACAGACCCTTACATGTGACTGAGGTAGGCATGGCAGAGTTAAAAAGCGCTAGGCACAGGAAGAGCGACAGAGTGCAGGCAGGAAACCGACGCTGGCAGTTGGGTACAGTGACAGCAATGAAGGCAGAACATCCTGTAAGCGCAGGCCAACGTGATGGTATACCTGCGTACAGGTCCTCTGCAAGGAGTCGATTGACTGCCAGTTCCTCTCTATCCTCCATGCCAGGAGGTGACTCACAGACAAGACCAGAGACTGTAATGCCCTCACTTCACTCTATGCCGCAGGTGACTAGGCCAGAGCCCGTCATCCAAGTTCCCAATACACCGCGGAATGAAGCCTCACTCCGGCGGTTACTTGTACTGGAAATGCACAGTGTTTGAAGTTCCTGGGTACAGGAGCTTCCCATGTCCTTCAGAGGCTCTTCTCTTGCTTTGTGATTGGAACCTGTCCTCTACAGACACCCCCAAGATGTCACGCGCCGCTGTTGCCGGTGCCACTGTTGGAGCACCTAGATGCTGCAATCAAGAAGACTACAGACTGATAAGTTTTCTCCCTTTTCCTACTGAACTATCATTCGTCCCTGTCCTACCCCACTCAAACTCCCCGTCCCATCCTTTGTCCTATCATACCCCTCCCTTTCCTGCCACTCCCTGGGAGGAGTGTACTTGTTGTTAATAAAATCCTGTTAACTCTTAATCTGTCTCCTGTCCGTGACGACATCCCAAGTTCCTGCAACTTCTACATATACTTGAGTATAAGCCAAGGTTTTCAGCACATTTTTTGGGCTGAAAAAGCCCCCCTCGGCTTATATTAAAGTGAAGGTTCCAGAAGACTGAGGGGGAACGGCTACAGTGGAGCAGTGGGTCACAGGAGGCAGGAACCAGCTTCTGCGGCTAAATCCTGTGCTCACTGCTAAATAGAAATGAATATTCACTGCACTGGCGGTGAATATTCATTTCTCTTTAATAGTGGGTACAGTAGTCGCAGCCACTGGCTTCCTACAGCAGCAGGGCAATCACATGTGCCCACTACTTAAGAGAATGAATATTCTCTGCTCACCACACCCATAGGCATGAATATTCATTCCCTTAAGTAGCGGGCACACACGTTCACCCTGCCACCACAGCTGCTGTCACCGGAAGAAGATGCTGCGAGAGCGCGCAGGGATGGTAAGTAGGATAGCTTATTTCTTTATTTTTTCTGATGGGGTAATGCAAACAAGGATAGGGATGAGGAGCCATACCTACCAGGATAGGGATGAAGAGCCATGCATGCCAGGATAGGGATGAGGAGGCCATATATACGAGGATAGGGATGAAGAGCCAGGCATACCAGAATAGGAATGAGGAGCCATGTGTACCAGGATACGGATGATGAGACCATGCATACCAGGATAGGGATAAGGAGGCCATGTACACCGGGATACAGATGAAGAGACCATGCATACCAGGATAGGGATGAGGAGCCATGCATACTAGGATAGGTATGAGGGGACCATGAATACAAGGATGGGGATGAGGAGGCCATGCATACCAGGATAGGGATGAGGGGGCCATGCAGAGTCAGACTGGGGTGTCTGGAGCCAACCAGGGGAATGGACTCTAGGGGCCCACCCTACAGCTATGTGCAAATATCTGTCAGTCATTATCCCCATTATAGAGAAGCATCGGCTGTAAAGCACAAGGGTCTCCTGCACATCTACTGTGAGCCCCCATAACTGGGATGTATAATTATGGTAGTTTACATTAATGGGGTTCTTTGGTTGAAACAAGTTATCACCGATCCATGGGCTCCACACGATAGGTGATCGCTTAGGTCCGACCATTAGAAACTGCACCGATTGGAAGAATGGGGAAGTTTTAGCGTTGATAGGACATTTATTCCCATTTTAAAATGGAGCGGCAGGTGGGATATCTGACCGCAGCTCCATTCATTCTCTTTGGGGCTTCTATAAAAAAACAAGTGCAGCCATGGAGGGAATGAATGAATCAGTGGTCAAGTCAGACATGCCACTCCAACCTAATGTGGATAAAAAGTTCCACATTTTGCTGAATGGGTTCCAAGTAGTGAACCCCCACCAATCAATACATTTTCATTTATCCTGTGGAGAGGTGATTACTTTTTTCCACAGGAAACCCCTGTAAGTGCATCTCTGCCGCTGTGTACAAAGTATTTAATCTCTAATGGAAATAAATAATCTTCTGCTAATTAACATCAGAGAGAACAAATGACTGCCATACACAACACAATCCCCTATACCAAGACCAATACCACCACATACAGGAAGAAATACCAAAACACTCTGACCAGCCCACATAGTGATTGAATAATACTACACACAAGGGACAAATACCACCACACCATGACCAGACCACATAGGGACCATATAATACTACTTAGTGACCGAATACTACAATAGTGATTATGAATACAAACCACCAGTGACATTATACACAGGAGCTCTGTATAAAGTGTCAGTGTACAGGTAATACAGTGCTCACAGGTGACTTTATACTAAAGAGCTCTGTATATAGTGTCAATGTACAGATAATACAGTGATCACCAGTGACATTAAACACAGGAGCTCTGTATATAGTGTCAGTCTACAGATAATACAGAGATTACTAGTGACATTATACACAGGAGCTCTCTATATAGTGTCAGAGTACAGGTAATACAGTGATCACCAGTGACATTAAACACAGGAGCTCTGTATATAGTGTCAAAGTACAGGTAATACAGTGATCACCAGGCAGTGACATTATACACAGCAGCTCTGTATATAGTATGAGTGTACGGGTAATACAGTGATCACAGGAGACTTTATACACAAGAGCTTTCTGTATAGTGCCAGAGTACAGGTAATACAGGGATCACCAGTGATATACACAGGAGCTCTGTATATAGTGTCAGTGTACAGGTAATACAGTGATCACCAGTCACATTATACACAGGAGATGTATAGTGTCAGTGTACAGGTAATACAGTGATTACCAGTGACTAGAGTTGAGCGAAACGGGTCGAAAAAATTCAAAAGTCGCCGACTTTTGGCAAAGTCGGGTTTCATGAAACGAAACCCGACCCTAGGATGAGGTCGGCCACGAGGTCGGCGACTTACGCGCCAAAGTCGCGTTTCAAAAGTTTGTTTTGCGCTCTTTTTCAGCCAATCAGGATCCACGGACACTGTGGGCAACGTGATGACATAGGCACGGGTCACCACCATCTTTCAGAAGGGCAAGCAAGTGATTGGCTTGCTTTGGTGGGCGTCACAGGGGGTATAAAAGGGCGTGCACGCCGACTGCCATCTTACTTCTGCCGATCTTAGTATAGGGAGAGGTTGCTGCTGATTCTGTAGGGAGAGCGTTAGGAAGGGAAGAAGACAAAAGAACTGCTTCTGCTGCTAGTGATTTGGCCTGCACAACACACAAGTCACTGTGTGTGCAGTGCAAGGGGAGGCTATATTGTGGTGTATCAGTGGTGTTGGTTGTTGGGCTGCCTTCTAAGGCTTCCTGACACGCTGGCATTGCTGTTTACCCACTGCTCCGCAAACTGCTTTTTTAAAAGCAATCCAATCTCCCTTATCCTCTAGTCACTTTTGTCACAGCTGTGCCATCGAGCGTGTCACATAGCGCTCAGATATCAGTGGGCCTCACACAATCTACAAGTGTCCAGTGTCCAAAAGTGTACGCAGAGATTCAAAATCTCCATTATCCTCTCATCACTTTGGTCACAGGCAGCTGTGCCATCGAGCGTGTCACATAGCGCTCAGATATCAGTGGGCCTCACACAATCTACAAGTGTCCAGTGTCCAAAAGTGTACGCAGAGATTCAAAATCTCCATTATCCTCTCGTCACTTTGGTCACAGGCAGCTGTGCCATCGAGCGTGTCACATAGCGCTCAGATATCAGTAGGCCTCACACAATCTACAAGTGTCCAGTGTCCAAAAGTGTACGCAGAGATTCAAAATCTCCATTATCCTCTCGTCACTTTGGTCACAGGCAGCTGTGCCATCGAGCGTGACACATAGCGCTCAGATATCAGTAGGCCTCACACAATCTACAAGTGTCCAGTGTCCAAAAGTGTACGCAGAGATTCAAAATCTCCATTATCCTCTCGTCACTTTGGTCACAGGCAGCTGTGCCATCGAGCGTGTCACATAGCGCTCAGATATCAGTGGGCCTCACACAATCTACAAGTGTCCAGTGTCCAAAAGTGTACGCAGAGATTCAAAATCTCCATTATCCTCTCGTCACTTTGGTCACAGGCAGCTGTGCCATCGAGCGTGTCACATAGCGCTCAGATATCAGTAGGCCTCACACAATCTACAAGTGTCCAGTGTCCAAAAGTGTACGCAGAGATTCAAAATCTCCATTATCCTCTCGTCACTTTGGTCACAGGCAGCTGTGCCATCGAGCGTGTCACATAGCGCTCAGATATCAGTAGGCCTCACACAATCTACAAGTGTCCAGTGTCCAAAAGTGTACGCAGAGATTCAAAATCTCCATTATCCTCTCGTCACTTTGGTCACAGGCAGCTGTGCCATCGAGCGTGTCACATAGCGCTCAGATATCAGTGGGCCTCACACAATCTACAAGTGTCCAGTGTCCAAAAGTGTACGCAGAGATTCAAAATCTCCATTATCCTCTCGTCACTTTGGTCACAGGCAGCTGTGCCATCGAGCGTGTCACATAGCGCTCAGATATCAGTAGGCCTCACACAATCTACAAGTGTCCAGTGTCCAAAAGTGTACGCAGAGATTCAAAATCTCCATTATCCTCTCGTCACTTTGGTCACAGGCAGCTGTGCCATCGAGCGTGTCACATAGCGCTCAGATATCAGTGGGCCTCACACAATCTACAAGTGTCCAGTGTCCAAAAGTGTACGCAGAGATTCAAAATCTCCATTATCCTCTCGTCACTTTGGTCACAGGCAGCTGTGCCATCGAGCGTGTCACATAGCGCTCAGATATCAGTAGGCCTCACACAATCTACAAGTGTCCAGTGTCCAAAAGTGTACGCAGAGATTCAAAATCTCCATTATCCTCTTGTCACTTTGGTCACAGGCAGCTGTGCCATCGAGCGTGTCACATAGCGCTCAGATATCAGTGGGCCTCACACAATCTACAAGTGTCCAGTGTCCAAAAGTGTACGCAGAGATTCAAAATCTCCATTATCCTCTCATCACTTTGGTCACAGGCAGCTGTGCCATCGAGCGTGTCACATAGCGCTCAGATATCAGTAGGCCTCACACAATCTACAAGTGTCCAGTGTCCAAAAGTGTACGCAGAGATTCAAAATCTCCATTATCCTCTCGTCACTTTGGTCACAGGCAGCTGTGCCATCGAGCGTGTCACATAGCTCTCAGATATCAGTGGGCCTCACACAATCTACAAGTGTCCAGTGTCCAAAAGTGTATGCAGAGATTCAAAATCTCCATTATCCTCTCGTCACTTTGGTCACAGGCAGCTGTGCCATCGAGCGTGTCACATAGCGCTCAGATATCAGTAGGCCTCACACAATCTACAAGTGTCCAGTGTCCAAAAGTGTACGCAGAGATTCAAAATCTCCATTATCCTCTCGTCACTTTGGTCACAGGCAGCTGTGCCATCGAGCGTGTCACATAGCGCTCAGATATCAGTGGGCCTCACACAATCTACAAGTGTCCAGTGTCCAAAAGTGTACGCAGAGATTCAAAATCTCCATTATCCTCTCGTCACTTTGGTCACAGGCAGCTGTGCCATCGAGCGTGTCACATAGCGCTCAGATATCAGTAGGCCTCACACAATCTACAAGTGTCCAGTGTCCAAAAGTGTACGCAGAGATTCAAAATCTCCATTATCCTCTCGTCACTTTGGTCACAGGCAGCTGTGCCATCGAGCGTGTCACATAGCGCTCAGATATCAGTGGGCCTCACACAATCTACAAGTGTCCAGTGTCCAAAAGTGTACGCAGAGATTCAAAATCTCCATTATCCTCTCGTCACTTTGGTCACAGGCAGCTGTGCCATCGAGCGTGTCACATAGCGCTCAGATATCAGTAGGCCTCACACAATCTACAAGTGTCCAGTGTCCAAAAGTGTACGCAGAGATTCAAAATCTCCATTATCCTCTTGTCACTTTGGTCACAGGCAGCTGTGCCATCGAGCGTGTCACATAGCGCTCAGATATCAGTGGGCCTCACACAATCTACAAGTGTCCAGTGTCCAAAAGTGTACGCAGAGATTCAAAATCTCCATTATCCTCTCGTCACTTTGGTCACAGGCAGCTGTGCCATCGAGCGTGTCACATAGCGCTCAGATATCAGTAGGCCTCACACAATCTACAAGTGTCCAGTGTCCAAAAGTGTACGCAGAGATTCAAAATCTCCATTATCCTCTCGTCACTTTGGTCACAGGCAGCTGTGCCATCGAGCGTGTCACATAGCGCTCAGATATCAGTGGGCCTCACACAATCTACAAGTGTCCAGTGTCCAAAAGTGTACGCAGAGATTCAAAATCTCCATTATCCTCTCGTCACTTTGGTCACAGGCAGCTGTGCCATCGAGCGTGTCACATAGCGCTCAGATATCAGTAGGCCTCACACAATCTACAAGTGTCCAGTGTCCAAAAGTGTACGCAGAGATTCAAAATCTCCATTATCCTCTCGTCACTTTGGTCACAGGCAGCTGTGCCATCGAGCGTGTCACATAGCGCTCAGATATCAGTGGGCCTCACACAATCTACAAGTGTCCAGTGTCCAAAAGTGTACGCAGAGATTCAAAATCTCCATTATCCTCTCGTCACTTTGGTCACAGGCAGCTGTGCCATCGAGCGTGTCACATAGCGCTCAGATATCAGTAGGCGTCACACATTCTACAAGTGTCCAGTGTCCAAAAGTGTACGCAGAGATTCAAAATCTCCATTATCCTCTCGTCACTTTGGTCACAGGCAGCTGTGCCATCGAGCGTGTCACATAGCGCTCAGATATCAGTGGGCCTCACACAATCTACAAGTGTCCAGTGTCCAAAAGTGTACGCAGAGATTCAAAATCTCCATTATCCTCTCGTCACTTTGGTCACAGGAAGCTGTGCCATCGAGCGTGTCACATAGCGCTCAGATATCAGTAGGCCTCACACAATCTACAAGTGTCCAGTGTCCAAAAGTGTACGCAGAGATTCAAAATCTCCATTATCCTCTCGTCACTTTGGTCACAGGCAGCTGTGCCATCGAGCGTGTCACATAGCGCTCAGATATCAGTGGGCCTCACACAATCTACAAGTGTCCAGTGTCCAAAAGCGTACGCAGAGATTCAAAATCTCCATTATACTCTCGTCACTTTGGTCACAGGCAGCTGTGCCATCGAGCGTGTCACATAGCGCTCAGATATCAGTAGGCCTCACACAATCTACAAGTGTCCAGTGTCCAAAAGTGTACGCAGAGATTCAAAATCTCCATTATCCTCTCGTCACTTTGGTCACAGGCAGCTGTGCCATCGAGCGTGTCACATAGCGCTCAGATATCAGTGGGCCTCACACAATCTACAAGTGTCCAGTGTCCAAAAGTGTATGCAGAGATTCAAAATCTCCATTATCCTCTCGTCACTTTGGTCACAGGCAGCTGTGCCATCGAGCGTGTCACATAGCGCTCAGATATCAGTAGGCCTCACACAATCTACAAGTGTCCTGTGTCCAAAAGTGTACGCAGAGATTCAAAATCTCCATTATCCTCTCATCACTTTGGTCACAGGCAGCTGTGCCATCGAGCGTGTCACATAGCGCTCAGATATCAGTAGGCCTCACACAATCTACAAGTGTCCAGTGTCCAAAAGTGTACGCAGAGAATCAAAATCTCCATTATCCTCTCGTCACTTTGGTCACAGGCAGCTGTGCCATCGAGCGTGTCACATAGCGCTCAGATATCAGTAGGCCTCACACAATCTACAAGTGTCCAGTGTCCAAAAGTGTACGCAGAGAATCAAAATCTCCATTATCCTCTCGTCACTTTGGTCACAGGCAGCTGTGCCATCGAGCGTGTCACATAGCGCTCAGATATCAGTGGGCCTCACACAATCCACAAGTGTCCAGTGTCCAAAAGTGTACGCAGAGATTCAAAATCTCCATTATCCTCTCGTCACTTTGGTCACAGGCAGCTGTGCCATCGAGCGTGTCACATTGCGCTCAGATATCAGTAGGCCTCACACAATCTACAAGTGTCCAGTGTCCAAAAGTGTACGCAGAGAATCAAAATCTCCATTATCCTCTCGTCACTTTGGTCACAGGCAGCTGTGCCATCGAGCGTGTCACATAGCGCTCAGATATCAGTGGGCCTCACACAATCCACAAGTGTCCAGTGTCCAAAAGTGTACGCAGAGAATCAAAATCTCCATTATCCTCTCGTCACTTTGGTCACAGGCAGCTGTGCCATCGAGCGTGTCACATAGCGCTCAGATATCAGTGGGCCTCACACAATCCACAAGTGTCCAGTGTCCAAAAGTGTACGCAGAGATTCAAAATCTCCATTATCCTCTCGTCACTTTGGTCACAGGCAGCTGTGCCATCGAGCGTGTCACATAGCGCTCAGATTTCAGTAGGCCTCACACAATCTACAAGTGTCCAGTGTCCAAAAGTATACGCAGAGAATCAAAATCTCCATTATCCTCTCGTCACTTTGGTCACAGGCAGCTGTGCCATCGAGCGTGTCACATAGCGCTCAGATATCAGTGGGCCTCACACAATCCAAAAGTGTCCACTGTCCACAAGTGTGTGCAGAAATTCTAAATCTCCCCTGTCCTATAGACACCTTGTACCTTGTTTTACATTACTATATAGTTTGTTGGATTTTGTCTACATTTCTACCAAAAATGAGGAAGGCTGGTGGAAGAGGCCGTGGAATTGGGCGGGGGTTGGCAGCTGGTGATGATCGTGTTGGTGGTGGATCTGATGGTAGTGGCAAGAGCAAAATAGGACGGAATGCAGGAGGTGCTGACCCTGCGTCATCGTCTGGCTACATAAGGCCTCGAACGCTTAGTTTTCTAGGAGTTGGCAAACCGCTTTTAAAGGCAGAGCATCAGGAAAAAGTTTTGTCTTACATTGCTGACTCAGCCTCCAGCTCTATCGCCTCCTCTTCTTCAGTTGTAAAAAGTAAAAGCACTGAGTCGTCATTGGAGGCTCATGTTCATGAACCACACCTTTCCTTGTGTCCTTCACCCCAACCAAGATTGAAGGATGACGCAGGCCATCCTACTGATTACTCCATGGAGCTGTTTTCACATACCATGCCTGGATTATCAAGTCAAATGGTGAATTACCCAGGCCAAGATGAATCTGACATGGAGTGCACTGATGCACAGCCGCTGATGGATGATTCTGCTGGTACATTCACTCAGAGCACTACATTGTCCTCGCAGTGTACAGAGCCAGATTCTGACCCTGATGAGACTCAGGTGCCCCTTCCCGCACACTATACCACCATACACGGTGACACAGAGGAAGGTGCACATGACATAGAAGAGGAGGTGATGGATGACCCAGTTGTTGACCCAGATTGGCATCCATTGGGGGAAGAGGGTGCTGCTTCCAATAGCTCAGATGAGGAGCATCCACAGCAGACATCGACATCGCAACAGCTGTTATCTGGCAGGCCCGGAGCACTCCAAAGACAGGTTCCAAACATCAAAAGAGTTGCTGGACAGCTTGTCCAGAGGGTCAAAAGATCACAGCGTGTCTGCCAAAGTAGGAAGAGTGCAGTGTGGCACTTTTTTGAACAAAATCCTCATGATCAGGCCAAGGTTATCTGTAAGAAGTGCGCAAAGACCTTTAGCCGAGGGAAAAATCTGAAAAATTTGAATACCAGTTGCATGCTTAGACATTTAACCAGCATGCACTTGCAAGCGTGGACACAACACCAAACCTCAAGTGCCACATGTGCAACTGATCACAACGAAGGTAGTCAGCAACGCTACATTGTTTCCCCCACTGTAAGCCCACCGGTTAGCACAGCAGCAAATGTTGAGGTGTCGTTGCAAGGCCACAGCAGTCAGGGAATCCCACTGTTATATCAACGAAAGACTGATTCTAGGCCATCAGAAAGAACACCAACTCCATCACCATCATCAACCCTCTCTCAGTCCGCCCTGTCCACCGCTACTTCCACCATATGCAGCTCTCAAGTCCAGCTCACCCTCCCAGACACTATGAGTAGGTCAAGAAAGTACTCAGTCTCTCATCCGCGTACACTGGGTTTGAACGCCCACATTGCCAAACTAATCTCGTTTGAGATGAAGCCCTTTCGGTTGGTGGAAAGCACAGCTTTCCGCGAACTCATGGCCTATGCAGTACCACGCTATGACCTACCCAGTCGCCACTTCTTCTCTCGCAAAGCCATCCCAGCCCTCCACCATCATGTGAAAGACCGCATTGTCCATGCACTCAAGCAGTCAGTGAGCGGAAAGGTGCACCTCACAACTGATGCATGGTCCAGTCGGCATGGCCAGGGCCGTTACGTGTCCATCACTGCGCACTGGGTTAATGTGGTGGATGCAGGGTCCACAGGGGACAGCGGTGGTGGGACAGTGCTGCCTAGCCCACGGTCTAGGAAACAGTTGGCTGTAGGCGTTCGACCCTCCTCCTCCTCCTCCTCCTCCAGAAGCGACAGCTCGTCCACAGAGCGCAGTCGTACGAGCACTCCATCTGCAGCTGCCACTGTTGCACACGATGTGTCCCCCTATCGAGCAGCTAGTGGAAAGCGTCAGCAGGCTGTGTTGCAGATGATGTGTTTGGGCGACAGACACACCGCCGAGGTGCTGGCCGAGTACTTGAAGCGACAAACTGAGTCATGGCTGGGCAGTGTACATCTTGAGGCAGGCAAGGTAGTTAGTGATAACGGCCGTAATTTTGTGGCAGCCATAGCCCTTTCAAAACTCAGCCACATACCTTGCTTGGCTCACACCTTGAACCTGGTGGTGCAGTGCTTCCTCAAAAATTATCCGGAGTTAACAGCCCTGCTCCAGAAGGTGCGAAGACTGTGCGCGCACATCCGCCGGTCGCCTGTACACTCCGTTCGTATGCAGAAGCTGCAGCGATTGCTCCACCTTCCCAACTACCGCCTCATTATCGACATTGCAACAAGGTGGAACTCCACCCTGCACATGGTGGAGCGGCTGTGCGAGCAGAGGCAGCCCATAATGCATTTGTGGGAGGATACACGGCCAGGCACTTTGAGAGCAGACATGGAGTTGACAGGCGTGCAGTGGTCGAAGTTGAAAGACCTTTGTAAAGTCCTTCAGTGTTTTGAGGAATGCACACGGCTGGTAAGCGCAGACGACGCCATCCTAAGCATGAGCATCCCACTTATGCGTCTGCTCATGCAAACTTTGACGCACCTTAAGGAGCAGGCGTCTGCAGCCAATGTTGATGAGGAGGAAGAGGAGGAGGGAATCCTTGATGACATTCAGCCATTGTCTGCTCAGGGACCTCTCCTGGACGAAGTGGAGGAAGAAGAGGAGGAGGAGGAGGATGATGGTGATGATTACTTAGGGGAGGAGGATGCATCTCGTGGGGCAAGTGAAAATGTTGGCGTGGCAAGGTCTGGTACAGGGTTTGTGCGTGACTGGAGGGATGTGGATTTGCCAGAAAGTGCTCCTCCACCCAGCACTTGCAGTGCATCATTGACACCGGGAACATTGGCCCACATGTCAGATTATGCCTTGCGGATCCTAAAAAGGGACCCCCGCATTGCCAAAATGATGAACGATGAAGACTACTGGTTGGCCAGCATCCTGGATGCACGCTATAAAGGCAAATTACAAAACATCATGCCACAGGAGAACCTTGACCTAATATTGGCTAATAAACAAGCAACTCTGGTAAATCGGTTGCTTGAGGCATTCCCAGCACACAGCAGCGGTGATGGTTCTCACACGAGCCATACGGGCCGGGGGCAGCTTGGCAGAGGTGTTCGTGGTGCACACAGCAGAAGTGGCGTTGGAGACAGGGGTTTCATGACAATGTTGTGGACTGATTTTTCAAATACCGCTCACACAACTGGTAATACTGCATCGATGGAAAGTGACAGGAGACAGCAGTTGTCAACTATGGTTACAAACTACTTTTCCTCCCATATCGATGTTCTCCCACACAGGTCATTCCCCTTTGACTATTGGGCCGCTAAACTGGACACCTGGCCTGAATTGGCCCAATATGCCTTACAGGAGCTCGCTTGCCCAGCTGCAAGTGTGCTATCGGAAAGAGTCTTCAGTGCAGCTGGATCAATCCTGACAGAAAAAAGGACCCGTCTGTCAACCCAAAATGTGGATGATCTAACCTTCATTAAAATGAACCACGCATGGGTTTCCAAGGATTTTGTCCCACCTTCCCCTGATGACACATAGGGTGACAGAAAAATGGCTTGCTTTGGTCCACCTCTTCCTGGTACTTCACCTATTTCGCCTTTTGCATCAGCTGAATGTCCAACATCAACATATGCCACTTTCTAAAACTCCCTAACTGTGCTGCCTCCCCCCCCATGGCCGGGGTCACCACCTACCGCACGACACCGTGCGAGTGCCGTTGCCCTGGACAGGTGGGTAGGCCGACTCTTGGGCGCGGGTACTGGCACAGGGTCCCTCATAGTGCAATCAAGTGTCTCTGACGGCGGTGGGGCACACCCGCCGTCAGACACACCGCTGTACTATGAGGGGCCCAGTGCCAGTACCGACGCCCACGAGTGGGCCCCCCTTGCTTGGGCAGGGCCCCAGCATTTGCAATCTTTACCTCTCCCTGCTCCTCCTCTGTGTAATCTGGGCCGTCAAATCCATACTGTGCCTGACACCGTCTGAGCCTGCCTCCTGAGACATATATTTTGAATGTGTACGCTATCCATACATGTTATCCGTGGATACGGTACCCTTTCTAACCTTTGTGCAATGACGTGCAATCCATGCTGGGCCTAACACCGTCTGAGCCTGCCTCATGCTGTATAGACATATATTTTGAATGTGTACGCTATCCATACATGTTATCCGGGGATACGGTACCCTTTCTAACCTTTGTGCAATGACGTGCAATCCATACTGGGCCTAACACCGTCTGAGCCTGCCTCATGCTGTATAGACATACAGTGGGGAAAAAAAGTATTTAGTCAGTCAGCAATAGTGCAAGTTCCACCACTTAAAAAGATGAGAGGCGTCTGTAATTTACATCATAGGTAGACCTCAACTATGGGAGACAAACTGAGAAAAAAAAATCCAGAAAATCACATTGTCTGTTTTATTTTCATTTTATTTGCATATTATGGTGGAAAATAAGTATTTGGTCAGAAACAAAATGTCATCTCAATACTTTGTGATATTTCCTTTGTTGGCAATGACAGAGGTCAAACGTTTTCTGTAAGTCTTCACAAGGTTGCCACACACTGTTGTTGGTATGTTGGCCCATTCCTCCATGCAGATCTCCTCTAGAGTAGTGATGTTTTTGGCTTTTCGCTTGGCAACACGGACTTTCAACTCCCTCCAAAGGTTTTCTATAGGGTTGAGATCTGGAGACTGGCTAGGCCACTCCAGGACCTTGAAATGCTTCTTACGAAGCCACTCCTTCGTTGCCCTGGCGGTGTGCTTTGGATCATTGTCATGTTGAAAGACCCAGCCACGTTTCATCTTCAATGCCCTTGCTGATGGAAGGAGGTTTGCACTCAAAATCTCACGATACATGGCCCCATTCATTCTTTCATGTACCCGGATCAGTCGTCCTGGCCCCTTTGCAGAGAAACAGCCCCAAAGCATGATATTTCCACCACCATGCTTTACAGTAGGTATGGTGTTTGATGGATGCAACTCAGTATTCTTTTTCCTCCAAACACGGCAAGTTGTGTTTCTACCAAACAGTTCCAGTTTGGTTTCATCAGACCATAGGACATTCTCCCAAAACTCCTCTGGATCATCCAAATGCTCTCTAGCAAACTTCAGACGGGCCCGGACATGTACAGGCTTAAGCAGTGGGACACGTCTGGCACTGCAGGATCTGAGTCCATGGTGGCGTAGTGTGTTACTTATGGTAGGCCTTGTTACATTGGTCCCAGCTCTCTGCAGGTCCCCCCGCATGGTTCTGGGATTTTTGCTCACCGTTCTTGTGATCATTCTGACCCCACGGGGTGGGATTTTGCGTGGAGCACCAGATCGAGGGAGATTATCAGTGGTCTTGTATGTCTTCCATTTTCTAATTATTGCTCCCACAGTTGATTTCTTCACTCCAAGCTGGTTGGCTATTGCAGATTCAGTCTTCCCAGCCTGGTGCAGGGCTACAATTTTGTTTCTGGTGTCCTTTGACAGCTCTTTGGTCTTCACCATAGTGGAGTTTGGAGTCAGACTGTTTGAGGGTGTGCACAGGTGTCTTTTTATACTGATAACAAGTTTAAACAGGTGCCATTACTACAGGTAATGAGTGGAGGAAAGAGGAGACTCTTAAAGAAGAAGTTACAGGTCTGTGAGAGCCAGAAATCTTGATTGCTTGTTTCTGACCAAATACTTATTTTCCACCATAACATGCAAATAAAATGAAAAAAAACACACAATGTGATTTTCTGGATTTTTTTTTCTCAGTTTGTCTCCCATAGTTGAGGTCTACCTATGATGTAAATTACAGACGCCTCTCATCTTTTTAAGTGGTGGAACTTGCACTATTGCTGACTGACTAAATACTTTTTTTCCCCACTGTATATTTTGAATGTGTACGCTATCCATACATGTTATCCGGGGATACGGTACCCTTTCTAACCTTTGTGCAATCATGTGCAATCCATACTGTGCCTGACACCGTCTGAGCCTGCCTCCTGAGACATATATTTTGAATGTGTACGCTATCCATACATGTTATCCAGGGATACGGTACCCTTTCTAACCTTTGTGCAATGACGTGCAATCCATACTGGGCCTAACACCGTCTGAGCCTGCCTCATGCTGTATAGACATATATTTTGAATGTGTACGCTATCCATACATGTTATCCGGGGATACGGTACCCTTTCTAACCTTTGTGCAATCATGTGCAATCCATACTGTGCCTGACACCGTCTGAGCCTGCCTCCTGATACATATATTTTGAATGTGTACGCTATCCATACATGTTATCCAGGGATACGGTACCCTTTCTAACCTTTGTGCAATGACGTGCAATCCATACTGGGCCTAACACCGTCTGAGCCTGCCTCATGCTGTATAGACATATATTTTGAATGTGTTCGCTATCCATACATGTTATCCGGGGATACGGTACCCTTTCTAACCTTTGTGCAATGACGTGCAATCCATACTGGGCCTAACACCGTCTGAGCCTGCCTCATGCTGTATAGACATATATTTTGAATGTGTACGCTATCCATACATGTTTTCCGGGGATACGGTACCCTTTCTAACCTTTGTGCAATCATGTGCAATCCATACTGTGCCTGACACCGTCTGAGCCTGCCTCCTGAGACATATATTTTGAATGTGTACGCTATCCATACATGTTATCCAGGGATACGGTACCCTTTCTAACCTTTGTGCAATGACGTGCAATCCATACTGGGCCTAACACCGTCTGAGCCTGCCTCATGCTGTATAGACATATATTTTGAATGTGTACGCTATCCATACATGTTATCCGGGGATACGGTACCCTTTCTAACCTTTGTGCAATGACGTGCAATCCATACTGGGCCTAACACCGTCTGAGCCTGCCTCATGCTGTATAGACATATATTTTGAATGTGTACGCTATCCATACATGTTATCCGGGGATACGGTACCCTTTCTAACCTTTGTGCAATCATGTGCAATCCATACTGTGCCTGACAGCGTCTGAGCCTGCCTCCTGAGACATATATTTTGAATGTGTACGCTATCCATACATGTTATCCAGGGATACGGTACCCTTTCTAACCTTTGTGCAATCACGTGCAATCCATACTGGGCCTGACACCGTCTGAGCCTGCCTCCTGAGACATATATTTTGAATGTGTACGCTATCCATACATGTTATCCAGGGATACGGTACCCTTTCTAACCTTTGTGCAATCACGTGCAATCCATACTGGGCGTGAGAACGGCTGGCGAGCTGTTAAGCAAGCTACAGCACCTGTCCAGACAAGTACAGGGATTCCCTGGCGAGGAGACTTATTTGATTGTTTTCAATGTTGGGACAGCAATTTTTGGGGAGCACTATACTCTGGAGAATGATAGATGGGGCCCACCATACACTGGAACATTCCAAAGGTGGACATCAGACACTGGAGCAGCATTTACAGGGCCCATTATACACTAGAGCATTAGAAATGGGGCCCATTATGTTTGGAGCATTATTTGGGCCCATAAGACAGTGGAGCTTCATCCATGGGGACCAACATATACTGTAGCATTATGTGGAGCTCATCATATACTGTTTCAAACATTATATGGGACCAATGATTCTGTATGGAGAAATAGATGGGCCTCGTCATGAGATGTAAAAAGTGAGGTATTTTTCATTGTACTATACCGCTATTTCTCTGCCGTATCGGAGCATGATGAGTTGTGGTATGTGTTAAAGGGGCGCTCTTTCGCCCAGGGCACATGAAAACCTGGAGCCAGCCCTCCCCCCCCACAGTTTGTAGCCAAATAACCCCCATTTTTCAGTGCGTAACTTGTAATATGAAGTTAATTAAGGTTGACAAGCTTAAGAAAGAAGAATTGATGCTTTTGGCATTCAAATGGGCACTGTAGGTGTGTTTCCTGTCCTCCTCTCACTGACGACTTTTATTCCCCATTGACTTACATTGGGTTTCGTGTTTCGGGACGACCCCGACTTTTCCCTATAATCGGACGATCTTGCTCGACCCGACTTTTGGAAAAGTCGGGTTTCACGAAACGAAACGCGACCCTAAAAAACCAAAAGTCGCTCAACTCTACCAGTGACATTATACATAGGAGCTCTGTACACAGTACATAGTGTGTGTGTACATGTAATACACTGACTCACCAGCGACATCTGTAGTTGAAGTCCTTCATCTTCGCTTTTCTTCTTCAACCAGCACAGAACACCATCACGTCTTCCAGCCAAGACTCGTCTCTGCAAAACATAACAGTCATCAATAGCTGATAGCTTTCAGAGCACATTCCCCACTTTTTTCCTGATTTCTACACTACGCCAGATGAAGAAGAAAAGCGACATAGCACTGTCCTGCACAGTAACAGGACCTCCCTTTTGTTCCCTCCATGGAAACTGTTTCCTAAAAAGTAAATTATATTACAGTAGTAATAATGACCCTAATTGGACCCTAAAGAAATTATGTTCCCCACTTGTCACCATAAACTAATATAGCATATTCCTCATTCTGGCCCTCAAACAGTAATTACGTCCCTCTTCCTGGCCCCCCTTATTTAATAATCTCACCCAGCCTGGCCCCCTATATTTTATATTATGCACCAGCCTGGCTCCCTTTATTTTATAATATGCCCCAGCCTTGTCCCCTTTTTTATAATATACCCCAGCCTGGTCCACTATGTCCCTTGTACTGCCTGGCCCCCAGATATCTATCCCACTTCCCCAGCTATACATACTGGCCCACATATGTCCCTTGTCCTGCCCCTGGCCTACATGTGTATCCATCCTGGCCCCTCATATGTGTATCCATCCTGGCCACCCCATATGTGTATCCATCCTGGCCACCCTCATATGTGTATCCATCCTGGCCAGCCCCATATGTGTATCCATCCTGGCCCCCTTCCCCCCTTATGTGTATCCATCCTGGCCCCCTTCCCTGTATGTGTATCCATCCTGGCCCCCTTTCCCATATGTGTATCCATCCTGGCCCCCTTCCCACCATGTGTATCCATTCTGGCCCCCTTCCCCCCATATGTGTATCAATCCTGGCCCCCTTCCCCCATATATGTATCCATCCTGGCCCCCTTCCCCCATATGTGTATCCATCTTGGCCCCCTTCCCCCGTATGTGTATCCATCCTGGCCCCCTTCCCCCATATATGTATCCATCCTGGCCCCCTTCCCCCATATGTGTATCCATCCTGGCCCCCTTCCCCCATATATATATCCATCCTGGCCCCCTTCCCCCATATATATGCATCCTGGGCACTTCCCATATATATACATATATATCCGTCTTGGCCCCTTCCCCCATATATATATCCATCCTTGCCCCCTTCCCCGTATATATACATCCATCCTGGCTCCCTTCCCCTGTATATATCCATCCTGGCCCCGTTCCCCCATACATATATCTATCCTGGCCCCCTTCCCCCTTATATATATCCATCCTGGCCCCCTTCCTCTGTATGTATCCATCCTGGCCCCCTTCCCCCGTATATATACAGTTGTGGCCAAAAGTATTGACACCCCTGCAATTCTGTCAGATAATACTCAGTTTCTTCCTGAAAATGATTGCAAACACAAATTCTTTGGTATTATTATCTTCATTTAATTTGTCTAAAATGAAAAAAAAGCCAAATTTGATATAATTCCACACCAAACATAAAAAAGAGGGTGGACAAAAGTATTGGCACTGTTCAAAAAATCATGTGATGCTTCTCTGATTTGTGTAATTAACAGCACCTGTAACTTACCTGTGGCACCTAATAGGTGTTGGCAATAACTAAATCACACTTGCAGCCAGTTGACATGGATTAAAGTTGACTCAACCTCTGTCCTGTGTCCTTGTGTGTACCACATTGAGCATGGAGAAAAGAAAGAAGACCAAAGAACTGTCTGAGGTCTTGAGAAACCAAATTTTGAGGAAGCATGAGCAATCTCAAGGCTACAAGTCCATCTCCAAAGACCTGAATGTTCCTGTGTCTACCGTGCGCAGTGTCATCAAGAAGTTTAAAACCCATGGCACTGTGGCTAACCTCCCTAGATGTGGACGGAAAATGAAAATTGACAAGAGATTTCAACGCAAGATTGTGCGGATGTTGGATAAAGAACCTCGGCTAACATCCAAACAAGTTCAAGCTGCCCTGCAGTCCGAGGGTATAACAGTGTCAACCCGTACTATCCGTCGGCGTCTGAATGAAAAGGGACTTTATGGGAGGAGACCCAGGAAGACCCCACTTCTTACCCCGAGACATAAAAAAGCCAGGCTGGAGTTTGCCAAAACTTACCTGAAAAAGCCTAAAACGTTTTGGAAGAATGCTCTCTGATCAAATGAGACAAAAGTAGAGCTTTTTGGGCAAAGGCATCAACATAGAGAAAAAAAGAGGCATTCAAAGAAAAGAACATGGTCCCTACAGTCAAACATGGTGGAGGTTCCCTGATGTTTTGGGGTTGCTTTGCTGCCTCTGGCACTGGACTGCTTGACCAGGTGCATGGCATTATGAAGTCTGAAGACTACCAACAAATTTTGTAAATAGAAACACCAGCAAAAGATATCAAATGTCCATGCTATAAGGCGACTCAATATCATGCTTCAAAAAAGGAGGAACAACGAGTATAAATAGCCAAAAATACAGAGAAAAATTGTATTTATCAAAAGTTATATTTTAATAAATATATGTAATACAAACATCATATGTTAACGAACATGCATGGGCATACATAAATGTCATGTGACTAACTCCATGGGTCAATAAAATGACCAGGAAAAACGGGACCCAAAATATAAATAACACATGCACCATTCAAGAAAGATCATATTAAGAGTTAAAGGTGGTTTAGAAACACATGTTATCCAGCGATAGGGATTAAACAGTACAAACTTCCCCAAAGCATACAATTCCTATACCGCTAGGTAAACAACCTCCCATAGACACAAATTAGCGCCTCTACAAGTGTATAATTCTGTGCACGGTGAAAGAAAGGTTTATAAAAGAAGTGATACAAAATAGTTACCCATAATTGTATGCATAGAGTCCCGTCTAGACCTTGGTCATATACCCCGACGCGCGTTTCGCGTACACAAGGTATCGCTTCCTTCCTAACTTTTGATAAATACAATTTTTCTCTGTATTTTTGGCTATATATACTCGTTGTTCCTCCTTTTTTGAATTTTGTACCAACAAATTTTGCAGCATAATGTAGGGCCCAGTGTGAGAAAGCTGGGTCTCCCTCAGAGGTCATGGGTCTTCCAGCAGGACAATGACCCAAAACACACTTCAAAAAGCACTAGAAAATGGTTTGAGAGAAAGCACTGGAGACTTCTAAGGTGGCCAGCAATGAGCCCAGACCTGAATCCCATAGAACACCTGTGGAGAGATCTAAAAATGGCAGTTTGGAGAAGGCACCCTTCAAATATCAGGGACCTGGAGCAGTTTGCCAAAGAAGAATGGTCTAAAATTCCAGCAGAGCATTGTAAGAAACTCATTGATGGTTACCGGAAGCGGTTGGTCGCAGTTATTTTGGCTAAAGGTTGTGCAACCAAGTATTAGGCTGAGGGTGCCAATACTTTTGTCTGTCCCAATTTTGGAGTTTTGTGTGAAATGATCAATGTTTTGCTTTTTGCTTCATTCACTTTTGTGTTTTTTATTTAAAACAAATTAAATGAAGATAATAATACCAAAGAATTTGTGTTTGCAATCATTTTCAGGAAGAAACTGAGTATTATCTGACAGAATTGCAGGGGTGTCAATATTTTTGGCCACAACTGTATATCCATCCTGGTCCCTTCCCCCATATGTGCATCCATCCTGACCCCCTTACCCCCGTATATGAATCCATCCTGGCCCCCATTCCCTGTGTATATCCATCCTGGCCCCGTTCCTCCATATATATATCCATCCTGGCCCCCTTCCCCTGTATATATATCAATCCTGGCACCCTTCCCCCGTATTTATATATCCATCCTTTGTCCCTTTCCCCATATGTGCATCCATCCTGGCCCCCTTCCTCCCGTATATGTATCCATCCTGTCCCCCTTCCCCCGTATGTGTATCCATCCTGGCCTCCTTCCCCATATATATCCATCCTGGCCCCCTTCCACCGTATATATATTCATCCTGGCCAGCTTCCCCCATATATATATATATCCATCTTGGCCCCCTTCCCTCGTATATATATCCATCCTGGACCCCTTCCTCCATATATATTTATCCATCCTGGCCCCCTTCCCCCATATATATATATATCCATCCTGGGCCCCTTTCTCCATATATATATCCATCATGGCACCCTTCCCCCCGTATATATATCAATCCTGGCCCCTTTCCTCCATATATATATCCATCCTGGCCCCCTTCCCCGTATATATATCCATCCTGGCCCCCTTCCCCATATATATATCCATCCTTAGCCCTTACCAGAGAGAGAGAGAAGAAAAAAAACATTGCTCTTACCTGCATGCGCTCCTGGCGGCGTCCTCCTCTGCAGGTGGGCGTGCTCATACTAAAATGGCTGCCGACATAGCAGAAGCCAGCGGTAAATGTGTGCGCCCGTCACATGACACTGACGTCATACGCGGACGCACACTTGCCAGTATCGATCGAGACGCGCGCTGCAGCTGTTCAGGTAATGAACGCTGCATGCGCGCACCCTTGCACATACGTGGCCTGCGCTTTTAAAGGGTCTGCACCTCTAAAAACCGCAGGCTTTTTTTTCTTCTCTAAGTATTCAGACCCTATGCACAGTATTGAATAGAAGCAGCCTTTTGAGCTAGTACAGTCATGAGTCTTCTTGGGAATGATGTAAAAAAAATTTCACACCTGGATTTGGGGATCCTCGGCCATTCTTCATTGCAGATCCTGTCCAGTTCCATCAGGTTGGATGGTGAACGTTGGTGGACAGCCATTTTCATGTCTCCCTAAATTGGGTTTAGGTCAGGGCTCTGGCTAGGCCAGTCAAGAATGGTCACAGAGATGTTCTGAAGCCACTCCTTTGTTATTTTAGCTGTGTGCTTAAGGTCATTGTCTTGTTGGTAGGTGAGCCTTCGGCCAAGTCTGAGGTCCAGAGCACTCTGGAAGAAGTTTCTTCCAGGATATCTCTGTACTAGGCTGCATTCATGTTTCCTTCAATTGCAACCAGTTGTCCTTTCCCTGCAGCTGAAAAACACCCCCATTGCATGATACTGCCACCACCATGTTTCACTGTTGGGATTGTATTAGGCAGGTGATGAGCAGTGCCTGATTTTCTCCTCACATACAGGTTAGAATTATCACCAAAAAGTTTTATTTTCGTCTCATCAGACCAGAGAATCTTATTTCTCATAGTCTGTGAGTCCTTCATGTGTTTTTTAGCAAACTCTATTGGGCTTTCATACGTCTTGCACTTAGGATAGGCTTCTGTCGAGCCACTCTGCCTGACTGGTGGAGGGCTGCAGTGATAGTTGACTTTGTGGAACTTTCTCCCATCTCCCTACTGCATCTGTGGAGCTCAGCCACAGTGATATTGGGGTTCTTCTTTACCTCTCTCACCAAGGCTCTTCTCCCACGATTACTCAGCTTGGCTGGATGGCTAGGTCTAGGAAGACTTCTGGTGGCCCCAAACTTCTCCCATTTAAGGATTATGGAAGCCACTGTGTACTGTGAACCTTGAGTACTGCAGAAATTCCAGATTTGTGTCTTGCTACAATTCTGCCTCTGAGCTCCTTGGCCAGTTCCTTTGACCTCATGATTCTCATTTGGTCTGACATGCACTGTGAGCGTCTTATATAGACAGGTGTGTGCCTTTACAAATCAAGTCCTTCCAGTTTAATTAAAAAAACAGCTGGACTCCAATGTAGGAGAAGAACCGTCTCAAGGAGGATCACAAGGAAATGGACAGCATATGACTTAAATTTGAGTGTCTGAGCAAAGGGTCTGAATACTTATGACCATGTGATATTTCAGCTTTTCTTTTTTATTAAATTTGCAAAAATTTCTACATTTCTATTTTTTTCAGTGAAGATGGGGTGCAGAATGTACATTAACCCCTTCCTGACATGAGACGTACTATCCCGTTCATGGGACCCGGGCCCCTATGCCCATGGACGGGATAGTACGTCAAACGCGATCAGCGGCGCCCATGTGGTGAGCGCCGCTGATCGCGGCCGGGTGTCAGCTGATTATCACACCCGGCACAATGTGTCAGGGGCGGTCACGGACCGCCCCCGACACATTAACCCCTTGTACACCGCGATCAAACACGATCGCGGTGTACCGGGAGTTAAAGGGAAGCATCGGCAGGGAGGGGGCTCCCTCCTTGCTTCCCTGAGCCCCCCCACGGCAGCGCAATGTGCAGCGCTGCTGCCGGGGGCTCCTTTCCTGCAGGCCCCCGAATCCAAGATGGCGACAGGGGCCTTCGGGGGCCTGCAGGAAGCTGGCTTCCTCAGTGCCTGCAAAGCGCAGGCATGAGGAAGCCTTCGGCAGTGCCTGTGACAGATTGCTGATCTGTCACAGGACAGTGATGTCCCATCTGGTACTATTTAATAAAGTAAAAAAAAAAATAAAAAAAGTGTTAAAGTAAATTTAAAAAAATCGCCAAATAAATTAGAAAAAAAAAAAAAAAATATTCCCCCAAATAAATCCATTTTTTAGAAATAAAAAAAACCAAAACAATAAAAGTACACATATTAGGTATCGCCACGTCCGTAACGACCCGCCCTATAAAACTGTCCCATTAGTTAACACCTTTAGCGAACCCCTTAAAAAATAAAAAGAAAAAACGAAGCAAAAAATAATGATTTATTATCATACCGCCAAACAAAAAGTGTAATAACGCGCAATCAAAAAGACGTATATAAATATCCATGGTACCGCTGAAAACGTCATCTTGTCCCGCAAAAAACGAGCCACCACACAGCATCATCCGCAAAAAAATAAAAAGTTATAGCTTGCAGAATAAAGCGATGCAAAAATAAGTATTTTTTATATAAAATAGTTTTCATTGCATAAAACCGACAAAACATAAAAAAACGACCTAAATAAGGTATCGCTGTAACCGTACTGACCCGAAGAATAAAACCGCTTTATCAATTTTATTGCACGCGGAACGGTGTAAACGCACGCCCCCAAAAGAAATTCATGAAATACTGGTTTTTGTTCATTCTGCGTCCCAAAAATCGGAATAAAAAGCGATCAAAAAATGTCACATGCCCGAAAATGGTACCGATAAAAACGTCAACTCGTCCCGCAAAAAATAAGACCTCACATCACTCAGTGGGTCAAAATACGGAAAAATTAGAGCTCTCAATATGTGGTGATGCAAAAACTATTTTTACAATAAAAAGCGTCTTTTAGCGTGTGACAGCCGCCAAACATAAAAACCACCATAAATAGTAAATCAAACCCCCCGTTATCACCCCCTTAGTTAGGGAAAAATAATAAAATAAAAAAATGTATTTATTTCCATTTTTCCATTAGGGTTAGGGTTAGGGCTAGGGTTAGGATAAGGGTAGGGTTAGGGCTAGGGTTAGGGTTAGGGTTAGGGCTGAGATTAGGGTTAGGGGTGTGTTGGGGTTCGGGTTGGACTTAGAATTGGGGGTTTCCACTGTTTGGGCACATCAGGGGCTCTCCAAATACAACATGACGTCTGATCTCAATTCCAGCCAATTCTGAGTTGAAAAAGTCAAATGGTGCTCCTTCCCTTCCAAGCTCTGCCATGCGCCCAAACAGTGTTTTACCCCCACATGTAGGGTATCAGCCTACTCAGGTCAAATTGCAAAAAAATTTTTGGGGTCCAATTTCTCCTGTTACCCTTAGGAAAATAAAAAATTGGGGGCAAAAATATCATTTTTGTGGAAAAAAATGATTTTTTTATTTTCCCGCCCGAGTGTTATAAACTTCTGTGAAGCACTTGGGGGTTCAAAGTGCTCACCACACATCTAGATAAGTTCCGTGGGGGGCCTAGTGTCAAAAATGGGGTCACTTGTGGGGAGTTTCAATAGTTTAGGTACATCAGGGGCTCTCCAAATGCACATGACACCCGCAGACCATTCCATCAAAGTCTGCATTCCAAAATGTCACTGCTTCCCTTCCGAGCCCAGACGTGTGTCCATACAGTAGTTTTCTCCCACATATGGGGTGTCAGCGCACTCATGACAAATTGGACAACAACTTTTGGGGTCCAATTTCTCCTGCTACCCTTGGGAAAATAAAAAAAATTGGGGACTAATTGATCATGTTTGTGGAAAAAATACGATTTTTTTATTTTCATGCCCGGGCATTATAAACTTCTGTGAAGCCCTTGGGGGTTCAAAGTGCTCACCACACATCTAGATAAGTTCCTTAGGGGGTCTGGTTTCCAAAATGGGGTCATTTGTGGGGGTTTCCACTGTTTAGGTACATTAGGGGCTCTCCAAAGGCAGCATGACACCCGCAGACCATTCCATCAAAGTCTGCATTCCAAAACGTCACTACTTCCCTTCCGAGCCCTGACGTGTGTCCATACAGTAGTTTTCTCCCACATATGGGGTGTCAGCGTACTCATGACAAATTGGACAACAACTTTTGGGGTCCAATTTCTCCTGTTACCCTTGGGAAAATGAAAAAATTGGGGACTAATTGATCATGTTTGTGGAAAAAATACGATTTTTTTATTTTCATGCCCGGGCATTATAAACTTCTGTGAAGCCCTTGGGGGTTCAAAGTGCTCACCACACATCTAGATAAGTTCCGTAGGGGGTCTCGTTTCCAAAATGGGGTCATTTGTGGGGGGTTTCCACTGTTTAGGTACATTAGGGGCTCTCCAAAGGCAACATGACACCCGCAGAACATTTCATCAAAGTCTGCATTCCAAAACGTCACTACTTCCCTTCCGAGCCCCGACGTGTGTCCATACAGTAGTTTTCTCCCACATATGGGGTGTCAGCATACTCAGGACAAATTGGACAACAACTTTTGGGGTTCAATTTTTCCTGTTACCCTTGGGAAAATAAAAAAATTGGCGACTAATTGATCATGTTTGTGGAAAAAATACGATTTTTTTATTTTCATGCCCTGGCATTATAAACTTCTGGGAAGCCTTTGGGGGTTCAAAGTGTTCACATCACATCTAGATAAGTTCCTTAGGGGGTCTAGTTTTCAAAATGGGGTCATTTGTGGGGGGTTTCCACTGTTTAGGTACATTAGGGGCTCTCCAAAGGCAACATGACACCCGCAGACCATTCCATCAAAGTCTGCATTCCAAAACGTCACTACTTCCCTTCCGAGCCCCGATGTGTGCCCATACAGTAGTTTTCTCCCACATATGGGGTATCAGCATACTCAGGACAAATTGGACAACAACAACTTTTGGGGTCCAATTTCTCCTGGTACCCTTGGGAAAATAAAAAAATGGTGACTAAAAGATCATGTTTGTGGAAAAAATACAAATTTTTTATTTTCACCCCCGGGCGTTATAAACTTCTGTGAAGCACTGGGGGGTTCAAAGTGCTCACCACACATCTAGATAAGTTCCTTGGGGGTTCTAGTTTACAAAATGGTGTCATTTGTGGGGGGTTTCCACTGTTTAAGTACATCAGGGGTTTTCCAATCGCGACATGGTGTCCGATCTCAATTCCAGCCAAAAACGTCAAATGGCGCTGCTTCCCTTCCGAGCTCTGCCATGCGCCCAAATAGTGGTTTACCCCCACATGTGGGGTATCAGCGTACTCAGGACAAATTGCACAATAACTATTAGGGTCCTGTTACCCTTGGAAAAATAAGAATTGAGGGTGAAAAGATCATTTTCGTGGAAAAAATATGATTTTTTAATTGTACAGCTTTATGTTATAAACTTCTGTGAAGCCCTTGGGGGTTCAAGTTCTCACCACACATCTAGATAAGGTCCTTAGGGGGTCTAGTTTCCAAAATGGTGTCATTTGTGGGGGGTTTCCACTGTTTTGGTACATCAGGGGTTTTCCAATCGCGACATGGTGTCCGATCTCAATTCGAGCCAAAAACGTCAAATGGCGCTGCTTCCCTTCCGAGCTCTGCCATGCGCCCAAATAGTGGTTTACCCCCACATGTGGGGTATCAGCATACTCAGGACAAATTGCACAATAACTTTTAGGGTCCTGTTACCCTTGGAAAAATAAGAATTGAGGGTGAAAAGATCATTTTTGTGGAAAAAATATGATTTTTTAATTGTACGGCTGTATGTTATAAACTTCTGTGAAGCCCTTGGGGGTTCAAAGTTCTCACCACACATCTAGATAAGTTCCTTAGGGGGTCTAGTTTCCAAAATGGTGTCATTTGTGGGGGGTTTCCACTGTTTTGGTACATCAGGGGTTTTCCAATCGCGACATGATGTCCGATCTCAATTCCAGCCAAAAACGTCAAATTGCGCTGCTTCCCTTCCGAGCTCTGCCATGCGCCCAAATAGTGGTTTACCCCCACATGTGGGATATCAGCGTACTGTGGACAAATTGCACAATAACTTTTAGGGTCCTGTTACCCTTGGGAAAATAAAAATTGGGGTGAAAAGATCATTTTTGTGGAAAAAATATGATTTTTTAATTGTACCGCTGTACGTTATAAACTTCTGTAAAGTCCTTGTGGGTTCAAAGTTCTCACCACATATCTAGATAAGTTCCTTGGGGGGTCTAGTTTCCAAAATGGGGTCACTTGTAGGGGGTTTCCACTGTTTAGGTACATCAGGAACTCTCCAAACGTGACATGGCGTCCGATCTGAATTCCAGCCAATTTTGCATTGAAAAAGTCAAACGGCGCTCCTTCCATTCTGAGCTCTGCCATGCGCCGAAACAGTCGTTCCCCCCACATATCAGGTATCAGCGTACTCAGGACAAATTGCACAATAACTTTTGCAGTCCAATTTCTCCTGTTACCCTTGGTAAAATAAAAAAAATTGAACCTGAAGTATTTTTTTTGTGAAAAAAAGTTAGATGTTCATTTTTTTTTAAATATTCAAAAAAATTCCTGTGACGCACCTAAAGAGTTAATAAACTTCTTGAATGTGGTTTTGAGCACCTTAAGGGGTGCAGATTTTAGAATGGTGTCACTTTTGGGTATTTTCTATCATATAGACCCCTCAAAGTGACCTCAAATGTGATGTGGTCCTAAAAATAAAATGGTGTTGTAAAAATGAGAAAACGCTGGTCAACTTTTAACCCTTATAACTTCCTAACAAAAAAAAATTTTGGTTCCAAAATTGTGCTGATGTAAAGTAAACATGTGGGAAATGTTACTTATCAAGTTTTTTGTGTGCTTTATCTCTGTGATTTAAGGGCATAAAAATTCAAATTTGGAAAATTGCGAAATTTTCAAAATTTTCGCCAAATTTCTGTTTTTCTCACAAATAAACGCAAGTTATTTGAATGAAATTTTACCACTAACGTGAAGTACAATATGTCTCGAGAAAACATTGTCAGAATCACCGGGATCCATGGAAGCGTTCCAGAGTTATGACCTCATAAAGGTACAGTGGTCAGAATTGTAAAAATTGGCCCGGTCATGAATGTGCAAACCACCCTTGGGGGTGAAGGGGTTAATGAGAAAAAAGAACCTTTTTAAATTTACTAAATGGATGCAATGAAACAAAGAGTGAAAAATTTAAGAGGGTCTGAATACTTTCTGTACCCACTCTATTGCCACATCAATTGTAGTAATATGAAAAGAGTATAATGAGTATAATAAACAATTTAAGGTCTTAAAAAGTCATATTTTTTATATATGAGAGTGTATTGATATATAGATGGCCTAGCCTAGGAAAAAACCTACGTTGTTAAATAAATATTATTTTATTTTACATAATCATCTTTCAATCATTTTTTGAGCTTTGGAAAGATAATAATCAGATGGGCCTAATCAGGAGAAAATGTCCAATGATCAATAATTTGAAATCCAATTTCAATGACTTTTTTGCTGAACAATATGAGAGTTGTGGGAATGTGTACTAATCAGCAACAAGACGCCTTTGGAAAGGTTTTACTGAAGTTCCGATCTACACCTGAAATGGTTAACTTTTCTTAATTACAATTTCAGAATGACATAACCTTTTCTGCTATAACTTAGCACATTCACTTGTCAAAGTAAATACTTGTTCTCATAGCAGGGGGATTTATTTTTGCATGCTAAAATTATTCAAGGCCAACCATTTATCAATATGTTCTTGCATACAGCAGATGAAATAAGCATAAAACACGTCACCAATTTTCTAAGTAAATGTATTTCTAAATGTGCTATTGACATTAAATTTTCACCAGATGTCAGTAACAATTCATCACAGGCAGAAAAATCAAACCATAGATGTCCATTAATTAAGTTATGTGTATTAATGAGAAATGCACAGGAAAAAAGCATTAAACAGGATTACTGCAATTTAACCAATACTTCATACAGTACAAAAGCCTTTGTTGGTGATGACAGCCTCAAGACACCTCCTGTATAGAGGAACTAGTCGCATGTATTGTTCAGCTGTGATTTTAGCCTTTTCTTCACACAAACACTCTTCAAATCCTGAATGAACGTAGGCTCTTTCTATAAACTTTAGTTCCTTCCATTAATTTTCTCATGTATTTAGGTCAGGTGATTGGCTGGGCAGCTTTATTTTCTTGAGAGTTGAGAGTGAAGTTGGTTGTGTGTTTTGGATCATTTTCTTGCTGAAATGTCCACCCTTGTTTCATCTTCATCATCCTGGTGGTTTGCAGCAAATTGTTATCAAGAAAGTGTTTGTACATTTGTCTATTAATCATCCTCCCTTTAAATTACATGAAGTTTGTCATTGCCGTAGGCTTAAAAACAGCCACATTCCATGATGATCCCACCTTCAAAATTCACTGTTGGTTTGGTGTCTTTTGGGTGAATTGCAGTTCATTTTGTTCTGGAAATATATTATGTTTTATAGCATCCAAAGAGTTCGATTTTGATCTCATCTGCCAAAACTATAATCTCCCAGTATTTCACAGACTTGTCTAATTGTTGGACTGAAAAAAGGAAATGACAAAGCTTTCTTAAAGAATGCAATGGATGTTTGAAATGCATAGCTGTATCTACACTCATGATGGAATTATTATTATTTTTTAATCCAATACATTTTTGAAAGCTTGGAAGCTGGATAATTTTCTTTCTTCGTTTCTATAAGTTGTTCCTTGCAGAACCGTGCATCCTGGGATGCCTAGCTGAGGTGAGCTAGTTAATCCCTTTTCTAAATGTTGTTGTCTAAACTTTAAAGGCGCTTGAACATGCTTTTTGTTCAGCATGGAGTCTTGTGTGGTGAGTACAGGCCAATGGAGGTTGAGTGCATTACTTTTTGTATTCTTTGAAACAACTGTAACTGATGATTTAAGGTGTTTCTGTAGCTCTCCACAGGTGGTCCTTAATAGAGATGAGCGAACCCGAACAGTAAAGTTCGGCATCCGTACAGAACACCTACTGTCCTGGCATGGACACCGAACACGGAAGTTTGTGTTACTGTTCGGGTTCGGCCCCTTGAACAGCAGATGTTTGTCATGCTGTCATATGCCTGACAGCGTGGCAAACACTGCTTCTGATCGGCGGTAAAATCATCACCGCCGGTCAGACAGGCGTGGTTCCCACTCTGTCATAAGACAGCGTGAGTGCGCAGCTATGACCAAAGGTATAAGGTTTACTTTCATTCATTGGTGTCAGCTGATACTACTGCTCCCATCATCCAAGGCCTGTTGCTGCTAATAACAGTGACAGCAGCTGATGGGAGTATTCATCAGCTGGTGCCTGCGCTGTAAATAAATAGATAAAGACTATGTGGATTCCCCTTCATTTTTGACAACCTGCCAGGCAAAACTCACAGCTGGGGGCTGCAAATTTCAGCTGACAGCTTCAGCAAGGCTGGTTATCAAGAAGAGAGGTGTCCCCATGCCATATTTTTTAATTATTAAAATAAATAATTTTAAACAATGGTGTGGGGTCCCACCCATTTTTGACAACCAGCCAAGGTAAAACAAATAGCTGGGGGCTGGTATTCTCAGGCTGGTAATGGGCCATTGATATTGCCCCCCCAGCCTAAAAATAGCAGCCTGCAGATGCCCAGAAAAGGCACATCTATTAGACATGCCAATTCTGGCTCTTTGCCCGGCTCTTCCCACTTGCCCTGTAGCAGGGGAAAATGGGATTCATATTTGTGGGATTGATATCACCTTTGTGTTGTCAGGTGATATCAAGCTCATGGATTAGTAATGGAAAGGCATCTATAAGACACTTATCCATTACTAATCCTAGTTATATGGTAAATAAAGACACAGAAAAAAGTCCTTTATTTGAAATAAAACAAAACACACTTTAACTTTTTTGTTTAAGAATAAAAAACACAGTTATATGTTATGAATGAGTCACCGTAGGAGGCAAAAGCAGAAATACAAGCTAAGTCCAGAAAACCAGAGAAGTTGGCAACTATCAGATTGCAGACCCCTGAACCTATCAACACAACTAGCAGTAGCCGTGGGGGGTTCCTACGATGCCCTAGACCCCTCGATAACAGCCGGAGAATTAAATAGGCCTAAAGAAAGAAAGGGGAAATCTAAACTGCCCCAGAGCAGACCCCAAAGCAATAGGCAGCCCCCAACATATAATGACGGTGAAGCAAGATGAAAACACTAACACAGACAGAAAGATAGACTGAGCAAAGACGGGGCCCAAAACGACCTAGATAGGAAAGGACAGGAAGGCTGCTGTCTGCAATCTGCCAGAACCCTATCAAAGACAGAAGCCAACAAGCTGATATGAAAAAGGCCCTGAAGCAGCTAGGCTTCAAAAACTAAATCAGCACTCAGGTAATTTTCAGAAGACAGAGCTAAAGGAATTCAGCACACCCAGCAGGGAATGGCAGAAATCCAGAAAAACAAAGCAAAACAAAGTCAAAGCACCAATGCAAAATGCCGAGCAGCAAACTTAGCTTTAGAGGAGCAGGAATTCAGACTGGTCTCCAAGGATCCCACAGAGAAATCACCCGCAGGGCAGAAGGGCGTCGGTAGCCTTATATCCAGTCAGTAACTCCACTCAGCCAGTCATCATCATCAACCTCAGGTGTTTGATAATCAGGCTCACTACCTTTCTTTACCAGAAGAGGGAGTTCCTCGGGCCTCAGTAATGAAGGGGAAAATGAACTCACAACAGTTATACTCACCTAATGCTCATTCTATTGAATCCCTCATCTCTTATAATGAAACAAAAATAAAAAAACAACAATATCCCTCACCTGTCTTTCTGTCACGATCACGTGTGTCTGGATGCAAGGCGAACCCATATGACACACGTGACCCTGGATACACCGCCTCCAGTGGGGCGAATTTAAATAATAATAACTGGCGAATTTAGACATTACACGTATATACAAGTCTGGAAACCCCGCCTCCAGTAAGGCGAATTTAAATAATAAAATGGGAACCTGGGAAACATTAACAATGGTGGGCTCTGCGATAGGGAATAGGGAAGTGGAGACCTCCTGAGCTCCCCTGAGCCAGAGTCCCTACACTCCTAACGTTCCCTATGCCGGTTCCGCACCGGGCGTGCACAAGAACCTAAAAACCCTAGCCCGCCCTGACCTAAACCCTCACTAGGGAATTGGTCGGTGCGGAAACTAATCCCACCACTGCACTAAAACACACATGAGGAAAGATGACAAAACAGGAGAAACACCACTTAGCTTTGCTCTGATGCGTACGCTCCTAGCAACAGAGCCCACCACCTGCATGCATCTTCTCCTCCACCCGGATCCATCACCATACCCGGATCCATCACCATAGTGCAGCCTTGGAGCAGAGTCCACCACCAGTTGCAGCTGCCCAGTAAACAGAGTCCCAAGAATGAGTCCAGCTTCTGCCAAAAAGTCCACCATGCTCGAGTCCAACTTTTCTGCCAAGAAGTCAAGCATGCTTGAGTCCAGCTTTCAGCAACCAAGTCCAGCATGCTGAGTGCAACTCTCACCATAGTCGCCACTCCACCAAGCCATGTAAGCACTTACTGCTGACACCATAAACTGCGACTCCACCACGCCATGCCAGCCCTTCTTGCAGACACCAACGATGAACTCCACAAATCCATGCCAGCACTCCTTGCAGACTCCATAGCTGACTCAACCCCTCTGGCTGCGCTGCACTGGACTCATGTTCAGCTCCTTCCTTCACCCAGGCTTACTTGAAAATGACTCACAATATCACCAACACCTGATTGCACACCTGACACTCTTTTATAGAGCCTCACACTTGCTTTGTAATTATGTGCACTTTAAAACTAAAATGTGATACCACTCACCACCACCGGGGCAACTTAGAATGAACGACACCACGTGTAATAATTCTAATGGCCACAGGGGGCAATCACACCACTTTGGCACAAGTCAAAGGAAACAAGTTCACTTTGGTCATTTAAAACTGTCAGATCCACTTCGGATCATGACACTTTCGTTCTGTCCCATGCCGTAATCCATGTCTGGTGGATAAACCTTGGCGATAAAGAAACTTAGCCTTCGAAATATGGTGCTGGAGAAGGATGTTATCAATACCATAGGTGGTAAGAAGAAAAAAAAATCCATTTTAGAACAAATCAAGCCAGACATGTGATTAGAAGCAAGGATCACCAAGCTACAACTTGCTTACTTTGGACATATTATACGAAGATAGTCAGTCAAAGAAAAAAGAAACATCCGGCACTGTCCCTGAGAGAGAAATACCCGCAAAGCCACTTATAACCGCTATCAGTGTGACACCTGTAACCCTTGCTGAACGGGTGCTCTATCCAAGTGAAGAAAAAACATGAAATATCATAGTAGAAAAAGACAGCAGGATGGCACTCACCGTTCTCTTGAAATGATTCACTTTATTTCATATTAATAAAGCATAGGCAATGGCACGGGAGAAATGCAAAAAGACGGACGACAGCCATTGCCTATGCTTTATTAATATGAAATTAAGTGAAACATTTCAAAAGAAAGGTGAGTGCCATCCTGCTGTCTTTTTCTACTATGATATTATACGAAGAGAGAGCAATCATTGGAAAAGGTCATCATGGTCGGAAGAATAGAAGGAACAAAGCGAAGAGGAATACCAACAGCCCAATTGCTTTATACTATCAAGATAATGGAGGAGTAGATCTTGTTCGACCTATCTAGGCATGCACAAGATGGGTATTACTGCAGAGCGTTCATCCATCAAGTCGCCATGGCTAGAGACCAAGCCGAAGGCCATTGAAATAAATAAATAATCTTGCATATATATAGCTTTGATATATCAAATATTGCCACTATGCAAGGGTTAACCATTAGATCCATTCTGTTACTGAACAAAGCACACTAAACAATGCAGAAACTAATATTACCAAGGATTCTATTAATTGAATTACCAATGATACCACTATACGATCATATAATTAAATAGTGTAGTTAAATTCAATGACCATATCAAATCTTCAACCCTTACTACTTCTTTTACTACATAGCTAATTCACCAAAATGGGCATATAATTAAAAGAAATTCAGAAAAAGTCATCCATATTTACCAATACCAGATCACTATACTAATGCATTACAGGATGCAGCAGCCTCATGACAAAGGCAGAGGCAGCACAGGTGCAAAATATTAATGAAACAGCCAATCGCATGCCTACTATTCATGGAGGGTGTTGTAATCAGTATTATAAATGCACACAGGTAAGACTTGTATAGCATACCAGTCACACAGATATGTGTAGTGAAAACAGTCTTTCCTACAGCTTACTGGTCATGCCTCTACTATCAGATCAGTTGGGAAGCTCACCATAATGTAAGTGCACCCAATAGGTACAGGCACCCCAAGTTCTGTGTATTATTATGCAATACATGTATCTGTGTGACTGGTGAACTATGCAAGCTTTGTCCGCATACATTTATAATACTAGACAATCACCACTTACATGTATGAGAGGTGATTAAGTGGTTGTTTCATCAGTATTTTACATTTGTGTTGCCTCTGCCTTTAATATGGGGCCTGCTGCATACTGGGGTTGTCCTTACTGGTCTTGAAGAGATTAAATAATAGAGTCAGGTGCTCCTGATTCATTAAGAAGCACACACCTCTTAAAGAATCAGAACAATTGGACAAGTGTCTCTTCCATAAAAGGGTTCCCTGAAAAATCCCCACAGGAAAATTGCCCACGTGGAAAATTGCCCACGTGGAGAATTGCCCACATGGAAAATTGCCAATTGCAGCATCACAAAGTTTAAGATCTATGATATTTGAGGTGCAAGGTGAGGATGTTCACATGATATGTGGTCAACTTGTGATTCACAGTTGACTTTGTGCAAAACTGCAAAAATGAAGATCTGTGTTTGTAGCAGTCTGTCATTATCAGCAATAGATAGATATAGTCTGCTCTCATCTCTTACTAATTCTGCCTTAGGCTAAGTGCACACGCTGCGGAGTTCCTGCGGTAACTTCAGCGGGAATTCCGGAATTCCATTCCACGGGAAAATCGCATTTTAAATTCCCGCGATTTTCCCGCGGAAAAACTAGCGATTTGCAAGCGTAATTAGCTTCCAGACTGCTAGCGTTTTCCAAGCGATCTGTAGCATCGCTTGGAAAACTGATTGACAGGTTGGTCACACTCGTCAAACATAGTGTTTGACTAGTGTGACCAACGTTTTACTATTGAGGCTACCTATGCAGCATCAGTAGTAAAAAGATCTAATGTTAAAAATAATAAAAAAATAAAAAATCCGGTTATATTTACCTTACGGCGTCCCACGCAGCCTTCCCGGGCCTCAGCGATGCTCCCGTTCCCAGTAATGCATTGCGAGACCTTTGATGACATTGATACTGTAGCGGTCTCGCGAGGAATAGGGACCGCTACAGTATCGCGAGACCGCGACGTAATCAAAGGTCTTGAAAGGCATTACTGGGAACGGGAGCATCACTGAGGCCTGGGAAGGCTGCGCAGGACACCGGAAGGTAAATATAACCCATTTTTTTTATTTTTTATTCTATTTTTTACAGGGATATAGCACCCACAGCCTGGAGGAGAGTCTCCTCTCCTCCACCCCGTGGGTACCATCCGCAAATATTCTGCTTACTTTTCGCATGGAGGGCATAGCCACATGCGGAAAGTAAGCAGAGCAATGCATTCCTATGTGGGCGTAATTGCCGCGATTCCGCAAAATTAATGAGCATGCTGCGTATTTTTTAGGAATGCATGGGATGCTGTTTTTTTGCGTTTTTGCGGCATAAACGCGTGTTAAAAACCGCAGCGAAAACGCAAAAAAACATGACGTGTGAACACAGCCTTACTCTTCCCACCAGCCCAAAACAGCAGCACATGCAGAACCAGCAGCAATGTGATCCAGAGGAGCCATCACTACTATCAGTACTCACAAAAGTATCACTATATTATCTGTGGAGCTACATGGGACTGCAGGTCACATCTAATACATTATCATCTCAGTGGGAGCCCACCAAAGGCAGGGTGCTGCTGGCAGAGATAGTTGGTCCTGGAATCCCATAAGGCACAGCAGAAAGGTGAAATTCTGCCTCTTGTACCACCTTGTGCTCTTGCTGAGAATGTACTGTATATATTCGCGTATAAGCTGAGATTTTCAGCCCATTTTTTGGGCTGAAAGTCCCTCTCTCGGCTTATATGCGAGTCATATACGCAAGGGGGTCGGCAGGGGAGGGGGAGCAGGGGTGCCAGATCATACTGACCCCCCAGACGCGTCTCTGCAGCCCCCCTGCTTGTCCCTCAGTCTCAGGCTCCTTCATTCAACGGTCACGTGGTACTGCTCATTAAAGTCATGAATATGCACATATTCATGGCTTTAATGAGGGGTACCATTTGACCGCTGAAGAAAGGAAGGGAGACCATGGGAGAAGCGGGGCTGTAGAGACCATGTCAGAAGGGGGTAAGTATATGCGATATTCACCTGTCCTGGATCCATCACTGCTCGCCGCTGTCTGCCGGGTCCTTTGTCATTGATGTTCAGACAGCAGAGGGTGCAATGGCATAGTCAGTGCATGCCCTCTGCTGACCGTCAAAGTAGAGGACCTGGCAGACAGCGGCGAGCAGCGATGGACCTGGGACAGGTGAATGTCGCAGGTGCCGGGTCCTGAGCCAGCAGTGACACCGGCATCTGGCCCCCATAGTGTGCATGTGTCTCACCTGCTCAGGAACCAGCACCTGGCCCCCAGCGATGAGAGGTGAGTATGCCTTTTTTATTTGCAGCTGCAGCGGCAGCATATGGGGCATAATCTATGGAGCATTTTATGGGGGCATAATCTATGGAGCATCTTATGGGGCAGCTTATGGGGGCATAATGTGTGGAGCATCTTATGGGGGCGCAATCTATGGAACATCTAATGGGGCATAATCTATGGAGCATCTTATAGGGCATCTTATGGGGCATAATCTATGGAGCATCTTATGGGGCATAATCTATGGAGCATTTCACGGGGCATAATCTATGGAGCATCTCATGGGGGCATCATCTATGGAACATCTTATGGGGCATATTTTATGGAGCATCTTATGGGGCATAATCTATGGAGCATTTTATGGGGGCATAATCTATCGAGCATCTTATGGGGGCATAATCTATGGAGCATCTTATGGGGCATAATCTATGGAGCATCTTATGAGGGCATAATCTGTGGGGCATTATCTATGGAGCATCTTATGGGGGCATAATCTATGGAACATCTTATGGGGGCATAATCTATGGAGCATCTTATGGGTGCATAATCTATGGAGCATCTTATGGGGCATAATCTATGGAGCATTATGTGGGGCATATTATTCTATGGAGCATCTTATGGGGCCATTATTTACCTTTGTGCAGCATTATATGGGGTATATTTTGTATGGAGCATCTTATGGAGCCATCATGAACTGTATGGAGCATTATATGGGGCTCCTAATATAATATGGATATTCAAAAACATTTAACCTACTGATGTCTCAATTAATCTTACTTTTATAGGTATCTATTTTTATTTTTGAAATTTACCAGAAGCTGCTGCATTTTCCACCCTAGGCTTATACGCGAGTCAATACGTTTTCCCAGTTTTTTTTTTTGGCAAAATTAGGTGGGTCGGCTTATACATGGGTTGGCTTATACACAAGTATATACCTATATATATATATGTTTTTGCAGTGGTGTAACTGGAGTCCGATGGGCCCCAGTGCAAAATTTGGACCTGCCCCCCACAAACACACATGTTGGTCACATGTTTGGGCCCCTGTATTGTTCTAAATTCTATAAAGACTTATGAATTGCCCCTTCATTATGTAGTAATGTCCCCTATCCTGGTATATATGCCCGTCATCCTAGTGAATATGTCCGCATCCTGGTATACAGTATATGTCCCAATGCTGGTTTACATGGTCCCCAATCCTAGTGTATGTGTCGCCGTTCTGCCACTAATGCATAATTAAAAACAAAAACATTCTACTCACCTTTCCTCTGCTCCCATGTCGATTAGTGTCTTTTGTTGCCACCGCACAGCCCAACAGCTGACATTGGAGTGTGCGCCATTGTCATGCGCCTCTCCCTGTGGCTGCACCTCTGACATCAGCTCATAGCCACTGCATGTATCGCAGTGCAGCATGTATCGCAGTTCAGGGACCCGACGGGTCTCTGCAACACGATGCATGTCATCTGGATCTGCATCTTCAGTGAGGATTGAGATCCAGCAGAAGCAGGCACTTGTGCCTGGTCATAGCCTTGATCCCTGCAACCACAATCGTAACACCTGTGTGTTTTTTTCTGTTGGTCTTACCAATGTGTGTTCCCCTCACCCTGTGTTGTCTGAGTGGTGCTCTACCCATGGGGATCGAGTGCGGGTGTTCAGTGGGATGAGCCCTGGTTCTTGCGGGCTCTCGAAAGACAGCCAGGTCAGCAGACAAGATCCCCCACTGACCCGTGTTTCTCCATAGTGATGTCACTGACCAACAAAGAAGCCGGAAGTACCAGGGCAGCACAGCTCTCCCATTGATTTCAGTGGCAGTGAATCTGGTACCTGCACTTCCTTCCCTGTCCACTTATGACTACAAGAGAATAAGAGTGAACAGATCCTTCATAGTTATGTATCATACACATATACTGCAGTTGTAGGCAGGCATAGCATGAAAGAAAATGCAGAATGGATTTGAATAAGGGTCTCTAGGCCCATACACACCCCACTGAGATTGGAATTATTTTTAGCACAGTGGAATGACAACTCGTAAGAACAGAATCTGTCCTCTGGGACTAGGTATGAGTGAACCGAGCCTGTAGAACCTGGAGACATAAACTGGGCCCAGAGACCTCTGTTGAAATCCATTCTGCATTTTCTTTGCTGCCTGCGTTGTGCTGTATTGTATTTCAATGGAGCCCATGGAAGTCAACTGGCATTCCTTGTTGACATTATTTCAAATTGGCCTTCCAGCGCTTCACCACCCCCATTGTTTCCAATTGGCAATCGCGTCATTCCTTTTGGTACAACCCCAGTGAACAATGGCTTTCCTTCTGTGCCAGCCAATTGTGTTTTGGTTAGTTAAAACATGTAATTTAATAGATCTGTTCCCATATTTGCTAATTTATTTGCAATAAAAGTGCATTTTGAGTTCATCTAAAGTATTCTGGCCAGAGGAACAACAAAGTTATAATTTACTTGGGGTTTGAATATCTTGCATTTCATACTATTAACGCAGTGGTGACTTGGAAATGCTGATTGCCTCGCTCTTCAAAGTGCCATTCATTCTCAAAACAAAAGATGACAACGTAGTTCAAGAACCAACAGAACATTGTCATGACTCCTGCCCTCAAAAAGCAGAAGCAAGTGTGCTTCTGTGCTGCAGAGCATCTCAGCTATAACTCTATACTATTCTCCTGCCCAGCAGAGCATCTCACCTATAGGGTAGAGGCACACTAGGGTATGCGTTTTTGTTGCATGACAGTTGCGCAAGTGCTTTCCGCATGCGAGTGTGCTGCGAGTGTGATTTTTTCTCAGCTAACATCAGTGTGACATCCGTGTGGTGTCCAAGTTCAATGCGTTTTTAACATGGTCTTTCCCATGCTGCATAAAGTTTGAAAAGAGAAGACACACAGAAGGAATAGATACACTGTGTGCAGAATTATTAGGCAAATGAGTATTTTGATCACATCATCCTTTTTATACATGTTGTCCTACTCTAAGCTGTATAGGCTTGAAAGCCAACTGCCAATTATGTAAATCAGGTGATTTGCATCTCTGTAATGAGGAGGGGTGTAGTCTAATGACATCAACACCCTATATAAGGTGTGCTTAATTATTAGGCAACTCCTTTGGCGAAATGGGTCAGAAGAAAGATTTGACGGACTCTGAAAAGTCAAAAATGTGAGATGTCTTGCAGAGGGATGCAGCAGTCTTGAAATTGCCAAACTTTTGAAGCGTGATCACCGAACAATCAAGCGTTTCATGGCAAATAGCCAACAGGGTCGCAAGAAGCGTGTTGATAAAAAAAGGCGCAAAATAACTGCCCATGAATTGAGGAAAATCAAGCGTCAAGCTGCCGAGATGCCATTTGCCACCAGTTTTGCCATATTTCAGAGCTGCAACTTTACTGGAGTATCAAAAAGCACAAGGTGTGCCATACTCAGGGACTTGGCCAAGGTAGCGAAGGCTGAAAAATGACCACCTTTGAACAAGAAGCATAAGATAAAACATCAAGACTGGGCCAAGAAATATCTTAACACTGATTTTTCTAAGGTTTTATGGACTGATGAAATGAGAGTGACTCTTGGTGGGCCAGATGGATGGGCACGATGCTGGATCAGTAAAGGGCAGAGAGCTCCACTCCGACTCAGACGCCAGCAAGGTGGCGGTGGGGTACTGGTATGGGCTGGTATAAACAAAGATGAACTTGTGGGACCTTTTCGGGTTGAGGATGGAGTGAAGCTCAATTCTAAGACCTACTGCCAGTTTCTAGAAGACACCGTCTTCAAGCAGTGGTACAGTTAGAAGTCAGTATCGTTCAAGAAAAACATGATTTTCATGCAGGAAAATGCTCCACCACATGCATCCAAATACTCCACAGCGTGGCTGGCCAGTAAAGGTCTAAACGACGAAAAAATAATGACATGGCCTCCTTGTTCACCTGATCTGAACCCCATAGAGAACCTGTGGTCCCTCATAAAATGTGAGATCTACAAGGAGGAAAAACAGTACACCTCTCGGAACATTGTCTAGGAGGCTGTGGTGGCTGCTGCATGCAATGTTGATCGCAAAGAGATCAAGCAACTGACAGAATCAATGGCTGGAAGGCTTTTGAGTGTCATCGTAAAGAAAGGTGGCTATATTGGTCACTGATTTTTTTTTTGTTTTTGAATGTCAGAAATGTTTATTTCTAAATTTTGTGTTGTTATATTGGTTTACCTGGTGAAAATAAACACGTGAGATGGGTATATATTTGGTTTTTATTAAGTTGCCTAATAATTCTGCACAGTAATAGCTACCTGAAAAAACAGATATCCTCCTAAGATAGCCAAATCTAAAAAAAAACCCACTCCAACTTCCAAAAATATTAAGCTTTGATATTTATGAGTCTTTTGGGTTGATTGAGAACATAGTTGTTCAATAATAAAAAAGAATCCTCTCAAATACAACTTGCCTAATAATTCTGCACGCAGTGTTCAGTGGGTACAGAAAGTATTCAGACTCCTTTAAATTTTTCACTCTTTGTTTCATTGCAGCCATTTGGTAAATTAAAAAAAAGTTCATTTTTTCTCATTAATGTACACTCTGCACCCCATCTTGTCTGAAAAAAAATCAGAAATGTAGAAAGTTTTGCAAATTTATTAAAAAGAAAAATTGAAATATCACATGGTCATAAGTATTCCATCAGGTTGGATGGAGAACGTTGGTGGACAGCCACTTTCAGGTCTCTCTATAGATGCTCACTTGGGTTTAGGTCAGGGCTCTGGCTAGGCCAGTTAAGAATGGTCAGAGTTGTTCTGAAGCCACTCCTTTGTTGATTTAGCTGTGTGCTTAGGGCCATTGTCTTGTTGAAAGGTGAACCTTCGGCCAATTCTGAGGTCCGGAGAACTCTGGAAGAGGTTTTCATCCAGGATATCTCTGCACTTGGCCACATTCATGTTTCCTTCAATTGCAACCAGTCATCCTGTCTCTTCAGCTAAAAAGAACACCCCCATAACATGATGCTGCCACCACCATGTTTCACTGTTGGGATTGAATTGGGTGGGTGATGAGCAGTGCCTGGTTTTCCCCACACATACCACTTAGAGTTATCACCAAAAAGTTCTATCTTCGTCTCATTAGACCAGAGAATCTTATTTCTCATAGTCTGGGAGTCCTTCATGTGTTTTTTAGCAAACTCTATGCTGGCTTTCATATGTCTTGCACTGAGGAAAGGCTTCCGTTGGGTCACTCTGCCAGAAAGGTCCAATTGGTGGAGGGCTGCAGTGATAGTTGACTTTGTGGAACTTTCTCCCATCTCCCTACTGTATCTGTGCAGCTCAGCCACGGTGATCTTGGGGTTCTTCTTTACCTCTCTCACCAAGGCTCTTCTACCACAACTGCTAAATTTGACTGGATGGCCAGGTCTAGGAAGACTTCTGGTGGTCCCAAACTTCTTCCATTTAAGGATTATGGAGGCCACTATCCTCTTAGGAACCTTGAGTACTGCGGAAATTCTTTTGTAACCTTGGCTAGATCTGTGCCTTGCCACAATTCTGTCTCTGAGCTCCTTGGCCAGTTCCTTTGACCTGATGATTCTCATTTGGTCTGACATGTACTGTGAGCTGTGAGGTCTTATATAGACAGGTGTGCGCCTTTACAAATCAACTCCTATCAGTTTAATTAAACACAGCTGGACTCCAATGAAGGCATAGAACCATCTCAAGGACGATCAAAAGGAAATGGACACCATGTGACTTAAATATGAGTGTCTGAGCAAAGGGTCTGAATACCTATGATCATGCGATATTTCAGCTTTTCTTTTTTATTAAATTTGCAAAAATTTCTACATTTCTATTTTTTTTCAGTCAAGATGGGGTGCAGAGTGTACATTAATGAGAAAAAAAAGAACTTTTTTGAATTTACCAAATGGCTGCAAAGAAACAAAGAGTGAAAAATTTAAAGGGGTCTGAACACTTTCCGTACCCACTGTAGATTGAATAGAATAGACAGATAGATAGATGCTAATATAGGTAGATCGGGCTTACTAGTCTCCCATCCATTAAGCCTCATGCATATTCATTGTATTGACTGGCAAACAGCCAATCACAGATGCTCACACTCTGTGAGAGCGTGTGTGATTGGCTGTTGCAGTCAGACTGCATTTCCTTGATCTGGAAGGAGGTTTTGCGCTTGGCTGCTATACACATTAGTGTAATGAATAAATAATTTAAAAAAACCATGTGGGATTTCGCATTATTTTTAAGTCTAGCCCGATGAATGCAGACAGCTGTAGCTGCCACCCTCAGCTGTGTAATATTACCTTGGCTGGCAAAAAAAAATGCATGGGCTCTGCCCTATTTTTAATTGCCAGCCAAGGTAAAATTAGGCAACTGATGGCTGGTATTCTCAGAGGGTGAGGGCCCATTGTTTTAGGGCCCCCCACACTAAAGAATAGCAGCCCGTAGCCACCCCTGAAAATGTCGCTAGTGTGGTTGTACCCATACCTGTATAATATCCCCCTGTCCTGCAGAGCATCTAACCTATAATTCTATATTATTCTCCTGCCCTGCAGAGCATCTCACCTATAAATCTATATTATTCTCCTGCCCTGCAGAGCATCTCACCTAGAATTCTATATTATTTTCCTGCCCTGCACAGCATCTGACCTAGAATTCTATAATATTCTCCTGCCCTGCAGAGCATCTCACCTATACCTGTATACTGTTCCCCTGCCCTCAGAGCATTTAACCTATAATTATATACTATTCTCTGTCCTGCAGAGCATCTCACTTATAATTCTATATTATTGTTCTGCCCTGGAGAGCATGTCATGTATACCTCCATACTATCCCCCTGTCCTGCAGAGTATTTAACCTATAGATCTATGCTATTCTCTGTCCTGCAGAGCATCTCACCTATAACGCTCTACTGTTTTCCTGTGGGTATTCAAGTCTGTGGGCAATTTTCTGTGGGCATTTTTCACATATCATGTGAACATCCTCACCTTACACGTCAAATATCATAGATATGAAACTTTGTGTTGCTGCAACTGGCAATTTTCTGTGTGGACAATTTTCCATGTGAGCAATATTCCATGTGGGCAATTTTCCATGTGGGCAATTTTCCGCGTGGGCAATTTTCCATGTGGGCAATTTTCCGTGTGGGCAACTTTCTTGTGGACATTTTTCCTGTGGGCATTTTTCTGGTCACCGTGTTGGGTTCTCCATGCATGTGCTGCGACTGTGACACAGCCGCGACACGTGCAGCTGAGGCGCCGATCAGTTGATCAACGGCGCGCTCCATGTATCCGGGTTCCCGCTGTAGCTTATTCGGTAAGTGCTATAGCTTGCCGAATAAGCAGGGACCCAAACAAATTCGCTCAACTCTAGTTGTGACAATGTTTCTAACTATTTTGTGGTCCTTTTTCTTGGGTTTTTATTGTGCAGTATATTTGAGAGACTGTAACTGGTTAGGAGTTTAATTCTTTCCCTGCCCCCACTTTAAAATATGATATAACTAAGTATGCATTTTTATTTTTAGTGTGAATTTTACAGGGACTTCATTAAAGCTTACATGTTTTACTGGATGCTGGTACCTGATTTTCTTCCCTGTCAACAAAGAACAGCAGAGCAGGAGAGAAGTAGCACTGGAGAAACATTGGTTTCAATGATTTGTAATTTTAAAAGAGTTATCTGGACATAAATTATTGATTATCTGTCTTCAAGACAGATCATTATTGTCATATTGTTGGCTTCACAGGTATTGGGCCCTCACCAGTCTCACAATGATGACCCAGCTTAAGGATAACATCAAAATTTTATGCCCAGTCAACACATTTATTCATTTCCTAACATTGTCCTATTTTTTTTTGTAAACAGACAACTCCATTTTGGATCATGTTTCTTTGGATTATCAGTGTTCAGCTAGATGATAAAGTTCTATTAAATCTCCTGTTCTCTTTTTTTAGTCCATCATCAATGCATGTCTTCATGATTTCTTAATGACTAAAGTTAATTCTGACCAGCACCAAATAGTTTATTATCTATATGGGTAACTAGCTCCTAGGTCCTTTAACCCAAAATTAGGAAAATGAGACATAACACACATATTGTATGTATGAGACCGTCCTTTTATTTGATGACTAAAAAGAAAAATATATTATTTGTAAGCCAAACATTTTACGACTAATATGTCAGACAAACACGATTAGTTAGCAGTTTGTCATCACACTGTGTTACCATATTTTTGCCAGCCATACCACTTTTTCTCATTCATACAATATACCAGAGATTCTGGCTACAGTAACGTAAAAGTCATTAGGGCAATAGACAGGCAGCAGAATGGAGATACAATGTTATTTTAAATAATCTTTTTCAAGGTTATTTACTTAGGTGACAGCATTGACATTTAATGCTTGATAAAAGAAATGGAATAGCATAAAATCTAAAACGTGTTAGTGTGGTGAAACAGGAACAAATAATGTGACCATAGACTACTTAAATCCCACCAGAGTAAAATAAAATTCATAAATATGCCATTTTAATGTTTATGAAATTCAAGCGACAATATAGAGTTATATTTGCAAATAGAAATCAGAATATATATTAATTTTAAGTTAACCCCTTCATGTTATGGCGATTTTCCATTTTTTCATTTTTGTTTTTTCCTCCCCTTTTTCCAAGAGCCATAACTTTCTCATTCAATTCCCTACTTAGGGATAGGTGCAGGGCAAGCGAGGGCTAAGGTATCCTGCTCGGCAACAGGTTGAAAGAACCTGTATACGGACGCTAGAAAGAGCAGGGCACATCCTCAGGAGAGTGCAGGAGGTGTTCATTTCCCGTTCCCTATAGCAGGGCCCACCATTGTAATTGTTTCCCCGGTGTTCTCTTGTTTGTTTACCGTGTAGTGACCGAATGATTGTTGGGTCGTGTCACACAGGGCCAGTCACTTCGTGACAGTTACTTTTTAAGCAACAGTGACACAGAGATCAATTTCATTTAGCTGTTCAGGTGAGTCATAGCTTCGCCCACACATAGTTCTAAAAAATAGGTAATTAGCAATAGCATGACAGCAAATGCAAGGACATAAAATAAAGAAGCTGTTCTGTAGTCTTCTCTGCTCTAAATTTACACCATAACAAACACATAATATACAGTTTTTTTTACTTTTAAAAAACTATTGATTTAACTTTTAAGGGCATTGTGACCAAAAATAATTTCTCATATATTGTTACATAGAGTTAGTTAATGTTACAGTGTTAATCAGGGTCGGACTGGGGTGTCTGCGGCCCACCAGGGGAATGGACTCTAGGGTCCCACCCTACAGCTATATGCAGATATCTGTAAGTCTTTATCCCCATTATAGTGCAGCATCGACTGTAATACACCGGCGGCTCCTGCACATTAACTGGGATGTACAATTACGGTATTTTACATTAAAGGTTCTATGGTTAAAACAAGTTATCACAGATCCATGGGATCCACAGGATAGGTGATCGCTTAGGTCTGACCATTAGAAACTGCACTGATTGGAAGAATGGGGATGTTTTATCAATGACAGGACACATATCCCCATTATAAAATGCAGCAACAGTTCAGATGCCTGACCACAGCTCCATTCATTCTCTTTGGGGCTTCCAGAAAAAAAACAAAAGTGGCGCTCGCAGCTACAGAGTTAATGAATGAATCAGTGGTCAAGTTGGACATACCACTCCAGTATAATAGGGATAAAAATTCCACATTCTGCCGACTGGGTCCCAGCAGTGAGACCACCCCACCACCAATCAATATGTTATCAATAATCCTGTGGAGAGGTGATTACATTTTTCATATATATGCATCCAATAATACGCTATACAGGAGGAAATACCACCACACCATGAACAGATCACATAGTGACCGAATAATACTACATATTACCAGCATATAGGCACCAAATAATACCACATACAAGGAGAAATACCACCACACCATAACTAGACTACACATTCCACCACATAGTGACCAAATAATACCACATATAGGGGATAAATACCACCACACCATGACCAGACCACATATTACCATCACATAGTGACTGAATACTACAATACTGATCATGAATACAAACCACAATACTAACAAGATTGTTATTACCACCAGTGACATTATACACAAGAGCTCTGTATATACTGTCATTGTACAGGTAATACAGAGATCATCAGTGACATTATACACAGAAGCTCTGTATATAGTGTCAGTATAAAAGTAGTACAGTGATCACCAGTGACATTATATACAGGAACTCTGTACACAGTAGTATATAGTGTGCGTGTACATGTAATTCACTGACTCACCAGTGAGTTCTCTAGTTGAAGTCCTTCTTCGCTTTTCTTCTTCAGCCAGCACAGACTGCCTTCACTTCTTCCAGCCAGGACTCATCTCTGCAAAAAATAACACACAGTCATCAATACCTGATCTTATGCAGAGTACTTTCCCCTCTTTTTCCCTGACTTCTACACTATGTCAGATGAAGAAAAGAAAGAGACGCTGTGCCGCCCTGATAGTAACAGGACCCCCTTATGTTCCCTCCATGGAAAACAGTTTCCTAAAAAGTAAATTATATTACAGTAATAATAATGTCCCTAATTGGACCCTAAAGAAATTTTGCTCCCCTCTTGTCACTATGAACTAATATAGCATGTTCCTCATTCTGGCCCCCAAACAGTAATTAAGTCCTTCATCCTGGCCCCCTTTATTTAATAATCTCACCCAGCCTGGCCCCCTTTATTTTATAATTTGCCCCAGCCTGGCCCCCTTTGTCATCCCTTGTATAGCCTAGCCCCCAGATATCCATCCTGTCCTCCAGCTAGCCATACTGGCCCCCATATGTCCCTTGTCCTGCCCCCCATATATCTCTTCTGGACCCCTATATATCCATCCTGGTCCATTGTCCTGGCCTCCCCCTATAAAATCCATCCTGGCTCCCCCCATATATCCATCTTGGTCCCACTTATATATGCATCCTGCCCCCCATATATAACCATTCTGGCTGCCCCATATATATATGCATCCTGGCTCCCCCATACATATCCATCCTGGCCCCCCTATATGCATCCTGGACCCCCATATATATACATCCTGGTCCCTTGTCCTGCCCCCCATAAACCCATCCTGCCACCCATATATCAATCTTGGCCCCCCATATATATGCATCTTTGCTCTACCATATATCAATCCTGGCCCCCAATATATATATGCATCGTGGCTCCAACATATATAGCCTCCTGGCTCCCCCCATATATCCGTCCTTGTCCTGCCCCCCATATATCCTCCTGGCCCCCCATATATATCCATTCTGACCCCCCCATATATATGCATCCTGTTCTCTTGTCCTGCCCCCCAATAAATCCACCCTGACCCCCCATATATCGATCCTGGCCCCCCCATATATGTAGATCCTGGCTCTACCATATATCCATACTGGCTCCCCATATATATGCATACTGGCTCCCTCATATATCTGCATCCTGGCCCCCCATATATATGCATCCAGTTCCTTTGTCCTGACCCCCCAAAAATCCATCCAGGCCCCCCATGTATCGATCCTGGCACCCTCATATATGTGCATCCTGGCTTTACCATATATCCATCCTGGTCACTCATATATCTGCATACTGGCCCCCAATATATATGCATCCTGATCATTTGTCCAGCCCCCCCATATATATATCCTGATGTTCCCATATGTATCCATCATGGCTCCCCGTGACCCATATGTATCCATCCTGGCCCCTCATATGTATCCATCCTGGTCATTTTTTCCTGCCCCCATATATCCATCCTGCCGCCCCCTTTATATCCATCCTGGTCATTTTTCCTGCCCCTTATATATCCATCCTGCTGTCCCCATTATATCCATCCTGGTCCTTTTTTCCTGCCCCCTTATATCCATCTTGCCGCCCCCCTTATATCCATCCTGGTCCTTTTTTCCTGCCCCCCATATATCCATCCTGCTGTCCCCCTTATATCCATCCTGGTCCTTTTTTCCTGCCCCCTTATATCCTTCTTGCCACCCCCCTTATATCCATCCTGGTCCTTTTTTCCTTCCCCCCATATATCCATCCTTCCGTCCCCCTTATATCCATCCTGGTCATTTTTCCTGCCCGCAAATATCTATTGTGCTGCCCCTCTTTTATCCATCCTGATTATTTTTTCCTGCCCCCCCATATATCCATCTTAGTCCTTTTTTCCTGTCCCCCATATATCCATCCTGCTGCCCCCCTTATATCCATCCTGGTCATTTTTTTCTGCCCCCCATATATCCATCGTGCTGCCCCCCTTTTATACATCCTGATCCTTTTTTTCTGCCCCCCCCATGTGTCCATCCTGGCCCCTTATCCTGGTTTCATGGAGAGAGAGACAGAGAGAGAGACAGAGAGAGATTCCTCTTACCTTCCTGCGCTCCCAGCGCCGGGCGGCATTCTCCTCCTCCTCTGCAGGTTCGGTGCGCACACTGTAAAAAGGCCGCCGACCTAAAAACCGCAGACTTTTTCTTCTTTTTCTCCTCCTCTCCTTCTTTTGTCCTCCTTTCCCCGATACCTCACCAGGCCAGACCAACCCTGGTGTTATCTAACTAATGATTTAAATAACTACATTATTCCAAAAATCATGATACTCTTGTCCTCAGGTTATATCTGCTGTTTTTGCTCGGTCCCATTCACCTTGCCTTTAAAGGTCATCATGCACATCAGACTAATATCATCTGAACCAGCTTATATTGGGGGTCTATGGGGAGCCTCCTGACTCTTACCAACAGATGATGTCAAAAGAAAGAAGAATCTGGCGTGTTTTCTGGGAGATACCATTTTTTTCGGACTATAAGATGCATTTTTTTCCTCCAAAAATGTGTTTTAGTCCAGATGTACCGGCTTTGGCTGTGGTGCGGGAGCGTCATCGGCAGAGCAGCGGGTCACAGAGGTAGGAGCTTGCTGCTGTGGCTAACTGATGTGCTTGCTGCTAAAGAGAATAGGGGATATTAAGTACAGAATTGACCACATTTTTTGCTTCAAATTTTTTTCCTAATTTCCTCCTCTAAAACCTAGGTGCGTCTTATGGTCCTTTGTGTCTTATAGTCTGAAAAATATGGTAAGATGCGGAAAAAGGAGTCTGACAGTTACTTTGTCATTAAGAAAATAGGTCGAGCTGAACATTCAAGTGTATGGGTGAGCTAGAGGACATCAGCTTTTAAATATGTATTGGGGTCTTAAAACATTTGTGCTAGAATCTAAAGTAAAATATCCTAATCTTCTAAAGCTGGCTATCCAATCCTTGTGTACTACAACAGTCAATAGATCTTGGAATAATAATTAGTTTGACATTTGGATGTGTTTCAAAAATGTTCCGAGATAATCTATAAATCTGCCCCTGCTATATATTGTGTAATGGCTAATTCTGACAATGCAGGATCGTGGTCTAAATCTAATTCCCACATCTCCTGGGCAGAGTAGGATGCAAAGTAGAGTATACAGACAAGACAGCATGGGATCACAGCTGCTGCTTTCTGTGAGTTAAGTCTTTTCACTGCCTATTTAAAAACAGCAGCAAAAGTTTTACCTCACAGAAAGCAGCAGCTGTGATCCCACGCTGTTCTTCCTGTATTCTTTTTTCCTTTCATCAATGCCCAGAACTGTGGTATGTGCATATCATGTTCCTGCATGATGAGACACAACCATTACACAGTACATAGCAGGGGCACATTTCTAAGATTATCTCAACACAAGAATGTTTTTTAACACTTCCAATTATGATCCAATTATTTCAAGATCTATAGATTAAAATGTACTTTGTTTCTGGGACAACCTATTTAACCCCTTAATGACCAAGTCAATTTTGACCTTGATAACCAAGCAAAATTTTAAAATTCTGACCAATGTCACTTTATGAGGTTATAACTTTGGAACGTTTCAACCTATCCCACTGATTCTGAGATTTCACAATTTCGAAGTTATGTCATACAAAACAGTTAATAAATGGCTTTTCCCATATATCTATTTTACATCAGCATAATTTTGAAAACATATTTTTTCTTGTTAACAAGTTAGAAGGGTTAAAGTTGACCAGCAAATTCTAATTTTTCCAACAAAATTTACAAACCCATTTTTTTAGGGACCACCTCAAATTTGAACTGAATTTGAGGTCTATATATGACAGAAAGTGCCAAATAATGACACCATTCTAAAGATTGCACCCCCTCAAGATGCTCAAAACCATATTCAGAAGTTTATTAACCCATAAGGTTAACCTTGACCCAACTGCTTTGCCCAGCTATCGCATAGCTATTGCCCAGCTATCGCTCCATATCACTGCTCCCATTTTCTTCCAAACTTCTTGAACAGCATGTCCATGCTCAACTTTCCTCCCACCTCTCATCTAACTCCCTCCTTGACATCCTCCAATCTGGCTTCCGCCCCCACCTCTCCACTGAAACTGCTCTGGCCAAAATTACTAATGTCTTACTCACAGACAAAGCTAACAGACAGTTCTCCATCCTCCTCCTTCTCGACCTGTCCTCTGCCTTCGACACAGTCGACCACTGTCTACTGCTACAGATTCTTTCTTCCCTAGGCATCAAAGGCCTTGCCCCGTCCCGAATTGCCTCATACCGTTCTGACCGCACATTCAGAATTTCCTACTCCCACACTACCTCCTCTTCCCCCTCTATCTGTTGGAGTCCCCCAAGGCTCTGTCCTGGGGCCCCTACTTTTTTCCATCTATATCCTTGGCCTAGGACAACTCATAAAGTCCCATGGCTTCCATTACCACCTGTATGCGGACGACACTCAGATCTACATCTCTGGCCAAGATGTCACCTCTCTGCTGTCCAGAATCCCAGTGTCTATCAGCCATATCCTCCTTTTTCACCTCTCGCTTCCTAAAACTCAATGTAGACAAAACTGAACTCATCATCTTTCCTCCATCTCATGTATCTTCCCTACCCAATCTATCTATTATGGTAAACGGTATCACGTTCTCTTCCGCACCTGAAATCCGCTGCTTCGGAGTAACTCTCAACTCTGCCCTGTCCTTCAAACCACACGTGCAAACTCTTGCCACCTTCTGTCGCCTCCAACTCAAAAATATTTCCAGAATCCATCCCTTCCGCAGCCATCAATCTACTAAGACTCTTGTACATGCCCTCACCTCCACACTTATTCATTCCTCACACAACCACCTCCAAGACTTCTCCCAAATATTCCCCATCCTCTGGAACTCCATGCCTCAACACGTCCAATTATCCACCATCCTCGGATCCTTCAAACAGAACCTGAAAACCCATCTTTTCAGGAAAGCTTACAGCCTGCAATAACCAATCTGCCATCTCACCACCGCCCGAACTGCCGCCTCATCACCACCAGAGCTGCTGCACCCCCAACCTTCTGTCTCTTGCCCACTATCCCCTAGAATGTAAGTACGCAAGGACAGGGTCCTCTCCCCTCTGCACCAGTCTGTCATTGTAAATTTGTTTACTGTTAACGATATCTATAACTTTGTATGTAACCCCCCTTCTCATGAACAGCACCATGAAATTAATGGTGCTATATAAATAAATAATAATAATATTAATAATAAGGTGTTTCACAGGAAATGAAACAATGTAAAAGGAAAAAAATTAACATTGAATTTTTTTCACCAACTATTTTATTTTCACAAGGGTAACAGGAGAAAATGGACCTCAAAATGTGTTGAGCAATTTCACCTGAATACGCTGAATTGTGGGAAAAATGTACTGTTTGGGTGTACGGCAGGGCTAGGAAGGGAAGGATCACCATTTGTCTTTTTGAATGTAAAATTTGCTGGAATAATTAGCCGATGCCATGTTGTGTTTGGAGAGCCCCTGATTTGCATAAACAGTGGAAACCCCCATAAGTGACTCCATTTTGGAAACCACACCCCTCAAGGATTTTATCCAGTGTTAGAGTGAGCATTTTGAACATACATATATGAAATAGGATTTGATACTATTAGGTTGTCATTAGAGTTGAGCGACTTTTGGTTTTTTAGGGTCGCGTTTCGTTTCGTGAAACCCGACTTTTCCAAAAGTCGGGTCGAGCAAGATCGTCCGATTATAGGGAAAAGTCAGGGTCGTCCCGAAACACGAAACACAATGTAAGTCAATGGGGAATAAAAGTCGGCAGTGAGAGGAGGACAGGAAACACACCTACAGTGCCCATTTGAATGCCAAAAGCATGAATTCTTCTTACTTAAGCTTGTCAACCTTAATTAACTTCATAATACAAGTTACGCACTGAAAAATGGGGGTTATTTGGCTACAGTTATGGGGGGGAGGGCTGGCTCCAGGTTTTCATGTGCCCTGGCTGAAAGAGCGCCCCTTTAACACATACCACAACTCATCATGCTCCGATACGGCAGAGAAATAGCGGTATAGTACAATGAAAAATACTTCACTTTTTACATCTCATGACGAGGCCCATCTATTTCTCCATACAGAATCATTGGTCCCATATAATGTTTGAAACAGTATATGATGAGCTCCACATAATGGTACAGTATATGTTGGTCCCCATGGATGAAGCTCCACTGTCTTATGGGCCCAAATAATGCTCCAAACATAATGGGCCCCATTTCTAATGCTCTAGTGTATAATGGGCCCTGTAAATGCTGCTCCAGTGTCTGATGTCCACCTTTGGAATGTTCCAGTGTATGGTGGGCCCCATCTATCATTCTCCAGAGTATAGTGCTTCCCAAAAATTGCTGTCCCAACATTGAAAACAATCAAATAAGTCTCCTCGCTAGGGAATCCCTGTACTTGTCTGGACTCCTCGTCGTCCCCATCTTCCATCTCACTGCACAGTATTTCAACTTTGCAAGTGCTGTGATCCTGAGCAAGCAGGGGGGGGCCCACTCGTTGGCGACGGCACTGGCACAGGGCCCCTGATAGTACGGTGGTGTGTCTGATGGCGGGTGGGCCGAACCTGCACTTTCATCTGCAGCTTCCTCTTTGTCACCAAGTAAGATGGAACTGTATATGGGAAGGGTAACCTGAGTTTCATCAGGGTCAGATTCAGGCCGTGTAGCGTGCGAGGGGAATGTAGTGGTCTGGGTCAATGTACCAGCAGATTCATCGAGCAGTGGCTGGGCATCAGTGCACTTGTGTCGCCCCCAGGAGTACGGTCGCCACAGTGGCATTACCTTCCTCCTAGGGAGTGTGATGTCATGCTTGGGAGCAACGAACGATCTCCCTAGCAGGTTAACTGATTGGGCGGCGTTATTCCCACGAGTCATGACCCTCCAAACAGCGTTCATGAAGGCAAAGTGTTTGTTTTACGTGGGCAGTATGGTTGCAAAGCTGAACCTTAAAGGAATGTCCAGAAGGGCACCACCAGGAGTGGAGCCTACGGTTAAACTCGACTCCACCTGGGAAACCTCAAACATGCCATCTACAGAACAGATGCACACATTGCAAGCTTAATTCAGTTAACGAATGAGACTCCGTCATGCCCCGCGGTCCGAGTCCGGCTTACTAGAGGGACACGTGAGGCTCTGGCACATGAGATTGGCCAATAACTGGTGTGTCATGCCCTTACATGTCCGTGGCTGCATGTGCGCTACACTGAAAAGGCCAGCGTTTGTCGCTTACAGGTGCAGATAACCCGCTGAACAACGTTAGTGATGGGGATCACTGATTACAATTATTACCCGCGAACAATGATTTCCCAGTAAGTGCAGGTCAACCGCAGTTCCGGAATTAGGCCTAACCGTCATTCCTGAAAAAATGAAAAACTTACGTGTGCAAACCACAGGTGCTGTAGCTTGCTTAACAGCTCGCCAGCTGTTCTCACGCCCAGTATGGATTACACGTGATTGCACAAAGGTGAGAAAGGGTACCGTATCCCCAGATAACATGTATGGATAGCGTACACATTCAAAATATATGTCTATACATCAGGAGGCAGGCTCAGACGGTGTTAGGCCCAGTATGGATTGCACGTGATTGCACAAAGGTGAGAAAGGGTACCGTATCCCCAGATAACATGTATGGATAGCGTACACATTCAAAATATATGTCTATACATCAGGAGGCAGGCTCAGATGGTGTTAGGCCCAGTATGGATTGCACGTGATTGCACAAAGGTTAGAAAGGGTACCGTATCCCCGGATAACATGTATGGATAGCGTACACATTCAAAATATATGTCTATACATCAGGAGGCAGGCTCCGACGGTGTTAGGCCCAGTATGGATTGCACATGATTGCACAAAGGTTAGAAAGGGTACCGTATCCCCGGATAACATGTATGGATAGCGTACACATTCAAAATATATGTCTATACATCAGGAGGCAGGCTCAGACGGTGTTAGGCCCAGTATGGATTGCACATGATTGCACAAAGGTTAGAAAGGGTACCGTATCCCCGGATAACATGTATGGATAGCATACACATTCAAAATATATGTCTATACATCAGGAGGCAGGCTCAGACGGTGTTAGGCCCAGTATGGATTGCACGTGACTGCACAAAGGTGAGAAAGGGTACCGTATCCCCAGATAACATGTATGGATAGCGTACACATTCAAAATATATGTCTATACATCAGGAGGCAGGCTCAAACGGTGTCAGGCCCAGTATGGATTGCACGTGATTGCACAAAGGTTAGAAAGGGTACCGTATCCCCAGATAACATGTATGGATAGCGTACACATTCAAAATATATGTCTATACATCAGGAGGCAGGCTCAGATGGTGTTAGGCCCAGTATGGATTGCACGTGATTGCACAAAGGTTAGAAAGGGTACCGTATCCCCGGATAACATGTATGGATAGCGTACACATTCAAAATATATGTCTATACATCAGGAGGCAGGCTCAGACAGTGTTAGGCCCAGTATGGATTGCACATGATTGCACAAAGGTTAGAAAGGGTACCGTATCCCCGGATAACATGTATGGATAGCGTACACATTCAAAATATATGTCTATACATCAGGAGGAAGGCTCTAACGGTGTCAGGCACAGTATGGATTTAACGGCCCAGACTACACAGCGGAGGATAACAAAAACTAAACGAAAAGCAGTGAAAAAAGTTCAAATAGCGCATAATAAAGTGCAAAGTAAATTTTATTCAAGGATGAAAAACAGCAGAACATGACTAAAAAGTGACATTGGCATGGAAAAGACAGACCGGGTGACAATGATTGCTCCGAAAAGCATTATATTCATGGACATACATAATCATCTAAGTGTGCCTCATAATTCTAAACATGAACAATGTTCTCTCAAGGACATAGCCATAAAGTGAAGGAAAAAATTCCTGGCAGAGTAAAAGTAGAGTAGAGCAGTGATGTAGAGGAACACTTACAGAGTACAGGAGCAACAAGAGGGACCACGGTCATACCCCAACGCGCGTTTCGGCAGTTGTGCCTTCCTCAGGGGGCATGTGTTAGTGCTGGTAATGGCTCATTATATAGGGGAGGTGGAAAGAGAGAAACCAATCGCGCCCGAGGCCACAAGACACACCCATTCATCACAGCATGGCCAGCAACGCTGACGCTGACAAATCACGGGGCCCCGTGTGGTCAGACGTCAGACAGCGGGCGGGAGGAAGGACGGAAGATGTCACGCGATCTGTGACGTCATCGGCGCATGCGCGGTACAAGAAAAAGTTAGCGCGGCCATCTTGGAAAGGGGAAAGGAGAAGGGGAGGCGATGTAACGCGGTAAAGAACGTCATCAACACATGCGCAGTACATGCGGAAGTTACCGCAGCCATCATTAAAAGGGGAATGCTGCAAGGGCAGAAATGAAATCAATGTCTGCCCCAAGCATGGAGAATAGTACATGGAACCGCCACAGGACAGAGGGGGGGACATAGACAAACGGTAAATTAGGAGAACATAATAAAGAAAAAACAGATAAACATAATACTAAAGAAAACTATATATATGAATATATAGTCTATAAAAATGGATGGCCAACATACATAAATAAACATAAAAAGTATAGCAATATAGCAAGAAGTCAATATTAAGTCCATGAACATATTAAAGGACATATTTAATGGCCTAAATATAAAGCCAAAGGTGGAAGTAGTCTGACATCACTATCCAGTAGAAGAAGTATATGAAAAAAGTCCAGAAACGCCACATCCTGAGATCACGGGAGACGGAATATTCATTCACATGAAGAGCCAGAAAACAGCAAAAACACAAGGTCACTAAAAAGGATAAAAAACATAAATTAAAAAACATGCTAAAAACACAACCAATGTCATATAACTGGATTAGAGGAAAGGGGCAAAAGAAAGGCTTTCGTTGAGGCCATGTGGATGAACAGTCTTAAGTTGCCAGATCCACCTGGTTTCAAGTTGGCTGAGTCTCTTGAATAGACCCCCGCCTCGAATATCAATTTTAAGTGCATCGATCCCTTTGACCTTCAGTAAAGTAGCATCACAGTCATGATGATCTAAAAAATGACGTGGTATAGTTCTAAGAGTGGCAGGGTCCTCGTGTGTACGTGCCGCTTGAATCCCCAGTACATGTTCCCTCACTCTGACTTTGAGCTGGCGTGTTGTGAGGCCAATGTAAATCAGGCCACATGGACAAGTGGCATGGTAGATGACATATCTAGTGGTGCAAGTTATTCTTTGACGAATGTTATAAGTATTAGTCCCACTAGAATCACAGAAGGAATTACTGCGTATTATGTTGGGACATGCCACACAGCCACCACACGGGACACAGCCACTCCCAGGAACAAAGTTATCAAGAAAGGTCAATGGTCTTCGGGCAATGTAATGACTAGAAACCAGATAATCTCTAAGATTCTTGGAGCGCCTAAACGACATAGATGGTCTTCGAGATAAAAACTGGTTAATAACAGGGTCAACCCGAAGAATAGGCCAAGATCTCTGTAGTGCCATACGTACCTGGTTAGACCTACAACTAAACGTGGTGACAAACCTAACAGTCCCATCTGTTTTTTGGTGCTGGGTGGACTCTGAACGATATAAAAGATCATGGCGGGAAGCATACTTAGCCCTATTAAATGCCCGCTTGATGGACCTGTGGCTGTACACCACGTGCCAGAAACCGTTGCCGCAAAATTTCAGCTTGCCGAAAAAAATCATCATCCGTGGAGCAGATCCTACGAAGTCGCAGAAACTGCCCCACAGGAACGGCACGGATGATATGTTTAGGATGACTAGAACTGGCATGTAGCAGAGAGTTAGTGGCAGTAGTTTTGCGAAAAATATCCGTCTGTAGCACCCCAGTATGGTCCCTCTTAATAGTGACATCTAAGAAATCCAAAGATTCCCCACTATAGGAAAATGTTAGATGGATGTTCTGATCGTTGCCATTCAAGAGAATAATAAGTTGTTCAAGGTCGACGGGCGTGCCATGCCAGACGAAGAAGATGTCATCAATGTACCGTGTCCAAAAGGGGACACGGCACATTGAAAGACCCTCGTCTGACATAAAGAGGTCCCTCTCCCACAGCCCCAAGAAAAGACCCGCATAGGAGGGCGCGTAGGCCGCTCCCATCGCGGTCCCCTGGAGCTGCAGGTAGAAGGACCCCTTGAACACAAAGAAATTGTGTGTGAGGGTGAACTCAAGTAGTCTCAGCAGGAGGTCCCTTACACCTAAACATAGACTAGAAGTACTTAGGAAGTATTTGACAGCCCTAAGGCCTGTTTCACACTTGCTTTTTTTTGCAGCGCGTTTTTCCCGCAAAAAAACGCATTGAAAAACGCATACAAAAGCATACAACTGCTGCGTTTTTTTCAAGCATTTTTATGAGCATGCATGAAAAAAACGCAGCGTTTTTAAGCGTTTGTATGCGTTTTTAGTGCGTTTTTACCGCGTTTGCGTTTTTTTCCCAACATTAGGTGGCCACTCACACTAACCCAAACCATGACTTTACTAACCCTAACCCTGACCCTAACCCTAACCCTAACCCTGACCCTAACCCTAACCCTAACCCTAACCCTTAACCAAACCATACTTAACCCTAACCCTGACCCTAACCCTAACCCTAACCTTAACCCTAACCCTAACCCTAACCCTAACCCTGACCCTAACCCTAACCCTGACCCTAACCCTAACCCTAACCCTTAACCAAACCATACTTAACCCTAACCCTAACCCTAACCCTGACCCTAACCCTTAACCAAACCATACTTAACCCTAACCCTGACCCTAACCCTGACCCTAACCCTAACCCTAACCCTAACCCTGACCCTAACCCTAACCCTTAACCAAACCATACTTAACCCTAACCCTAACCCTGACCCTAACCCTGACCCTAACCCTAACCCTAACCCTAACCCTGACCCTAACCCTAACCCTAACCCTTAACCAAACCATACTTAACCCTAACCCTGACCCTAACCCTTAACCAAACCATACTTAACCTTAACCCTAACCCTAACCCTGACCCTAACCCTAACCCTAACCCTAACCCTGACCCTAACCCTTAACCAAACCATACTTAACCCTAACCCTGACCCTAACCCTGACCCTAACCCTAACCCTGACCCTAGCCCTTAACCAAACCATACTTAACCCTAACCCTGACCCTAACCCTAACCCTAACCCTAACCCTAAACCCCCTTAACTAACCCTAACTTTACCCAAACCCCTAAATTCCATTGTCTAAACTAATGTTAAAAAAAAAAAAACGCATGTGCAAAAAAACGCATACATAAGCATGCCAATGCGCACATATGCTCACCATAGACTTATAATGGGTGTCTTGCTGTAAAAAAACGCATTGCGCGCATGCGTTTTTTTGAGGCAAATCGGACGCACAAAAAATGCAACAAGTTGCATTTTGTGCGCCCGAGCGCATACCGCAAAAAAACGCATGCGCGGTAAAACGCGGTAAAACGCATGTGTATGCGCACATAAGCGCATCCCATGCAAAGTATAGGAAAAAAAACGCATGCGCTATTTAGCGCTAAATTACCGCGAAAAAAAACGCAAATGTGAAACCAGCCTAAGGCCATCACTGTGTTTGATGTTGGTGTAAAGGGACTCCACATCTGCCGAGACCAAAAGAGTATCACCCCCAAGGCACAGCCCGTCGACCCTGCGCAAAAGATCACCCGTATCCCGAAGAAACGAGGGAAGGCTAGTAACCAGGGGTTGTAGGTGGAAATCGATCCATTTATTAATATTTTCCAGGAAGTTCCCCCTTCCCGAGACAATAGGCCGCCCGGGTGGCACAGAGGAGCTCTTGTGTATTTTAGGGAGAAGATATAGGGTAGAGACCTTGGGTTCAGAAACAATTAATGCATTGCACAGCTCCTTGGTGATAATGCCGTCCCGTGTGGCATCTTTGAGAATAGTCTCCAACATAACAGAGTATGTAGAGAGGGGATTATAAGTTAATTTTTTATAGCAGACAGTGTTGTTAAGTTGTCTGAATGCCTCCCTCTCATACATCTCTACCGGCCACAGGACGACATTACCACCCTTGTCAGCTGGTTTAATAAGAACCCCAGGTAAATCTTGAAGTGATCTCAACCTACATCTCTCTTCCTTAGTGATGTTGTCATTAATGACAAAACGAGGAATGTTATAGAGCTCCTCTGTGACCACCCGTACGAACATGTCAATGGTGGCACAAGAGGATAATGGGGGAAACTTCCTGGATTTAGGTCGAATCAAAGGGGGAATCTTACCTCCATCGTTCTCATTGTTTTTAAGCGTTTGTATGCGTTTTTAGTGTGTTTTTACCGCGTTTGCTTTTTTTCCAACATTAGGTGGCCACTCACACTAACCCAAACCATGACTTTACTAACCCTAACCCTGACCCTAACCCTAACCCTAACCCTAACCCTGACCCTAACCCTAACCCTAACCCTAACCCTAACCCTTAACCAAACCATACTTAACCCTAACCCTGACCCTAACCCTAACCCTAACCCTAACCCTAACCCTAACCCTAACCCTGACCTTAACCCTAACCCTAACCCTGACCCTAACCCTGACCCTAACCCTAACCCTGACCCTAACCCTAACCCTTAACCAAACCATACTTAACCCTAACCCTAACCCTAACCCTAACCCTGACCCTAACCCTTAACCAAACCATACTTAACCCTAACCCTGACCCTAACCCTGACCCTAACCCTAACCCTAACCCTAACCCTAACCCTAACCCTGACCCTAACCCTAACCAAACCATACTTAACCCTGACCCTAACCCTAACCCTAACCCTGACCCTAACCCTAACCCTAACCCTTAACCAAACCATACTTAACCCTAACCCTGACCCTAACCCTTAACCAAACCATACTTAACCTTAACCCTAACCCTAACTCTGACCCTAACCCTAACCCTAACCCTAACCCTGACCCTAACCCTTAACCAAACCATACTTAACCCTAACCCTGACCCTAACCCTGACCCTAACCCTGACCCTAACCCTAACCCTGACCCTAACCCTTAACCAAACCATACTTAACCCTAACCCTGACCCTAACCCTAACCCTAACCCTAACCCTAACCCTAAACCCCCTTAACTAACCCTAACTTTACCCAAACCCCTAAATTCCATTGTCTAAACTAATGGTAAAAAAAAAAAACGCATGTGCAAAAAAACGCATACATAAGCATGCCAATGCGCACATATGCTCACCATAGACTTATAATGGGTGTCTTGCTGTAAAAAAACGCATTGCGCGCGCATGCGTTTTTTTGAGGCAAATCGGACGCACAAAAAATGCAACAAGTTGCATTTTGTGCGCCCGAGCGCATACCGCAAAAAAACGCATGCGCGGTAAAACGCGGTAAAACGCATGTGTATGCGCACATAAGCGCATCCCATGCAAAGTATAGGAAAAAAAAACGCATGCGCTATTTAGTGCTAAATTACCGCGAAAAAAAACGCAAATGTGAAACCAGCCTAAGGCCATCACTGTGTTTGATGTTGGTGTAAAGGGACTCCACATCTGCCGAGACCAAAAGAGTATCACCCCCAAGGCACAGCCCGTCGACCCTGCGCAAAAGATCACCCGTATCCCGAAGAAACGAGGGAAGGCTAGTAACCAGGGGTTGTAGGTGGAAATCGATCCATTTATTAATATTTTCCAGGAAGTTCCCCCTTCCCGAGACAATAGGCCGCCCGGGTGGCACAGAGGAGCTCTTGTGTATTTTAGGGAGAAGATATAGGGTAGAGACCTTGGGTTCAGAAACAATTAATGCATTGCACAGCTCCTTGGTGATAATGCCGTCCCGTGTGGCATCTTTGAGAATAGTCTCCAACATAACAGAGTATGTAGAGAGGGGATTATAAGTTAATTTTTTATAGCAGACAGTGTTGTTAAGTTGTCTGAATGCCTCCCTCTCATACATCTCTACCGGCCACAGGACGACATTACCACCCTTGTCAGCTGGTTTAATAAGAACCCCAGGTAAATCTTGAAGTGATCTCAACCTACATCTCTCTTCCTTAGTGATGTTGTCATTAATGACAAAACGAGGAATGTTATAGAGCTCCTCTGTGACCACCCGTACGAACATGTCAATGGTGGCACAAGAGGATAATGGGGGAAACTTCCTGGATTTAGGTCGAATCGAAGGGGGAATCTTACCTCCATCGTTCTCATTTCCAGATGCCAACTCCTCCAGTATAGTTAACGCCGCCTGTTCCTCCTCTGTGGGAAACAGGGATTGCATGTTATTGGAGTGAAAATATCTCTTAAATAGCAACGATCGCGCAAAGATGTGGAGATCCTTTATAGTGTCAAATAGATCAAATCCAGAAGCTGGAGAAAAAGAGAGTCCCCTACTGAGGAGCCGCAGAACCAGCTGACAAGGGTGGTAATGTCGTCCTGTGGCCGGTAGAGATGTATGAGAGGGAGGCATTCAGACAACTTAACAACACTGTCTGCTATAAAAAATTAACTTATAATCCCCTCTCTACATACTCTGTTATGTTGGAGACTATTCTCAAAGATGCCACACGGGACGGCATTATCACCAAGGAGCTGTGCAATGCATTAATTGTTTCTGAACCCAAGGTCTCTACCCTATATCTTCTCCCTAAAATACACAAGAGCTCCTTTGTGCCACCCGGGCGGCCTATTGTCTCGGGAAGGGGGAACTTCCTGGAAAATATTAATAAATGGATCGATTTCCACCTACAACCCCTGGTTACTAGCCTTCCCTCATTTCTTCGGGATACGGGTGATCTTTTGCGCAGGGTCGACGGGCTGTGCCTTGGGGGTGATACTCTTTTGGTCTCGGCAGATGTGGAGTCCCTTTACACCAATATCAAACACAGTGATGGCCTTAGGGCTGTCAAATACTTCCTAAGTACTTCTAGTCTATGTTTAGGTGTAAGGGACCTCCTGCTGAGACTACTTGAGTTCACCCTCACACACAATTTCTTTGTGTTCAAGGGGTCCTTCTACCTGCAGCTCCAGGGGACCGCGATGGGAGCGGCCTACGCGCCCTCCTATGCGGGTCTTTTCCTGGGGCTGTGGGAGAGGGACCTCTTTATGTCAGACGAGGGTCTTTCAATGTGCCGTGTCCCCTTTTGGACACGGTACATTGATGACATCTTCTTCGTCTGGCATGGCACGCCCGTCGACCTTGAACAACTTATTATTCTCTTGAATGGCAACGATCAGAACATCCATCTAACATTTTCCTATAGTGGGGAATCTTTGGATTTCTTAGATGTCACTATTAAGAGGGACCATACTGGGTTGCTACAGACGGATATTTTTCGCAAAACTACTGCCACTAACTCTCTGCTACATGCCAGTTCTAGTCATCCTAAACATATCATCCGTGCCGTTCCTGTGGGGCAGTTTCTGCGACTTCGTAGGATCTGCTCCACGGATGATGATTTTTTTCGGCAAGCTGAAATTTTGCGGCAACGGTTTCTGGCACGTGGTGTACAGCCACAGGTCCATCAAGCGGGCATTTAATAGGGCTAAGTATGCTTCCCGCCATGATCTTTTATATTGTTCAGCGTCCACCCAGCACCAAAAAACAGATGGGACTGTTAGGTTTGTCACCACGTTTAGTTCTAGGTCTAACCAGGTACGTATGGCACTACAGAGATCTTGGCCTATTCTTTGGGTTGACCCTGTTATTAACCAGTTTTTATCTCGAAGACCATCTATGTCGTTTAGGTGCTCCAAGAATCTTAGAGATTATCTGGTTTCTAGTCATTACATTGCCCGAAGACCATTGACCTTTCTTGATAACTTTGTTCCTGGGAGTGGCTGTGTCCCGTGTGGTGGCTGTGTGGCATGTCCCAACATAATACGCAGTAATTCCTTCTGTGATTCTAGTGGGACTAATACTTATAACATTCGTCAAAGAATAACTTGCACCACTAGATATGTCATCTACCATGCCACTTGTCCATGTGGCCTGATTTATATTGGCCTCACAACACGCCAGCTCAAAGTCAGAGTGAGGGAACATGTACTGGGGATTCAAGCGGCACGTACACACGAGGACCCTGCCACTCTTAGAACTATACCACGTCATTTTTTAGATCATCATGACTGTGATGCTACTTTACTGAAGGTCAAAGGGATCGATGCACTTAAAATTAATATTCGAGGCGGGGTTCTATTCAAGAGACTCAGCCAACTTGAAACCAGGTGGATCTGGCAACTTAAGACTGTTCATCCACATGGCCTCAACGAAAGCCTTTCTTTTGCCCCTTTCCTCTAATCCAGTTATATGACATTGGTTGTGTTTTTAGCATGTTTTTTAATTTATGTTTTTTATCCTTTTTAGTGACCTTGTGTTTTTGCTGTTTTCTGGCTCTTCATGTGAATGAATATTCCGTCTCCCGTGATCTGAGGATGTGGCGTTTCTGGACTTTTTTCATATACTTCTTCTACTGGATAGTGATGTCAGACTACTTCCACCTTTGGCTTTATATTTAGGCCATTAAATATGTCCTTTAATATGTTCATGGACTTAATATTGACTTCTTGCTATATTGCTATACTTTTTATGTTTATTTATGTATGTTGGCCATCCATTTTTATAGATTATATATTCATATATATATTTTTCTTTAGTATTATGTTTATCTGTTTTTTCATAGAATCATAGAATCGTAGAGTTGGAAGGGACCTCCTGGGCCATCTGGTCCAACCCCCTGCTCAAAGCAGGATTCGCTAAATCATCCCAGTCAGATGTCTGTCCAGCCTCTGTTTGAAGACTTCCATTGAAGGAGAACTCACCACTTCTCGTGGCAGCCTGTTCCACTCATTGATCACTCTAACTGTCAAAAAGTTTTTTCTAATATCTAATCTGTGTCTCCTCCCATTCAGTTTCATCCCATTGCTTCTAGTCTTTCCTTGTGCAAATGAGAATAAAGTTGATCCTTCTACAATGTGACAGCCCTTTAGATATTTGTAGACAGCAATTAAGTCTCCTCTCAGTCTTCTCTTTTGCAAACTAAACATTCCCAAATCCTGCAACCTTTCCTCATAAGACAGGGTTTGCAGACCGGTCACCATTCTGGTCGCTCTTTTCTGAACTTGCTCCAGTTTGTTGATGTCTTTTTTAAAATGTGGTGCCAAAAGCTGGACACAATATTCCAGATGAGGTCTGACCAAAGAGGAGTAGAGGGAAATAATGACTTCACGTGATCTAGACTGTATGCTTCTGTTAATACATCCTAGAACTGCATTTGCCTTTTTTGCTGCTGCATCACACTGTTGACTCATATTCAGTCTGTGATCTATTAGTATACCCAAGTCTTTTTCACATGTGCTGTCACTTAGCCCTATTCCTCCCATTCTATATATGCCTTTTTCATTTTTATTGCCCAGATGTAGTACTTTGCATTTCTCCCTGTTAAAAACCATTCTGTTAGTTACTGCCCACTTCTCCAGTTTATTTAAATCTTTTTGAATCCTCTCTCTCTCTTCTCTAGTATTAGCTATCCCTCCTAGCTTTGTGTCATCAGCAAATTTAATCAGTTTACCCTCAATTCCTTCATCTAAATCGTTGATAAAGATGTTGAACAATACAGGGCCCAGGACAGAGCCCTGTGGTACCCCACTTGAGACATTCTTCCAACTGGATGTGCAGCCATTTACGACCACTTTTTGGGTCCAATCACTAAGCCAGCTATGAATCCACCTAACAGTTGCCTTGTCCATTCCATACTTAGTCATTTTTTCAATAAGGATTGTATGAGAGACTTTGTCAAATGCTTTGCTGAAGTCAAGATATACTATATCTACAGCATTTCCTTAATCCACCCAATCAGTGATACCGTCATAGAAGGAAATTAAGTTAGTCTGACATGACTTATTAGTTACAAACCCATGCTGACTCTGTTTGATCACTTCATTCTTATCCAGGTATTGACTTACATGTTGTTTAATAATTTGTTCAAAGATCTTTCCTGGTATAGAAGTCAGACTCACCGGCCTATAGTTGCCTGGGTCCACCTTCTTCCCCTTTTTGAAGATAGGAACAACATTTGCTCTTCTCCAGTCTTCTGGCACTTCTCCTGTTCTCCAAGAATTTTCAAAGATTATGGAGAGTGGTTCAGAAATTTCTTCTGCTATCTCCTTCAGTACTCTGGGGTGTAATTCATCTGGACCTGGAGACTTGAATTCATTTAGGTTAGCTAAGTGTTTCCTCACTATCTTTCTGTTTATAGATATCCTGGATTCTTCTATTCCCTTAATAGGACAGTGAATAACAGTTGGTGTTACATTTCCTTTCTGAGAGAAAACAGATGCAAAATAGGAATTTAAAAGTTCAGCCTTCTCAACATCCTGTCTTACCATTTCATCATTTTCATCCTGTAAAAATCCTATAGCATCTTTGACTTTTCTTTTACTTTTGACATATCCCCAAAATCCTTTATTATTGCTTTTGACATCTCTTGCAAGCCTCAATTCATTTTCAGCTTTAGCTAATCTGATTTGTGCCCTGCAGATTCTGCAGACAGCATTATATTCTTCTTTAGATATGCCTCCCTCTTTCCATTTTATAAACATTTTTTTCTTCCTTTTTAGCATGTGCTTAAGTTCTGTGTTCACCCATCCTGGTTTCCTTAAATGCTTCCTATTCTTCCCTCTTTTCGGAATTGTTAACAACTGTGCTTTGAGAATTTCATTTTTCAAGATTTCCCATCCTTCCTGGACATTTTTGTCTTTAAGGATATCCAGCCATTGGATCCCTCCAATTATCTTTCTGAATCCCTTAAAATCTGCCTTTCTGAAATCTAACCTTGACGTCTGAGTCTTCACAGGTCTTCCGCCTCTAGTTATCCAAAATTCTAAAATAGCATGGTCGCTACCTCCTAGGGTTCCAGCCACTTTTACCTCCTCAACCATTTCCTCCCTGTTTATAAGGATTAGATCCAAGGTAGCAGTTCCCCTTGTTTTCTCCCCTACCTTTTGGAAGATAAAGTTGTCAGCAAGAGAGGATAAGAATTTCCTTGACCTGTTAGTTTTGCCTGAGAGAGATTCCCAACAAATGTCTGGATAGTTGAAATCTCCCATGACAACTATGTCATATTTTTTGGAGAACTTGGCCATTTGATGCATAAAGAGTTCATCCATATCTTCAGCTTGCACAGGCGGCCTGTAGTAAATGCCTACAATGGTGTCCTTTCCATTGTTCTGTCCTTGTATTCTTACCCAAACAGTTTCAACAGAACTCCCAGTCTCTGAAGCTTCAATCTCTGTGCAGATATATGCGTTTCTAACATACAATGCAACACCCCCTCCTCGTTTATCAAGTCTGTTTCTTGCAAATAAGTTGTATCCTTCTAGTCTTGTATTCCAATCATGTGTATCGTCCCACCAAGTTTCAGTGATTCCAATGACATCATATTTCTTTTCCTGTGTTAGTAGTTCCAATTCTCCTTGTTTGTTGCCCATGCTTTGTGCATTAGTATAGAAACATTTTAGTTTGTGATTGGTTTCTCTTTCTCCAATATTGTTATTAATTAGATTCTTTCGTCTTTGTTCTTCCTTTCCACTTCTATTAGCAGAGTTCTCAATAGCATTTGTCAGGTGTATGGCTTTTTCTGGTCTTTTGCTTCCCTTCCCATGTTGTTCTAGTTTAAAGCTCTCCTTACAAGTGTAGCAAGGCGACTTCCAAATACATGCTTTCCAGTCTTCGTAAGGTGCACCCCATCTCTAGCAAGTAGTCCATCGTATAAGTAGTTCACTCCGTGATCCAGAAATCCAAATCGTTGCTGACGGCACCATCGACGTAGCCAGTTGTTCACCTGCAGAATCTTATTCCACCTCCTTGTTCCATGGCCATCCACTGGGAGGATGGAAGAGAAGACCACCTGCGCTCCCAGTTCTTTCACTTTCTTGCCTAAGTCTTCAAAGTCTCTGCAGATGGTTTCCAGGTCGTTTCTTGCGGTGTCATTTGTCCCCACATTTGTCTTTATTATGTTCTCCTAATTTACCATTTGTCTATGTCCCCCCCTCTGTCCTGTGGCGGTTCCATGTACTATTCTCCATGCTTGGGGCAGACATTGATTTCATTTCTGCCCTTGCAGCGTTCCCCTTTTAATGATGGCTGCGGTAACTTCCGCATGTACTGCGCATGTGTTGATGATTTGTCAGCGTCAGCGGTGCTGGCCATGCTGTGATGGATGGGTGTGTCTTGTGGCCTCGGGCGCGATTGGTTTCTCTCTTTCCACCTCCCCTATATAATGAGCCATTACCAGCACTAACACATGCCCCCTGAGGAAGGCACAACTGCTGAAACGCACGTTGGGGTATGACCGTGGTCCCTCTTGTTGCTCCTGTACTCTGTAAGTGTTCCTCTACATCACTGCTCTACTCTACTTTTACTCTGCCAGGAATTTTTTCCTTCACTTTATGGCTATGTCCTTGAGAGAGCATTGTTCATGTTTAGAATTATGAGGCACACTTAGATGATTATGTATGTCCATGAATATAATGCTTTTCGGAGCAATCATTGTCACCCGGTCTGTCTTTTCCATGCCAATGTCACTTTTTAGTCATGTTCTGCTGTTTTTCATCCTTGAATAAAATTTACTTTGCACTTTATTATGCGCTATTTGAACTTTTTTCACTGCTTTTCGTTTAGTTTTTGCAATTCATATGCAGTGTGTTCTACACTGTCCATGCATGTGCTGGAATCTTGGTTGTGATTACCAACACATCTAGATTATCATGATTTTGACAAACCACTCCAGCACATTTTGCTGTCTTTTGCTCTTACACAGCGGAGGAGCAGGGAGAGGTAAAGATTGCAAATGCTGGGGCCCTGCCCAAGCAAGGGGGGCCCACTCGTGGGCGTCGGTACTGGCACTGGGCCCCTCATAGTACGGCGGTGTGTCTGACGGCGGGTGTGCACCACCACCGTCAGAGACACTTGATTGCACTATGAGGGACCCTGTGCCAGTGCCCGCGCCCAAGAGTCGGCCTACCCACCTGTCCAGGGCAACGGCACTCGCACGGTGTCGTGCGCTAGGTGGTGACCCCGGCCATGGGGGGGGGCAGCACAGTTAGGGAGTTTTAAAAAGTGGCATATGTTGATGTTGGACATTCAGCTGATGCAAAAGGTGAAATAGGTCAAGTCCCAGGAAGAGGTGGACCAAAGCAAGCCATTTTTCTGTCACCCTATGTGTCATCAGGGGAAGGTGGGACAAAATCCTTGGAAACCCATGCGTGGTTCATTTTAATGAAGGTTAGATCATCCACATTTTGGGTTGACAGACGGGTCCTTTTTTCTGTCAGGATTGATCCAGCTGCACTGAAGACTCTTTCCGATAGCACACTTGCAGCTGGGCAAGCGAGCTCCTGTAAGGCATATTGGGCCAATTCAGGCCAGGTGTCCAGTTTAGCGGCCCAATAGTCAAAGGGGAATGACCTGTGTGGGAGAACATCGATATGGGAGGAAAAGTAGTTTGTAACCATAGTTGACAACTGCTGTCTCCTGTCACTTTCCATCGATGCAGTATTACCAGTTGTGTGAGCGGTACTTGAAAAATCAGTCCACAACATTGTCATGAAACCCCTGTCTCCAACGCCACTTCTGCTGTGTGCACCACGAACACCTCTGGCAAGCTGCCCCCGGCCCGTACGGCTCGTGTGAGAACCATCACCGCTGCTGTGTGCTGGGAATGCCTCAAGCAACCGATTTACCAGAGTTGCTTGTTTATTAGCCAATATTAGGTCAAGGTTCTCCTGTGGCATGATGTTTTGTAATTTGCCTTTATAGCGTGGATCCAGGATGCTGGCCAACCAGTAGTCATCATCGTTCATCATTTTGGCAATGCGGGGGTCCCTTTTTAGGATCAGCAAGGCTTAATCTGACATGTGGGCCAATGTTCCCGGTGTCAATGATGCACTCCGAGTGCTGGTTGGAGGAGCACTTTCTGGCAAATCCACATCCCTCCAGTCACGCACAAACCCTGTACCAGACCTTGCCACGCCAACATTTTCACTTGCCCCACGAGATGCATCCTCCTCCCCTAAGTAATCATCCCCATCCTCCTCCTCCTCCTCCTCCTCTTCTTCCTCCACCTCGTCCAGGAGAGGTCCCTGAGCAGACAATGGCTGAATGTCATCAAGGATTCCCTCCTCCTCTTCCTCCTCATCAACATTGGCTGCAGAAGCCTGCTCCTTAAGGTGCGTCAAAGTTTGCATGAGCAGACGCATAAGTGGGATGCTCATGCTTAGGATGGCGTCGTCTGCGCTTACCAGCCGTGTGCATTCCTCAAAACACTGAAGGACTTTACAGAGGTCTTTCAGCTTCGACCACTGCACACCTGTCAACTCCATGTCTACTCTCAAAGTGCCTGGCCGTGTATCCTCCCACAAATGCATTATGGCCTGCCTCTGCTCGCACAGCCGCTCCACCATGTGCAAGGTGGAGTTCCACCTTGTTGCAATGTCGATAATGAGGCGGTGGTTGGGAAGGTGGAGCAATCGCTGCAGCTTCTGCATACGAACGGAGTGTACAGGCGACCGGCACCGGCACCTTCTGGAGCAGGGCTGTTAACTCCGGATAATTTTTGAGGAAGCACTGCACCACCAGGTTCAAGGTGTGAGCCAAGCAAGGTATGTGGCTGAGTTTTGAAAGGGCTATGGCTGCCACAAAATTACGGCCGTTATCACTAACTACCTTGCCTGCCTCAAGATGTACACTGCCCAGCCATGACTCAGTTTGTCGCTTCAAGTACTCGGCCAGCACCTCGGCGGTGTGTCTGTCGCCCAAACACATCATCTACAACACAGCCTGCTGATGCTTTCCACTAGCTGCTCGATAGGGGGACACCTCGTGTGCAACAGTGGCAGCTGCAGATGGAGTGCTCGTACGACTGCACTCTGTGGACGAGCTTTCGCTTCTGGAGGAGGAGGAGGAGGGTCGAACGCCTACAGCCAACTGTTTCCTATACCGTGGGCTAGGCAGCACTGTCCCACCACCGCTGTCCCCTGTGGACCCTGAATCCACCACATTAACCCAGTGCGCAGTGATGGACACGTAACAGCCCTGGCCATGCCGACTGGACCATGCATCAGTTGTGAGGTGCACCTTTCCGCTCACTGACTGCTTGAGTGCATGGACAATGCGGTCTTTCACATGATGGTGGAGGGCTGGGATGGCTTTGCGAGAGAAGAAGTGGCGACTGGGTAGGTCATAGAGTGGTACTGCATAGGCCATGAGTTCGCGGAAAGCTGCGCTTTCCACCAACCGAAAGGGCATAATCTCAAACGAGATTAGTTTGGCAATGTGGGCGTTCAAACCCAGTGTACGCGGATGAGAGACTGAGTACTTTCTTGACCTACTCATAGTGTCTGGGAGGGTGAGCTGGACTTGAGAGCTGCATATGGTTGAAGTAGCGGTGGACAGGGCGGACTGAGAGAGGGTTGATGATGGTGATGGAGTTGGTGCTCTTTCTGATGGCCTAGAATCAGTCTTTCGTTGATATAACAGTGGGATTCCCTGACTGCTGTGGCTTGCAACGACACCTCAACATTTGCTGCTGTGCTAACCGGTGGGCTTACAGTGGGGGAAACAATGTAGCGTTGCTGACTACCTTCGTTGTGATCAGTTGGACATGTGGCACTTGAGGTTTGGTGTTGTGTCCACGCTTGCAAGTGCATGGTGTTTAAATGTCTAAGCATGCAACTGGTATTCAAATTTTTCAGATTTTTCCCTCGGCTAAAGGTCTTTGCGCACTTCTTACAGATAACCTTGGCCTGATCATGAGGATTTTGTTCAAAAAAGTGCCACACTGCACTCTTCCTACTTTGGCAGACATTTTGCGGCCTAGCACGCTGTGATCTTTTGACCCTCTGGACAAGCTGTCCAGCAACTCTTTTGATTTTTGGAACCTGTCTTTGGAGTGCTCCGGGCCTGCCAGATAACAGCTGTTGCGATGTCGATGTCTGCTGTGGATGCTCCTCATCTGAGCTATTGTAAGCAGCACCCTCTTCCCCCAATGGATGCCAATCTGGGTCAACAACTGGGTCATCCATCACCTCCTCTTCAATGTCATGTGCACCTTCCTCCGTGTCACCGTGTATGGTGGTATAGTGTGCGGGAAGGGGCACCTGAGTCTCATCAGGGTCAGAATCTGGCTCTGTACACTGCGAGGACAATGTAGTGCTCTGAGTGAATGTACCAGCAGAATCATCCATCAGCGGCTGTGCATCAGTGCACTCCATGTCAGATTCATCTTGGCCTGGGTAATTCACCATTTGACTTGATAATCCAGGCATGGTATGTGAAAACAGCTCCATGGAGTAATCAGTAGTATGGCCTGCGTCATCCTTCAATCTTGGTTGGGGTGAAGGACACAAGGAAAGGTGTGGTTCATGAACATGAGCCTTCAATGACGACTCAGTGCTTTTACTTTTTACAACTGAAGAAGAGGAGGCGATAGAGCTGGAGGCTGAGTCAGCAATGTAAGACAAAACTTTTTCCTGATGCTCTGGCTTTAAAAGCGGTTTGCCAACTCCTAGAAAACTAAGCCTTCGAAGCCTTATGGAGCCAGACGATGACGCAGGCTCAACACCTCCTGCATTCGGTCCTATTTTGCTCTTGCCACTACCATCAGATCCACCACCAACACCATCATTACCAGCTGCCAACCCCCGCCCAATTCCACGGCCTCTTCCACCAGCCTTCCTCATTTTTGGTAGAAATGTAGACAAAATCCAACAAACTATATAGTAATGTAAAACAAGGTACAAGGTGTCTATAGGACAGGGGAGATTTTGAATTTCTGCTCACACTAGTGGACACTGGACACTTTTGGATTGTGTGAGGCCCACTGAATATCTGAGCGCTATGTCACAGGCTCGATGGCACAGCTGTGACCAAAGTGACTAGAGGATAAGTGAGATTTTGAATTTCTGCAGACACTGGAAGCTTTTGGATTGTGTGAGGCCCACTGAATATATGAGCGCTATGTCACAGGCTCGATGGCACAGCTGTGACCAAAGTGACTAGAGGATAAGGGAGATTTTGAATTTCTGAGGACACTTGTGGACACTGGACACTTTTGGATTGTGTGAGGCCCACTGAATATCTGAGCGCTATGTCACAGGCTTGATGGCACAGCTGTGACCAAAGTGACTAGAGGATAAGTGAGATTTTGAATTTCTGCAGACACTGGACACTTTTGGATTGTGTGAGGCCCACTGAATATCTGAGCGCTATGTCACAGGCTTGATGGCACAGCTGTGACCAAAGTGACTAGAGGATAAGGGAGATTTTGAATTTCTGCAGACACTTGTGGACACTGGACACTTTTGGATTGTGTGAGGCCCACTGAATATCTGAGCGCTATGTCACAGGCTCAATGGCACAGCTGTGACCAAAGTGACTAGAGGATAAGTGAGATTTTGAATTTCTGCAGACACTGGACACTTTTGGATTGTGTGAGGCCCACTGAATATCTGAGCGCTATGTCACAGGCTCGATGGCACAGCTGTGACCAAAGTGACTAGAGGATAAGGGAGATTTTGAATTTCTGCAGACACTTGTGGACACTGGACACTTTTGGATTGTGTGAGGCCCACTGAATATCACAGCGCTATGTCACAGGCAGAAATTGGCTAGTGTATCACAAACTACAAGGTGTATGTAGAATTGGGCAGAGTAGGAATCTCCCTAGAGTGCAGGTCTGTAAGAACGGAACATGTCCTCGACTTATTCTCACAGAGTGACACAGATAGCTTCACTGTGGCTGTGATAACAGCCGTTACACGGTACTGTGTGAGGAGCGTACACCGCTGTATGGTGTGAAAAAATGCATGCTCAGTACCTCAGCAGGACAAAAAAAAAAATTGGGATTGCTTTTAAAAAAGCAGTTTGCAGCTCAGTACCTCAGCAGGACAAAAAAAAAAATTGGGATTGCTTTTAAAAAAGCAGTTTGCAGAGCAGTGGGTAAACAGCAATGCAGCTGTCAGGAAGCCTTAGAAGGCAGCCCAACAACCAACACCACTGATACACCACAATATAGCCTCCCCTTGCACTGCACACAGTGACTGGTGTGTTGTACAGGCACAATCGCTAGCAGCAGAAGCAGTTTTTTTTTCTTCTTCCCTTCCTAACGCTCTCCCTACAGAATCAGCAGCAACCTCTCCCTATGCTAAGATCGGCAGAAGTAAGATGGCGGTCGGCGTGCACACCCTTTTATACCCCCTGTGACGCCCACCAAAGCAAGCCAATCACTTGCATGCCCTTCTGAAAGATGGTGTTGACCCGTGCCTATGTCATCACATTGCCCACAGTGTCCGTGGATCCTGATTGGCTGAAAAAGAGCGCAAAACAAACTTTTGAAACGCGACTTTGGTGCGTAAGTCGCCGACCTCGTGGTCGACCTCATCCTAGGGTCGGGTTTCGTTTCATGAAACCCGACTTTGCCAAAAGTCGACGACTTTTGAAATTTTTCGACCCGTTTCGCTCAACTCTAGTTGTCATATTGAATATGCCATCATTAGTATTGAGCGCAAGTGCTCGCTACTCCAGTTTGCATCATGTGCTTGGTTATGCAGCGAATATCCTGGGTGCTCAAGTGACATGGTCAAGTCCCTGCCCCGCATGGAGCGACTAGGCTGTTAATCCCTTAACCCCCAAGGGTGGTTTGCACGTTCATGACCGGGCCAATTTTTACATTTCTGACCACTGTCCCTTTATGAGGTAATAACTCTGGAGCGCATCCATGGATCCTGGTGATTCTGACAATGTTTTCTCGTGATATATTGTACTTCATGCTAGTGGTAAAATTTCATTCATATAACTTGCGTTTATTTGTGAAAAAAATGGAAATTTGGTGAAAATTTTGAAAATTTCGCAATTTTCCAACTTTTAATTTTTATGCCCTTAAATCACAGAGATACGGCACACAAAAAACTTAATAAGTAACATTTCCCACATGTTTACTTTGCATCAGCACAATTTTGGAACCCAAATTTTTTTTTTTAGGAAGTTATAAGGGTTAAAAGTTGACCAGCGATTTCTCATTTTTGCAATACCATTTTATTTTTACGGACCACATCACATTTGAAGCCACTTTGAGGGGTCTATATGATAGAAAATACCCAAAAATGACACCATTCTAAAAACTGCACCCGTTAAGGTGCTCAAAACCACATTCAAGAAGTTTATTAACCCTTCAGGTGCTTCACAGGAATTCACAGGAAAAAAATGAACATTTAACTTTTTTTCACAAAAAAAATAATTCAGGTTCAATTTTTTTTATTTTACCAAGGGTAACAGGAGAAGTTGGACCGCAAAAGTTATTGTGCAGTTTGTCCTGAGTACGCTGATACCCCATATGTGGGTGTAAATGACTATTTGGGCGCATGGCAGAGCTCAGAAGGGAAGCAGCGCCATTTGACTTTTTTGGCTGGAGTTGAGGTCGGACACCATGTCGCGATTGGAAAACCCCTGATGTACCAAAACAGTGGAAACCCCCCACAAATGACACCATTTTGGAAACTAGACCCCCCAAGGAACTTATCTAGATGTGTGGTGAGAACTTTGAACCCCCAAGGGCTTCACAGAAGTTTATAATGTACAGCCGTACAACTAAAAAATCATATTTTTTCCACAAAAATGATCTTTTCACCCTCAATTCTTATTTTTCCAAGGGTAACAGGACCCTAAAAGTTATTGTGCAATTTGTCCTCCTGAGTACGCTGATACCCCACATGTGGGGGTAAACAACTATTTGGGCGCATGGCAGAGCTCGGAAGGGAAGCAGCGCCATTTGACGTTTTTGGCTGGAATTGAGATCGGACACCATGTCGCGTTTGGAAAGCCCCTGATGTACTAAAACAGTGAAAACCCTCCACAAATGACACCATTTTGGAAACTAGACCCCCAAGGAACTTATCTAGATGTGTGGTGAGCACTTTGAACCCCCCCAGTGCTTCACAGAAGTTTCTAACGCCCGGGCGTGAAAATAAAAAAATCTTATTTTTTCCACAAACATGATCTTTTAGTCACCAATTTTTTTATTTTCTCAAGGGTACCAGGAGAAATTGGACCTCAAAAGTTGTTGTCCAATTTGTCCTGAGTACACTGATACCCCATATGTGGTAGAAAGCTACTGTATGGGCACACATCGGGGCTCGGAAGGGAAGTAGTGACATTTTGGAATGCAGCCTTTGATGGAATGGTCTGCGGGTGTCATGTTGCTTTTGGAGAGCCCCTGATGTACCAAAACAGTGGAAACCCCCCACAAGTGGCCCCATTTTGGAAACTAGACCCCCTAAGGAACTTATCTAAATGTGTGGTGAGCACTTTGAACCCCCAAGGGCTTCACAGAAGTTTATAATGCCCGGGCATGAAAATAAAAAAATCGAATTTTTTCCACAAACATGATCATTTAGTCCCCAATTTTTTTATTTTCCCAAGGGTAACAGGAGAAATTGGACCCCAAAAGTTGTTGTCCAATTTGTCCTGAGTACGCTGATACCTCATATGTGGGAGAAAACTACTGTATGGGCACACGTCGGGGCTCGGAAGGAAAGTAGTGACGTTTTGGAATGCAGACTTTGATGGAATGTTCTGCGGGTGTCATATGCGTTTGGAGAGCCTCTGATGTACCTAAACTATAGAAATTCCCCACAAGTGACCACATTTTGGAAACTAGACCCCCCACGGAACTTATCTAGATGTGTGGTGAGCACTTTGAACCCCCAAGTGCTTCACAGAAGTTTATAACGCCCGGCATGAAAATAAAAAAAAATCATTTTTTTCCACAAAAATAATATTTTTGCCCCCAATTTTTTATTTTCCTAAGGGTAACAGGAGAAATTGGACCCCAAAAATTGTTTTGCAATTTGTCCTGAGTACGCTAATAAATACTTTTTTTAATTTTATTATTTTTCCCTAACTAAGGGGGTGATAACGGGGGGTTTGATTTACTATTTATGGCGGTTTTTATATTTGGCAGCTGTCACACGCTAAAAGACGCTTTTTATTGTAAAAATAGTTTTTGCATCACCACATATTGAGAGCTATAATTTTTCCATATTTTGACTCACTGAGTCATGTGAGGTCTTATTTTTTGCGGGACGAGATGACGCTTTTATTGGTATCATGTTCGGGCATGTGACATCTTTTCATCGCTTTTTATTGCGATTTTTGGGACGTAGAATGAACAAAAACCAGCGTTTCATGAATTTCTTTTGGGGGGTGCGTTAACACCGTTCCGCGTGCGGTAAAATTGATAAAGTCCTTTTATTCTTCGGGTCAGTACGGTTACAGCGATACCTCATTTAGGTCTTTTTTTTATGTTTTGCCGCTTTTATGCAATGAAAACAATTTTATATAAAAAATTATTTTTGTATCGCTTTATTCTGAGAGCTATAACTTTTTTATTTTTTCACTGATGATTATGTATGGCAGCACATTTTTTGCGGGACAAGATGATGTTTTCAGGGGTACTATGCATATTTATATGCGTCTTTTTGATCGCGCGTAATTGCACTTTTTGTTCGGTGGTATGATAATAAATCATTATTTCTTGCTTCGTTTTTTATTTTTATTTTTTAAGGTATTCACTAAAGTGGTTAACTAATGGGACAGTTTTATAGGGCGGGTCTTTATGGAAGCGGCGATACCAAATAAGTGTACTTTTATTGTTGTTTTTTTTATTTCCAAAAAATGAATTTATTAGGGAATATTTTTTATTTTTTTTTAATTTATTTAGCGATTTTTTTAAAATTATTTTTACATTTTTTTTTTAACTTTATTACATTGTCCCAGGTGGGACATCACTGTCCTGTGACAGATCGCTGATCTGTCACATCACAGATCAATGTGACAGATCAGCGATCTGTCACAGGCACTGCACAAGTCTTCCTCCTTGCCTGTGCTTTGCAGGCATGAGGAAGCCAGCTCCCTGCAGGCCCCCGAAAGTCCCCGTCACCATCTTGGATTCGGGGACCTGCAGGGATGGAGCCCCCCGCAGCAGCGCTGCACATTGCGCTGCGTTGGGGGTTCAGGGAATCACAGAGGGAGCCCCCTCCCTGCCGATGCTTCCCTTTAACCCCCTGTACATCGCGATGTGCAAGATCGCGGTGTGCAAGGGGTTAACGTGTTGGGGGCGGTTTGTGACTGCCCCTGACACATTGTGCTGGGTGTCAGCTGTGATAATCAGCTGACACCCGGCCGCGATCAGCGGCCCTCACCACATGGGCGCCGCTGATCGCTGTGATGTACTATCCCGTCCCTGGAAATTAAGTCTCAGGGCACATGGATGGGATAGTACGTCACATGACAGAAAGGGGTTAACACACCCCAAAAAAATGCGGGGATCCATGATACTCCATGTATACCCAAGCACCCGATGAAAACTGGAGTAGCGAGCACTTGCGTTCAGTACTATTGAGGACATATTCAAAATGCGACCTTAATGGTTTCAAATTGTCCTCAACACTAGCCATCATATCGCTTTTTTTAACTTTTGAAAAAAAGAATTTTATCCCCAACCCTAACTCTAACACACCCCTAACCTCAACCCAAACCCTAACACAGCCAGTACCCTAACACAGCCCTAATTTCAACCCTAACCCCAACTGCAAAGAATGAAAAAAAATGAAAATTTTTTTATCCTTTTTATCTAACTAAAGGTTGTGACAAAGGGGGGGGGGTTGATTTACTATGTGTTTTTTATTTTGATCACTGTGATAGGATCTATCACAGTAATCAAAAGGAACCAATAGGAAAAATTTCCTATTGCTGCTGGCTAACGACCGGCAGATCTTTCTTCTGACAGATATCATGTCAGAAAAGAGAGAAACCATTGAAACAGCCAGCACACTTTTTTTGTGATCGCCGTTATTCATTTAAGGCCAGGGTCACACTTGCGAGTGTGAGAAACTTGCGCGAGTCTGTCGCATCAATACCCGGCACTGCTGCTGGGACTTGGGACCAGAGTGTATGGCTGCATGTATTTCTATGCAGCCACACACTCCGGTCCGAGTGCCGGCGGCAGTGCTGGGTATTGACGCAAGAGACTCGAGCGAGTTTCTCGCATCACACTCGCAAGTGTGACCCCAGCCTAATAACTGCGATAACGTGACTGGGGATTGGAAAATCTGGAGCTGATTATGTTCTACGAGGTCTCAGCTACCCCCAGTAGCCAAGACTCTTAAGATTTTATGAATGTAGGGGGTGATACAGCCTTATTCCCAATCGCTATTTTAAAATGGCGATGAGAGAATAAGTACCCTTAGCGGACACCGTTTTAATGTGTTTCGGAGGTCGCTAAGGGGTCAAGCTGTTTTATTATTTAGCAAACACCTATGGGGATCTTATATTCAAATAGAAATTGTCATTTTTGTATATATTATCATATTCCCTAAAATGTGATGAAAATCATTCAATACATTTTGTGATGGTATGAGATATGCCGTCCCTAGACTCAGCACTTTCAGCTCTTTCAGGAATAGTGAGAGTCAAATTGTTCTAGAAAAAAAGTATTTTTCCCAGAAAATGATTGCAATTGCATGTTTTGTTATATACATGCTTATTTACTTTGTGTGTATTGGAACAACACACAAAAAAAAAACCAGAAAAATAGGCAAGTTGGACATAATTTCATTTGAAACGTCCAAAATGGGCCAGACAACAATTGTTGACTCAATCTTTGCATTGTGTGTCTGTGTGTGCCATAGTAAGCATGGAGAGCAGAGAGAGGAGAAGAGAACTATCTGAAGACTTGTGAACCAGAATTGCTGAACAATATCAACAATCTTAAGGTCCATCTCCAGAGATCTTGAAGTTCTTTTGTCTACAGTGCGCAGCATAATCAAGAAGTTTACAACCCATGGTACTGTAGCTAATCTCCCCATACGTGGAAGGCGGATAAAAGTTGATGAAAGGTTGGAACACAGTATAGTCTGAATGGTCAATAAGCAACCCCATTCAAGTTCCAAAGAAATTTAAGCTGTCCTGCAGACTCAGGGTGCATCAGTGTCAGTGAAATCTATCCATCGACAGTTGAATGAAATGAAACGCTATCGCAGGAGACTGAGGAGGACCGCACTGTTGACAAAGAGACATACAAAAAGTTAGACTGCAGTTTGCCAAAATGTGCACGAGTAAGCCAAAATCCTTCTGTGAAAGCATCTTATGGTTAGATGAGACTAAGATAAAGCTTTGGTAAAGCATATCATTCTACTGTCTGCTAAGAATAGAATGAGGCCTACAAAGAAAAGAACACAGTACATATAGTTAAATAAGGAGGAGTTTCAAAGATGTTTTGGGGTTGTTTTGTTGCTTATGGCACTGGATGCCGTGTAAGGCATCATGAAATCTGAATATTACCAAAGGATTTTAGGTCTCAATGTAGTGCCCAATGTCAGAAAGCTGGGTTTGGGTCCTAAGTTATACACCTTCCAGTCATACATCTTCTCCATATACTTCAAGCAGCACCCAGAAATGGATGGAAACAAAGCACTGGAGAGTTCTGAAGTCGCCAGCAATAGGTCTGGATTTAAATCCCATTGAACACCTCTGGAGAGATCTTAAAATTGCTGTTGAAAGAAGATACCCTTCCAATGTAAGAGACCTGGAGTAGTTTGCAAAAGAAGAGTGGTCAAAAATTCCAGTTGAGAGGTGTAGGAAGCTTGTTGATTGGTATAGGAAACAATTGATTACAATTATTTATTCCAAAGGGTTTGCAATCAAATGTTAAGTGGAGTACAACAAAAATTTTGTCCAGACCATTTTTATGGTTTTGTGTAACACCTCCAATGTGGAAGAAATACTTCATTCTCTCGAACAATTTCAAGGGTGCAAACACTTTCAGCCATGACTGTATATCATTTTTAAAATTATCAAAATACATTTTTAGTTTAATAATGTTTAAAAATTTGGAGGAGTTCGCCACTGTTTTAAGCATGACATTTCCTTTTTGATGAGCACTCAGAAATGTAATAATTTCGTGCAAAGTTCATGTATTCAATATAATTTGAGGACTGTGGCAGTATTACAGTATTAAAACATGAGGAACGTACACATATTTAGTATCAGCAAACATGTGAACATTTCGTACTTTAAAATAGAGTAGCTTTAAATGCCTTGTTTCAGGCTTGATCCCAATTTTTTTACCAAAAATTTTGCAGTTTGTAACATCATAACTTGAGATTTCAGTTTCCTTAATCTAAGGTAACAGGAAAGCAATTAATTTGTTTGGTTCATATATAAATTGTGAAATTTAAGTTATTTGCAGAAATGAGCTTTAAACCGATACCAAAAAGCAAAAAATATCTGGTTGCATCAGTAAGTATTGTACCTAGTATCAGTGAAAGCATTTATTATACATTTAAGATATAGACTTACTGTTGCTAATCATGAAGGGATTTATGGCAGCTCTGGGTCTGCTGAAATTTAAATGTTGTTTTTTCCTTTTAGTCCGGCAAGAGTTAATGTCAGTCTCTTGCTGGAAGTTGTCTTTTAGGCTGGTCAGCTGATTTTGGTTTGTAACCACTCTCACCTCCCTTAAATAGTCCCTTGACCCAAAAGCTGATCTGTGGTTATAGAGTTTTTGTTCTATGCAGACCAGCTAGGTATATGAAGCTTGTCTGTGATGGCAGTGTTGCTGCTGTGGAGTTGTTCTATCCTGGTGCTGTTTACTCTGCTGCTCTGGAGCTTAGAAGCAGAGCCTAAGCTGAGTAGTTTTTCTTTTTGTCTCTCCCTAGTTTGTCTATTCCCCTAAGTTTTACCATCTGTAGTGGAGAGGCTAGGGTTCCTGCCGGTCAGTGCACTAGCCAGGGTACATAGAATTGACAGTCAGTAACTAGGCACGTGATGGTGGCAGTGGGAAGGACCCCCATAGGGCATTAGGGAAGTTTAGGTAAAGGCACAGGTTGGTGTCAAGAGGTGTCCCATCCCCCGCTCCCTACCATTAGGACCTTCCTCTCCTGTTTCCATCCCATCCCAAGAAGAACAAATATTATGGGGTTGATGCAGATGCCGATTTTCAGTTATAAGTCACAAATAAATAATTGACCAATCAATTCAGATAGACTTTTAAATATTCGTAAAAACAAAAAGAGGTGATCAAGTCAGCTCACCCATAGTAGAATCCGGAGCTCGGAAAATTCAGCAGTGCCACAGGAAGATCTATCGTTAGTCAAAAAAGTTGAAACACGTCAACCCAACATCTCCCCCAGCCGTGGCTGTGACTATTATGCTGTTGTATTAGTTTTTACATTGATATACGTACTAAATTTGATATTTTTATACATCGGATCTCTGAAGCCGGATTTACCTTTTTCGACTTTAAATAATCGTGGTGATTGTAAATTTGAGCATTTGCAGATTTCTGTAAAAATGTTTTTAAAAGTTAATACGATATATCACCAGCCATGAAACAAAAATATTCTCATGATTTATTTGGAATCTTGATATGCCCATGTATGAATAATTTTGCTTTATAGACTGATCACGTGTAGTAAAAACTTTATACAAAAATGTAAATAGAAATAAATTATTCTGTAAGAGAATTTGAAGCAAAGAAGCTACAGCAAACTAAAATTTCTTTCTGAGTTCCCATAAATCATTTGCATGCATTGTGTTTTCAAATGATGCATAGGTTGCAGCTCATGGGAAGACTGTACACTGTTGTAAATTTATATTTTAGAGTCCTAAGTACACAGTACATTTAAATTTTTATATATTTATTTTTTAAACACATATTTTGTAATTTTCACATTATTTTTTAGATCCCATAGGGAATTTGCATCTACAACTGTTTGATCACTTGCACTATAAAGTGAAGTACCTTATTATTTTTTTATATTAGAAAAAAACCTTCTCCTATGGGAGTTCGAAGATGGCTGTCATGATAATCCATCAGTTCTCTCCATCACATTATGTTGGGGGAAGGATCTTGACAGTCACCAGAATGGTTGCACTATGTAATTGCACCAACTTATAAACCAGCAATAGGGATATACAGTTGTGGCCAAAAGTATTGACACCCCTGCAATTCTGTCAGATAATACTCAGTTTCTTCCTGAAAATGATTGCAAACACAAATTCTTTAGTATTATTATCTTCATTTAATTTGTCTTAAGTGAAAAAATCACAAAAAGCATTGTCCTAAAGCCAAATTGGATATAATTCCACAACAAACATAAAAAAGAGGGTGGACAAAAGTATTGGCACTGTTCAAAAAATCATGTGATGCTTCTCTAATTTGTGTAATTAACAGCACCTGTAACTTACCTGGCACCTAACAGGTGTTGGCAATAACTAAATCACACTTGCAGCCAGTTGACATGGATTAAAGTTGACTCAACCTCTGTCCTGTGTCCTTGTGTGTACCACATTGAGCATGGAGAAAAGAGAGAAGACCACAGAACTGTCTGAGGACTTGAGAAACCAAATTGTGAGGAAGCATGAGCAATCTCAAGGCTACAAGTCCATCTCCAAAGACCTGAATGTTCCTGTGTCAACTGTGCGCAGTGTCATCAAGAAGTTTAAAGCCCATGGCACTGTGGCTAACCTCCCTAGATGTGGATGGAAAAGAAAAATTGACAAGAGATTTCAACGCAAGATTGTGCGGATGTTGGATAAAGAACCTCGACTAACATCCAAACAAGTTCAAGCTGCCCTGCAGTCCGAGGGTACAACAGTGTCAACCCGTACTATCCGTCGGCGTCTGAATGAAAAGGGACTGTATGAGTATGGTAGGAGACCCAGGAAGACCCCACTTCTTACCCCGAGACATAAAAAAGCCAGGCTGGAGTTTGCCAAAACTTACCTGAAAAAGCCTAAAACATTTTGGAAGAATGTTCTCTGGTCAGATGAGACAAAAGTAGAGCTTTTTGGGCAAAGGCATCAACATAGAGTTTACAGGAGAAAAAAAGAGGCATTCAAAGAAAAAAACACGGTCCCTACAGTCAAACATGGCGAAGGTTCCCTGATGTTTTGGGGTTGCTTTGCTGCCTCTGGCACTGGACTGCTTGACCATGTGCATGGCATTATGAAATCTGAAGACTACCAACAAATTTTGCAGCATAATGTAGGGCCCAGTGTGAGAAAGCTGGGTCTCCCTCAGAGGTCATGGGAGCAGGACAATGACCCAAAATACACTTCAAAAAGCACTAGAAAATGGTTTGAGAGAAAGCACTGGAGACTTCTAAGGTGGCCAGCAATGAGTCCAGACCTGAATCCCATAGAACACCTGTGGAGAGATCTAAAAATGGCAGTTTGGAAAAGGCACCCTTCAAATATCAGGGACCTGGAGCAGTTTGCCAAAGACGAATGGTCTAAAATTCCAGCAGAGCATTGTAAGAAGCTCATTGATGGTTACCGGAAGCCGTTGGTCGCAGTTATTTTGGCTAAAGGTTGTGCAGCCAAGTATTAGGCTGAGGGTGCTAATACTTTTGTCTGGCCCATTTTTGGAGTTTTGTGTGAAATGATCAATGTTTTGCTTTTTGTTTCATTCTCTTTTGTGTTTTTTCATTTAAGACAAATTAAATGAAGATAATAATACTAAAGAATTTGTGTCTGCAATCATTTTCAGGAAGAAACTGAGTATTATCTGACAGAATTGCAGGGGTGTCAATACTTTTGGCCACAATTGTAGGTGCCAAAGGCTCATTGATGAGAAAAGGCTAGATGATCTAACTGGATTCCAAAGAAAAACTACTCAAGCACAAATTGCTTAACCCCTTAGTGACAGAGCCAATTTTGGTACCTAATCACTAAGCCACTTTTTACAATTCTGACCACTGTCACTTTATGAGGTTGAAGCTCTGGAACGCTTCAATGGATCTAACTGATTCTGAGATTTTTTTTTCAAGACATATTGTACTTTATGTTAGTGGTAAAATTTCTTGAATACGATTTGTTTATTTATGAAAAAGACAGAAATTTTTGAATTTTCAAACTTTTAATTTTCATGCCCTTAAATCAGAGAGTCATATTGCACAATATAGTTAATAAATAACATTTCCCACATGTCAAATTTACATCAGCACAATTTTGGAAACATTGTGCGGTTTTAAAATGGTATCATTTTTGTGGAGTTTTCAATATAAAGGCCCCACAAAGTCCATTTTAATCTGATTAGGTCCCTAAAGAAACAGGTTTTGTTAATTTCTTGAAAATAATGAGAAATTGCTACTAAACCTTTAACCTTTCTAACATCCTAATAAAATAAAATGACTTCTGAAAAATGATATAGACATATGGGAAATGTCGTTTATTAATTATTTTGTACAGCATGACTAACTGGTTTAAGGATATAAAGATTGAAAGTTTTAAAGTTGCTAATTTTTCAATATTTTCTGCAAATTTCAGATATTTTTACAAATAAACGCAAAACATATCAATCTAAATTTACCACTAACATAAAGTACAATGTGTCACGAAAAAACAAACTCAGGATTATACATTGAAGTAATCCAGGAAGTGACGCTGGTCACGTTTCAAAAATTTAGCCTGGTCATTAGTAATGAGTGAGTGTGCTCCTTACTCAAGTTTTCCGAGCATGCTCGGGTGTTCTCCGAGTATTTGGATGTCCTCGGAGATGTAGTTTCTGTCGCCGCAGCTGCATGATTTGCAGCTGTTACACAACCTGAACACATGCAGGGATTGCCTATTTGTTAGGGAATCCCCACATGTATTCAGGCTGTCTAGCAGCCGCAAATCATGCAGCTGTGGAGACACAAACATAATCTACGAGCACATCCAAATACTCGGAGAACACCCGAGCATGCTCGGAAAACTCGAGTAACGAGCACACTCGCTCATCACTACTGGTCATTAAAGATAAATTTGACTTGATCCTTAAAGTGTTAACGAGGCAGCATCAAGAGCTTTTTTTTTTTAGGGGGAAATGTCCACATTACAGGGTCTGAACTTTTTTTTGGCAAGTGGTGTTAATTGATGATTATCGATGGCAAATAAGCAATAATAAATAAATGAAATTGTGTTCATACATAAAATTATTCCAAATTGCTTATGTTATTTTTTACAAGTTCTCATTGGAAAGCAGATACAGTGTTAACTACATATTGCTATTTATATCAATGCATACACTTCCCGAAGAATATAAACCGCTGACTGTAAACTTTCATGCCAAAATGATTCTCCATTAGGATTGTAGGTAGCATTTATCAATTCGCTGTTGGTGACTGTGCATATAAATCTTACTGCTGAAAATGGGGTAAATTAACTTACACAGTGTTTTAAAAAATATACAAATTAAGTAAAAGCTCTGCAGCATTTGACATAAGCAATTAAAAGCAAACCCCTTTGTGAGCAAACATTATGTGAACGCCCTGAAATCTTCCTCCCAGTATGTGTATTAACAATAGTAAATTCTGAAACCATTACTCAGTAGTGAAATATAGGGTGGCTAAAAGCATTCTATGCATAAAAGGGTGAAACCTCATAACTATTCCTTGAACCATGCTTGATGCAGCATTAAATGAAGAAAGTGTATTTCTTGAAACAGCAATACTGGGTTATATACTTATTCCAATGTTATTTATCATTAGAGTTGAGCGATACCGTCCGATACTTCAAAATATCGGATCGGAATGGATCGGCCGATCTTTAAAAAAAGTATCGGTATCGCCGATGCCGATACCGGAAGTCCCATTCAAGTCTATGAGACTTCCGGTATCGGAATTGGAAAAACCCTTTCCTGCCCTTGTACAGCCTCTCGGGGGTCTGTACGGGCCTTCCGGGGGTCTCTGCCGGCCTGCCGGGGGGCTGTGCCGGCCTGCCGGTGGGCTGTGCGGACTGCCCGGGGTCTGTACACCCTGTGGGGGTCTGTACCGGCCTGCCGGGGGGCTGTGCCGGCCTGCCGGGGGGCTGCGCTGATGTCCGGGGGTCCGTGCAGGCATCGTCCGATGGGACTACAAGTCCCATCGGGCGATGCCTGCTACCATGACAGTGATTGATACATTAGCCAATGATGGGACAGTAGTAGTCTAGGGACTTTTTTTTTTTAAGTGGCGGAGGAATACAGTGCGGAAGGATACCTACCTTCCGTCATTGGATTCCTGCAGCCCGTAGAGAGCGGCAGCATCAGCTGATGCTGCAGTTCTCTACCCAAGATCGTCGTGGGACACACTCATGGACTGCTTTGGATCATGGGTGAGTATTTTTGTGGTTTGTTATGTTAATATTTATTCCGTAAAAGACAATGGCTTCGGGGAACAATGTGACAAGTATTGGTAAGTATGTTACTCTATGTTATATGTACTGTATGTCTATGTATGTATTGTATGAATGTATTGTATGTAGTATGTATGTAGTATGTATGTAGTATATATGTGGTATGTATGTAGTATATATGTGGTATGTATGTAGTATATATGTAGTATGTATGTAGCATGCATGTAGTATATATGTAGTATGTATGTAGCATGTAGTATGTATGTAGCATGCATGCAGTATATATGTAGTATGTATGTAGCATGTAGTATGTATGTAGCATGCATGTAGTATATATGTAGTATGTATGTAGCATGTAGTATGTATGTAGCATGCATGTAGTATATATGTAGTATGTATGTAGCATGTAGTATGTATGTAGCATGCATGTAGTATGTATGTATCTAGTATATATTTTTTTTTTTACATTTAACACATTAGCCAGATGATGGGACTACTACCGTCCCATCATTGGCTAATGTGTCAATCACTGTCATGGTAGCAGGCATCGCCCGATGGGACTTGTAGTCCCAGCGGACGATGCCTGCACAGACTCCCGGACATCAGCACAGCCCCCCCGGCAGGCCGGCACAGCCCCCGGCAGGCCGGTACAGACCCCCACAGGGTGCACAGACCACCGGCAGGCCGGCACAGCCCCCCGGCAGGCCGGTACAGACCCCGGGCAGTCCACACAGCCCCCCGGCAGGCCGGCACAGCCCCCCGGCAGGCCAGCAGAGACCCCCGGAAGGCCCGAAATGACGGCGCATCATGATGCGCACACACCGCGCATCATGATGACGTCATTTCGGCTGTCAATCAACTTTGAACTTCCGATTCCGATTCCGGAATCCGATATGACAAAACTATCGGAAGTCAGTATCGGAATTCCGATACCGCTAATATCGGCCGATACCCGATACTTGCGGTATCGGAATGCTCAACACTATTTATCATTCATTTAAACAACACAGGTTTTTGCCAGAGGTAACGTGCAAAAATAAGGAAGAGATCCATAGGATAAAAATTAACAATCTTTATTGAAATTACGGTACTATAAAAACATATTAAAAAAGCAGAAATGTCAAAATGGGGTCCTTATTATAATCGATGTCAGGTATATCCAATCCATTTATAATATTACAAAATATATTATGTCAATCAAGTGGAGTCAGTTATAGTGCCTATCTATTCTCTCATTATTATGTCATAAATCATTGCATATGGTATGTCTACTCCCATGATAAGTCAGCGAAATACAATTTTAAATCAGCTGATATTAGGTCTAGTGACTGTTTTTTTTTGCATTGTTCTATTATAAGAGTATGAATTGGTCTGTCTAACCAGTGAAACCCAATATCAACTCGGCATTTCTGCTTTTTTAATATGTTTTTATAGTAATTTCAGTAAAGATTTTGTTATTTTTATCCTATAGGTCTTTTCTTTATTTTTTCCTGTTATCTTAGGCAAAAACCTGTGTTGCCTTTATGTTGGAGAAGTGTCATTTGAATCACTTTTTGCACTTTGTGACCATTCATTTAAGCAGCAGTTTCTCTGATATAAAATAATTACCCACAAGTCCCTGAATTGATCTCTTGAAGATGTTTTCTAATATTCTCCTTTTTTTAGATTTGGGGCTTTCCAACTGGAGTAGTAACTGCTACGCTGTAAGAAATAATTACAATCAGTGCAGTGTCCCTAGTGGTTGCTCCACCCCTTTAAAAAAAATAGCATTTAACTCCAAATTTTTATTTACAATTTCTCTACTCTCTCATACTGCTCTGTCTGTGTATGTGTTACTCTTTACTTTCAAACAGGGTATAATTCTAGGGAGTGGAGCGTTCATGGGAAATTATGGGAAATCTATCAAATCTTAACATAGATTCCATGGCCAAACTTGGCACAAACCTTTCAGCTTAGCAGGTCCTGTAGAAGACTAGTTTTCCCTCTTGCTTACATATGGAATAAGAAAAAGCGGTCAAAGACAGAAGAGGGCCATTGTGCAAAAATAATGTATGAGCCCAGTAGACTAGTTCATAATAATGCACAATTTTCCCTGCTTTGGACTTGGAAGTGGGCCTCCTTACTTTTTGGAACTCTGTGCAGCTGCACAGGTTTCGCCATTGGTATATCTGCCCCTGGTAATCACATGTTCACAGCAAAGCTTCTTGGTTACATTCACAGAGTAGCTGCTGGTCGAGGCAGTGAGTTGAGGAAAGGATAATAAATGGGCCAGGTAAATACCAGAGCGACAGGAGCAATGACAGAACCTCATCTTTAGTAGAATAGCAAGGGTTTAATCCAGGGGTTCAAACAGAGATGTTAAAAGTAGTGGGTTCAGGTCATAAATACAGGAATCAGAACAAGTTTAGAAAGAGCAATTGCAATATAATAATTGGTAGCAGAAAAGTGTCACATACAGTATAGACTGAGAAAGAGCATTGTTCTGTCTCCAACATTCAATTTATATTCTCTGATTATTTGCTTGTTAATTATTTGCTGTAATTTACATAGACTATATTTGTTTTCAGTGTTTTGGCTCCCTCTAGTGGCCAGAGTCATAACAGCAGTCTTATTGTGTTGTTTTTCTTTCACTTTCAATCAATCTTTTCCCTCCTTTCACAATGCATTATGATAGCTTTGCAGTGCATTCTGGTAGCTTTTGCAAAGGATTATTGTAGTTTCCCTCCAGTTTCTCAATTTTCTTTCAGCCTGCATTCAGGAAGAATCTCATATCTCTTCTCCCCTTGTGATTGCATGTCTGGTATGTACTCATGCTTTCTGTAGCTAATCTCTGGCTTATTTAGAGTGTTTAATCAGTCCTACACCCTGGTCAGCATTAGTGTACAATGGTTGATTCATAATGAATGTATAAATATAACTCTGCTACCCTGTACTGATTGTGTATGTATATATATATATATATATATATATATATATATATACTAGCTGAAGAGCCCGGCGCTGCCTGGGCATAGTAACTAACTGTGGTTAGTTATAGAAAATTATAATTATTCTCCATCCCATAGTCCCGTGCCCATATACCCATCATACATATCCACGATCCCATAGGCCCATGCCCATATACCCATCATACATATCCTCCATCCCATAGTCGAGTGCCCATATACCCATCATACATCTTCCATCCCATAGTCCCATGCCCATATACCCATCATACATATTCTCCATCCCATAGTCCCATGCCCATATACCCATCATACATATTCTCCATCCCATAGTCCCATGCCCATATACCCATCATACATATTCGCCATCCCATAGTCGAGTGCCCATATACCCATCACACATCCTTCATCTCATAGTCCCATGCCCATATACCCATCATACATATCCTCCATCCCATAGTCCCGTGCCCATATACCCATCATACATATCCTCCATCCCATAGTCCCGTGCCCATATACCCATCATACATATCCGCCATCTCATAGTCCCGTGCCCATATACCCATCATACATATCCTCCATCCTATAGTCCAGTGCCCATATACCCATCACACATCCTCCATCCCATAGTCCCGTGCCCATATACATATCCGCCATCCCATAGTCCCGTGCCCATATACCCGTCAAACATATCCTCCATCCCATAGTCCAGTGCCCATATACATATCCGCCATCCCATAGTCCCATTCCCATATACCCATCATACATATCCTCCATCCCATAGTCCGGTGCCCATATACTCATCACACATCCTCCATTCCATAGTCAACCATTATGACATCATAATGAGCGGCGGCAGGGCTTGCAACCTTTGATGACATCAGCGTCACCATGGCAACGATTGTGCCATCATAATGAGGGGCGGAGCTTGATACGCACACACTGCTTCCCCAGTATGCAAATAGGGGCATTGTGACATCACAATGTGGGGCGGGGCTTGACGCGCACACTTTTTCCCCCAGTATGTAGATAGGGGCAAAATTGTTTGGTGAATTGGAATGCGCAGGGTTAAAATTTCACCTCACAACATAGCTTAGGATGCTCTTGGGGTCCAGACGTGTGACTGTGCCAAATTTTGTGGCTGTAGCTGCGACGGTGCGGATGCCTATCCCAGACATACACACATACACACACACATACAGACATACATACACACATACACACTTTGAGCTTTATATTATTAGATATATATATATATTATGTTTGTATTATAGTTTCACCGCTCCAATATATCATCACATTCAATAAAAGCACAGACTCAAACTACAGTCTCCTTATCGGACCCCGAAATAGCGGTTTAGCTGACTGTATAAGCTGCAATGACGTCTGTCTCATTCAGTGAGCACAGAGCAAGCACTTTGTGACTGAACCCTGTCTGCACTATTGGTATGTTGATTAGAGATGAGCAAACTCAAATTCGGCACAAACGTAGCTCATTCGCATTCGTGTTCGGATTCCAGAGCATTTTTCCTGAAATTCAGCAAAATTAGGGTACAGTTTGGTAAATAATCGCATTTCCACTAATGCTTTTGTTAGGACTTTGGCTAAGATAGTGGTGCTGTATGATGAGTGGGGAGGGACCTGTTTGATGAGGGGAGGGGGAGAGTGGCGGACTGTTATTCTCTTTTTAAATTTTTTATTAACTTTTTTTTATTCCAAAGACACACTGATAGGGAATTTAGAATGTGAGCCCCATTGGGGAAAAAATGATAACGTGTGCAAACTCTAAAGCGCTGCAGAATATGTTAGCGCTATATAAAAATAAAGATTATTATTATTATTATTAACTTAATGTGTGGAAATTCTGGCAGCCAATCATTGTACATAAACCATCCAAAATGTCCAGACACAAGGGCTTGTGTCATTGGTTGCCATTTGGGCTAATATTGTGGTGCAGGCAGAAGGCTACCTTTCCTGATCTAAATCATTTGTGCTAATTCTGTGGTGCAGGCAGGAGGCCATATTTCAGAATCTAAATCCTTTCTGCTAATAGTGTAGTCCAGACACATTATCTCAGCAAATAAATATTGATTGTTAATTTAGTGGCAGGTGACTGACAGGTCTGGGCCTAGGGTTGTGAAACAGCTGGTTAAAAAAGTAAGGGTGCATCCAAAATGAGTGGGAAAAAGCAAGGTCGTGGTAGAAGGGGAAATGGGCTTGATGTTCGACGTGTACGTGGGTTAGGTGGTAATGTTACTGAAAGCTCTAATGAACAAACAATGTTTTGTCCTATCCAAAGACAACTAACAACACCTATTACTGAATGGGCTAGTTGAATCCCTTTCTTTTGCAGCAGCACAGCGGTACACCTTGTAGATGAAGGCCAGAAAGAGCATGTACTCCAGTGGATAGCAAGTGCTGATCAAGTGGTGTCTCATCCTCTTCCTCCACCTTAACTTAACAAAAAGTTCAATTCTCATAGGTGGCACCCCAATCACTCTTGATTTCCCCCACAAGACAACTCTGCAGCCGCCCAAGTGATTGTGGGGGAATCTGCATAGCTGTTTCACATTCTGTTCCATAGGCATCAGAGGTCTGTTCCACAGTTTCACAGAAGCAAGAGGAAGAAACCATCTGCACAGATGCCCAAAATTTCTTTCAGTTTATTCAGGGGCCGGGCAAAGTAGAGTCTGATCACAATCCAGACCCTTGTCACCAGACGTTAACCCTTGGAGGTGGAGGTGATCTTGATGTCACTTGCATACCTGAGGGGCACACAGACTGTACTATGCTGTCAGGGCAGGAAGAGGAGGACGGTGACTCTTGCGCTGAGGAGTGAGAGAACAAAGAAGATGACGATGAGGTTGTAGATCCCACTTGTGAATCCAGAGGAATGCAGCTGAGTATCTCAGCAGTAGAGGTGGAGGAGGAAGAAGATGAGGAGGTTACATTGCAGCTTGCCGCACAGATACGGATTTATGCAGCCACAACAAGCACTGCATCCTTAACCACAACTCTGGCTGTGGACAACAGCGATCGAGAGTCTGAAGTTCACAGGAGCGGTAAGGGTTGCCTAGCCTGGTCCTTTTTTGAGACTGCAAAGGAAGACCCAACTCATGTTATCTGCCAACTTTGCAAAAAATTGCTCAGTAGAGTTCAAAATTGCAATAATTTGACTACTACATGCATGAACTGGCGCATGCGCAATCAACATGCTTTAGTTTGGGAATCTCACTGCGCTAAAATGCAGACTAGTGAGCCTCGAAAACCACTGGTCATCCCATAAACCGCATTTGCTGCTTCTTGCTCCTCCATCACCATGGCAAGTGTTCTCACACAGGTTTCTGGCCATAGAATCTCCTCTTGTTTACCCACTACAGTCAGGGTGAGTTAGAGCTGGTCAGCTGTTACAGAAGTGGAGATACCTACTGCTTTTGTTTCACCAATTATACCACTTCTTTCTCAGTTCACCATAACATCCCTTCCTGCACCTCATTCACAGTCCAGTAGTTTGTCATATTCACCCCACTTTAACCTGTCTCAACACAGCAGCCATTCATCTCCAATATGATGGCCACAGAAATGCTGCCTTTCCACCTGGTGGATACAGATGATTTCTGAAAGATGATGGCCATTGCAGTCCCCTAGTACCAGTTGCCCACTCACCATTACTTCTCTAAGAAAGCTGTGCGTGCACTACACCAGCATGTTGCAGACAACACCACCAGTTCCTTGAAAAAATTTATGCCTGGCAGGGTGCATTTCACCACTGACACCTGGAGGAGCAAACATGGCCAGGGCCATTACATCTCGCTGACTGGGCACTGGGTGACTCATGTGGCTATGGGGGCAGGCAGGCAAGGGGCTACTCCACAAGTCTTGGAATCCCCAAGGCTTGCGGGACAAACCTCTATATCTAACACTTCCTCCACTGCTTCTATCTCCTCCACCTCCTCTAGAGCCTCCACCTGCACGCTTAACATTTCCCTTAATGTGACGTGCATTCCGTAATAAAGTCACTGAGGAAGATCCCTGGAAAGTTCAGAGCTTAGGTTCGGGCGAGGTGCCACGGAAATGGCCTGGTCTTCTGAAAGATCAAAGTTGGTGGAAGTTGAACTGTGTTAAAAGGTAGGTAGTCACCCCAGGTGCACTTCTGAAGTGAACAGGTAATCCCTTAGGCTGACGTAAGGCTGAAGTAAGGACAATGAAATGCTGTGCTCTATCCTACATGTCACCTTATGATGAATGTGAACTGACCAGTAAAAGTTTGCTTGTTGCAAAAAACTTGGTGTCCACTGAAATGTATGCAGCTCTTGAGGATGGAGGCCTGGAAGCAGTGGAGACCTGCAGCCTACAAGTGAGTGTGATGCACCCCACACTAAATAACACACTGTCAATTTTGTCCTTCATAGTGTTGCTATTACTGTCCATGTCTATGTATTTTTTGTGACAAGAGGTACACGATTGCACTATACATGAGCGACGTCAATGTTTAGGCTGTGTGCACACATTGCGTTTTTTTTTGTGTTTTCGCAGCGGTATTCCACTGTGGAATCGCCGCAAAAACGCAAAGAAAAGCATCCCATGCAATCCCATGGGATTCCGCAATGATGTGCTAATGCTGTGGATTTTTCCGCTGCGGAATCGCATAGCGGAAAAATATGCAGCATGCTCATTCTTTTTGCAGAATCGCGGCGATTCCGCACCCATAGGATTGCATTGAAATGCTCACTTTATACATGTGGCTATGCCCACCATGCATAAAGTGAGCGCTCAATGTGTGGATGGTACCCAGGGCCTGGAGGAGAGGAGACTCTGCTCCATGCCCTGGGTACCATATTCATGTAAAAATAGAATTAAAATAAAAATAGAGATATAATGACCCTCCAGTGGCTCCCGGAGTTCTTCCCGCCTCTCACCACGCTGCCAGCATCTTCCGGTCCCAGTAATGCTTTGAGCGAATGACCGCTGATGATGTCGCGCTCTCGCGAGCATGACATCATCTCAGGTCCTTCACGCAAAGCATTACTGGGACCAGAGGATGCCGGGAGCGCCGCAGAAGGTGAGAATAACAATATTTTTTATTTTTTTTTAGTATTTTTAACATCCTACCTTTTACTATTGATGCTGCATAGGCAGCATCAATAGTAAAAAGTTGGTCACACTTATCAAGCACTATGCTTGACAAGCGTGACCAACCTGTCAATCACATTTCCAAGTGATGCTTGAAACTGCTTGGAATGCGCAAGCATTCAGCAAGCGAAAAACGCTTCCAAAACGCTTGTTTTTCGCGGGAAGCACGCATGCGAATTTGCATGTGTTTTACCCGCGGCAGGAGTTGCAGAAATGATGCGGACATTCCTGCAGAATTTCTGCACGTGTGCACATAGCCTTGATGTTCTAGATATCCTGTTGAATATTTGTCATGAGAAGAAAGGCAAAGTGAATTGTACTGTATTCTGGGCACCAGTGCTTTCATGTCACTGCTGAATTCAAATTAGTTGAAACCGTATGCTATTTAAAATATCTTTCCTACTATGTTGACCACACCTAACTGTATGATGACACCCAAACTTTGATACTTTTGTCGTATCTTTGTTTATGATCAGCTTCTTTGTTGATGATGTCTTAAGGGCTCTTTTAGACTCTCTTAAGCTATCATATATAAATTTCACATGCTTGTGAAAAATACATAATGATTGTACATTAGTAAGAAGAAGGGAACAGTGAAAAAAAGTATGATGGTTGAAGCAGGCTACACATTGTTTGTAGTCTGAAACCATGGTGACACAAGTCAGTGGAGGTGATGTCTACACAAACAGGATATTTTTAAGAAAAAATGTTGCCACCTTGGCTTACAAAATGGAAGTTTTAATTTATTAATTTTTTTTAAAAGACTAATTTGACAATTTATCAAGATTGGCATTTCTGACACTAGCCTTGAAGAAAAGTGTGATGGAATAAGAGAAGTCAAATTCATTAGGAGGTGTACACTTTGTTAATGAAGTTGGTGTATTTTCAGGATGTCCTTGCACCATCAACTGAATTCTACACCAACTGGAGTAGACTTTCATTATTATTTATGGCAATTTCTCTAATAAATTACAACAAATCTATTGGGGTGCAGGTGACAGTGTCCCTACTCCCTACTCAATATTTATATAACTGGTAGGCTGGAGTAAATGTGGAAAAGGATGCAAACGTACAACTTTTTTACACCAGGAAATTGATGTCAAGGTCTTGATAAAGTCCTACTAGTATATGAATACAGCTCTTTGCACATAGTATTATGTTGTTGTACCTTTATTAGGTAACAATAATACAACTATTAAATCATTATTCAGATTTATTGGCACTGTTCACAAATGATAAGTGAGTACTGTAAATATTTAAACAGTATATAATATCCAATCGGCAGGAAGAATCAAGCTGATTGAAAAATATAAATCATTATTCTGGAACATTCAAGGATCAGAAGAAATGTCATTCGGCAGAAAAAATACGCATGTATAAATACTGAAACTCTAACATGGCTGGAATGGAATACATCATACTGAGAAGATATAAATTTCAATCCTTGGAAAAATCAATACTGAATATATCACATTAATTGCTATAGACAATAAATTTCTATGATGGGTAACGGAGGTTGCAATACCATAATACCTTTAAATCTTTTTATGGCTCTTCTGTTCCATAGTAAGTCATATCTAAAAGTATGTGTTAGTATGTGTGTCTATGCATGGCTGGGAAACAAACGTTAAGAAATCTAACTTTTGGTGTGAATTGCTTATTTATCATTTTCACCTCATCAGTAACACTCATTGAACTTTTTACTCTAGGCAATTTTTCCCTCAATTGTCATTCATAACAGGCCACCTGCCATGTGTTCTCTGTGGCTGCAGAGTTATATGAAACATGCACAAGTCTTTTAAACAAAATACATTAAAGATTCATATAACTCGAAAGGAAAGAACTGATGTCCCTAAGGGTAGTAACCCTCTGATCTTATTGCAGTGTCAAAAAAGATGAATTTCTGAGTGCCATTGTCAGGCTCCAAAGGTTAATGCTTCCACTATTCTTCTTTATAAAAATTGAATTAGCCTTTATTGCAGTATAAATACTGGTAAGTAATCATCCCTGAATACCTCAGAAGCCACCCAATTCAATTAAGTCTTAATTGTGTCACAGTACTGAGTGTGTTGCACGTATAATGAATTTCATAATGCTAAGAAAATAGATATAAATACTGATTTATACAGTACATCATACAAAAGTATTCGTACCCTGTGAACGTTTCCATATTTTTTCATGCTATGCCCACAAATTCAAATGGATTTCATGTGCTATACCAACACGTAGTAAGTATCTGTGAAGTGTAAAGGAAATGATCAATTTGTTTTCTAAATATTTTAAAAATATACGGTAATTCTGAAAATTGTGAAGTGCATTTGCATTCAGACCCTTTAGACTGATACTCCTAAATCCTGATTGTCCAATTGCCTCCAGATGTCTCATTAATACATTGAGTCCACTTGTGTATAATTTATGCTCAGTATAACTACAGCTGTTTTGTGAAGGCCTGAGAGAACATTAGGGCTCAAACAGCATTATGAAAACTAAGGAACACACCAGACAGGTCAGAGTAAAACTTGTGGAGAGTAAAGCAGGGTTAGGTTATAAAAAAAAAACGAGCTCTGAACATCTCATAGAGCACTGTTCAATTGATCATCCAAAAATGAAAAGAATATGACACAACTGCAAACCTGCCAATACATGGCGATGGCCATCCACTTAAACTAATATTCCAACATTAGAGAAGCATCCAAGAAGCCATTGGTCACTCTGGAGGAGCTGCAGAGATCCACAGCTCAGTTGGGAGAATCTGTTCAAAGGATAATGATTGGGCCAGGTTCACACAGTCAGTATTTGGTCAATATTTTAGAGCAGTATTTGTAAGCCAAAACAAAGTGGAACAATTTGAGAAGCGTAATAGAAGCACATGGAGCACATCTGCACTATTCACGCAGACCAGGTTTTGACTTACAAATACTGATATAAAATACTGACCAAATACTGATTGTCTGAACATAGCCCAGGTTCTAGCTGGCACTTTTCTAGCCTGGGGGGCAATCACAAGGCACTGGCCCTCGAGTTGCGGTGGCCCTCCTTTTCCCTGCTTATCTCTTGCCATTGCATTAAAGCAGCAGAGATAACAGGCTTTAAAAACAGGCTGGTACATAGTTATGGGAACAGTAAGAAGCTTGCCGCATAGATATGGGAGCAGAACCAAGCTTACTCCAGAGATATGGGAGCAGAAACGAGCTTACTCCAGAGATATGGGAGCAGAACCGAGCCTACTGCAGAGATATGGGAGCAGAACTGAGCTTACTCCGGAGATATGGGAGCAGAACAGATCTTACTCTAAGGATTTTGGGAGCAGAACAGAGCTTACTTCAGAGATTTGGGAGCAGAACCGAGCCTACTCCAGAGATATCGGAGCAGAACCGAGCTTACAACAGAGAAAAGGGAGCAGGACCAAGCTTACTACAGAGATAAGGGAACAGAATCAAGCTTACTACTGAGATATGGGAGCAGAACCAAGCTTACTTCAAAGATATGGGAGCAGAACCGAGCTTACTACAGAGATATGGACCAGAACGGAGAATACACCAAATATATGGGAGCAGAACAGAGCTTACTACAGAGATATGGGCGCAGAACCAAGCTTACTACACAGAAAAGGGAGCAGAACCGAGCTTACTACAGAGATTTGGAGCAAAACTGAGCTTACTCCAGAAATATGGGGGCAGAACAGAGCTTACCACAGAGATATGGGAGCAGAACCAAACTTACTATAGAGATATGGGATATATATAGTATATATAGTGCGATGGCCCCAGTTCCCACTATAAATATAGTGCGATGGCCCCAGTTGCCCATATACGTAGTATGACGCCCCAGTTATCCCCATATATATAGTATAATAGCCCCAGTTCTCCCATATAAATGGTAGGATGGCCCCAGTTCTCTGTATTAAAAACAATGAAGTTTATACTCACCTCATCCTGATTCCTGGCACTGGAGCCTCCATTTTCTCTCCTGGTCTGCAGAGCTGCATGAGACAATAATGTCATCACACCGCCTGCGTGAGCACACTGAAGTCTCAGGAAGCTGCGGTCTGCAGCTTATGAGACAGACCAGGGCTGCCACTAGGAATTTTGGGGTCCCATACTGGCACAATTTTCAGGTTCCCTTGAGACTCCACCTAGGTTCCACATCAGCTCATCTTCGATCAGATATTAACAGTTCCCATCAAACAACAGATAACATTCATAACCAGCATCTTTTGTTCTGGCCAAAATAATTTTTAAGCTGATACCACGACAGGGTAGACTCTTTTGGCCGAGTCCTACTCTACTCTAAACTATTAAAAATAAATATATATTTATGCATTTTTCTTTAAGGGAATGAGTCACATACATTTACATTTTTTTAAGCAACCATTAATACCACATTAAGGGACAAATATTGTCACACCTTGGCCAGACCACATATTACCACCACATAGTGACTGAATACTACAAGACTGATCATTAATTAAAAAAAACCACAATACTACAAGCCATTGTATACAGGAACTCTGTATTTACTGTCAGTGTACAGGTAATACAGTGTCACTGGTGTCATTATACACAGGAGCTCTGCATATAGTGTCAGTGTACAGGTAATACAGGGATCACCAGTGACCTTATGCACAGGAGCTCTGTATATAGTGTCAGTGTACAGGTAATACAATGCAGTTCTCCACTACAGGTTCTTCAACCTCAATACTGCAATTCTCCAATGCAGGTTCTTCAGCCTCAACACAGCAATTCACTGTATAAACAAACAGTATTGGAGTACCAACTTCCTAATAATGGGAACATTGCTTTCAGATTGCCCTCATGTATGGCTCTTCAAAGGGATATTGGAGTGCGTCTAAATTCATTGCTTTCAGATTGCCCTCATGTATGGCTCTTCAAAGGGATATTGGAGTGCGTCTAAATTTGGTGCAGGGCAAGCCTTTCATTCAATAGATAGGCAAACAATATGGAAGTACCAACTTCCTAATAATGGGAACATTGCTTTCAGGTGGTCCTCCTGTACTTCTCTTCAAAGGGTTATTGGGGTGCATCTAATAATAATAATCTTTATTTATATAGCGCCAACATATTCCGCAGCGCTTTACAGTTTAACAGTTTCAAAACACAAGTCATAAGTAACAATGTTAACAATACAGTAACATAGTAACATAGTTTTGAAGACTGAAGGAAGACCTTATGTCCATCTAGTTCAGCCTATTTTTAGTGCAGCTGTTCTGCATTGTTGATCCTGGGGAAGGCAAAAAACCCACAGAGTAGAAGCCAATTTTCTCCATAGGGAAAAAAATTCCTTCCCCTAAGCTGGGTCAACCATCTACCTATAATTAAAATAAAATAAGACGACCATGCTCGTGAGAGCTTACAATCTACAATGAGGTGGGGGAGATACAAAGTACAGGTGTGTATTTACAGTGATGCATTTACAATGATGGTCTAGCCATCTTGAGAAGGTGGGGGACAGAGATAGTGAATGGGCAACCTACTCACACTTGCACATAAAATGACTTTGATTAGTGAACGTGATAGGCTGCTCTGAATAGATGTATTTTGAGAGAGCACCTAAAATTGTGCAAATTGTGGATAGTCCTAATTTCTTGGGGTAGAGCATTCCAGAGGATTGGCGCAGCGCGGGAGAAGTCTTGGAGTCGGGATTGGAAGGTGCGGATTAGTGCAGAGGTTAGTCGAAAGTCTTTTGCAGAGCGCAACGGTCGGCTAGGCCGATAGACAGAAATGAGGGAGGAGATGTAGGGGGGGTGCAGCACTGTGGAGAGCTTTGTGGGTGAGAACAAGTACTTTGAATTGGACCCTATAATGAATGGGCAGCCAATGTAAGGACTGGTGAAAAGTGGACGCGTTTGAATACCGATTAGCCAGATAGATGACCTTGGCTGCTGCATTAAATATCGACTGGAGAAAGTCGAGTAGCGGGGAGGCCAATTAATAGAGCATTGCAGTAGTCCAGGCAGGAGTGGATCAATGCGACAGTGAGGGTTTTTGTTGTTTCCATGGTGAGAAAAGGGCGAATTCTGGAGATGTTCTTTAGGTGTAGGCGGCAAGAGCGGGCAAGACATTGTATATGGGATGTGAAGGAGAGGTTGGTGTCAAACTAAAACACCCAGACAGCGTGCCTGCTGCCGGGGTGTTATTATGGTGCCACCCACGGAGAGGGAAATGTCAGATTTAGGGAGGTTAGTAGATGGCGGGAGCAGGAGAAGTTCAGTTTTTGAGAGGTTAAGTTTCAGATAGAGAGCGGACATGACGTTGTAGACTGCGGACAGACAGTCACTGGCGTTCTGTAGTACAGCGGGAGTAAGGTCAGGGGATGACATTTATAGTTGTGTATCATCAGCATAAAGATGGTACTGAAAGCCAAATCTGCTGATGGTCTGTCCAATTGGGGCCATGTAGAGAGAGAAGAGAAGGGGGCTAAGGACTGAGCCCTGAGGTACCCCGACAGCTAGAGGAAAAGGAGATGATGTGGAGCCAGCGAACAAAACACTGAAGGAGCGGTCAGAGAGATAGGAAGAGAACCAGGAGAGAGCGATGTCCTTAATGCCTAGTGACTGGAGCCTATGGAGTAGGAGACGGTGATCAACAGTGTCGAAAGCTGCAGAAAGGTCGAGAAGAATGAGCAGAGAGTGCTCACCATTACATTTTGCTGTCAGAAGGTCATTGGTCACTTTGATGAGTGCAGTTTCAGTCGAATGTAGGGGTCGGAAGCCAGACTGTGAATGGTCTAGGAGGGAGTGAGTGGAGAGGTAACGGGTAAGGCGGCAGTAGACTTGGCGCTCCAAGAGTTTAGAAATGAAGGGGAGATTGGAGACTGGTCTGTAGTTGTTTGTGCAGGATGGGTCGAGAGCAGGTTTCTTTAATAATGGAGTAATGATAGAGTGTTTGAAGGAGGAATTTTGGCCATGCCTTGCATTCAATACATAGGCAAACAGTATGGGAGAACCACTGCATAATATTAGGAACATTGTTCTCAGGAGGCCCTCCTGTACGTCTCTTCAAAGGGGTATTGGGGTGCGTCCTAATTTTTCTCAGCCCTGCCACTCACTGCATAGGCAATAACAGAATAGGAGACCCACTGTATAATAATGGGAACAACAAAGTATAGCTGGCTGATGGATGAATAGCAAAGGCCACCAGAAGGCCCTATAAAAATAGACTTTGTGACTTTCAGAATCCCTCCTTAAATGAAACAGGATGTGTCTGATGATGTGGAAAAGGATCTCCAGTGCTGGATGAATGTTAAAATGCAAACATTTACTGAAAAAAGTTTTTTTAATAAAAAATACAAAATGTTCTTAAAAATACATATTTGAAAAATAGATGGACATAATAGCAAGTAGTATCTCAGGTGGTATATCCAACGCTTTTCGACCTCACCAGGTCTTATTCATGAATACCATCTATGTTTCAAATATGTATGTGTGGAGGAGCATTTTTGTTTTTGGTTATTTATTTTGCCTTATATAAAAGTCATTACCCAGGAAAGGATATTCCTTAACATATTTCCCAGGAAAATCCATTTTGTTTTAGTTTTTGTATGTTTTATTGTGAGTCTGTAAAAATGGCATAAGACTCTGACAAAATTGTTCACAGCAGTGACCTGGGAGTCATAAATGCTTCCAGGGGCAATCCCCATTATGTTCCCATGTCATTTGAACACTGTTCCTATCGATTTTCGCAATTTCTAGTCCCTCTAAAGACCACTGGGGGGTGGTAAAAATGCTCAAGTTTCCCATAGAATTACATTGGGCTCGTTGCTCGGGTCGAGCACCCGAGCATTCTAACATGCTCGACCCGAGCAGCGAGAACCTGAGCATTTTAGTGCTCGCCCATCACTAATAATAACTCGTTAATAGTCAACTGTAAAATTAGTTGTGTCCCATTGGATTCTGAATTTGTCTGCCACCTCTACAAGATTAGTGTAGTGCAATCTACTTATACTTATGAGCTGTACGATACTCCAATTAATTTTTTAGTTGCCATTAAGTAGATTGCCTCCATGAATTCTATGGCATGCTTATTGATTTTATCGACATATTAAATATTTACACAACTATTATTACATTGTGACATTAATGTGGTAGCAATCTACTAATATGTCTGCCGCTTGGTTATTGAACTTTTTAATACATTGTTATTTGTTTTTATACATTGTGCCAGGTCTTTTTTTGCACATGTCCTTCGACCCTAAGTGAGACATATAGAAACGTTTTCAGTTAGAATCTGATCTCATACTCCTGTAGCAGATGGTAAGAACACTGACCAAGTCAATTTTTTCAGAATTGTACAAAACAGTATAAACAATATTATTGCTTTGCAGAATTTTTGCTATGTGTGTAATTTATTATATCTTAGAAAGGACTTTAATGTTACCAAGTTGTAATTAAAGATGGAAATTTGATTAAATACATTAGGCTAGTTGGAAGAGAAAGCAGGCCTTTTGAATGCATCGGTTTCTTCAATATTTATAGGAAGGTGAGGGCAAAATAAAAGGCAGCACAGTAATAAATCAAACACACTGTTAAAAATACCAAACTCCGAGGAAGTGCTGATACAAGATCCCGATAAATAAATCAACAAAGATGGCATGCACGCAAGTGTTCTACTAGAATGAATACAGTGAAAGATACATCCCATTTTTTGTAGAAAAATCAGGCATGTCAGCTGGAAAGCAGCATTTCTAGGTATATGGGTTATCTACAGTGCTGTTAACACTTTGTGTGGAAATCCTTATAATTCACTGTAAAAGTCTCCTGGTTGATCTTCATGGCTATTGATACAAATAAGGGAAACATTTTCTTTCCTCAAATACTAGTTGTTACCTAGAGTTGGTAAAAAAGATTTTTCATTATAATATTCATTCATTCCTTCATTAATTCAGTTTCAGACCCCCTGCTCCATGTTTCTGACTTAGTACCCGCACCATGACCATTCCACTAATACATGAGTCCTGTGAATCCAGAGTTCTGCTTCCTTTCCCAGTCTTATCCTTGCACTCTTCCATTTTGCTACAGCCCCTTTGTGATCTAGTCTGCTGTGTATAGACACTAATTTTTCCTGTAAGGCTGGGGTCACACTGGCGAGGAATCCGTATTCCGAGTGAGAGGCGCTAAAAGCACGCATTAGACACGGACCAATGATTCTCTATGGGGTCCCTCGCACCAGCCGTATATTTCTCATCCGTATTCTACGGTCCGTGCCAATCGCAGCATGTCTATGGGTGCGCAAAAAATACGGATTACACACGGACCACACACGTGACTTGCGAGAAATACGCACCCGGTGTCTTTTAGCAAAGCTGGCAATTCAGTGCGCGATACAGTAAACTCACACTGACAGGTTTAATAAAGAAACGAAAGAATAGATATAGACACATAGAATACATATATATATATATATATATATATGCATTCTATGTGTCTATATCTATTCTTTGGTTTCTGTTAGAAACCCTGTCATAGGGCTCCATTATATGTCCATTTTGCAAGCCTGCGAGAAAATCTCGCCATACAGATGCCATACTGATTACATACGGATGCAGACATGCACAAAATACGCGACCACACCTTGATTAGAGATGACATACGGAGCACTGTTTAGGGGCCATTCATCCATATTACGCATGTAAAATACTGACCGTATTTTGCGTCGGTTAGTGTGACCCCGGCCTTAGAGTCCGTTTACACAGACAGACTGGTGGAGTTAAACAATGGCAGCTTGTGCACACTGAGTGACATCTTATAGATCATTCAGTGTGCATTATTTGCTGCGGTCTAAAGGCCCAGTCACACATAGCGATCTCGCTAGTGAGATCGCTGCTGAGTCACAAGTTTTGTGACACAACAGCGATCTCACCAGCGAGATCGCTGTGTCTGACAACGATCAGCGACCGGCCCCCCTGCCGGTATCGCTGATCGCTGCAAGAAACCTCTGGACATTTTTTTCGTTGCTGATCTCCCGCTGGCCAGCACGCATCGCTGCGTGTGACAGGCGGGGGACCAGCGATCAGCTGTAAAATAATAAAAAAAATAAAAAATATTGTTATTCTCACCTTCCGGCGTCCCGCGCAGCATTCCCGCCTCTCTCCACGCTCCGGTCCCAGTAATCCTTTGCAAGAATGACCGCAAGACTTCGCAATCCCGCGAGAACGGATGTCATCGCGGTAATTCTCGCAAAGGATTACGGGGACCAGAGCGTGGAGAGAGGCGGGAATGCTGCGCGGGACGTCGGAAGGTGAGAATAACAATATTTTTTATTTTAATTCTATTTTTTACATGGATCCATGGCATCAGCGCTAACGAACACAGCGATGCCGCGAGTGTGGCGTCGCTGTGCTAATCGCTGGTGAAGCTGTCTGTTTGACAGCTCACCAGCGATCACATAGCGACTTACCAGCGATCCTGACACGTTGATATCGTTGTCGGGATCTCTGGTAAGTCGCTATGTGTAACTCCAGCTTAACTGCTTAAACAGGCTTTTGTGGAGACAGATGAATAGGAGGCACCAGATTCTGAGTAAAATTTAAAAAGAGGGAACAGGGAGATTTAAGACTAGTGGTGAGGTCATAGGCTTGACAAAAGAAATGTGTTGTTAGAGCACACTTAAAAATGTGAGTGTTAGGCATTAGTCGTATTGTCCATGGTAATGCATATCATAATATTGGCTCACCACAAGAATAAGCATGGAGATGGAGGTGTGAGGTTTGGATTATGGAGGATGTTAGTCTGAGACCGGTTGCAGACTGGAGAGCACGGATAGGGTGATAGAGATGACAAACTGTGTACTGGATTCTGAAAAGTGTTCATTTGTATTGTAACAGGTTAGGGGCATTGTAGGGCAGCATGGCCACTACATAGATGGAAACAGTCCATATAAAGGAAATGTGGAGCTTTTATTTTCAGCCAAAATGCATCAAAAAATAACGCAACCGAAAAACAAAGGCTTGCTGGGCTAGGTGCTAATACAACACACCTCTTACTCCTACTGCCAGAGATTTCCTCTCAGAAACACACCATATCAGTATAGAGGCTGTATCTCTCAAGCTTTTCCTTCAGCCTTTTCTGTGTCTGTAATATGATAACCTCTGTCAGCTTAGCTGGCCAAGCTTCAGCAAAACCAGCACTGGAGCGGGAGTGAGACTGATGAGTCCTACTACCAAATCCTACCCATCACTCCTGTAAAAACCAGCCCAGAACCACCATGAATAAAATGGCTCAGCATCTTGTCACGTGCCCCGACCTGTGTGAAACGGTCAGCAGGCCGGTAACTACTACAACAGGACACGGCACATGTAATTGTCCAGTGTGATGCGGCCCACAGGCCGGTAACTAATACAACCAGACAAAGGGGATAGGGAAACATTTACAATGGAGGGCCCTGCAATAATGAACGGGGGACGTGGAGATCTCCTGCCCTCCCCTGAGTCAGTGTCCCTAACGCTCCTAACGTTCCCTATGCCGGTTCCGCACCGGGGGCCGCTCAGGAATCTGTAGCCCTGGCACACCCTACACCTATCCCTTGCTAGGGAGCTGGGTGGCGCAGGCACTGGCCCCACCGCTGCACTAACACCAACATGAGGAAAAGTGACAAACAGGGAAACACTTAGCTTTGCTCTGATGCACTTGCTCCTGGCAACAGAGACCAACACCCGAGTGCATCTTCCTACACCGTGTCCAACAACTGGGAGCAGCTTTACAGCAACAGCTTCCAGCACTGTGTGCTGCCTTGGAGCAACAGAGTCCAGCACCTGAGTGCAGCTGTCCAGCAACCGAGTCCAGTAAACTCAGTGCAGCTCTCAGTAACAGAGTCCAGCAAACTGAGTGCAGCTCTACACCACAGCTCCCCATCCAGCTCCTTCCTTCACCCAGGATGGTTTGAAAGACCAACAATAATAATATCACCAACGTGAGTGAGCATTACTGACACACCTTTATAGAGCAAACACACCTGTTAGTGATTCCCGTGCAATTACTCTAATCACCACCAGGGGCAAACTAAAACTAAAAACACCAGTGCAATGACCATACTGGCCGCCGGGGCAAAACTACAGTGGGGAAAAAAAGTATTTAGTCAGTCAGCAATAGTGCAAGTTCCACCACTTAAAAAGATGAGAGGCGTCTGTAATTTACATCATAGGTAGACCTCAACTATGGGAGACAAACTGAGAAAAAAAAATCCAGAAAATCACATTGTCTGTTTTTTTTTCCTTTTATTTGCATATTATGGTGGAAAATAAGTATTTGGTCAGAAACAAGCTATCAAGATTTCTGGCTCTCACAGACCTGTAACTTCTTCTTTAAGAGTCTCCTCTTTCCTCCACTCATTACCTGTAGTAATGGCACCTGTTTAAACTTGTTATCAGTATAAAAAGACACCTGTGCACACCCTCAAACAGTCTGACTCCAAACTCCACTATGGTGAAGACCAAAGAGCTGTCAAAGGACACCAGAAACAAAATTGTAGCCCTGCACCAGGCTGGGAAGACTGAATCTGCAATAGCCAACCAGCTTGGAGTGAAGAAATCAACTGTGGGAGCAATAATTAAAAAATGGAAGACATACAAGACCACTGATAATCTCCCTCGATCTGGTGCTCCACGCAAAATCCCACCCCGTGGGGTCAGAATGATCACAAGAACAGTGAGCAAAAATCCCAGAACCACGCGGGGGGACCTAGTGAATGAACTGCAGAGAGCTGGGACCAATGTAACAAGGCCTACCATAAGTAACACACTACGCCACCATGGACTCAGATCCTGCAGTGCCAGACGTGTCCCACTGCTTAAGCCTGTACATGTCCGGGCCTGTCTGAAGTTTGCTAGAGAGCATTTGGATGATCCAGAGGAGTTTTGGGAGAATGTCCTATGGTCTGATGAAACCAAACTGGAACTGTTTGGTAGAAACACAACTTGTCGTGTTTGGAGGAAAAAGAATACTGAGTTGCATCCATCAAACACCATACCTACTGTAAAGCATGATGGTGGAAACATCATGCTTTGGGGCTGTTTCTCTGCAAAGGGGCCAGGACGACTGATCCGGGTACATGAAAGAATGAATGGGGCCATGTATCGTGAGATTTTGAGTGCAAACCTCCTTCCATCAGCAAGGGCATTGAAGATGAAACGTGGCTGGGTCTTTCAACATGACAATGATCCAAAGCACACCGCCAGGGCAACGAAGGAGTGGCTTCGTAAGAAGCATTTCAAGGTCCTGGAGTGGCCTAGCCAGTCTCCAGATCTCAACCCTATAGAAAACCTTTGGAGGGAGTTGAAAGTCCGTGTTGCCAAGCGAAAAGCCAAAAACATCACTGCTCTAGAGGAGATCTGCATGGAGGAATGGGCCAACATACCAACAACAGTGTGTGGCAACCTTGTGAAGACTTACAGAAAACGTTTGACCTCTGTCATTGCCAACAAAGGATATATCACAAAGTATTGAGATTAAATTTTGTTTCTGACCAAATACTTATTTTCCACCATAATATGCAAATAAAATGAAAAAAAACAGACAATGTGATTTTCTGGATTTTTTTTTCTCAGTTTGTCTCCCATAGTTGAGGTCTACCTATGATGTAAATTACAGACGCCTCTCATCTTTTTAAGTGGTGGAACTTGCACTATTGCTGACTGACTAAATACTTTTTTTCCCCACTGTATCTCTAAGCACAAGTGCAATGACCATACTGGCCACCGGGGGCAAAACCCACCCTGAGCAAAACAGCTCACAGAAAAAAAAGGTTACTTGTGCATTTTATCTGTCATGATCCAGCATGGATCATGACACATCTAAACTGTCACCCCAACCAACTCTACCCAGCTTTTAATATGTTGCCCAGCTTAACTTTCTGGGCAAGATACTGACCTGGGAACAAAGCCGCCTTATCAATTTTACCACATGAAGAGTGGCATTAAAAAAAAAAAAACAATTCCTGAATTGCTGATTTCTGGTAATTTTACCTCCCAAAAATTGAAATAGAAAGCAATCATAAAACGTTATGTGACCGAAAATGGTACCAATGAAAACGTTGACTCCGATGCAAAAAAATAAGCTCTCACATGTGCCCTAACAATAGTTTTCCCCAAAATATATGGTATCTGCATATGCAGTAAAAATTGGAAAACAAATTTTGGGGTCCATTTTCTCCTGTTACCCTCGTGAAAATAAAAAAAATTGGGGTGAAAACATTTTTGTCAGAAAATTGTGATTTTTTTTCATGGCTCGGCTTCATAAATTTCTGTGGAGCACCTTGGGCTTCAAGGGGCTCACCCCACATCTAGATAAATTCCTTGAGGGATCTAATTTCCAAAATGGGGTTACTTGTGGGATGTTTCCACTGTTTATAAATGCAAATAAAACCATGGTCAGGGAGCACTCAAACAAGCAATGCCAGTGTTGTGAAAATTCTTTAGCTTTAATCCACAACTCGTTTCAAAGATCAAATGCCGTCTTCATCAGGTTGAAACGCGTTGTGGATTAAAGCTAAAGAATTTCCCCAACACTGGCATTGCTTGTTTGAGCGCTCCTTGACCGTGGTTTTATTTGCATTTATGTTTCCTGTTCCTCTTTGAGGGTACTTGGCTGGAGCTGCCACGGCTTTACCTTATTTTAACTTTTTAACTATTTCCAGAGGCTTAGTTCCCGGCACTCCCTAGTGACCACTATTTTCACTGACATTTCCACTGTTTAGGCACATCAGTGGTTCTCGAAATGCTACATGGTTTCTGCTATCCATTCCAGACACTTTTGCATTCAAAAAGTCAAATGGTACTCTTTCCCTCCCAAGCCCTGCCATGTTACCAACCAGTAGTGTTCCCCCACATATTGGGTTTTGGTATACTCAAAAGTAATTGCACAACCAATTTTGTGGTCCCTTTTCTCCTATTACCCTTGTGAATATAAAAAACTTGGGAGAAAAGTAACATTTTTGCGAAAAAAGTAAAATGTTAATTTTTTCCTACCATATTGCTTTAATTTCTGTGAAGCACCTGAAGGGTTAATACACTTAATGAATGTGTTTGTGCTATCCATTCCAGCCAATTTAGCGCTCAAAAATTCAAATGGTACTCCTTCCCTTTCAAGCCTTGCCGTGTGCCCAAACAGTAGTTTTGCCCCACATAAGGGGTATTGGCATACTCAGAAGTAATTTCACAACCAATATTGTGGTCCCTTTTCTCCTATTCCCCTTGTGAATATAAAAAATTGGGACAAAAGTAACATTTTTGCGAAAAAAGTAAAATGTTAATTTTTTCCTTCCATATTGCTTTAATTTCTGTGAAGCACCTGAAGGGTTAATACACTTAATGAATGTGTTTGTGATGGACAATGGAGATGTCTCTCCACTTGTGAAATGTGCCCCCACCCTTGTGATTCCACTCACACCCTTTAATTAAACTCCAGGAACAAGCCCTTTGAAGCTCTGTGACTAGCAATTAGCACAAGGGTGTGAGCTCTGATATCTTTTAGGCTTATCTTTCCTCTTTTTGTTGCTATGAAGCAATTCCTCTCATGATACAGTTTTAGCTCGATTATAGCCCTCACGAATGGTAGGACGAGAATACCCCCTATTTTAAACCATTGTTTCAAATCCACAGCCTATTTCTCAAATAATTCATCATTTGAACAGATACGTTTAACATGCAAAAATTGCCCGGTAGGGATTCCTTTACAGAATGCTGTAGATAAGCCCCTGATGTCTATGCCAGCAGCCAATAGGGCAAAAAAAAGGTGACAGATTCCCTTTAAGCTCTCCAACTCATCTGTCTTTCCCTCCCAAATAAGCCATACATCATCAATGTATCTTATTCATTGATGAACATGTTCAATCCCCATCACTGGGTTACACTGGAAAATATCTCTTTCCCAGGCACCTAAAAAAAGTTGGCATACGATGGTGATGCCTTGCAACTGGAGAAATATTTGCTTGTTGAAAATGAAGCAATTGCGCGTCAGGATAAATTTTAAAAGGATCAAAATCTATTAAATGCGGTTCTAAATTGCTAGATTGTAAAAATAGGGATGTTGCTGCAATACCATCCTCATGTTTTATGGAAGTATAGAGTGACTCCACATCCAGTCTTTGTAAAGCGGATGTGGTGTCCCTTATATAGGATGGGAGCGTAACTACAAGTGGCTTAAGAAAAAAAGAGACCATTGGTTACTCGTCTATATAAATAGACCTTGTGGTTTCCCCTTCCGATACACGCCCCTGAGGAAGAAACATTTTTGAAACGTACGTTGGGGTGATGGGTAACGTTTTTCAGCTCCAATATTGACACCACAGACCCTGAGCTATTCCTGAGCTATTTTAGGTAATGTTATTTAAAATACTTTGAGCCTGTGTTAATGCAGTCCTTTTTGCAATAAGATATGTGTAGTATTGAGGCACTCATGCCTCTGCACTCTTAAAACAATTCTGATTGATCTCATTATCTGTGGGCTTTACCCAATACTTTGAGCTTTATTTGTAGTGCAGTATTTCTGCAATAGGCTGTGGATTTTATGGAGGCACTTTTAAGGTCAAAATTGATTGCATTACATACAGGATTACAATTACTTTATATTGATTTGACAATAATTATTGTTGACTTCTATTTGAATTTTGTGAATAGTCCCGGTGTACATTATTCTTATAATTATTTAATTAATAATAATAATAAATTTTATTTCTATAGCGCCGACATATTCCGCAGCACTTTACATTTAATTACAATATATATATTCGGGCTGTATCATTCCCATATTGGTGCGAGGCACCTTGTATATACACTCACTGGCCACTTTATTAGGTACACCTGTCCAACTGTGTGTTAAGACTTAATTTCTAATCAGCCAATCACATGGCGGCAACTCAGTGCATTTAGGCATGTAGACATGGTCAAGACAATCTCCTGCAGTTCAAACCGAGCATCAGTATGGGGAAGAAAGGTGATTTGAGTGCCTTTGAACGTGGCATGATTGTTGGTGCCAGAAGGGCTGGTCTGAGTATTTCAGAAACTGCTGATCTACTGGGATTTTCACGCACAACCATCTCTAGGGTTTACAGAGAATGGTCCGAAAAAGAAAAAAAATCCAGTGAGCGGCAGTTCTGTGGCCGGAAATGCCTTGTTGATGCCAGAGGTCAGAGGAGAATGGGCATACTGGTTCGAGCTGATAGAAAGGCAACAGTGACTCAAATTGCCACCCGTTACAACCAAGGTAGGCAGAAGAGCATCTCTGAACGCACAGTGCGTCGAACTTTGAGGCAGATGGGCTACAGCAGCAGAAGACCACACTGGGTACCACTCCTCTCAGCTAAGAACAGGCATCTGATGGCTACTTTCAGCAGGATAATGCGCCATGTCATAAAGCTCGATTCATCTCAGATTGGTTTCTTGAACATGACAATGAGTTCACTGTACTCAAATGGCCTCCTCAGTCACCAGATCTCAATCCAATAGAGCATCTTTGGGATGTGGTGGAACGGGAGATTCGCATCAGGGATGTGCAGCCGACAAATCTGCGCCAACTGTGTGATGCCATCATGTCAATATGGTCCAAAATCTCTGAGGAATGCTTCCAGCACCTTGTTGAATCTCTGCCACGAAGAATTGAGGCAGTTCTGAAGGCAAAAGGGGGTCCAACCCGTTACTATCATGGTGTACCTAATAAAGTGGCCAGTGAGTGTATAAACTCTTTTAATTGATTCTGTGATTTTTTTGAATTAATAAAAATTTCAATTTTTTAAAAATAATCAATTAATATGTTGGTTCTTTTATGTATGCCTTGGACATGAAGTCTCTCTCTTGGTGTTCATTGGTTGATGTTTAGTTGGATAATTAGAACCACAATCAGCTTTTTGGACTTTGAATTTTGATGTATTTATAACATGGTAATTGCATCCTATCTATACTCTATCCTTGTACTGCACTATTGACTGTATTACTGTATATTGCTCTGTAAATAAATGCCTGTATATTTCTAGTGTGCCTTTCAGTGATTAAATATAAAATTAATCTTGGGCTGTTCTTTTATTGCGATACATGAATCCCCACGTCCGCTGATTATTATATGCTACCTCAGTTGGTTTCTTACCTGATATAAGCCTGCTGACAGACAGGGCTTATTTTAAACGAGGACCAGGTGGCAGCAGAACATACTGTTTTAGTGAGGAACTCTGGCAGTGACGGCCGGGAGGTTTATATATATATCCAAAGCCGGGACTGGTGATATATATCCCCCATCACTGGGAGCGCCTCAATAACTCGTTTCTATAAGAGAAGCCTTTCTGGTGACTATTTGCCTTTGGTGCAGTTCCCTGACTGACCAGGGCAAGTGGTGGCACCAGAGTGACGACCCCTGCTGGGTCCTTCTCTCCCCTCCCCCAAGGTGAGTGAAGTCTACACCCTCTTCCCCTGTGTGATCTGTCACAGTTGTTTTGAGCACTTTCAGGGGTATAGTTTTTAGAATGGTGTCACTTTTGGGTATTTTTGGTGCGCAGTTTGCAATGCTTAGTAGTGTTGAGCATTCAGATACTGCAGTATCGGGTATCGGCCGATATTCGCTGTATCGGAGTTCCGATACTGAGTTCCGATACTTTTAGAATATCGAATACCGGAATCGGAAGTTCCCATAATGCAATGAGCCAGTTTGATTTTATTCAGCCAATGAGGAATCCTAAGAAGTGTGGGCACATCCTGTTATGCATGTTAGGCATGTTAACTAATGGCATGGCTGTGATTGGCTGCGAGCAGACCACCCAGCTGCTCCTCCTCCAGACACACGCTGAACAGTGATCTATGGAAAGTGAAACTAGTGAGGGAGGAGGAAATGACAAGTTCTCATTGCAATGCCAGAACACCTCCCCCCCCGGACGTTTATCATAGAAGCAAGAGATGATATCTTGGAAACCGTGCAGACTAGCCACAGAAGGTAAATTCTGCAGCCCAGATATGCACTGAGATTATGTGAAAAGCCCAGACAACCCGTTTAACATAGTCAATATCATTGTAACTCCGAACATCTTAAAAAAAAAATAATTCCTGCTAATCCATTTGATTGGGCTAAACCTCTATGCCTTTAATGTCTCCTCCACCTCCCACAATACATTCTACATTATTCTTAGTTGTTTTCCTTCATGTAGAATTAACCTACAAGGAAAGTAAGGGTTTATTTTCGTTTTGATATTTGTGTCCCATTGACTTGCATTGGTTTCCGGTATCGGAATCGGCGATATCTGTTATTTTTGGGGTATCGGTCCGATCCAATCCGATCCGATATTTCCCGATATCATAAGGTATTGCTCAACACTAATGCTTAGTGATTGTCCCTCTTTTGCAATTTCATTCAGCAGAATTAGTTTGCAACTCATCTCCTTCCCCTCCCACAAAGTGCAAGAGAAAAAATACAAAACAATATATACTGCTCAAAGAAATAAAGGGAACACAAACAGCCTGTTGCAAATGGAATAGCGTTCCCTTTATTTTTTTGAGCAGTTTATATATATATATATATATATATATATATATATAGTATATATAATAGCTATGAACCCGTTCTACGCCCGGTGGCGAGCATTTTTATTGGTACCTGGTCTCCTATCCTGGTATGTGCTGCCCCCTCCTATCTTGGTATGCATGGTCCCCTCACCCCCCAATCCTGGTATGTATGGTCCCCTCACCCCCCAATCCTGGTATGTATGGTCCCCTCACTCCCCTATCCTGGTATGCATGGTCCCCCTCACCCCCCTATCCTGGTATGCATGGTCCCCTCACTCCCCTATCCTGGTATGCATGGTCCCCCTCACCCACCCTATCCTGGTATGCATGGTCCCCTCGCCCCCCAATCCTGGTATGCATGGTCCCCTTTCCCCCCTTTCCTGGTCTGCATGGTCATCTCACCCCCTTTCCTGGTATGCATGGTCCTCTCACCCCCACATCCTGGTATGCATGGTCCCCTCACCATCCTATCCTGGTATGCATGGTCCCCTCACTCCCCTATCCTGGTATGCATGGTCCTCTCAACCCACCACCCTGGTATGCATGGTCTCTGTACCCCCCATCCTGGTATGCATGGTCCCCTCACCCCCCTTTCCTGGTGTGCATGGTCCTCTCGCCCCCCTATGCTGGTATGCATGGTCCTCTCCCCCCCATCCTGGTATGCATGGTCCTCTCGCCCCCCTATCCTGGTATGCATGGTCCCCTCACCCCCCTATCCTGGTATGCATGGTCCCCTCACCCCCTTATCCTTGTATGCATGGTCCCCTCACCCCCCTCCTTGTATGCATGGTCCTCTCACCCCCCCAATCCTGGTATGCATGGTCCCCTCACCCCCCCATCCTGGAGTGCATGGTCCCCTCACCCCCGTATCCTGGTATGCATGGTCCCTTCACCCCCCTACCCTGGTATGCATGGTCCCCGAATCCTGGTATGCATGATCCCCGAACCCCCTATCCTGGAATGCATGGTCCCCTCACCCCCCAATCCTGGTATGCATGGTCCCCTCACCCCCCAATCCTGGTATGCACGGTCCTCTGGCCCCCCTCTCCTGTTATGTATGGTCCTCTCACCCCCCTATCCTGGTATGCATGGTACCCCTCATTTCCCAATACTGGTATGCATAGCCCCCTCATCCCCCAATCCAGGTATGCATGGTCCCCTCACCCCCCAATCCTGGTATGCATGGTCCCCTCACTACCCCTATCCTGGTATGTATGGTCCCCTCACTCCTTTTCCTGGTATGAATGGTCCCCTCACCCCCCAATCCTGGAATGCATGGTCCCCTCACCCCCTATCCTAGTATGCATGGTCCCCTCACCCCCCAAATCTTGGTATGCATGGTCTTCTCACCCCCCTTTCCTGGTATGCATGGTTCTCTCACCCCCCTTTCCTGGTATGCATGGTCCTCTCACCCCCCCTTTCCTGGTATGCATGGTCCTCTCACCACCCCTTTCCTGGTATGCATGGTTCCATCACCCCCCTTTCCTGGTATGCATGGTCTTCTCACCCCCCTTTTCTGGTATGCACGGTCCCCTCACCCCCTTTTCTGCTCTGCATGGTCCCCTCACCCCTATTAAACTGCACACATGCAAAAAAAATTATACTCACCTTTCTTCCCTGTGTTCCAGCGCTGTCACATTCTGCTGGAGGCCGGGGGAGGAGTGCGGCACCAGAGTACGCGCGTGCCCATACCGCACGGTCCAGCGCCATATTGCTGAAGACACACTGCAAATGTGTCTTCACTAAAATGGCGCCGGAGAGCGCTATGCGCATGCGCAATTCTCACGCGCACTCTGGCCCCATTCTCCGGCCAAAGAGAAGTGCTGTGGCAACGCTCTTTCCGGTCAGGTAAGTATGCAAGTATTGCACCGGAAATCACGGTATGCAGTGTGTATGGTACTGCCATCTCCGGCGGACCCGTAGAAGCGAGTAATTGCGAAACGGCCATTGTCCGGCACCTCCCTCCCCAAGCATTCCTCTAACGTCCTGCATGTCCACATATCTATTGATGGAATTCATGTGAAATAAAGACGCACAGTTTTTCCGCTATATTGGTGAGTGCTGCATATTTCTCCTTTTTTTGCTTCACATTGAAATATTCATGTTTTTTCATGCAAGCACCTCCGTTTTTTGACTGAAATATATACCGCAATACTTCAGATAAATAGCTCCTTCTGTTAATGTGGTGATATGTGTGCCCTAGTATGCCGTTCATCTGTTATACAGCTTAGGATAAAATGTCTCCAATGTCAGGGTTTATGTGTTCTCTCTCTAGTACAATGAACAATGTAGAGAAATATGTAGTGACATAGAGCTTGAAAGTCACAAAACAAAGTAAATATTTTTTTACACCTTAAACAACTGTTATCTAAAAGCTTGCCTCGCCTAAAGCTATAGCTCCTGACTTCCACCATACACATACTGTAAATGCTTAGCTTCACCAAACTTTGATGTGCTCTCTATGGGGAGTGCAAAATAAGGTGCTGAATAGAGTTGAGCGAAACGGGTCGAAAAATTTCAAAAGTCGCTGACTTTTGGCAAAGTCGGGTTTCATGAAACGAAACCCGACCCTAGGATGAGGTCGGCCACGAGGTCGGCGACTTACGCGCCAAAGTCGCGTTTCAAAAGTTTGTTTTGCGCTCTTTTTCAGCCAATCAGGATCCACGGACACTGTGGGCAACGTGATGACATAGACAGGGGTCACCACCATCTTTCAGAAGGGCATGCGAGTGATTGGCTTGCTTTGGTGGGCGTCACAGGGGTTATAAAAGGGCGTGCACGCCAACCGCCATCTTACTTCTGCCGATCTTAGCATAGGGAGAGGTTGCTGATTCTGTAGGGAGAGCGTTAGGCAGGGAAGAAGAAAAAAAAACTGCTTCTGCTGCTAGCGATTTTGCCTGTACAACACACCAGTCACTGTGTGTGCAGTGCAAGGGGAGGCTATATTGTGGTGGATCAGCGGTGTTGGTTATTAGGCTGCCTTCTAAGGCTTCCTGACAGCTGCATTGCTGTTTACCCACTGCTCTGCAAACTGCTTTTTTAAAAGCAATCCCAATTTTTTTTTTGTCCTGCTGAGGTACTGAGCGTGCATTTTTTCACACCATACAGCGTCAGTGGGCCTCACACAATCCAAAAGTGTCCAGTGTCCACTAGTGTCTGCAGAAATTCAAAATCTCCCTTATCCTGTAGTCACTTTTTTCACACCTGTGCCATCGAGCCTGTGACATAGCGCTCTGATATTCAGTGGGCCTCACACAATCCAAAAGTGTCCAGTGTCCACTAGTGTCTGCAGAAATTCAAAATCTCCCTTATCCTGTAGTCACTTTTTTCACACCTGTGCCATCGAGCCTGTGACATAGCGCTCTGATATTTAGTGGGCCTCACACAATCCAAAAGTGTCCAGTGTCCACTAGTGTCTGCAGAAATTCAAAATCTCCCTTATCCTGTAGTCACTTTTTTCACACCTGTGCCATCGAGCCTGTGACATAGCGCTCTGATATTCAGTGGGCCTCACACAATCCAAAAGTGTCCAGTGTCCACTAGTGTCTGCAGAAATTCAAAATCTCCCTTATCCTGTAGTCACTTTTTCACACCTGTGCCATCGAGCCTGTGACATAGCGCTCTGATATTCAGTGGGCCTCACACAATCCAAAAGTGTCCAGTGTCCACTAGTGTCTGCAGAAATTCAAAATCTCCCCTGTCCTATAGACACCTTGTACCTTGTTTTACATTACTATATAGTTTGTTGGATTTTGTCTACATTTCTAACAAAAATGAGGAAGGCTGGTGGAATTGGGCGGGGGTTGGAAGCTGGTAATGATGGTGTTGGTGGTGGATCTGATGGTAGTGGCAAAAGCAAAATAGGACCGAATGCAGGAGGTGTTGAGCCTGCGTCATCGTCTGGCTCCACAAGGCCTCGAATGCTTAGTTTTCTAGGAGTTGGCAAACCGCTTTTAAAGCCAGAGCTTCAGGAAAAAGTTTTGTCTTACATTGCTGACTCAGCCTCCAGCTCTATCGCCTCCTCTTCTGAAGTTGTAAAAAATAAAAGCACTGAGTCGTCATTGGAGGCTCATGTTCATGAACCACACCTTTCCTTGTGTCCTTCACCCCAACCAAGATTGAAGGATGACGCAGGCCATACTACTGATTACTCCATGGAGCTGTTTTCACATACCATGCCTGGATTATCAAGTGAAATGGTGAATTACCCAGGCCAAGATGAATCTGACATGGAGTGCACTGATGCACAGCCGCTGATAGATGATTCTGCTGGTACATTCACTCAGAGCACTACATTGTCCTTGCAGTGTACAGAGCCAGATTCTGACCCTGATGAGACTCAGGTGCCCCTTCCCGCACACTATACCACCATACACGGTGACAAAGAGGAAGGTGCACATGACATTGAAGAGGAGGTGATGGATGACCCAGTTGTTGACCCAGATTGGCATCCATTGGGGGAAGAGGGTGCTGCTTCCAATAGCTCAGATGAGGAGGAGCATCCACAGCAGACATCAACATCGCAACAGCTGTTATCTGGCAGGCCCGGAGCACTCCAAAGACAGGTTCCAAAAATCAAAAGAGTTGCTGGACAGCTTGTCCAGAGGGTCAAAACATCACAGCGTGCTAGGCCGCAAAATGTCTGCCAAAGTAGGAAGAGTGCAGTGTGGCACTTTTTTGAACAAAATCCTCATGATCAGGCCAAGGTTATCTGTAAGAAGTGCGCAAAGACCTTTAGCCGAGGGAAAAATCTGAAAAATTTGAATACCAGTTGCATGCTTAGACATTTAACCAGCATGCACTTGCAAGTGTGGACACAACACCAAACCTCAAGTGCCACATGTGCAACTGATCACAAAGAAGGTAGTCAACAACGCTACATTGTTTCCCCCACTGTAAGCCCACCGGTTAGCACAGCAGCAAATGTTGAGGTGTCGTTGCAAGGCCACAGCAGTCAGGGAATCCCACTGTTATATCAACGAAATACTGAATCTAGGCCATCAGAAAGAACACCAACTCCATCACCATCATCAACCCTCTCTCAGTCCGCCCTGTCCACCGCTACTTCCACCATATGCAGCTCTCAAGTCCAGCTCACCCTCCCAGACACTATGAGTAGGTCAAGAAAGTACTCAGTCTCTCATCCGCGTACACTGGGTTTGAACGCCCACATTGCCAAACTAATCTCGTTTGAGATGATGCCCTATCAGTTGGTGGAAAGTCTCCATTTCTTCTCTCGCAAAGCCATCCCAGCCCTCCACCATCATGTAAAAGACCGCATTGTCCATGCACTCAAGCAGTCAGTGAGTGGAAAGGTGCACCTCACAACTGATGCATGGTCCAGTCGGCATGGCCAGGGCCGTTACGTGTCCATCACTGCGCACTGGGTTAATGTGGTGGATGCAGGGTCCACAGGGGACAGCGGTGGTGGGACAGTGCTGCCTAGCCCACGGTATAGGAAACAGTTGGCTGTAGGCATTCGACCCTCCTCCTCCTCCTCCTCCAGAAGCGAGAGCTCGTCCACAGAGCGCAGTCGTACGAGCACTCCATCTGCAGCTGCCACTGTTGCACACGAGGTGTCCCCCTATCGAGCAGCTAGTGGAAAGCGTCAGCAGGCTGTGTTGCAGATGATGTGTTTGGGCGACAGACACACCGCCGAGGTGCTGGCCGAGTACTTGAAGCGACAAACTGAGTCATGGCTGGGCAGTGTACATCTTGAGGCAGGCAAGGTAGTTAGTGATAACGGCCGTAATTTTGTGGCAGCCATAGCCCTTTCAAAACTCAGCCACATACCTTGCTTGGCTCACACCTTGAACCTGGTGGTGCAGTGCTTCCTCAAAAATTATCCAGAGTTAACAGCCCTGCTCCAGAAGGTGCGAAGACTGTGCGCGCACATCCGCCGGTTGCCTGTACACTCCGTTCGTATGCAGAAGCTGCAGCGATTGCTCCACCTTCCCAACCACCGCCTCATTATCGACATTGCAACAAGGTGGAACTCCACCCTGCACATGGTGGAGCGGCTGTGCGAGCAGAGGCAGGCCATATTGCATTTGTGGGAGGATACACGGCCAGGCACTTTGAGAGCAGACATGGAGTTGACAGGTGTGCAGTGGTCGAAGCTGAAAGACCTCTGTAAAGTCCTTCAGTGTTTTGAGGAATGCACACGGCTGGTAAGCGCAGACGACGCCATCCTAAGCATGAGCATCCCACTTATGCGTCTGCTTATGCAAACTTTGACGCACCTTAAGGAGCAGGCGTCTGCAGCCAATGTTGATGAGGAGGAAGAGGAGGAGGGAATCCTTGATAACATTCAGCCATTGTCTGCTCAGGGACCTCTCCTGGATGAGGTGGAGGAAGAAGAGGAGGAGGAGGATGATGATGGGGATGATTACTTAGGGGAGGAGGATGCATCTCGTGGGGCAAGTGAAAATGTTGGCGTGGCAAGGTCTGGTACAGGGTTTGTGCGTGACTGGAGCGATGTGGATTTGCCAGAAAGTGCTCCTCCACCCAGCACTTGCAGTGCATCATTGACACCGGGAACATTGGCCCACATGTCAGATTATGCCTTGCAGATCCTAAAAAGGGACCCCCGCATTGCCAAAATGATGAACGATGACGACTACTGGTTGGCCAGCATCCTGGATCCACGCTATAAAGGCAAATTACAAAACATCATGCCACAGGAGAACCATGACCTAATATTGGCTAATAAACAAGCAACTCTGGTAAATCGGTTGCTTGAGGCATTCCCAGCACACAGCAGCGGTGATGGTTCTCACACGAGCCGTACGGGCCGGGGGCAGCTTGGCAGAGGTGTTCATGGTGCACACAGCAGAAGTGGCGTTGGAGACAGGGGTTTCATGACAATGTTGTGGACTGATTTTTCATGGACCGCTCACACAACTGGTAATACTGCATCGATGGAAAGTGACAGGAGACAGCAGTTGTCAACTATGGTTACAAACTACTTTTCCTCCCATATCGATGTTCTCCCACACAGGTCATTCCCCTTTGACTATTGGGCCGCTAAACTGGACACCTGGCCTGAATTGGCACAATATGCCTTACAGGAGCTCGCTTGCCCAGCTGCAAGTGTGCTATCGGAAAGAGTCTTCAGTACAGCTGGATCAATCCTGACAGAAAAAAGGACCCGTCTGTCAACCCAAAATGTGGATGATCTAACCTTCATTAAAATGAACCATGCATGGGTTTTCAAGGATTTTGTCCCACCTTCCCCTGATGACACATAGGGTGACAGAAAAATGGCTTGCTTTGGTCCACCTCTTCCTGGGACTTGACCTATTTCGCCTTTTGCATCAGCTGAATGTCCAACATCAACATATGCCACTTTCTAAAACTCCCTAACTGTGCTGCCTCCCCCCCCCCATGGCCGGGGTCACCACCCAGCGCACGACACCGTGCGAGTGCCGTTGCCGTGGACAGGTGGGTAGGCCGACTCTTGGGCGCGGGCACTGGCACAGGGTCCCTCATAGTGCAATCAAGTGTCTCTGACGGTGGTGGTGCACACCCGCTGTCAGACACACCGCCGTACTATGAGGGGCCCAGTGCCAGTACCGACGTCCACGAGTGGGCCCCCCTTGCTTGGGCAGGGCCCCAGCATTTGCAATCTTTACCTCTCCCTGCTCATCCGCTGTGTAGTCTGGGCCGTCAAATCCATACTGTGCCTGACACCGTCTGAGCCTGCCTCCTGATGTATAGACATATATTTTGAATGTGTACGCTATCCATACATGTTATCCGGGGATACGGTACCCTTTCTCACCTTTGTGCAATCACTTGCAAGCCATACCGGGCCTAACACCGTCTGAGCCTGCCTCCTGATGTATAGACATATATTTTGAATGTGTACGCTATCCATACATGTTATCCGGGGATACGGTACCCTTTCTCACCTTTGTGCAATCACGTGCAAGCCATACTGGGCCTAACACCGTCTGAGCATGCCTCCTGATGTATAGACATATATTTTGAATGTGTACGCTATCCATACATGTTATCCGGGGATACGGTACCCTTTCTCACCTTTGTGCAATCACGTGCAAGCCATACTGGGCCTAACACCGTCTGAGCCTGCCTCCTGATGTATAGACATATATTTTGAATGTGTATGCTATCCATACATGTTATCCTGGGATACGGTACCCTTTCTCACCTTTGTGCAATCACGTGCAAGCCATACTGGGCCTAACACCATCTGAGCCTGCCTCCTGATGTATAGACATATATTTTGAATGTATACGCTATCCATACATGTTATCCTGGGATACGGTACCCTTTCTCACCTTTGTGCAATCACGTGCAAGCCATACTGGGCCTAACACCGTCTGAGCCTGCCTCCTGATGTATAGACATATATTTTGAATGTGTACGCTATACATACATGTTATCCGGGGATACGGTACCCTTTCTCACCTTTGTGCAATCACGTGCAAGCCATACTGGGCCTAACACCATCTGAGCCTGCCTCCTGATGTATAGACATATATTTTGAATGTGTACGCTATCCATACATGTTATCCTGGGATACGGTACCCTTTCTCACCTTTGTGCAATCACATGCAAGCCATACTGGGCCTAACACCGTCTGAGCCTGCCTCCTGATGTATAGACATATATTTTGAATGTGTACGCTATCCATACATGTTATCCTGGGATACGGTACCCTTCCTCACCTTTGTGCAATCACGTGTAATCCATACTGGGCGTGAGAACGGCTGGCGAGCTGTTAAGCAAGCTACAGCACCTGTGGTTTGCACACGTAAGTTTTTCATTTTTTCAGGAATGACGGTTAGGCCTAATTCCGGAACTGCGGTTGACCTGCACTTACTGGGAAATCATCGTTCGCGGGTAATAATTGTAATCAGTGATCCCCATCACTAACGTTGTTCAGCGGGTTATCTGCACCTGTAAGTGACAAACGCTGGCCTTTTCAGTGTAGCGCACATGCAGCCACAGACATGTAAGGGCATGACACACCAGTTATTGGCCAATCTCATGTGCCAGAGCCTCACGTGTCCCTCTAGTAAGCCGGACTCGGACCGCGGGGCATGACGGAGTCTCGTTCGTTAACGGAATTAAGCTTGCAATGTGTGCATCTGTTCTGTAGCTGGCATGGTTGAGGTTTCCCAGGTGGAGTCGAATTTTACCGTAGGCTCCACTCCTGGTGGTGCCCTTCTGGACATTCCTTTAAGGTTCAGCTTTGAAACCATACTGCCCACGTAAAACAAACACTTTGCCTTCATGAACGCTGTTTGGAGGGTCATGACTCGTGGGAATAACGCCGCCCAATCAGTTAACCTGCTAGAGATCCTTCGTTGCTCCCAAGCATGACATCACACTCCCTAGGAGGAAGGTAATGCCACTGTGGCGACCGTACTCCTGGGGGCGACACAAGTGCACTGATGCCCAGCCACTGCTCGATGAATCTGCTGGTACATTGACCCAGACCACTACATTCCCCTCGCACGCTACACGGCCTGAATCTGACCCTGATGAAACTCAGGTTACCCTTCCCATATACAGTTCCATCTTACACGGTGACAAAGAGGAAGCTGCAGATGAAAGTGCAGGTTCGGCCCACCCGCCATCAGACACACCACCGTACTATCAGGGGCCCTGTGCCAGTGCCGTCGCCAATGAGTGGGCCCCCCCTGCTTGCTCAGGATCACAGCACTTGCAAGGTTGAAATACTGTGCAGTGAGATGGAAGATGGGGACGACGAGGAGTCCAGACTAGTACAGGGATTCCCTAGCGAGGAGACTTATTTGATTGTTTTCAATGTTGGGACAGCAATTTTTGGGGAGCACTATACTCTGGAGAATGATAGATGGGGCCCACCATACACTGGAACATTCCAAAGGTGGACATCAGACACTGGAGCAGCATTTACAGGGCCCATTATACACTAGAGCATTAGAAATGGGGCCCATTATGTTTGGAGCATTATTTGGGCCCATAAGACAGTGGAGCTTCATCCATGGGGACCAACATATACTGTAGCATTATGTGGAGCTCATCATATACTGTTTCAAACATTATATGGGACCAATGATTCTGTATGGAGAAATAGATGGGCCTCGTCATGAGATGTAAAAAGTGAAGTATTTTTCATTGTACTATACCGCTATTTCTCTGCCGTATCGGAGCATGATGAGTTGTGGTATATGTTAAAGGGGTGCTCTTTCGCCCAGGGCACATGAAAACCTGGAGCCAGCCATACCCCCCCACAGCTTTAGCCAAATAACCCCCATTTTTCAGTGCGTAACTTGTATTATGAAGTTAATTAATGTTGACAAGCTTAAGTAAGAAGAATTGATGCTTTTGGCATTCAAATGGGCACTGTAGGTGTGTTTCCTGTCCTCCTCTCACTGCCGACTTTTATTTCCCATTGACTTACATTGGGTTTCGTGTTTCGGGACGACCCTGACTTTTCCCTATAATCGTCCGATCTTGCTCGACCCGACTTTTGGAAAAGTCGGGTTTCACGAAACGAAACTCGACCCTAAAAAACCAAAAGTCGCTCAACTCTAGTGCTGAAGACTAATCTGGCAGATACTTATCTGAATTCATAAGAAAATGGATTGAATTTTTAATTTCAAGTTAATTCAAATTCGAACCACCTGATCCTTATCAGGAGACCCTATAATTACATATTAGATGGTCAGTTGAGCTTGTCAAGTTTTATCTAATATATATGTGGGGCATTAAGGTTCTGTTAAAAATTAAGGAACACATGATATAATGCTGAACCTGTTGCACGGTAGACACATACAGTATGTCCAATGGACACATTTGACTGCCATCCATTTGGTTCTGTTGTGGTTCCTCTCACCTCAATGGAAATAATAGTTCCCCTTGCTGGCTTAGTCTTCCTATAAAATATGCCTGATTCTCTAGTGATGTGTAACAGCTACAAAGATTGTTTCCAAAAACACAATACTCAAACACATTACAAATTTGTAGTGACTTTTAAAGTAAGAACTTCATTTTAAATTGGTATTTACATACTAAGAGGCTAATAATCTGCAAATTAATTATGATTTCTATTCATAGATTAAACAAGAAGTCCAGTGATATTGAAGAGCCCTTATGTTTGCTTACTTGTTATATCATTTTTTTTCTTCCAGAGCCGTGAGAGGCGCACTGAAAGCTTATGCTATGAGAAAGGAACGAGATGCTGCTACACAAAGCTAAAGAATTTTATTTATAGCAGTGATAACACTTTGGAGTCAATTTTAGTTCTAAGGAGTATTTCATCTCACAGCATAGATCCAAATATCGTATAGTGATAAATAAGGACAAATGTCATGAAAATGAAGAAAATTTGACTCTTGAAGATATCCGTGTCTAATATAGACAGATCATTATTCTTCTACAAACAGCAGGTTCAAGCTGTGATCATCATGAGAGTACCAAATTCTTTTCACTGCAATCATGAATTTTCTGGAACATTTCTGAAAATGTTGCATTACACCATTATTTTTCAATTGCATTTGTTTACATGCATGCATTACTCTATCTATGTTCACAATCTATTTATGTATCTACATACCAAAAAGTGCAGCAACAAGACACTTGCATGCAAACCCGGAATATATACAAATAGGTCCAGAAATATTTGGACAGTGACACAAGTTTTGGCATTTTACAATTACATACCATATTTTGAGGACTATAAGACACGCCCAAAATTTTGAGGAGGAAAATAGGAAAACATTTTTTGAATAAAACGGTGGTGCTTCTTAAAGTTCACTTTCATGGTAGCTTACCGGGGGATCGGCTGAGGTGGAGTTGGGTCACAGGAGGCAAGGTCACTGCTGCAATAATCTGTTTGCAGCAGTAGGAGTGAGGCGATGCTGTGGGCCCCGGACTGGGAGGAGGTGGTGTTTGGTGGTGCAAGGCTGTGGCGTGCTCCAAGCTTTCACAAAATTTTGGGAGTACCTGCACTTCCCATCCTTTCCAGTAAAATGGCCTCCAAAGATTGGGATCTCAGGAGCCAAGATCTCAATCTGCACATGTGCCACCTCTGGTGGCCATTTTCCTTAAATCCACTGCAGTGAAAAGGAAGGGAAGTGCTCCACTCTTGCTGCTGCCACCAGCTCTCTACCAAAGCAACCCTGCCTCCTGGGACCCCCTTCCACCGCAGCTGTCCTCGGTAAGCTATTCTCAGATTAAAAGACACACCCCCATTTCCCCAAAAAATGTTTTGGAAAAATTGTGTCTTATAATCCAAAAAATACACTAGTCAATATGGGTTTAAAGTGCAGACTCTCAGAATTATTTTGTGAGTGTTCACATCTTAATTAGAGTAAGGGTTTAGAAATTACAACTCTTTAATATGTAGCTGCCTCTTTTTAAAGGGACCAAAAGTAATTGGACAATTATCTCAAGAGCTTTTTAATAGGCTACATGGGCTATTCCCTAGTTAATCCATCCGCAATTAAGCAGGTAAAAGGTTTCTGTAAATCTTCTGTAAAACATGATGGAGGAAGAGTGATGACACTGGCATGCATGGCTTAGATTGCCACTAGTGTTTATTGATGATGTGACTGAAGACAGAAGCAGCCGTATGAATTTTGAAGTGTACAGGTCTATACTTTCTGTTCAGATTCAACCAAATGCAGCAAGGTTGATTGGACAGCGCTTCACAGTAAAGATGGACAGTGACCCAAAACATAATGTGAAAGCAACCCAGACTTTTTTTTAAGGTAAAGAAGTGTAATATTCTGCAATGGCTGAGTAAATTACCAGATATCAACCACATCAAGCATACATTAAAACAGGCTTAAGAAAAAACTTAAGGCAGAAAGACCCACAAGCAACAACTGAAGTCAGTTGCAGTAAAGGCCTAGAAAAGCATCAAAAAGGAGGAAATCTAGCATTTGGTGATGACCACAAATTTCAGTAAATACAACTCAAGATCGATTCTACACAAATCTTTCCACTCATTTGTACTGTAGTTGGTATGCTAACATTTTTATCATGATAACACTTGTAGGTTAAATCATACATATGTAAAGAGAACCTGTTAAGAGAATTGCAGCCAGGTTTATTTTTTATTTGTTCCAGCCTTTCAGAGACAATATAGGTAGAACATCCAGTTGGGGACTATAACCAGGTTCGATGCACCCCCTCAGCCAACTTCTCCCAGCACCGCAATAGTTGATTGACAGGTTACTGTCTATGGGAAAGACTTGTCAATCAACTGAAGCTGTTCTAGGAGAAGCCATGCTATACCTATGACCTGGTTTTAATTTTATACATTGATCACTACTCTAGACAAACACAAAATTCATACATCTATAGTAAACAATCAGTTGCACTGTTTATGTCTTTTTCAACCACTCTTTAGCTGCTTGACTAATGCGCACTGAGTCATTGTTGTGTTGGATAACTTAACATGTTTCCTGTAAAATGTTTTGATACACCTTTGAATTTTTTATTCCTTCAATTATCACAAGACATTCAAACCCTGAAGCAGCAAAAACTAATAAAGCTGCAAAGTACTTTATTTAGGCAAATAACGTTTTCTGCTTGAAACCATTACTCTAAAGTAGACCACTATGTGTCTCAATTTCTGTCTAACTGTCTCAATTTCTGCCTAACTTCTCCTTGCTTTTTCACCACCTGTAGTTTTTTTCTCTAGTTTACGTAAGGTAACAGAAATGCTTTTAAAAAAATCATCTCACAATTAGAGATAATTATTATTTATTATTATAGTGCCATTTATTCCATGGCACTTTACATGTGAGGAGGGGTATACATAGCAAAAAAACAAGAACAGTAATCTTAAACAACATAGGTCACGACTGGTACAGGAGGAGAGAGGACCCTGCCGCGAGGACTCACAATCTATAAGCGATGGATGAGTATACAATAGGTGAGGGATGACCAAATCCATTTGATGCAAAGTGAATTTGCCTTGAATGTTGACAAAAATTCAGATTTGCCAGAACCGAACCCACATTTTTTGTGATTTAGTATTCTTGAAACCTGCAATTGGTGTCCAGGTAGCTGCCATTTTGTTGGATTCTAAAAGGTCAGACAGAGGTTAGAAATAAATATATATTTATTGCTTACCTCTCCCTAGCCCTCAACTGTTGCTCCTTTCTGTCCAGTCTTCTCTTTGGGCAACTTGAAACTCCCTCTGCTTCAGTGTTCTCCGGCATCTTTCGGTGCTGACTGGGCCCTACGACATCATGACATGTCATAGAAAAGAAGACTAGAGGGACTGACAGGATGTTTGAAGAGATTGAAAAGAACATAATGTAATGGGTTTATTAATTTTCACGTTTAATATGTGAGACTTCAGAACATGATAGAGCACATTTGATTTGCAATGAATAAATTGCATTTCCCAGCCAAATTTGAGTCAGTCTGTTGAATTTGAATTTTGGGTTAAAGGTTATGTTGCGCTGCTGGTGAAGACTCAAGAAAGATATCCAAAATATCCAAGGTGCTGCAATAGAAATGTGGTTTATTCTCAATGCGTTTCTAAGTCTGTCGGATTTCTTCATTGGGAGAACCACAAAAAGTCATTTGAATTTGAGTTTTGGTAGATTTGCTGAACATAAGATATGGTATGATCCTTTTAATGTGTATAATACATGCAACTATATTAATATTCTTAAGAAAACATGTAGCATATTCATAAATATTTACTTGTTTTTTCATTTCTTAAGGCCCCGTCACACACAGCGAGATTGCTAGTGAGATCGCTGATTTTGTGATGCAACAGCGATCTCGCCAGTGATCTCGCTGAGTGTGACATGCATCAGCGACTGGCCCCCCCACCGGGTATCGCTGATCGTGCAGAGTGTTCTGGGCCATTTTTTGATCGTTGGTCTCCCGCTGGCCAGCGCACATTGCTGTGTGTGGCAGTGGGAGACCAACGATCAGCGAGCTCCCAGTGCTGTAAGCAGACTCTGGGAGCTGGTATCCAAGGTTAAATATCGGGTACCTAAGCGCGTGCATGTCGCTTAGTTATCCGCTGTGTACCTTGGATACCTGCGTGCTCACGCTGGGAGCTGGTATCCAAGGTAAATATCGGGTACCTAAGCACGTGCGCGTCGCTTAGTTACCTGCTGTGTACCTTGGATACCTGCGTGCTTGTGCTGGGAGCTGGTATCCAAGGTACACAGCGGGTAACTAAGTGACGCGTGCGCTTAGTTACCCGATATTTACCTTGGATACCAGCGTCCTCACTGGTCCTGATCGCTGGTGAGTCTGCCTGTTTAAGAGCTCACCAGCGATCATGTAGCGAGGCACCAGCGATCCTGACAAGGTCGTATCGTTGTGGGGATCGCTAATGCATAGTTTAGTGTGATGGCACCCTTAATGTATATGTTTCTCTAGAAATTGTCAACAACTGCAGGAGCCTCTTTACCTGCAATTTCAACACATATACTCCTTGAAAAGAAAGGGTTAGATATAAGTAGAATAAAACATGAGATAAGCAAATAGGATAAATGGTGAACTTGCTTTGCATATCTTGACTTTATCGCTACATCTGTTGGGATGTTTGCTTACATTTAACTTCTCTTTGTTTTTATTATTGTCTGTGAACCATGAAAATGCAGGCAGACAGGTGAGATGTTTGTATCTATTATACCCAAAGTGGTTGGTAAAAAAGCTGCATACCATTAGATTTAACAAATGATTATAATTCATGGGCTTTATCACAGGATGGAAAGTCTTTTATATCTACACAGCTACAGTTGTGGCCAAAAGTATTGACACCCCTGCAATTTTGTCAGATAATACTCAGTTTCTTCCTGAAAATGATTGCAATCACAAATTCTTTGCTATTATTATCTTCATTTAATTTGTCTTAAATGAAAAAAAAACAAAAGAGAATGAAGCAAAAAGCAAAACATTGATCATTTCACACAAAACTCCAAAAATGGGCCAGACAAAAGTATTGGCACCCTCAGCCTAATACTTGGCTGCACAACCTTTAGCCAAAATAACTGCGACCAACCGCTTCCGGTAACCATCAATGAGTTTCTTACAATGTTCTGCTGGAATTTTAGACCATTCTTCTTTGGCAAACTGCTCCAGGTCCCTGATATTTGAAGGGTGCCTTCTCCAAACTGCCATTTTTAGATCTCTCCACAGGTGTTCTATGGGATTCAGGTCTGGACTCATTGCTGGCCACCTTAGAAGTCTCCAGTGCTTTCTCTCAAACCATTTTCTAGTGCTTTTTGAAGTGTGTTTTGGGTCATTGTCCTGCTGGAAGACCCATGACCTCTGAGGGAGACCCAACTTTCTCACACTGGGCCCTACATTATGCTGCAAAATTTGTTGGTAGTCTTCAGACTTCATAATGCCATGCACATGGTCAAGCAGTCCAGTGCCAGAGGCAGCAAAGCAACCCCAAAACATCAGGGAACCTCCGCCATGTTTGACTGTAGGGACCGTGTTTTTTTCTTTGCATGCCTCTTTTTTCTCCTGTAAACTCTATGTTGATGCCTTTGCCCAAAAAGCTCTACTTTTGTCTCATCTGACCAGAGAACATTCTTCCAAAACGTTTTAGGCTTTTTCAGGTAAGTTTTGGCAAACTCCAGCCTGGCTTTTTTATGTCTCGGGGTAAGAAGTGGGGTCTTCCTAGGTCTCCTACCTTACAGTCCCTTTTAATTCAGATGCTGACGGATAGCACGGGTTGACACTGTTGTACCCTTGGGCTGCAGGGCAGCTTGAACTTGGTTTGGATGTTAGTCTAGGTTCTTTATCCAACATCCGCACAATCTTACGTTGAAATCTCTTGTCAATTTTTCTTTTCCGTCCAAATCTAGGGAGGTTAGTCACAGTGCCATGGGCTTTAAACTTCTTGATGACACTGCGCACAGTAGACACGGGAACATTCAGGTCTTTGGAGATGGACTTGTAGCCTTGAGATTGCTCATGCTTCCTCACAATTTGGTTTCTCAAGTCCTCAGACAGTTCTTTGGTGATTTAGTTATTGTCAACACCTGTTACGTGCCACAGGTAAGTTACAGGTGCTGTTAATTACACAAATTAGAGAAGCATCACATGATTTTTCGAACAGTGCCAATACTTTTGTCCACCCTCTTTATGTTTGGTGTGGAATTATATCCAATTTGGCTTTAGGACAATTCTTTTTGTGTTTTTTCATTTAAGACAAATTAAATGAAGATAATAATAACAAAGAATTTGTGATTGCAATCATTTTCAGGAAGAAACTGAGTATTATCTGACAAAATTGCAGGGGTGTCAATACTTTTGGCCACAACTGTACCTATCAAAATATTGCTATCTCCGGATTTAGTCATTAAAGTCTTACGTAAACATCTTTGAGCATTCTTGGCTTGTTCACACATTGCATTTTGCTAAGTTTTTTCCCATATTATTTGCCATGAAAAAAACATGGCCTTTTACTGTACAAGCAAAGTGAATGATATTTCTGAAATCTCATGTACATGATACATATTTTTTCCTTGCAGATTTAAAGCTGTTTCAAATATGCAGCATGTCAATTCTTTCAGCATTTCCATACCCTTTTCACAAATTCTAATGGGAAAAATGCATCCAAATGGCATAAAAACGCGCACAAAAATGCGGCAAAAATCTGCAAATCAGGTGCATTTTATGTAGTCTTTTTCCTGTCAAGAAACACTTTTTTGTTGCAGGAAAGTCTGCTGCAAATATTTACCCTAACAGTAATCAGTACTTGCATTGACATCACTGACGTTTTTGTGTTGTTTGATGCAGTATTCATTGGTAAAATTTAGGACCAGTGCTTTCCTGATGTTGGCTGGTGTTCTGCAAGGTACTTTCTGTTGGAACTCTCTCCATATGGAGTACTGTCATAATATACAAAGATCCACACCATAGCAATATCTAACTATCAATGTCATAAGTTAAAAACATGATTCCAAACACTGTGTCTAAATAATAAAGCAATACAGCACCACCATCATCCTTCTATACAAATAATATACTGTACAATGCCAATGTTGCAGTGCCACCCAATGTCTAAGCTAGTGTGCATTGGTTGTACATCCCTATGGCCTGCCCTACTCTGCTCACTAAAATTCTACAGCTGTAGAAAAGTTTCACTTAACAAATAACATACTATCCTGGCAACGAAGGTTACCTCACTTAAAATGATTAAGATAAAGTAATATTGCACAAGCCATTGACAGATGTCAAGCTAGGAGTCAAAATATACTTTTTTGGCCCTATGGTATGTATCCTAGAACTGTGTTATCTGCATAAAGGTAAACAGCAACATATGTATCAATTAGTCAGTAACTACACATAGGACTCTTGCAATGGTTGTTTAGATATACACACGTGGTCAAAATTGTTGGTACCCCTCGTTTAATGACATAAAAATCCACAATGGTCACAGAAATAATTTGACTCTGATAAAAGTAATAATAAATCAAAAATCTATGAAAATGAACAAATGAAAGTCAGACATTGCTTTTCAACCCATGCTTCCACGGAATTTAAAAAAAAATAAAACTCATGAAATAGGCCTGGACAGAAATGATGGTACCCCTGAAAATAGTGTGACAAAAGGGACATGCTAAATCAAGATGTGTCCAATAATTAGCATCACAGGTGTCTACAATCTTAGAATCAGTGAGTGGGCCTGTACTGGAGGACCCATGATCTTCAACTCAAACCAGGTTTTCTTACACTGGGCAGGACATTTTGCTCTAAAGTCTATTGATAATTCTCTGATTTCATGATTCCTATGATACAATCAAGGCCTCCAGTACAAGATGCAGAAAAGCAACCCCACAGCATTATGGATCCTCCACCATGCTTAACTGTTGGTAGGGTGCTCTTTTCCTTATAAGCTTCATTGCACCATCTGTAAACAAACTGTTGCCATAAAGCTCTGCTTGATTTAATGTGCAGTGTATGGTACTTAATGAAACCATGACCTAAGACTGTTCCAGGTTGCCCCCCAGGTCTTTAAATGCTTGACCTGGTGTTCTTAACACCATTCACACCAACCGTAAAAGACATCTGTTGTTAATTTTCATGTTTCTCCCATGTCCAGGGAGGTTTTTGATGGTACAATGCTTGACAAACTTCTTAATAACAACACCACTGTTGAAATTGGGATATCAAGGTTTTTGGGGATGGACTTATACCCTTTGTAAGTCTTGTGTGTGCTAATAATAGCAGTCCTGATGTCTTCAGAGAGCTCCTTCATCTTCATCATTGTGACAAAAGAATAGGGCCTACTATATGTTTTTTTTAAATACTGAAGTCATCATTCATTGGCTAATTCATGTCACATGGGCACCAACAATTAATCACAGTTGATTCTCATTTGTGATTTACCACAGGTGAGTCAAAATGTGTTTCCACACTAATTTAATGTAAAGGGTGCCAATACCAGTGTCACAGCAAGCTTTCTGTTTTTCTATTTTTCCCTCTATTTTTTTGCTTAAATTATAGTTTATCATTTGCTCTTTATTATGTAACACAAGTGCTTTATACAAGAGATATCAAGAGATATTCCACATTATGTACTTAAACTTCATGGGAGCCAATAACGATTAGCAGGACCGTAACAGCGACAGGAGATATGTTCCAATTGCTTGTGTTAACCCCATATATGCCAATGTCAATTGTTGACAGCATCATTTAAGGCATACAGTTCTGTGGGCACTGTGCTTTGGGCTTTATATGAGACCATGTTTTACCGATATATTGCAATAGAGTTATATTGCAGCATATAGAGCAAGTGTTTAGAAGATCCTAGGTTCAAGTCGCCTAAGGGAACTAAAAAAAAGCAAAAACTAGTTTTTAAAAATATAAAAAAAACATATCTTTTATCCCAACCCTTTTTCCGCTATTAAAAATAATGATGGCAAAAAATGAATAAATTGGCATTCAGTACGACTGCGTCAATACAAGTCCATACAATTATGAAAAAGTAAAATAATTTTACCAAAATAGTAAATTGCATAAAAAAGCTAGAATTGCTGTTTTCAGTCAACACAACTCCCACAAAAAATGCAATAAGTGATCGAAATATTGTATCTACTTCAAAATGGTATCAATAAAATAGTTATATCACCATACAAAAAAACAAGCCCTCACCCAGCTCCATCAAAGGACACATACCAAATTTTGATTAATACCTTTCTTTGTGCTAAAATCAAAAAATACATTTGTATTGTTGCAATTGTACTAGCATGAAGAATTATGATAGTAGGTAATTTTTACTATGCGATGAACACTGTAAAAACAAAACCCCCGCAAAATATTTATTTTTAAATTTCACTACACTTTTTTCACAATTTCACTGCATATTTTTTGACAATTGCGGGTTTTCATCATTTCATCACACTTAAAAGGGTTATATGGTCGCAATTTATAAGTCTTCTGTCACTCTGGGTGACTGCAGACTTATGAATCCCCCCAGCACATGAACTGTGAGCTGGGATCGAAGGGTATGTAGGCATTATATATACTCTCAGCCAGAACATGTCTTGTGGGCACAGTCACACCTACTGGATGGCCACATCACTAGTTGGGTCATGGCCTCACTTAATCCAAGTGTATAGAGCAAGGCCACACCCACTAAATGGGTTTTGGCCAGGAGTATGTATAACTCATACATACCCTCCAGTCCCAAGTCAGAAACCGGTGAATACTTGCGTGCGCTGGGGGATTAATAAGCCTGCAGAGTGACTGCAGACTTATTGATTTTGTCCGGACAACCCCTTTAAGCAGCATAAAATATCCTCATAAAGGAAAGAGACTAGGCAGCAAATCAGGGAGAAGTAGTCAAATCACTGGGCCCAGATGGCATATATACACCCCTGAGTTCTGCAAAAATTAAGTAACATGATAGACAGACCATTCTTTCTAATATTCAAGGATACACTAATATTAGGGTTTATGCCACAGAACTGGAATATAAGAAATGTGGTGCCAATATTCAAAAAAGGACACAATCTGAGCCTGGAAATAACATGCCTGTAGGTTTAATCTTTACTGTAGGTAAAATCCCGGAGGGTTTTCTAAAACATTCTATCATGGAGTATCTCATTAAAAATAACCTCATAGCCCAATATCAACATTGGTTTATGAGGGATTAGTCTTATCATACTAATCTGATCAGCTCCCATGAGTAGGCAGTGCCAGACGTGACCATGGTAACATGATGGATGTTGTTTATCTGGAGTTTTCAAAGGTTTGATATGGCGCCACACAAAAGGTTTATACATAAAATGAGAGTAATGGGACTAGTGAAAAATAAGTATATTTGGATTACCAACTGGCTCAGTGATAGGAAACATAGGATGGTTATTAATGGAACAAAAACGGATTGGGTCACAATTAACAGTGGGGTACCACAAAGGTCAGTAATGGGCCCAATATCAACATTGGTTTATGAGGGATTAGTCTCATCATACTAATCTGATCAGCTCCCATGAGTAGGCAGTGCCAGACGTGACCATGGTAACATGATGGATGTTGTTTATCTGGATTTTTCAAAGGTTCGATATGGCACCACACAAAAGGTTTATACATAAAATGAGAGTAATGGGACTAGTGAAAAATATGTATATTTGGATTACCAACTGGCTCAGTGATAGGAAACATAGGATGGTTATTAATGGAACAAAAACGGATTGGGTCACAATTAACAGTGGGGTACCACAAAGGTCAGTAATGGGCCCTTTTCTTTTTAGCATATTTATTAATGACCTTGTCCTTGTAGAGGGTCTATATAGTAGAATTTCCATATTTGCAGATGACATTAAACTCTGCAAGGCAATCTCTACCAATACAGAGGAGAATAATAAAATGATACAGATGGATTTATGTAAGTTTGAGGCTTGGATTGAGAAATGGTAGTAGAAGTTTAATGTAGATAAAAGCAAGGTCAGGCAGAGGAAATAAAATGCATAATTCTGCACTAAATGGTAAAATACTGGGTAGCACTGTCACTGAAAAAGACGTGTGGGAGGATGGCAAATACAACTTACAGTGTATACAGTGCCAGGCAGCTGTTACCAAAGCAATTAAAATAATGGGATGCAATAAAAGATGGATACTCATGACAAGAACATAGTTTTTCTCCTATACAATTCACTAGTGCAGTGACACTGAGAAAACTATATACAATTTTGGGTTCCAGTGTATAAGAAGGACATAGCTGAACTAGAGCGGGTGCAGAGAAGAGCAACCAAGGTTATTAAGGAAACTGGTGAACTACAATAACAAGACAGGTCATCCAACTGGGGGTTTATAATTTTGGAAAAACTAATAATATACCCTTCAAGAAGTTAGGGATGTTAGTGATAGAGAATGTAAAACTGGTGGAGAAAGGCTAAGCCTAATGGACCTACAGTTGTGGCCAAAAGTATTGACACCCCTGCAATTCTGTCAAATAATACTCAGTTTCTTCCTGAAAATGATTGCAAACACAAATTCTTTGGCATTATCTTCATTTAATTTGTCTTAAATGAAAAAACACAAAAGAGAATGAAGTAAAAAGCAAAACATTGATCATTTCACACAAAACTCCAAAAATGGGCCAGACAAATGTATTGGCACCCTCAGCCTAATACTTGGTTGCACAACCTTTAGCCAAAATAACTGCGACCAACCGCTTCCGGTAACCATCAATGAGTTTCTTACAACGCTCTGCTGGAATTTTAGACCATTCTTCTTTGGCAAACTGCTCCAGGTCCCTGATATTTGAAGGGTGCCTTCTCCAAACTGCCATTTTTAGATCTCTCCACAGGTGTTCTATGGGACTGAGGTGTGGACTCATTGCTGGCCACCTTAGAAGCCTCCAGTGCTTTCTCTCAAACCATTTTCTAGTGCTTTTTGAAGTGTGCTTTGGGTCATTGTCCTGCTGGAAGACCCATGACCTCTGAGGGAGACCCAGCTTTCTCACACTGGTCCCTACATTATGCTGCAAAATTTGTTGGTAGTCTTCAGACTTCATAATGCCATGCACATAGTCAAGCAGTCCAGTGCCAGAGGCAGCAAAGCAACCCCAAAACATCAGGGAACCTCCGCCATGTTTGACTGTAGGGACCGTGTTCTTTTCTTTGAATGCCTCTTTTTTTCTCCTGTAAACTCTATGTTGATGCCTTTGCCCAAAAAGCTCTACTTTTGTCTCATCTGACCAGAGAACATTCTTCCAAAATGTTTTAGGCTTTTTCAGGTAAGTTTTGGCAAACTCCAGCCTGGCATTTTTATGTCTCGGGGTAAGAAGTGGGGTCTTTCTGGGTCTCCTACCATACAGTCCCTTTTCATTCAGACACCGACGTATAGTACGAGTTGACACTGTTGTACCCTCGGACTGCAGGGCAGCTTGAACTTGTTTGGATGTTAGTGGAGGTTCTTTATCCAACATCCGCACAATCTTACGTTGAAATATCTTGTCAATTTTTCTTTTCCTCCACATCTAGGGAGGTTAGCCACAGTGCCATGGGCTTTAATCTTCTTGATGACATTGCACACGGTAGACACAGGAACATTCTCGTCTTTTGAGATGGACTTGTAGCCTTGAGATTGCTCATGCTTCCTCACAATTTGGTTTCTCAAGTCCTCAGACAGTTCTTTGGTCTTCTTTCTTTTCTCCATGCTCAATGTGGTACACACAAGGACACAGGACAGAGGTTGAGTCAACTTTAATCCATGTCAACTGGCTGCAAGTGTGATTTAGTTATTGCCAACACCTGTTAGGTGCCACAGGTAAGTTACAGGTGCTGTTAATTACACAAATTAGAGAAACATCACATGATTTTTCGAACAGTGCCAATACTTTTGTCCACCCTCTTTTTTATGTTTGGTGTGGAATTATATCCAATTTGGCTTTAGGACAATTCTTTTTGTGTTTTTTCATTTAAGACAAATTAAATGAAGATAATAATACCAAAGAATTTGTGCTTGCAATCATTTTCAGGAAGAAAGGAGTATTATCTGACAGAATTGCAGGGGTGTCAATACTTTTGGCCACAACTGTATGTTTTTTTTTCAACCTAAGTAGCTATGAAACAAAATAAAGAGAAAACATTATAACTGTCTATGACAGAAAGGTGTTAAAAGGAGTCTTTATTTAAATTTCATATTTACTATAATAAAAATATGGTTAGTATGCTTAAGCTACATTTCTCATTTGAATTGAGACTTCCTTGTGATAATCCTATTGAATAATTTTATTATCCAACAATTTTGTAGTATTTCTTCCCTCCTGGATGATTATTTAAACCTTTTGGACTTTTAATAAAACAATAAAACCCACTAGAGATAAGGGCAGATGATGAGTACTAAATCACCATTTATAATGTCTGGGAAAACCTGTAATTGAACATGGACAATCAATACATTGCTTTAATGAGCAAAGAAAAGCCTATTAATTATATTAACTGTGCAAAGTGCAATTACAATTTCTAACCAGAAGATTTCTTACACCAGTAGGTGAATAATGGAAAGAAAATCCCTCCCTATTACAAATCTTATATCAAACCTTCCCAATGTAAATTAAAAAAATCTAAACCCTTTATTTTAAATAAAGCTAAGTAATAGTTATTTCAGAGAAGGATGGGGGGAGGGATGAGGTGACAAACTTAACTAGTAATTATTTGCAGTGTAAGGTTTCCTCATTATTTCAAAAATTCGAAATAACTCTCTCTTGTTCTCGTTCTCACCAAAGGTCATTCCTTAAAGGGGTTGTCCACTTTATTTTAAACAAATGTTTTCAGGATATGACTTTTTGGCGCTTGATAATACAGAAGTTTTTATAGTGTCTTCACTTTTTGCGAACCACTGCCAGCTTGTTAGTGCAGCTCTCCGCTGATGGAGGAGCATGTGACCTATCCATCAACCTCTTCTAATTGAAAAACAGTGCTGTGTCCAATTGTAGAAGGCTACTGGGCCATTCTGGTCACATGTTAACTTTCATATTGAGAAATAAAGAGAATTACTGCGCTAATAAACACAGTAAGAGAACCTGTAATATTTATATAATGTTATGCCACACAATCTTTTCCCAACACATTTGTTGAAATAAAGATGTAATCAATAATCATGCAACTGGGTTTTTACTGACTTTTACAAAGTTTTAAAGCAGTCAGGTTTAAAAAGATCTGGCAAGCTCAAACTTTGATGATGAAAAATCCAGTTAATCCAGAGGAAAGCAAAATGCCCTCAAATGTTATAGAGTAAAAAAATTATTTTATGAATGGCTACAGGCACCCAGACAAATAAACAGAGTACCCATATACCCATATAGGTCCAGCTTCTATATAATTTATTAACAAGTTAAACAGTAAAGGTCCCACAGCAGATCCCCGGGGTGCCTCACTTATATTAGTCCAGTCAGAGAATTAGCCATGGTGCATCACTTATATTAGTCTAGTCATAGAATTACCCAGGGTACACCACTTATATTAGTCCAGTCAGAGAATTACCCAGGGTACACCACTTATATTAGTCCAGTTAGAGAATTACCTGGGGAGCATCACTTATATTAGTCCAGTCAGAGAATTACCTTGGGTGCACCACTTACAGTAGTCCAGTCAGAGAATTACCCCGGGGTGAACCACTTATAGCAGTCTAGTTAGGGAATTACCCAGGGTGCACCACTTATATTAGTCTGGTTAGAGAATTACCCGGCGTATACCACTTATAGTAGTCCAGTTAGGGAATTACCCAAAGTGCACCACTTATAGTAGTCCAGTTAGGGAATTACCCGGAGTGCACCACTTATAGTAGTCCAGTTAGGGAATTACCCGGAGTGCACCACTTATAGTAGTCCAGTTAGGGAATTACCCGGAGTGCACCACTTATAGTAGTCCAGTTAGGGAATTACCCGGAGTGCACCACTCATAGTAGTCCAGTTAGAAAAGTAAGGCCCCGTCACACTAAGCGATCTCACTAGCGAGATCGCTGATTTTGTGACACATCAGCGATCTTGCCAGCGGCCCCCCTGCCGGTTATCGCTGATCGTGCTCGAGCAGCCTGGGCTGTTTTTCGATCGCTGGTCTCCCGCTGCCCAGCGCGCATCGCTGCGTGCAGCAGCGAGAAACCAGTGATCAGCGACGCTGGACGCTGGTTGCTAGTGTTGAGCAATACCTTCCGATATCGGGAAATATCGGATCAGATTGGATCGGACCGATACCTCAAAAATATCGGGTATCGCCGATTCCGATACCGGAAATCGATGCAAGTCAATGGGGCACAAATATCGGAATGAAAATAAACCCTTTCTTTCCTTGCACATCCAGTTCGGGAGGGGGGAAGAGTGTGAGCGGTGCGTGGGTGGAGACTGTGCATGTGTGTGTGTGCGGGGGGGTCTGTGCGGGCCTGCCGGGGGTCTGTGCGTGTGTGCACGTATTGTCCGATGGGACTACACATCCCATCGGGCTATGCCTGCTACAATGATAGTGATTGACACATTAGCCAATGATGGGACAGTAGTAGTCCCATCATCTGGCTAATGTGTTGAATGTAAAAAAAAACCAAAACATACATACTACATACATACTACCTACACACATACTACACTCATACAATACATACATATAGACATACAGTACATATAACATAGAGTACATACTCACCATCACTTGTCACTTTGATCCCCGAAGCCAGTGTCATCTGTAAAAAATATTAAAATAACAAACAACCAATATACTCCCTGATCCGCAGCAATCCACGAGTGTCCCACGATGATCTTCCGTGGAGAAAAGCAGCATCAGCTGATGCGACCGCTCTCTAGGGGCTCCAGGAATACAATGACGGTGGTTGGTATCCTTCCGCACTGTATTCCTCCGCCACTGTAAAAAAATAGTCCCTAGTCTCACTTTTGGCATTGCTGTGTGAGAAAGTTCCCACTCAGCTTTTGCCATAAAGTGAGACCAGTGAACTATAGTAACCTCTCAGTGATGCACTGCAGGAGATCGTCGTGGGACACTCGTGGATTTCTGTGGATCAGGGAGTATATTGGTTGTTTGTTATTTTAATATTTTTTAAAGATGACACTGGCTTCGGGGATCAAAGTGACAAGTGATGGTGAGTATGTACTCTATGTTATATGTACTGTATGTCTATATGTATGTATTGTATGAATGTATTGTATGTAGTATGTATGTAGTGTGTATGTTGTATGTATGTAGCATGTTGTATGTATGTTGTATGTATGTAGTATGTAGTATGTATGTATGTATGTATGTATGTTTTATCAGTGTAGTATATATGTAGTATATATGTATTATGTAGTATGTATGTATGTTGTATGAATGTAGTATATATGAAGTATGTATGCAGTATGTATGTATGTTGTATGAATGTTGTATGAATGTAGTATGTATGTATGTAGTATGTATGGTTTTTTTTTTGTTTTGTTTTTTTACATTCAACACATTTGCCGGATGATGGGATTACTACTGTCCCATCATTGGCTAATGTGTCAATCACTGTCATTGTAGCAGGCATAGCCCGAAGGGACTTGTAGTCCCATCGGACGATGCCTGCACACACACACAACCCCCGGCAGGCCCGCACAGACCCCCGACAGGCCCGCACAGACCCCCGACAGGTCCGCACAGACCCCCGGCAGCCCGCACAGACCCCCGGCAGCCCGTACAGACCCCCGGCAGGCCCGCACAGACCCCCAGCAGGCTCACACAGACCCCCGGCAGCCCGCACAGACCCCGGCAGACCCATACAGACCCCCTGCAGCCCGCACAGACCACCAGCAGCCCGCAGAGACCCCCGGCAGGCCTGCACAGACCCCCGGCAGGCCCGCACAGACCCCCGGCAGGCCCGCACAGACCGCGCATCCTGATGACATCATTTCAGCAGCCAATCACAGCCATACCATTAGTTAACATGGCTAACACAACTGGCTCATTGCATTATGGGAACTTCCAATATTGTAAAAATATCAGAACTCAGTATCGGAACTCCGATAAGATAAGATAATCCTTTAGTCGTCCCACCATGGGGAATCATAGAATCTTAGAATCATAGAATCGTAGAGTTGGAAGGGACCTCCTGGGCCTTCTGGTCCAACCCCCTGCTCAAAGCAGGATTCGCTAAATCATCCCAGTCAGATGTCTGTCCAGCCTCTGTTTGAAGACTTCCATTGAAGGAGAACTCACCACTTCTCGTGGCAGCCTGTTCCACTCATTGATCACTCTAACTGTCAAAAAGTTTTTTCTAATATCTAATCTGTGTCTCCTCCCATTCAGTTTCATCCCATTGCTTCTAGTCTTTCCTTGTGCAAATGAGAATAAAGTTGATCCTTCTACAATGTGACAGCCCTTTAGATATTTGTAGACAGCTATTAAGTCTCCTCTCAGTCTTCTCTTTTGCAAACTAAACATTCCCAAATCCTGTAACCTTTCCTCATAAGACAGGGTTTGCAGACCGGTCACCATTCTGGTCGCTCTTTTCTGAACTTGCTCCAGTTTGTTGATGTCTTTTTTAAAATGTGGTGCCCAAAACTGGACACAATATTCCAGATGAGGTCTGACCAAAGAGGAGTAGAGGGAAATAATGACTTCACGTGATCTAGACTGTATGCTTCTGTTAATACATCCTAGAATTGCATTTGCCTTTTTTGCTGCTGCATCACACTGTTGACTCATATTCAGTCTGTGATCTATTAGTATACCCAAGTCTTTTTCACATGTGCTGTCACTTAGCCCTATTCCTCCCATTCTATATATGCTTTTTTCATTTTTATTGCCCAGATGTAGTACTTTGCATTTCTCCCTGTTAAAAACCATTCTGTTAGTTGCTGCCCACTTCTCCAGTTTAATTAAATCTTTTTGAATCCTCTCTCTCTCTTCTCTAGTATTAGCTATCCCTCCTAGCTTTGTGTCATCAGCAAATTTAATCAGATTACCCTCAATTCCTTCATCTAAATCATTGATAAAGATGTTGAACAATACAGGGCCCAGGACAGAGCCCTGTGGTACCCCACTTGAGACATTCTTCCAACTGGATGTGCAGCCATTTACGACCACTCTTTGGGTCCGATCACTAAGCCAGTTATGAATCCACCTAACAGTTGCCTTGTCCATTCCATACTTAGTCATTTTTTGAATAAGGATTGTATGAGAGACTTTGTCAAATGCTTTGCTGAAGTCAAGATATACTATATCTACAGCATTTCCTTGATCCACCCAATCAGTGATACCGTCATAGAAGGAAATTAAGTTAGTCTGACATGACTTATTAGTTACAAACCCATGCTGACTCTGTTTGATCACTTCATTCTTATCCAGGTATTGACATACATGTTGTTTAATAATTTGTTCAAAGATCTTTCCTGGTATAGAAGTCAGACTCACCGGCCTATAGTTTCCTGGGTCAACCTTCTTCCCCTTTTTGAAGATAGGAACAGCATTTGCTCTTCTCCAGTCTTCTGGCACTTCTCCTGTTCTCCAAGAATTTTCAAAGATTATGGAGAGGGGTTCAAAAATTTCTTCTGCTATCTCCTTCAGTACTCTGGGGTGTAATTCATCTGGACCTGGAGACTTGAATTCATTTAGGCTAGCTAAGTGTTTCCTCACTATCTTTCTGTTTATAGATATCCTGAATTCTTCTATTCCCTTAATAGGACAGTGAATAACAGTTGATGTTACATTTCCTTTCTGAGAGAAAACAGATGCAAAATAGGAATTTAAAAGTTCAGCCTTCTCAACATCCTGTCTTACCATTTCATCATTTTCATCCTGTAAAAATCCTATAGCATCTTTGACTTTTCTTTTACTTTTGACATATCCCCAAAATCCTTTATTATTGCTTTTGACATCTCTTGCAAGCCTCAATTCATTTTCAGCTTTAGATAATCTGATTTGTGCCCTGCAGGGGAAATTCAGAGCATTACAGCAGCAAGGCAGGAACAAGTACAGATACAGATGCATAAAGGCATTACATTGACAGTAGGTAGGTACATATATGGAAAAAAAAAAAAGATATAACCGGACTATCACAACTTTGGATCTATCAGTTCACTGTTTGGGTCGTTCTCCATTTTGGACAGTGCTAGCTATACAGCCTAACTGCAGCAGGAAGGAAGGACTTTCGATAGCGCTCCCTCTCACATTTAGGATGAAGTAGCCGGTCACTGACAGTACTGCACATCTTTGTCACGGTCTCATGCATGGGATGGGAATCATTCTTCACCATGTAGCTCACCTTGGCCAGTATCCTCCTGTCGCCTACTTCCTGAACTGGATCAAGGGGGCATCCCAGGACAGAGCTGGCCCTTCTAATCAGTTTGTCCAGCCTATTCCTGTCCCTGGTTGAAATGCCACTACCCCAGCACGCCACACCAAAGAAGATGACTGATGCCACAACAGAGTTGAAGAAGGATGCAAGGAGTGCCCCCCTAACTCCGAAGGCTCTCAGCCTTCTGAGCAGATAAAGCCTACTGTGGCCCTTCCTGTACACTGCATTCAAGTGATGGGCCCAGTCAAGCTTATTATTGACGATAATACCCATATCGGCCGATACCCAATAATATCGGCCGATACCCAATATTTGCAGTATCGGAATGCTCAACACTATTGCTAATGTAAACGTCGGGTATCCAGGAGCCGCGGCTCCTTATTTTAAATAAAAGGAGGCATTGACCATTGACCAACTGCTACTTGCTCCCTGATTGTTGTAGATAGGTAGATATTTGTGAAGGCTAAGGTCTTTATAAAGGGGTATGTAGTTGATAGTTGGTCATTACGTTTTCTAACATCTGATTCATGTGTGTGACTATGTTTTTTCCTTAAGAAGTTTGAGCGATTTGTATTACTCATTTTAGCAAGGTCTTAGAAACAACCAGTTTGGCGCCATGAAGAATGAGATGTTCCTCAGTGACTGACATTTCAGCTCTCATACTTGAGAATGATTTTAGCTTCTTAGGGTTTTTTTTTTGCAGAGCAGGAAATTTTGCTCTCTGAATCTCATGACATTTTCCATTTTAGATAATTTGCACTAAGTCATAGAATGTCTTGCCATTTACAGCTGCTGTCACAAAGTGATCGGCTGAAAGTGATTTTGCTACTGCATTAACTGTTACAAAATTTGATATATTTTTAAGTTGATAAATGCGTAGATTGATCTAATTCTATAGGGTGTCTTGAAATTAAGTAAAGGGGATTACTGTATCTTCCAGGGCTGTGAACAATTTGTTAATTATAATTTTGATGTCGCAGACTCCAATGTTTACTCCTTGTTGGTATCTTGGCTCTTCGGCTTCCAAAGATGGTAAAGAGTGCTTGGTGATCTGCAACAACGGCAAAAGGAGCCGCATAGAAAAACAAAGCAACATGCTCACATCCCAGAGAACTGTTAAGCTCTTTTTCAGGTTGAAAACATTTCTTTTCTTTAACCCCTTCCCCCAGATTGGCATAACTGTACATCCAGATTGTAGGTAATTGCAATTGGGCATACAGTTAAGGTACTGTCACACTTAGCGATGCACCAGCGATCCCGACCAGCGATATGACCCGGTCAGGATCGCTGGTGCATCGCTAAGTGGTCGCTAGTGAGCTGCCACACAGGCAGATTTCACCAGCGACATCGCTGGGTTCGGGGGTCGCTACTTACCTGTCACACTAGGCGATCCTGATGTCCTCCCGCCCGGCTCCACGCTCGTCGCTCGTCTCTCCACAGGAAGCGCCGCATGAAGCTGACGACGAGAAACAGTCCTGGACGTTCTCGTGCGATCAGCGATAACCAGCGGGGGAGCCGGTCGTAGGTAAGTATCAGACATAGCGATATCGCTAGCAATATCGCTATAATGTCACAAGTTATAGCGATATTGCTAGCAATATTGCTAAGTGTGACAGTACCTTTACTACTATTGAATGGCTGGAGTTGTGCCAGTGATAAGCCTGAACGGAGAGATAATGCACTGTAGAACAAAAGTACTATTAATGTGATCAAAAGATTGGAGAACCAATTTCTCAGGTGGGACTAGTAATAATTGTAAAAAAAAGTAATCATAGAATCACAGGTTTAGCAATAAAAAAGTGGTTCACATGTAAATAAACCCCAAACCCCTGCAAAACAGACACATATTAGGGATTGCTGTGTTTGTTATATGACACCAAGTATTAAACTATATAATTTTCAGAAGATATGATGAATGCCTTAAAAAATGAAAAAGGATACCATAATTGCTATTTTTATTATTCTCTGTAAAAAACATTAAACAAAAAGTCATAGAAAATGTATATGCATTTTAAAACAATACCTATAAAACAACAGCTCCTTATGCAAAAAATAAGCCCTCATACAGTTCTATGAACAGAAAAATTAAAAATGTAATGCTCTTGCAATATGACAATCAAAAAGTTTGTTTTTTTAAAAAAGTGATTTTTCTTGAAAACAAGTAGCAAAACATAAAAAAATAAAGTTATAAATCAATGTAATTGCAATGACCTGCAGAATGACAATAATTTGTCAATTAGACTACACAGTGGACTCTGTAAAATGTAACATTTAAAAACCATTCCAGATTTAAAGTTTTTAGTTAATACCTACCAACAAAAAATAAATAAAAAGTGGATTTCTAAGCAGTATTTATTAACAAGTTGTATCAGTAAAAACTACAGCTTGCCCCTAGAAAAAAGTACTCACTTGCACAGCTTCATCTGTGGGAAAATAAGAAAGTTATGGGTGCCAGAATAAGGTGGCAAAAGCAAAAGATTTTTTTAAAGTAATTTCTAGTGAAAAAGTAGCTAAGCATAAAAAACTACCGGTATATACATTTGGTGTTGGTATGATTTTATCAACTCGCAGACTAAAAATAACATAAGAATTATGCATAGTGGTGACTGGTGTTTAAAAAAAAATAAAAAATAGACTTCCTGTTTTTTTGTTCTCTTTACCTCTCAAAGAGTTAATAAAAAGTATGGTAATCAAAAAGTCAGATGTAGCCCACAATGGCTCAAATGAAAACCACAGCCTGCCCTGCAAAAACAAAGACATCATACTGCTGTGCTGATAGAAAAATCCTTCTCATAAGTAGTTAATAAAAGTCTTCTACCAACTACTATGATTCCCAAAGTGATGCCAATGACAAATACAACTCATCCCAAAAAAACAAGCCCTCATATGACTGTCACCCAAAAAATAAAAATGTTATGACATGTTATGGGACACGACCATAAAAAAGCAAATAAATAAATAAATGGGCTGGCATAAAGGCGAAAAGGGGCTGTGACAACAAGGGATTAATAACATTGGCAATCATGCATGGATCTGAATTGTAGGCTTTGTGTTTTTGGAGAATAAGTCTGCCTAGCTTCCACAATCCGCTCAGTAAGACTGGATAAAAAAAAACCATTCTTCCTGTTAAGCTGAGTTTATTTATATCACTTTCAAATGAGGTTTGGCATTTCAAAGCCAATTTGATTTTACAGCCTTGATTTGTTTGTTCTCTTTTATTGCACTGTTGAAAACGCTGGACAAATCTAGTACAGGAACTGTACATAAAAAGAACCTACCTGACAACGTTCTGGAGAACTGAGGTCATTATTTTGCCTGTGCTTTTTGGAATAGTCATTCCAGTGAGCTGTTATTCAAGAAGAAGAAAGTGGTGCTAGACAGGAAATAGAGGAGGGGAGTAAGAGGCTCAGGAAGTGCTCAGATCAAGCCAAAAGCACCTCAGCAGCCTTTTTGTATATGAATTAAAACAGCAATTGTTCAATTTTTTGAGCAGCTGATTTTCAAAATAAATGTATAGATTGGTTCAACTTTAAAGGAGCTACATGGCAATACCAGCAGTTTGCTTTAGCTGATTACATGACAAATTCCCTGCAAAGCTTTGGAGCACATGCTGTATATATCAGTGTCTGCAGTAAGTAAAGTGCTGTATACAGTATGTAGTGTTGGACTTACACTAAAGCGAACCAGAGATTTATTAGATGGGTCTCAGGCAGGGCCGTATTTAGAGTTTGTGCTGCCCTAGGCACTTTCATGCTGCCTCCCCCCATTGGCGAGTATGACTAATGCAGACACTGTCGGCAGTGACTTATGCTACTTTCACATCAGCGATTTTTGCCATTGACGGCAGATCCGGCAGTTTTTCTGCATCTGTCGCGTAACGAATCACTTACGGCAACACTGCGTTCGGCCTCATTCATTCCCTATGGGACTTGCGGACATGTGTGGCACTTGCGGTTTTGCCGATGCAGTACTTGCAGTAACGGAAAGAAAATGGTGCTAGCAGTGTTTTTTTGTCTCATCGCAAGTGCAAAACTGCAAGTGCCGGCGCCAGAGGTGTATGTAGGCCTTCTGGCACCAGGGGCAAGAACTCAGTTCGGCGCCCCGCCCCCCGCACACATGCAATTTGCACACTTTGTAATGTACCGACGAGCTGCTCTTCCTAATACTCTCAATGTTCAGTGAAAAACTGAACGAAGCAGGAAGAGAAGCTCGTTGTCACAGGACCATAAGTATGAAAGTCGTATATGAGTGAAGTGTCCATGTGAGTACACAGTCATGTCAGCACAAGCATGTGATTTACAGTCATATGTAAAAGTTTGGGCACCCCTATTAATGTTAACCTTTTTTCTTTATAACAATTTTGGTTTTTGCAACAGGTATTTCAGTTTCATATATCTAATAACTGATGGACTCATTTATATTTCTGGATTCAAATGAGGTTTATTGTACTAACAGAAAATGTGCAATCTGCATTTAAACAAAATTTGACCGGTGCAAAAGTATGTACACCCTTATCGTTTTCTTGATTTGAACACTCCTAACTACTTTTTACTGACTTCCTGAAGCACTAAATTGGTTTTGTAACCTCATTGAGCTTTGAACTTCATAGCCAGGTGTATCAAATCATGAGAAAAGGTATTTAAGGTGGCCACTGGCAAGTAGTTCTCCTATTTGATTCTCCTATGAAGAGTGGCATCATGGGCTCCTCAAAACAACTCTCAAATGATCTGAAAACAAACATTATTCAACATAGCTTTTCAGGGGAAGGATACAAAAAGTTGTCTCAGAGATTTAACCTGTCAGTTTCCACTGTGAGGAACATAGGAAGGAAATGGAAGAACACAGGTACAGTTCTTGTTAAGCCCAGAAGTGGCAGGCCAAGAAAAATATCAGAAAGGCAGAGAAGAAGAATGGTGAGAACAGTCAAGGACAATCCACAGACCACCTCCAAAGACCTGCAGCATCATCTTGCTGCAGATGGTGTCACTGTGCATCGGTCAACAATACAGCGCATGCATAACGCCTTTTTGTATGACCAAACAACTCAATCTTTGTTTCATCAGTTCACAGGACCTTCTTCCAAAATGTAACTGGCTTTTCCAAATGTGCCTTTGCATACCTCAGGCGACTCTGTTTGTGGCGTGCTTGCAGAAATGGCTTCTTTCGCATCACTCTCCCATATATCTTCTCCTTGTGCAAAGTGCGCTGTATTGTTGACCGATGCACAGTGACACCATCTGCAGCAAGATGATGCTGCAGGTCTTTGGAGGTGGTCTGTGGATTGTCCTTGACTGTTCTCACCATTCTTCTTCTCTGCCTTTCTGATATTTTTCTTGGCCTGCCACTTCTGGACTTAACAAGAACTGTACCTGTGTTCTTCCATTTCCTTACTATGTTCCTCACAGTGGAAACTGACTGGTTAAATCTCTGAGACAACTTTTTGTATCCTTCCCCTGAAAAGCTATGTTGAATAATCTTTGTTTTCAGATCATTTGAGAGTTGTTTTGAGGAGCCCATGATGCCACTCTTCATAGGAGAAACAAATAGGAGAACTACTTGCAAGTGGCCACCTTAAATACCTTTTCTCATGATTTGATACCCCTGGCTATGAAGTTCAAAGCTCAATGAGGTTACAAAACCAATTTAGTGCTTCAGGAAGTCAGTAAAAAGTAGTTAGGAGTGTTCAAATCAAGAAAATGATAAGGGTGCCCATACTTTTGCACCGGTCAAATTTTGTTTAAATGCAGATTGCACATTTTCTGTTAGTACAATAAACCTCATTTGAATCCAGAAATATAACTGAGTCCATCAGTTATTAGATATATGAAACTGAAATACCTGTTGCAAAAACCAAAATTGTTATAAAGAAAAAAGGTTAACATTAATAGGGGTGCCCAAACTTTTACATATGACTGTATATACTTCTGGCCACATTCTGACTAGACGTGCCCGGCCTCGCTCTGTTCATTTTCATTGAGTGAGGCCACACATGTCTAGTCAGCATGTGGCCGCATGTATGTAAATCACCGGCACGAGAGAATCCTAACAGCGTTCATTGAGCACTGTGAGAATTCAGAAGTCTGCAGTTACAAGGAATGACTGCAGACTCAGCACAAACCTGGTGTCACGGGGGCTTAGTTCAACTAAGGCTGAAATACCCGGGGCCCCTGTGGTGTCCCTTTTACTAGGGGAAACCCTGTCTGACCCTCAACCCAGGGTTTTTGCTGAAGGTGCAAATGCCTGAGCCTCCGACATTTCCTTATCTCCTGCTCAGCCCTGCACTTAACCCTCCACCCTCCACCCAGTGAGGAGTCACACCACCAAAGCTCCCACACAAATAATGACAGACAGGGAGAACTTAAACTGCACTGCGCCGCACACACACAGGAATAAACAGTAATGTGAACAGGGCACAACTAAACACAAATATGGGAAGGAGAAAGGATAACGACGGATCATACGACACCAGATATGAATCTCTCTCTCTTGAACACCTCCACTCCAGACCGGAACCACTTGGTATGAAACACAAGCTATAATCGGCGACGCCCATATGCCAGTATGACTATTTAAAGACCGTGGGCGTGACTAACCTTCCAACCTGGTCTCCAGCAGGATTAACCCCCGAGAGTCTGAAGATCAAACCGGCGCCACTGAGGCTATAGTGGCTGGAGGTGGAACTACCTCTGCCTGCCGGATGCTGTGGTGTGAACAGCGTCCGACATGACAGTACCCCGTCTTCTACGAGGGACCCCAGGGCCCTCAAGACTCATAGGACCCGGCTTGTCCGGATGACGACGGTGAAAAGAACTGACCAGCCGATCCGCATGTATGTCTGAGGCTGGAACCCAAGACCTCTCCTCTGGACCATACCCCCGCCAGTGCACCAAATACTGAAGAGTACGGCGTACTACTCGAGAGTCCACTACCTTGGCGACCTCGAACTCTAACTCGCCATCCACCATGACTGGAGGTGGCATCGGCGTCGTGTCCACCAAGCCTACCACCTTTTTCAATAAAGCCCTGTGAAAAACGTTATGTATTCTGTACACCGCAGGAAGTTCCAACCGATAAGCCACTGGGTTAATGATGGCAGAAATCCTAAAAGGCCCAATAAACCTTGGACCCAGTTTTAAAGATGGGATTTTGAGTTTTATGTTCTTCGTAGCTAACCACACCCATTCACCCACACACAGGTCCGGACCTGGCACGCGTCTACTGTCAGCCACCCGTTTGTACCTGGCACTCATGCTCAACAAACGCTGTTTCACCCGCCTCCAGACTGACGACAATTGGGCTCCTAGCTGATCCTCCTCCGGGACACCCCCGGAGTCACCCTGACGTAAGGTACAAAACTGAGGATGTTGACCGTACACACAAAAGAATGGAGACTCTCCTGATGACTCTTGGCGGTGATTATTTAATGCGAATTCGGCCAGAGGAAGGAAAGTAGACCACTCCTCCTGGTTGTCGGACACAAAGCATCGTAAATACTGTTCTAGATTTTGGTTCATGCGCTCAGTTTGTCCATTAGACTGTGGATGAAACGCCGATGAATGTGACAACTTGATCCCCAACCTTGAGCAAAAAGCTTTCCAAAACCTCGCCACAAATTGCGTACCCCTATCAGATACTATGTCAGACGGTACTCCGTGGAGTCTGACCACCTCCTTCACAAATACCTGAGCCAACGTCTTAGCATTGGGCAAAGAGGACAACGCCACAAAATGCGCCATCTTTGAAAAACGGTCAACCACCACCAGGATGACCGTGTTCCCTGCCGAGGCTGGCAAGTTAGTGATAAAATCCATGGAGATTTCTGTCCATGGCCTATTGGGTACCCCCAGAGGCTGTAGCGTGCCAGCAGGACGGGTTCGGGGTGACTTAGCCCTAGCGCACGTGATGCAAGCTGCCACGTACGAGACCACGTCCTGCCGGATTTTGGGTCACCAGAAACGACGCGATACCAGCTCTAAGGTGCCCTTCACCCCTGGGTGACCAGCCAGTACCGAATCGTGGTGTTCCTTCAACACCTTAAGCCGAAGATACAGGGGTACAAATGATTTGTTGGCGGGAAGTCCTGGTGGTACCTCCTCTTGGGCCTCGGCAATCTCCGCCTCTACCTCAGTCGTGAGAGCCGAGACCACTACCCCTTTCTGGAGGATGGGTACCGGCTCTTCCCAAGGTTCTCCCCCCGGAAAACACCTAGACAAAGCATCCGCCTTGGTGTTTTTAGCCCCGGGACGGTACGTCACAAGAAAATTGAAACGAGTAAAAAACAATGCCCAGCGAGCCTGCCTAGGAGACAGACGCTTGGCCGACTCCAGGTAGAGCAGATTCTTATGGTCGGTGATAACTGTGACCTGGTGAGCCGCCCCCTCCAAGAAGTGTCGCCATTCCTCAAAAGCCAGTTTGATGGCCAACAACTCCCTGTTGCCGATATCATAATTCCGTTCGGCCGGCGACAGCTTCTTGGAGAAGTAGGCGCATGGATGCATCTCGCTCAAGGACGAGCCTTGAGACAGTACTGCCCCCACTCCCACCTCCGACGCATCAACCTCTACCACAAAAGGTTTAGACACGTCTGGTTGCACCAGAATGGGGGCTGAAGCAAAACTATTCTTCAGACGCTCAAATGCACGTATAGCCACCTCAGGCCAGTTCGCCAGATCGGCACCCTTTTTTGTCATGTCCGTGAGCGGTTTGGCGACAGTCGAAAAGTGTCTTATAAATTTCCTATAATAATTCGCAAACCCAAGGAACCGCTGGAGTGCTTTCAGACTCTCCGGCCTCTCCGGCCTCCGGCAACACCGCTTGCACCTTAGCGGTGTCCATTTTAAAACCGGCTGCGGACACAATATATCCCAAAAAGGGCAACTCCTGGACAAAAAATAAACATTTTTCCAGCTTAGCATAGAGCTGGTTCTCCCGGAGCAACTGTAACACCTGCCTAACATGCTCCAAATGAGTGTCCCGATCGCTAGAATAAATGAGGATATCATCCAGGTATACAATCACAAATCTCCCCAGGACATGAGCAAATACATCATTAATAAAATGTTGGAAAACGGCAGGCGCGGTGGTCAACCCAAACGGCATAACCAGACTCTCAAAATGACCCTCAGGAGTGTTAAACGCCGTCTTCCACTCATCCCCCTGACGGACCCTTATGAGGTTATATGCCCCCCTGAGGTCCAGCTTGGAAAACCATTTCGCCCCCGCTACCTGGTTGAACAAATCCGGGATCAATGGCATTGGGTAGGGATCACGGATAGTAATCTGGTTTAACTCTCGGAAATCCAGACACGGGCGTAACCCCCCATCTTTCTTCTTAATGAAGAAAAACCCCGCGGCTACAGGCGAGGACGAAGGCCGGATGTGACCTTTGCTCAGACTCTCCGCGATGTAGTCTTTCAGAGCTTGTCTCTCAGGACCAGAAATATTAAACATCCTGGCCTTAGGTAATTTGGCCCCGGGTTTTAACCTAATAGCACAGTCATAGGCTCTATGTGGAGGCAGTTCTGAGCAACCCTTCTCAGAGAAAACATCCGCGAAATCCTGCAAAGCCTCCGGCAGGCTGGGCGTCACGGCGGACACACATGTGGCCAAGCAATTGTCTTGGCAGAAACCACTCCATTGTACTATGTCCTGAGTTTTCCAATCAATTACCGGGTTGTGCCTGGACAGCCATGGAAAACCCAGGACCATTTGAGCTGGGAGATTACGGAGGACCCTACATGTAACCGACTCAGAATGTAGGACCCCAATGTGGAGTTTCACCTCTGCCACAAACTCAGTAATCTCCCCTTGAGGGAGGGGAACAGCATTAATGGTCACCACCTGTATGGGGTGAGGAAGTTTTTCGATCTTAAACCCGGCGGTGTGTGCAAACTCCTCATCTATGAGATTGGTAGCGGAACCGCTATCCACAAACACTGATATAGGTAGCTCTCTGCCGGCGATAATAACCTTTGCAGGGAGCATACATTGAGATACCATCATGGAGGATATGCATACACTCAGTTGGGTCTCCTCCATACCCTCTGAGCTTAACAGTTTTCCGCCGATGTGACCCTCTTAGGTAGTACCGGGCAAACATTAACATAATGACCTCTTTTACCACAGTAGAAACATGCTCTGGGCTTCCGGAATCCCGGAGCGCGAGGCTGAACCTGTGCCACGCCAGCAATCTGCATAGGTTCAGGGGACTCATCTACTTCAACCACACCTGCACCTCTGCTTTCCCCCAGAGGTAGCGTCTCCTGTGCCCCCTGATGAAAACGGCGATCAATACGTATCACCAAACTCATGGCAGACTCCAATGATGCCGGAGTCTCATACATCAGGAGGGCTTGTTTCACCCTCCAGGATACCTCATGAATAAACTGGCTCCGCAGTGCTGGGTCATTCCACTGTGTGTCTACAGCCCAGCGGCGAAATTCCGAACAATAGTCTTCTGCCAAGCGCTCCCCCTGGCGGAGGGCGCGGATTTTAGATTCCGCTAGAGCCAGTCGGTCAGGGTCATCGTAAATGAGCCCGAGGGCAGAAAAAACATTATCGACCGAATGAAATGTAGCAGAGTCAGCTGGTAAGGAAAATGCCCATGCTTGGGGGTCACCACTCAGTAATGACAACACCAGCCCTACTCGCTGGGCCTCATTACCTGAGGATATTGGCCGCATGCGGAAGTAGAATTTGCAGGCCTCCCGAAATACGACAAATTTGCTGCGATCGCCTGAAAATCGTTCTGGCAGCGGAAACTTCGGCTCTGCACCGATACCTGCAGATGCCGTTTGCACCTTTGCTACTACCAGGCCCTGCTGCTGAACTGCCCCTTTCAACTCGGAGACCTGTATGGACAGCGCCGCCAACTGGCGGGTTATGGAATCTAATGGATCCATGGACTCCTGAAAAAATGTGGGCCGATTATAATGTCACGGGGGCTTAGTTCAACTAAGGCTGAAATACCCGGGGCCCCTGTGGTGTCCCTTTTACTAGGGGAAACCCTGTCTGACCCTCAACCCAGGGTTTTTGCTGAAGGTGCAAATGCCTGAGCCTCCGACCTTTCCTTATCTCCTGCTCAGCCCTGCACTTAACCCTCCACCCTCCACCCAGTGAGGAGTCACACCACCAAAGCTCCCACACAAATAATGACAGACAGGGAGAACTTAAACTGCACTGCGCCGCACACACACAGGAATAAACAGTAATGTGAACAGGGCACAACTAAACACAAATATGGGAAGGAGAAAGGATAACGACGGATCATACGACACCAGATATGAATCTCTCTCTCTTGAACACCTCCACTCCAGACCGGAACCACTTGGTATGAAACACAAGCTATAATCGGCGACGCCCATATGCCAGTATGACTATTTAAAGACCGTGGGCGTGACTAACCTTGCAACCTGGTCTCCAGCAGGATTAACCCCCGAGAGTCTGAAGATCAAACCGGCGCCACTGAGGCTATAGTGGCTGGAGGTGGAACTACCTCTGCCTGCCGGATGCTGTGGTGTGAACAGCGTCCGACATGACACCTGGACAACCCCTTTAATGTTCCTAACCTAAATAAAAACATGAGAATATGTCAGTTCCACAAATAATATTTACATCCATCCAGGTACCTTATAGATGACGTCGTCTCTTTAGTCGTCCTCCTTCCTTTCTTCTTCTTGTCCAGACCCCATCATTCACATCTCGTCTCTGCAGACTTCCATCTTCTCCGGTCTTCTGCACCAACTCTCCACACAATGCCCTTAAAGATAGAAGTGTCATTATAATGCTCCTAAATGAAAATATCTGCAATATACTGTTGCCTCACACTATTCCCCTCCATCCTCATACTGTCTCCTCTAACATCCCACCTGTTCACCATACTGTCTCCTCATATATTTACCCCCTCATTCTCTAAACTCTCTGCTCACACATACCCCTGACTCCCCATACTGTGTCTGCACACATGCCATCACCCTCACTCCCCATACTGTGTCCACATACATTTTTCCATCGCTACTCATACTGTGTCCACATACATTTACCTGTTCGCTCCCTATCCCGCACACGTCCGCAAGTAGCCATCACTACCTGTCCCTGCACCTTGCTAGCTCATCCCTAAGTTCACACAGGGCGTTTTTGCTGCTTTTTTTTCTGCAGCAAAACCTGATTTCTTGGCAGGAAAGAAGCTGCAGCAAAAATGCAGGTTTAGGCGCTTTTTTGGTGCGGTTTTCATCGCTTTTTTCAAATACGCTGCAAAAAAAGTCAACCAGCGTATTTGAAGCATTTTTCACCATCCATTCAAGTCAATGGGTGAAAAATGCTGGAAAAATGCTGAAAGAACTGACATGCTCTATGTCAAAAAACACAGCGCAAAGCATAAAATCCTGATGACAAAAAAAACTATGTGTGTATGAGATTTCTGAAATCTCATAGGCTTTGCTGGTAATAGAAAAAGCAGCTGAAAAATAGCATAAAAAACGCAGCAAAAAAACGCTGCAAAAATGCAGACAGCCCCTCCAGCGATCAGGACCAGCGAGCACGCTGGTTACCAACGTGAACGTCGGGTTTCTAAGGGCCGCAGGGCAGAGCGGCGCAGACAGACCATCGTAGCTCTGCTATCTGCTACTCCGGTCTGACAGACTGGAGTAGCAGATAGCAGAGCTACTTCAGTCTGTGCACCACTCTGCCTCCACCTCCCGCCCTGCCTGCAGTGCACGCTGGTATCTAGGGTAAATATCAGGTTTCTAAGGGCCCCGCGGCACTTAGAAACCCGATGTTCACATTGGTAACCAGCATGCAGCGTCGCTCATCGCTGGCTCCCACTGCCACACGCAGCGGGGAGGCGATCGCTGCTGAATGTCACACAGCGATCTCGCTGGAGAGATCGCTGATGTGTCACAAAATCAGCTATCTCACCAGCGATATCGCTGTGTGTAACGGGCCCTTTACTAGTGTTCCTGGCCGCACAGGCTGCTGAGGTGCCGGCCATACAGATGGCGCCCCCCGCTGGGAGCTCCTGCAGGCACAGTGTTTATCATTAGGGAATCTCTGCAGGTTAATTATTAGGTAAAAATGAAAAATACAAACACCGGCACCGGACCCCGCAGCCGAGCGCATTCTGGCCCCTATGTCATGATACAGGCCGATGAATCTCAGTGTATCGCAGAGGGGCAAAGGGGCAATGTGTGCTGGGGGTGGAGGGGAGGGGGGAGACCCACGCTGGGGGTGGTGGGGAGGGGGGAGACACATGCTGGGGGTAGCGGGGAGGAGCGGGACGCATGCTGGGGGTGGTGGGGGATGCACGCTTGGGGTGGTGGGACAGGGGTCATTCCTCAGAGATCAAGGGGTTTACACTTCCCTACATGATCATGTACAGGCAGCGACCACCATATACAGCACGGACAGTGGCGCTGGGTGACATCAGTGCCTGCCGGTTTTTTTCTGTGCAACAGCAGCATACGCCCCAAAATGATGCTTGTCAGAGCACACGTTCGCTCTGTCAGCACTATTATAGTCTATATATTCATAGTAACATAGTTTTGAAGGCTGAAGGAAGACCTTATGTCCATCTAGTTCAGCCTATTTTTAGTGCAGCTGTTCTGCATTGTTGATCCTGGGGAAGGCAAAAAACCCACAGAGTAGAAGCCAATTTTCTCCATAGGGGAAAAATTCCTTCACCTAAGCTGGGTCAACCATCTACCTATAATATTCTGTTATTCGTAATATTCGTAATATTCAATCTATACTATACTATCACATTCAGTAATCAAAGTCATTTTATGCTTGTGTGTGTGTGAAGCCCATTCACTATCTCCATCTATCCCCCACCCCCTGAAGATGGCTGGACCATCATTGTAAATACATCATTGTAAATACACACCTGTGCTTTGTATCACCCCCACCTCATTGTAGATTGTAAGCTCTCACGAGCAGGGTCGTCTTATTTCGCTTTAATTATTGTATTGTTAACGTTGTTACTTATGACTGCTGTGTTTGAAACTGTTCAACTGTAAAGCGCTGAGGAATATGTTGGCGCTATATAAATAAAGATTATTATTATTATTGTACTATTAAAGGCCCCATCCGCTTATATGCCCGAATCGCGTTTTGTGGGGGGGTTGGACTTAAGCACTGACGGGACCAACGAATAGGTGGCAGAACGCAGTTTGAAAGCACCTGACCTGGGCCTGCATACAAAACATCACATATAATGTAATAATGTATAGCAGTATATATGGTATATAATGCATGATGTGCTGGAACAAGGCTCAGGGGCAGTCAGTGTATGATTATGTATACACGGTCTGTAGCTGCTCTGGAACTTTAATGCATTTCTGGTGAAGATGGAACCACTGACAGCTGACCTGATAAAGCTGCAGCAAAAACTCATGATACCATGCCTCAAAGTATCGCTGACACAAGACTCTGGGTCCGGCCCTGTCCCTGACCTCATGCCATGTCCCCTTGCTGACCTCTGCTCTCAGTCTCCTCTCTGGTGAAGATGTGAAGGTGCAGCAGACCTGAGTGCTGGTAGTAAGATCAGGAGACACCTTCACACAGCAGGCAGTCACACAGAAAGCAGGAATTAGATGAAGGCGAGCCCTGTCACATGCCTCCTGCCTGGCCCCCTGTCTCTGCTGACCTCCTCTCTGGCAGTGAAAGAGGCACGCAGGTGACATCAGGTCAGCAGACACAGCACACAGCCTGAAGTGTCTGCAATATGGGGATACCGGCCGACACTTCTACACCCGGCCGGCACTTGTACACATCTAATACAGACAGTGCCAGGCCCGGCGGCACCGATCTACTGAAGCAGCAGAAAGCCGGGCCATGGACAGTGAATGCCCCTGCCTGCAAGGGCCCATGATGGATGGGCGTGGGATCCGAGACCCCTGCAGCAGCCAGAAAAATGCGGTGGGACGGCAGGCCGGAAGAATGATGTGGGCGGGTGGCCCGGAAGAATGAGGTGGGCGGGCGGGCGGGCAGGCCCGGAAAAATGAGGTTTGCGGCCTGGAAGAATGAGGTAGGTGGGCGGGCAGGCCCAGAAGAATAAGGCGGGCGGGCAGGCCAGGGAGAATGAGGTGGGCGGGCAGGGGGCGGGCCAACCCAAGACTTAATTAAAAAAAAAAAAACTTGCAAACTTGAACAGGGGCCACCCCACGCAATCCTGGTGCCCTAGGCACGTGCCCACGGGTGCCTAATGGTAAGTACGGCCCTGGTCCCAGGCACCAGCAGAGCACCACTGCTACGGCATGCACGCTTCACCTACAAATTCAAATGCCCTGTTAGGTAGCTGAGCAAGACTCTTCTGACTTACTCGAGATAGTAGTGCTTCTGGAATTAATTTCTCCATCCAATGGACTAGTGTTTTGCTCATTTGCCAAATGATTGGCAGACCACTTACAGAGTATTCCTAGTAATTCTGATTACTACCCAGTATAAATGCATCTTAAGAGTAAATTCCGACAGGAGATTTGTCGGGCCTTACCCTTCTTCTATACCTTGAATTGGTAATTTATTGGTTAACAAACATTGTGTTTTATTCCATATGACATATTAGGATGTTTTACCACAAAATTAATTTTATTGAATTATTTTTATATTGATAAATGGTGGGCCTTAAGGATCATTTATCCAGTAGGCTCAACGTACTCCGGTCTGACACTTTGAATATGTCATACACCTCTGTGACAAGATAATGTAATAAACTTTTTTAAATCCATTGCTTTCAGAATGTTTTCAAATCTATTTAGCCATGTTCTCCAGTAGTGAGCCAAGTTATTGATGTCAGTTGTACAGATAAGCTGATTGATCTGCGGAGGATCGTGTTTGAGTCTAATTTCTTGAAATCACTTTTTCACGTGAATTCAAACATTTTGAAATTCGATTCGATGTTCGTAAAATAAAAAAACCTTGCCTGGCACTATTTCCCATACTACTGAAGGATCAGACTGTGGGCCTCCCCATAATGCCTTGCAGCTATGACATCTTACGGCTTATCAACCTTGTACCCTGGTAGTCAGTACTTGGTTCACCAGAAATCAGTGGTTCCCAGTGGAGCATAGTTTGCAAGTCAGAGTTGTTTTCCATCTCCAGAGTCACTGGGTAGGTCTCTTTCTTCTGTGGCATGGAAGCTGTTATGGCCAGTGGGGTGGTCTCTCCTGTAGAGTGTAAAGTCTTATAGTCATTGGGGTCTTCTCTCTCTCCTGTAGAGTGCAAATTCCTATGGTCAGCGGGGTCCTCTTTCTTCTGTAGAGTGTAATATTTTATGATCAGTGAAGTCCTCTCTCTCCTATAAATTGTAAGCTTTTATGATCAGAATGGTTCTCTCTTTCTTTCTCTCTCCCTCTCTCTTCTCCCCAACATGTATTTTCCAAGCAACTACAAACTTTACAGCTTTGAGATTTGTGCACATTCATTTGCAGTGAATCATAGTCTTTGGGAATGTTCAGCGAAGCCAGTGAATTCTAATGTAAAAAGATCCACAAGTCTCTAGTCAGTTGTATCACATTTTTGGAACATGTACAGATGCTCTGCTTCTTTTGGTCTGTTTAGTGATGTAGAACAGGAGGTTTTTGTGCTGTAGTTGTAGAATTCAAGTTCTTGGTATTTGATTCACTTGTACATTAAGATCTACATCCTTCTTTATCTAGTCACACATTCAGCCTGTCCCCACATCTTGTGTGCGGCTGCATGACTTCCTATGCAGCTGAACGCCCTGGCCCTGAGTGCTGGTGGCAGTGCCGAGTTTTGATGCCAACGACTCCCACAAGTTTCTCGCATTGCAGTTGCAAGTGTGACATAATATTATCATTATTGCTATTCTTGATTTACTGATTTTTTACCGATGCCTTGATATAGTGGATCAGGTGGATCAGGAGAGTCTAATATTTGTCTCACTCTGTATAACACTGGGTGGATTTTATGGTCAATTTATTATTTCTCTTAATGTAAAATAAAGAAGGGGTCAAAGTACAAATCTTGTTGGTCCCAGAAATACAGTCTATACCAAAAGGATAAAATCGGTTTAGCTGGTATTTACTAGAGATGAGCAAGCACTTAAATGCTCAGATGCTCGTTACTCAAACCAAGCAATTTCCAATGCTCAGATGTGCGATTCAAGTAGAGAGTGTAATGGGAGTCAATTGTAAATCTGAGCATTTTTCCAGCAGTCCCTACAAGAAGGTCTGATGGGCAGTGAAACTGTTGAAATGGGTGGAAAAAGTGCTGAATGAAAGGAGAACAGCTTGGTTAGATATCTGGAAGCAGCTCTGACTCCCATATTGCTGCTGAGAACGATAGTATCACAGTTTTACTCCACTTTAAGAACTGACAATAAAACATTCAAAATCGACAAGAAATTGGAGTTTACTTGAAAAAAAATTTTAAGGAACATTCTTTCCTGCTTAAAGACTGGTATGTAAGGCAAACTTTAATCAAAATAATAATTTAAGTAAGCCGAAATTAATTTTTTTATTAAAAAAATTGGAAATTTCAGTGTAATTTATGAAAGAAGCAAGAACTGCCAAAAATGTGATAAAAGAGGAACTCAGATACACCTTAAGTTAGACATAAAGTAGTGCATCATGCACATTTTCTTCAAATTGTCATGTACTGATACTCCTAGGCTCATAAAGGCTATGCGTTGAGTGAAAAGCCTTCCAAAAATTACAAGCAGCATCACCCATACACCCTTGAAAGCACCAACTGTAGTATCTCATTCAAATATTCTGAACAAAGTGTAATTGTAGTAATCTTATACTCATAAAAGTTCTGCACAGTGTAAAGCCTGCCAAAAATTACAAGCAGGGTAAACTTTGAAGGCAAAACTGGAAGGCCTCATTAAAATATTAAGAAAGTGTAGTTAATGTGCTCCGAACAAGCTCTGAACAAAGTGCTAAGCCATGAAAAAATGATAAGGAAGGTAATCCATAGACCCTTGAAGGCAACAACAAGAAGTCCTCATTAAAATATTAAGAAAGTGTAGTGCTGTGCTCCGACACTCACAAAGGCTCTCAACAAAGTGCTAAGCGATAACAAAATTATAAGTAGGGTCATCCACTCATCCATATACCCTTGAAGGCAACACTGCCGGGCCTCATTCAAATATTGAAGATTTATAACACTTTATGTGCTGCTTTTATCTGGTATTTTGGAAAAGTTGGAGCTACTCCAAGCTTTGTTCATATTCATCAGAGTGAGCCTGTCAGCCCTTTATGCTGACAGGCGAAAGTGCCTGTTTGTTTTGACCCCCCTGGTGGCATTGAAAACCAGCTCAGACAAGATACTAGTAGCAGGGCAGCACAAAATCTCCATGGCACAGAGCGTGATCTCATGCCAGGTGTCCAACTTTGAGACCCAATAGCTGAAGGACACAGATGAATTAAGGAGTACGCTGGTTTTGTTATCCAGGTATAGCTTGACTATAGCTTGACTATCTGTAAAAACTTTTCTCTCCTTGTCAAAAATACCTGGTCATCATCACTTGGATTCAGGGATAGTGTCATGAAATAGGCCCAGGCCTTTGACAATGCACCCCTGCTTCTGCTGTGTGTCTCTTCGCCTTTCCACTTTGGTTGGGGAAGGAAGCTTGCCACCTGCTGCTAGCGTTGCCTGATGGGAATTTTTCCAACATATTTTCCACAATGGACTTCTGTTATAGCACTATTTTACTAGACCTCTCTGCTTCATGAAGGAGGGATGCAAGGTTCTTCTTGTAGCATGGGCCTAGCAGGGTGAACAACCATTACTCTATTTTGGACAATATGAATGCAATGTGAGGCTCACGGGAAAAGCAGCGGTACATAAAGTCTGCAGTATGTGCCAAGGTCCTTCAGCCAAGACTTCCCTTTCTCCACCATGATGACTACTATCCATCTCTTCCTGATCCTCCATCTCTTCCTCCTCTTTAACCTCCTCAGCCCATCCACGTAGGAGAGACAGGATGAAGCTTGTGTGGGTACTAGCCTGTGTTAGCCAGCATTTGTTGCTTCTCCTCCTACTCATCTTTGATGTTCTCACTGTTACCTAATCCACAGTAAGCAGATGGGATGAGGCTGGGCTGGATAGCATCTCCCTTTCTCATGTCTTCCTCTATCTCCACCTGGTCTGTATATAAAGCTTCATATTTAATTGTCAGCAGCAACTGTTTAAGTAGGCACAGAAGCAATATCATTGCAATGATTATGGCTTCATCACCCCTCACCATATTTGTGGAGTCCTCAAAGTCTTGGAGAACTGCACAAATGTCAGACATCCATGCCCACTGTTCTGTTTTTATGTGCAGAGGCTGACTAGAACACTGACGGGCATGTTGGAGCTGGTATTTCACAACTAGCCTCTGCTTCTCACAAAACCTTGCCAGAATGTGCAGTGTGTAGTTCCAGGGTGTGGTCATGTCGCACACTAGTCAGTGAGCTGGCACTTGCATGCACTGCTGCAGCACTGCTAGAGTGGCAGCAGCTGTAGATGACTTGCCAAAATGGCTGCTGAGGTTGACCTTGACACCTCAGTAGTGCCCCCAGCTGATTGCCTCCATGCCATGCTGCATTGATGCAGTAATTGATGCAAAAGGACCTCTGACCAAGTATTGAGTGCATTTACTGAACATACATTTCATTAGGCCAACATTTCAGATTTTAAAATAATTTTTCAATTTGTTTTTATAAAGTGTTCCAATCTGCTGAGATAATGACTTTTGGGTTTTCATTGGCCATAATCATCAACATTAACAGAAATAAACACTTGAAGTAGATCACTCGGTTTGTAATTACTCTATATAATATATGAGCTTCACTTTTTGTATTGAAGAACTGAAATAAATTAACTTTTAGATGATATTCTAATTTTGTGAGAAGCACCCGTACCACCGTAATGTAACAAGAACCGCGTTAAACTGTATGGATGACTAACTGAATCTATATGATACAGCGACGATATAAATCTTTGTACCATGTTAGCTAGTAGATAGAAATATATTTGAGAGTCCTCAGTGGTTGATACCTTTTAATGGCTAACTGAAAAAATGGTATTAAATTACAAGCTTTCATGACTACTCATGTCTCTTCATCAGGCATAGGATATAACAAAATCTGAAGAGTCACATATTTATGAACAACAGGGCACAAAAGTTTTTTTGGAGTTTCATTTACCATCAAAATGTAACACAAAGTACATAATCTATAATATAACTGGCTAAGCGTCACTCTGTCCGAAGCCTTTATAGACTGCGCAAGCTTGACGCACCTGCGCAGTCTGGCTCCAGACAGAATGAGGCAGCCAGCGGTGAGGAGTGTGTATGGTGTTGGAGATGGCGGTACGCATGCACACTGCATACCGCTATGTCCGGCGCCATACTTACGTACTTACTTGACCAGGAGGAGCGTTGCTGCGGCGCTTCTCTGCCAGAGACTGGGCAGGAGTGAGGCCGGAATCGCGCATGCTCATAGCGTGATCCGGCACCATTTTACTGAAGACAAATTTGCAGTGTGTCTTCAGCAATATGGTGCCAGACAGCGCTTTGGGCATGCGCGTTCTCCGGCGCCAGACTTCTCCCCCAGCCTCCAGCAGAACGTGACAGGCAGCGCTGGAGCATAAGGAAGAAGGGTGAGTATAAATGTTTTTTTTGTATGTGTGTAGTTTAATAGGGGTGAGGGGGACCATGCATACCAGGAAAGGGGGGTGAGGGGATCATGCATACCACAAAAGGGGAGTGAGGGGACCATGCATACCATGAAAGGGGGGTGAGGGGACCATGCATACCAGGAAAGGGGGGTGAGGGGATCATGCATACCACAAAAGGGGAGTGAGGGGACCATGCATACCAGGAAAGGGGGGTGAGGGGACCATACATACCATGAAAGGGGGGTGAAGGGACCATGCATACCATGAAAGGGGAGTGAGGGGACCATGCATACCATGGAAGGGGGGGTGAGGGGACCATGCATACCAGGAAAGGGGGGTGAGGGTACCATGCATACAGGAAACGGGGGTGAGGGGACCATTCATACCACGAAAGGGGGGGTGAGGGGACCATGCATACCATGAAAGGGGGGTGAGGGGACCATGCATACCATGAAAGGGGGGTGAGAGGACCATGCATACCACGAAAGGCGGGTGAGGGGACCACGCATACCAGGAAAAGGGGATGAGGGGACCATGCATACCATGAAAGGAGGGTGAGGGGACCACGCATACCAGGAAAGGGGGGAGAGGGGACCACGCATACCAGGAAAGGGGGATGAGGGCACCATGCATACCAGGAAAGGTGGGTGAGGGGACCACGCATACCACGAAAGGAGGGTGAGGGGACCACGCTTACCACAAAATGGGGGTGAGGGGACCATGCATACCATGAAAGGAGGGTGAGGGGCCCATGCATACTAGGAAAGGGGGGTGAGGGCACCATGCATACCACTAAAGGGGGGTGAGGGGACCATGCATACCACAAAAAGAGGGTGAGGGGACCACGCATACCACGAAAGGAGGGTGAGGGGAAAAACGCATACCACGAAAGGAGGGTGAGGGGACCACACATACCACGAAAGGGGAGTGAGGGGACCACGCATACCACGAAAGGAGAGTGAGGGGACCATGCATACCATGAAAGGATAGTGAGGGGACCATGCACACCACAAAAAGGGGGGTGAGAGGACCATGCATACCACAAAAGGGGAGTGAGGGGACCATGCATACCACAAAAGGGGGGTGAGGGGACCTTGAATACCACAAAAGGGGGGTGAGGGGACCATGCATATCATGAAAAGGGGGTGAGAGGACCATGCATATGAGGATTGGGGGTTAGGGGGCCATGCATACCAAGATAGGAGTGGTGAGGGGACCATGCATACCAGGATGAGGAATAGGGTGCCATGCTTACCAGGATTGGGGGGATGAGGGTACCATGCATAGCAGTATAGGGGGGTGAGGGGACCACGCATACCACGAAAGGGGAGTGAGGGGACCATGCATACAATAAAAGGGGGGTGAGGGAACCACACACACCACGAACGGGGAATGAGGGGACCATGGATACCACGAAAGGGGGGTGAGGGGCACCATGCATACCTTGAAAGGGGAGTGAGGGGACCACGCATACCACGAAAGGGGGTTAGGGGACCATGCATACCACGAAAGGGGGGTGAGGTGACCATGCATACCACGAAAAGGGGTAGGGGACCACGCATACCACAAAAGGGGGTGAGGGGACCATGCATACAATGAAAGGGGGGTGAGGGGACCACGCATACCACAAAAGGGGAGTGAGGGTACCATGCATACCACGAAAGGGGGGTTAGGGGACCATGCATACCACGAAAGGGGGGTGAGGGTACCATGCATACCACAAAAAGGGTGGTGAGGGGACCATGTATACCAGGATTGGGAGGCGAGGGGACCATGCATACCAGGATTGGGGGGTGAGAGGACCTTTCATACCAGGATAGGGGGGTGAGAGGACCATGCATACCAGGATAGGGGGGTGAGAGGACCATGCATACCAGGATTGGGGGGTCAGAGTATCATGCATATGAGGATTGCGGGGGTTAGGGGGTCATGCATACCAGGATGGGGGGGTGAGGGGACCATGCATACCAGGATTAGGAATAGGGTGCCATGCTTACCAGGATTTGGGGGGGTGAGGGTTCCATGCATACCATGAAAGGAGGGTGAGGGGACCATGCATACCACTAAAGGGGGTGAGGGGACCATGCATACCATGAAAGGGGAGTGCGGGGACCATGCATACCACGCAAGGAGGGTGGGTGGACCATGCATACCACGAAAGGAGGGTGAGGGGACCATGCATACCATGAAATTGAGGGTGAGGGGACCAAATACACCACAAAAGGAGGGTGAGGGGACCATGTATACCACGAATGAGGAGTGAGGAGACCATGTATACCAAGAAAGGAGGGTGAGAGGACCATGCATACCACGAAAGGGGAGTGAGGGTACTATGCATACCATGAAAGGAGGGTGAGGGGACCATGCATACCATGAAATGGGAGTGAGGAGAAAACGCATGCCACGTAAGGGGAGTGACAGGACCATGCATACCATGAAATGGGGGTGAGGGGACCATGCATACCATGAAAGGGGGGTGAGGGGACCATGCATACCACAAAAAGGGTGGTGAGGGGACCATGTATACCAGGAGTGGGGGGCGAGGGGACCATGCATAACAGGATTGGGGGGCAAGAGGACCATTCATACCAGGATAGGGGGGTGAGAGGACCATGCATACCAGGACTGGGGGGTGAGGGGACCATGCATACCAGGATAGGTGGGGTGAGGGGACCATGCATACCATGATTGGGGGGTGAGAATTCCATGCATACAAGGATTGGGGGTGTTAGGGGGCCATGCATACCGGGATGGGGGGGTGAGGGGACCATGCATACCAGGATTAGGAATAGGGTGCCATGCTTACCAGGATTTGGGGGGGTGAGGGTTACATGCATAGCAGGATAGGGATGAGGTGTGCCATGCACACCAGGATAGGAGGGGGGCAGCACATACCAGGATGGGAGACCATATACCCATAAAAATGCCTGCCACCCGGGCATAGAACGGGTTCATAGCTAGTAGTATATAGATGAGTAACTGAATCCAGACAAATTTTTTCAACGCTTTTTTGGGGTGTTATATACAACTGAAATGTAACAGAAAGCACATAATACTCTATTGATGACTATTTAAATCCAGGCAAATTCCTCAATGCTTTTTAGAAGTGTTATATACCACCCCAATATCATAGAAAACAACTAAAACTCTATTGTCAAGTAATTAAATCCAGACATATTTTTCAACGCTTTTTTGGAGTATTATATATCACCGAAATGTAACAGAAATCAACTATTGCTGTATGGGTGACTTATTGAATCCAGACAAATTATTTCAATGCTTTTTTAGAGTGTTATATACCCCTATATATGTTCGGATAGGTATATTGATGAAGTACTTATTGTTTGGGATGTTGATGTACAATTGTTTTCTAATTTTGTTGTCCTCTTACACATAAATGATATAGGTATGTTTTTTGCACATTTTATAGGGGGTAGGACCCTTAACTTCCCTGACCTGACCATGAGGATTGGAGATGGTGACTACATCCACACTGATATATACAAATAAAAGACTTCCTTCTCATCCCCCCCAGTGGGGGTGGTCTTTGTTGTCCTTTCTCATTCTCAGGTTATATATGTATATATATATATATATATATATATATATATTTATATATACATTACATATCTATCTATCTATATCTATCTATCTATCTATCTATCTGTCTATCTATATATATAAAGCCAACTGGCACTAATTGTTTAATTGTTTTTTCCACTGAGACAGCAAGTACCTTTTGGCCCTGAAGGCAGGCGTTCCTATAAGGCAGTATTTGAAAGCCCGCCAGATCTGGTCGGACATTTACAACTTTGGTAGAGAGTGCAAAAATCTATTACAAAGATTTTCCACTTGAGGGTTGGCTAAGAGGGTCCTATGCAGAGCATTCCATAGAGCCAAATCTATGTCCTGTTGGACTCTGGCAAAAAGGAAAAAGAAAACCAGCTGGTCAGAGTTATTGGCACATTTGATAAACGAGCAGGGGAACAGTAAATATTTTTGCAAATACTGGCCAATCTTGAGAGCAGACCTGGATTTAAAGGATATTATAGGTATTTTTCCATCGGTGACCTACTGGAGAGGCATCAATTTATGTGAACAATTGACACATAGCCATTTTATATTCAAAAAGCCCCAAGAACATCTAAGTCAGGGTTACCAATAGAGGGGTTCCTCGCCCTGTAAGCCTTGCACTTTTTGCAAATATGAAATAATTTATGAACCCCTTTGATGATCTAAAGTTCGTTATAAAGGATAAAATAAATTGTAAAACCAAGGGGGTGATATACAACCTTGTGTCCATGCCCTAAATCAGGGTTCCCCAATTCCAGTCCTCAAGGCCCACCAACAGGTCATGTTTTCAGGATTTCCTTAGTATTGCCCAGGTGATAATTCCATCACCTGTGCAATACAAAGGAAATCCTGAAACATGACCTGTTGGTGGGCCTTGAGGACTGGAGTTGGGGAACACTGCCCTAAATTATACATAGGAAAGACGAATCAAGAACTAAAGAAAAGAATCTCCTAACATCTGAGTGCAATAAATATGGAAGTAAACACGCCACTTTCTGTGTATAAGAGATCTTATCATACCATGAATCCCTTAGCTCTCTGATTTTGGGGTATATGACATTTGAGTTTGGGCCCAAGGAGAGGAGATCTGAATAAGCTTCTTCTGCAAGAAGAATCAAAATGGATCTTCAGACTGAACTCCCGCTGTCTAATTGGCCTGAATGAGAGCTTTACGTATACATCATTTTTATTAGACGGACTAAATTTATATCAAAGGGAAGTCATAATTAAACAAACCTGTCATAAAAGACAAAAAAACTTTATTTAGAAGATTATTTATGATGGTTAATTTATTATTTATTTATGAGAAGTAGAGATGAGTGAAAGTGTTCAGAAAATGTTCACCAATCTCAAATTCGACACAAACGTACCACATTCGGATTCATGTTCGCTTTCACGAGCATTTTTACTGAAAGTCGGTCACAGTTTGGTAAATCATTGCGTTTTCACTAATGCTTTTGTATTTCTCTGGCTATGATAGTGGTGCTGTATGATGAGCAGGTATGGCGGAGGAACGTGTTTGATGAGGGGAGGGGGTGTGGAGGGGTTAAAGGAGCGTCTAAAGAGATTATAGAAGCGGCTCACGCTTGCTTTTTTCCACTTAACTTTATGCGTGTTGATTCCGGCAACAAATCAGGGCACAGGAAACATCCACAACGTCATGACACAAGGTCTTCTGTGATTGGGTGCTGAAGTCACATGTCCCTGGCCATATAAAAAGCAGACCTCCTGCTTTGCTGGCGCCATTTGCTCAATGTCACAGTGCAGAAAGGTTTCTCCCGCTCTAGAGCTGGTGCTGCTGAATGTGAACTTGTCAGTGAAATAGATAAGATCCTGTTTTGTTTGAAATTGATCTTCCAGCATTGAAGTAGATTGTGAAATACTGTGTGGCAGTCTCTGGAAGCCCCAGCTGTTACAAATCATCTGTGCCTGGTGGTGACCCTATGCCGTGGCAACCTCACACACGTGCCTTGCATGGCTCACATCTTCAACCTACCGATTAATTGATTGATATGAGATGTTCCAACATGGTGGAATTCCCCTCTGCACATGTTGCAGCAGCTGTGGCAGCAGCAACAAGCCCTTGTGCAGTATGTCCTTTTGCAGAGCCTGGGCCAACTCAGTTCGTACATGGTGCAAATCATGCTTGAGGAGTGGGACAGGTGAAGGACCTCTTCACCCTCCTGCACAGTTTTGAAATGGCTATTAAGATGGTTGGCACTGATGATGCCATCATCAGCATCACTATTCCGGTCATCTACATGCTGGAGCACACTTTGAATAGTGTGCGTCAGTAGCTGATGGTCCCAGAGGAAGAGTTGGAAGCAGGGGAGGATGCGGAAGGCATAACAATATATCAAAGTTCCAGACTGTCGTCGCACAGGCGGTTGCAACGTCCAACCCTGGGAATGTCAAGGCGTCACCGCTAAAACATTAGCAGCAGCAGCTGGAGTGTAAGTGGCATTAGCAATTTCTGTGAGTTGTTTAACACATTTTTAGACCAGCCCGTGCATCAGGAGAACAGAGTACAAGTCTGTCACATTGTGAGTGACTGGAGAGGATTGTGCTGAAGTATCTGGAATTTAAAATCTATGCTCTCTGGGGGAGTTTGGACCCTTTCACATTTTGCTCTTCAAAAATAGAAGAGTGGCCTGAGATTGCCTGTCATGTTTGGCAGCTAGCTTTCTCTCAGAACGTGTCTTCAGCGCTGCTGGTGGTGTCCTGACAGATAAGCACATCCGGCTGTCCCCTCATATGTTTCATGTACCTAATATTATTTGAATCACTAATTGGTTATGGATATATTTTGAAATGATGGACATATTCTTCATCAATTTAAATATAAGGGACAATTGATGATCAGATATATTTTATCTGCATAATATAATTATGATTGGTAATTGATTGGCTGACTGTAATTTAGCAGCAATTCTTAGAATATATATTAATCATAATATAAATATCATCAATAACCCCCAAAAGGAAATTAACAATAATGAAGAAAAAAAATTGATGATTGACCAAAATAATGTATTATTTTAATATGTAGTGAAAGTATTAACATACATATCTGATCCCTTAGTGTGGCCAGTGACTTGTGCGATAGCACAGTCCATACATGTTGATCATAGCTAATGACATGCGCAGTAGCAGAAGATATTGGCAGGTCATGTTAGGCTAGTTAGTCTTGTGTAGGCACCCATGTCTTCTTGTAAATTACTTGGCCGACACCTATGTCAGTTCTGGTCACATGACTTCGGAAATTCCTGTTGCGATGTTCTTGTGTGCATCGCACAGGTAATTTTTGTTATTAACCCCTTAGTGGCTGAGACAATGTAGACCTTAATGACCAAGCCAAATTCAACAATTCTGACCAGTGTTACTTTATGTGATGATAACTCTGGAATACTTCAACATATCCCACTGACTCTGACACTGTTTTTTCATGACATATTGTACTTCATGATAGTGGTAAAATTTCTTCGATATGACTTGCATTTATTTAGGAAAAAATTAAAATTTGGCAAAAATGTTGAAAATTTGGCAATTTTCAAACTTGTCATTTTTGTACTCTCAAATTGGAGAGATATAGCACACAAAATAGTTCATAAATAACATTTTCTACATGTCTACTTTACATCAGAACAATTTTTGAAACATAATTTTTTTCATTAGGAAGTTGGAAGGGTTAAAAATTGACCAGCAATTTCTCATTTTTCCCACAAAATTTACTGAACCATTTTTTAGGACCACATCACAATTGAGGGGGCTATATCACAGTAAATACCCAAAAGTTACATAGTTCTATAATCTATACCCCTGAAGGTGTTCAAAACCACATTAACACAATTTATTAATGCTTCAGTTGCTTCTCGAGAGCTGAAACAATTCGAAAAAAATGAACAATTTGCAATTTCTCCTGAGTATGCTGATATCCCATATATGGGGGAAATCCACTATTTGGGTGCATGGCAGGGCTCGGAAGGGAAAGAGCCCCAGATGTGTCAAAAGCAGTGGAACCCCCAAGAGACCCCATTTTTGAAACTAGACTCCTAAAGGAACTTATGTAGATGTGTGGTCAACACTTTGAACCCCTAAGTGCTTCACAGAAGTTTATAACGCAGAGCCATGAAAATAAAAAATCAAATTTTTCCACAAAAATGATTTTTAGCCCCAATTTTTTTATTTTTAAGAGAGTAATAGTAGAAATTGGACCCCAAAAGTTGTAGTGCAATTTGTCCTGAGTATGCTGTTTGGATGCACGGCAGAGCTCGGAATGGAAGGAGCACCATTTGACTTTTTCAATCCAAAATTGGCTAGAATTAAGAGCGGATGCCATGTCGCGTTTGGAGACCGCCTGATGTACCCTCAGGGAACTTATCTAGATGTGTGAGCACTTTGATCCCCTAAGTGCTTCACAGAAGTTTAAAACATAGAGCCTTGAAAATAAAAATATCACATTTCATTTTTTCCACAAAAATGATATTTTAGGCTGGTTTCACATTTGCGTTTTTTAGCGCTGGAAAAAACGCACACCTGCGCATGCGTTTTTTCCCCTATATTTAACATGGGTGCGCATACCTGCGCACTGGTCAGCGCATGTATGCGATTTTCATGCGCTGCGTTTTTTTGGGGTGTGCGATTGGATTTTCCAGACGCAGCATGTTGCATTTTTTGGCCCTGCAAAAAAGCGCATGCGCACATATGCGCACGTTTTGCGCTAAAAATGGCCATTATAGCCTATGGATGCGCATATGTGCGCACTGGCATGCTCATGTATGCGTTTTTTTGCATATGCGTTTTTTTTTTAAACCATGGAATTTAGGGGTTTGGGTTAGAGTTAGGGTTAGTTAAGGGGGTTTAGGGTTAGGGTTATGGTCAGGGTCAGGGTTAGGGTTAGGGTTAGGGTCAGGGTTAGGGTTAAGTATGGTTTTGTTAAGGATTAGGGTCATGGTTAGGGTCAGGATTAGGGTTAAGTATGGTTTTGTTAAGGGTTAGGGTCAGGGTTAGGGTTAGGGTTAGGGTTAGGGTCAGGGTTAGGGTTAGGGTCAGGGTTAGGGTCAGGATTAGGGTTAAGTATGGTTTTGTTAAGGATTAGGGTCAGGGTTAGGGTCAGGATTAGGGTTAAGTATGGTTTTGTTAAGGGTTAGGGTCAGGGTTAGGGTTAGGGTTAGGGTCAGGGTTAGGGTTAGGGTTAGGGTTAGGGTCAGGGTTAGGGTCAGGATTAGGGTTAAGTATGGTTTTGTTAAGGATTAGGGTCAGGGTTAGGGTCAGGATTAGGGTTAAGTATGGTTTTGTTAAGGGTTAGGGTCAGGGTTAGGGTTAGGGTTAGGGTTAGGGTCAGGGTTAGGGTTAGGGTTAGGGTTAGGGTCAGGGTTAGGGTTAAGTATGGTTTTGTTAAGGGTTAGGGTCAGGGTTAGGGTTAGGGTTAGGGTCAGGGTTAGGGTTAGGGTTAGGGTTAGGGTTAGGGTCAGGGTTAGGGTTAGGGTTAGGGTCAGGGTTAGGGTTAGGGTTAGGGTTAGTTAGGGTTTAGGGTTTGGGTTAGGGTTAAGTATGATTTGGTTAAGGGTTAGGGTCAGGGTTAGGGTTAGTGTTAGGGTCAGGGTTAGGGTTAGGGTTAGGGTCAGGGTTAGGGTTAGTAAAGTCATGGTTTGGGTAGTGTGAGGGGCCACCTAAAAATGTTGGAAAAAAACGCAAACGCGGTAAAAACGCGCTAAAAACGCATACAAACGCATAAAAACGCTGCATTTTTTTCATGCATGCTCATAAAAATGCTTGAAAAAAACGCAGCAGTTGTATGCTTATGTATGCGTTTTTTCAATGCGTTTTTTTGCGGGAAAAACGCGCTGCAAAAAAAAGCAAGTGTGAAACTAGCCTTAGAGCCAATTTTTTTTATTTTCAAAAGGATACAGTAGCTGGAGAAATTGGACCCAAAAAGTTGTTGTGCATATTGTCCTGAGTATGCTGATATCCCATACATGGGGAAAAACTAATGTTTCGGCACACGGCAGAGCTCAGAAGTGAAGGAGCACTGTTTGACTTTTGCAACATATAATTGGCTGGAATTGAGAGCGGATGCCATGTCACATTTGGAGAGCCCCTGATGTGCCTAAATAGTTGAAACCCCGTCACAAGTGACTGCATTTTGGAAACTAAACCCCACAAGGAACTTATCTAGATTTGTGATGAGCACTTTGAACCCCAACGTGCTTCACAGAAGTTTATAACGTAGAACTGTCAAAATAAAAAATCAAAATTATTCCCAAAAGTGTCACAGGAGAAATTGGACCCCAAAAGTTCTTCTGCAATTTCCCCTAAGTATGCTGATACCCCATATGTGGGAGAAAATTACTGTTTGGCTGCACATTGGGGCTCAGAATGGAAGAAGTGACGTTTTGGAATGCAGACTTTGATGGAAAATGTATTTACACAAAAGTAACAGGAAAAAAAAGGACTTTAAAAATTGTTGTGCGATGTCTCCTGAGCACGCTGATACCCTATATGTGGGAGAAAACGACTGTTTGGGCGTACGTCGGGGCTCGGAAGGGAAAGAGTGACGTTTTGAAATACGTGTTGTGTAGAGTGCATCAGGTTGGTATGTGTGAGTTATGTAGTGTACGTCAGGTTGGCATATGTAAGCTGTGTAGTGTTTGTCAGGTTGGTATTCGTGACTAGTGTAGTGTTGATCAAGTTGGCATTCATGAGTTGTGTAGTGTTCGTCAGGTTGGCATACGTGAGCTATGTAGTATTTGTCAGGTTGGCATAAGTAAGTTGCATAGTGTCCATCAGGTTGACATACATGAGTTGTGTAGTGTACGTCAAGTTGGTATGCGTGAGTTGTGTAAGTCAGAAATTAATTTAGTAGTCCATAGATGTATGGTACAGTCTGAAGCATTCTTTTATACACAGGCAAGGTTTGTCGGGGTAGAGGTAGCTTTGATAAGTGGTGTCCTTGCATATCCCCCTTCTGTAACACACTCGGCACCTCTTTTGCGACCTTCCTTTTTTTAGTTTGGGAGACCTCCCTCAGGAAATGTTGGCTTGGTACGATACGAGCACCTTCAGCTCCGTAAGTATTGGGACCTGCTCCTTCTTGATCTCCAAAGATAAGGGCCTTGATGACTACTTCCTGAAACTGAAGGTGCAACATACCGGTCTGGCCTGCACATCGTGATAGCACAAAAGCGATGTATATTGTCATCTATATGATGTGCACAGCCAGTTTCTTACACCACACTGTTGCCTTTTTCATGGCACTATATGGCTGGACAGGTTCTTATTGTACTCTAGTACACTGTCTCGGTTGCAGACTTATGTAGAGGTACCTTGTACAGTGGTGGGGGTGCTGCCATCACCATGTACGGTGGTCAAGAAATAGACAGCCCTCTTGTGCTTGTACTTGACAACCAGCATGTTGTCACTTCATTGGGCTCTGCTTTCATCCTTCCTGAGCAGTTGCCCAATTATCATCTTAGGCAGGTCTCTCTGACAGTACTGCAAACTGTGGTAGCTAACGCAGAGGGGGACTTGAACAATGGGATGCTGGTATAAAAGTTATCTATTTAGTGGTGATAACCTTGACTAGGAGTGGGTGCACCAAATCCCATATGATTTTCCCACTCACCTCCAGGACATGGCAGCATTCAGGGTGTTCAATCCAGGAGTCCTTCCTTTCATATACCTTAAACTTTGGGGTGTACCCTGGAGTACTCTCACACAGTTCGTACAACTTAATTGCATACCTGGCCCTCTTTCTGGACAGGTATTGCCAGAATTTGAGCCTCCCCTTGAAATGGTTTAGGGACTCATCCATGCAGATGTCCCTTTGAGGCACGTTCACCACAGCAAACTTGTTGCTGAAGTGCTCAATGAAAGGCCAAACTTTGAAAATGCAGTCAAAGTTGGGGACATCGTGCATTTTATTATAATGCAAGAATTTTTGAATGGCCTTTACGGGTCATGGCCATGCGATACAGTGGAGTGTTATACAAAATGTCAACATTACAATATTGCTGAAATTCTGGCTTCTTCATTACCCCCCATGTGAACGACCAGGCCCCAAAGCATCATCATTTTTACTGCACCTCCAGAAGTCCAGTTAGAAAATGATGATGGGCTTATTTGTGACAAAAAATGCTGGGTGTACAAAATTGTTTGGCCTACCATGCGGCTTGCAAAATCCTCAGAGAAAAAGACTTGGAAAAAGTCTATTTCTGTGTGGCTGGTGGAATCAAATTTGATTCCTGATTGCGCCACAAAATCATGAATCAGTGGTTCATAGTCTTCAGGCGTGAGGTCCATACAGGGCCAGCAACGGAGGATGCTGGTGCAGTTTCTCTCCTGGAATGTCTACATGGCGGTTTGGTATCACTGGAGGAATAGGATGAGGAGGAAAAATAAAAGAAGGTTGGATCCTCTCCCTCAATGCCAGTATCGGAGGGAAGGAAAGCGTTTGCCTACTCTATTGAATACTGGGTTTGGGATGTGCAGGATATTTTTTTACTTATGTGATGTTTGTGTGAGTACCAAATTAAATTTGTGTGTGTGAGGGCTTGGTGTAAACTTTTATCTTTTTTCTAAATAAAAAAATTTAAATACAGCAACCAGAGGACGGTTAGTGATGTGCGTGAGTGATCAACGCTTGATGGCTGTAGGATGGACTCTTGGATGTGATGCAAAAAGGGGATTAAAAATAAACGAGCGTTCATGCTAATCAGTGGTGTACATCTGATAAGCGGCTTGGTGGTTGTAGGATGCACACATAGAGGGGTGCAAATGGGTGGAAGAAGAAAAAATTGTGAAAAAAAAGTTGTGGAAAACCGAGCACGAGTGTGCACCAGTGATTTGCGCCACTGATTAACACTCAACGGCTGCTGGATGTATGCATTGAGATGGTACAAAGGGGAGGGAGGAAAAATATGGACAGGGACAAAAAAGTCCTGAAAACATCGAACACAGATGTTGATCAGTAATTTGTGGGAAAAAACTGCCAAAAATCAAGCGATCAAATATTGATCATTGATCAAGTACAGATCAGCACTCGGTGGCAGAGAGTGGTGTGGGTAGGGGGGGACAGAGGTTCAGCATGGGGAAAGGGGGATTGGAGTGGATGAGGAGGGAACAGGCAAGGATCAGGTATCAGGAACTCTTCTTTACTTCTTTCATCTTTCCTCAGCAGGAGCAAAAGAACAGGAAGCAGCAGCAGAATCTGTGATGTCACATGCATGTGTCTCACCACAGCACATAGACACATGGACAGAGTGACTGTTCTGTGCAAAGCTAGACTGAGAATGTACTGGGAGGTCACTTGAAGGTCACAGCGCGTCTTTGTGCTCTGATTGGTGCAATCGATGTCATCGTCGATTGAAACCAATCAGAACTTTCACTGGTGATCCTGGCATTGCCAGGCACCAGCCTATGATCCATGCTCTTATAACAATCCTAGGCTGGACATAAGTCTTTCAGTCAATCTGAAACACTGTAAAATGCTGTGATTGGCAGAATTGAACAGCTAATCACAGCAATCGTAGTTGTGGGGGTTCATTGCCACCCCTGAGACGACAACTCCATTTGCCTTGCTCCATGATGGCAACAGAATTTTAATGCTAGCACCGTGACTGAGGTCACTGTGCCGTATTAAAGACATGACGTATCGATACGTCCAAGGTCGGTAAGTACTAGGTGACTTGGACGTATGGATATGTCTAAGGTCGGAAAGGGGTTAAAGCAAAGTTGCTGTACTCCTACACATATAAAGTCTTTGCAGAAAATGCAAAGCCAGGAAAAAATTTAAAGGAGGGACATCCAGTCATGCATATACCCCATAAAGTAAACAACCGGTGGACCTAATTCAAATATTTTTAAATTGCAGTTGCTGTACTCTTACTGTTAGGTGTTGGGTTCCGGTCGCTGCACAGCAGGAATCCTGAGCCTTGCATTCGGCAGTCTCCCATTCCTCCGCCCGCAGAGGAGGCTGCTCATCAGACTCGTCGATCCAGGCGCTCTGCTCAGACCAGCTCTGTAGGTTTGGTTGCTGCTGCCACCTCTGGTCCAGCTATAGCGACACATGCTGGTCAACAGCAAGCTACTCCAGGGACTAAGTCCTCCTTTCGGTCCACTGAGCATGCCCGTGGGATGATCTCTCATTGGAGATCGGAGGTCACATGCTCAGGTCCTTCTCCAGCTCGGACTGGACCATCAGGAAGGTCAGGAAGGTCCCGGAAGAACGCTGCTATAAAAGAGTCGCACGGCCGCACGGCCATGCGCTAGTATAGACAAAGATTAGACCATGTGGACTGAGTGTTGTATGCATGTATGAATGTCTCTGGTGAATAACTCATTGGAAAGCCCTACCCTTGGTACGCATGTGTTGTTCAGCCTAGCCTGTCAAGCGTCCAGGTCTAGGTGTAGGTAGAGGCTGAGTCAGAGACTAGAATCAGTGTCCACTGGTGGCCTCTACTTGCTACGGTGCATGTGCTCGACACTTCTCCATGGTCAGCGTCTATAGTGGTGTCCACAGGTGCAACGCCACATGCTCAGAAGGTCTAGAGTGACTCTGACCCCGTGTCCTTGGGGCAGAGTTCTGTGACCACATTCTGAGCGCCCTCTTGCCGAGCTCTGTGAGTGCTAACAGACTCCGGCATTTAAGTTTTGCGGTACAGCGGCTCTGTGACGTAACAGAATCCGCTCCTGTTCACACCGGGTGACGTTAGCCCGCGGGTGACCATTTATATACCGCTATACACATCCGCCATTACTAAGCAGCAGTTTACCTCCTCTGCACGGTGGACCCCGGGCTGCGAACGCACCTTACTATCATTATATTATTTTGTGCATTCCGTCAGCTCGTAACACTTACACTCCTAAAGTGTAAAACCAAGAAATAATTATAAGGAGGGTAATACAGTAATCTGCTTCAGGTGTCTGTTTTATTTTCTCCTTCCCCGGGAGGCTGGTGGGACTGCCTCTACCTGCTTCCTGAAACCCGATTCCCAGATGCCTGAGCTGTATGTGACCCGACTTTGGGTAGTACAGGAGCCCCCAACATGTAGAAACCAGTGACAGCTCCCTGTGTCACCTGCACCCTCGCCTGCTCCGCATAGGAGGTGGGGAACCCCAAGGACATGCCGATCTCTTGGGGGTGGTAGTAGCCACATCTTGAGCCACCTCAAGGAGTCTCTCTCAGGTTCTTTCATTCCTCAAGAAGGGTTCATCTTCTTCCCTTCCTTCTCGGATCACAGCCACCGCATCCCAGCCATGTTGTCCATACATTTTGAGGAACGTGACCCTGGTTCCAACTGTCAGTTCTTGCAGCCAAATATTCCTTCTCTACTGCCTTCTGGTTGAATGAGATGAACTGACGGGTTTCAGCCTCCTTTATGGACCCACATCTCTGCCGCCCGTGGTACATAACAACCTCCCCCCTGGATGACAACTTTTGGTGCTAGGGCCCGATAGCATTTCTCCAGCTTTGGTCCTGGTTTGCTGCCTTGTCTCTTCCGACCAGTCCAGGCCCCACAGTTAGCTCACCAGTTCCTGGATCCTTACTCTCCCGTCCGCAGTCCACAAAAACCCCATCAGTAAAGGCTGCGGCCTGGGTTCGGGCCTTTGTGGTTCTGGGAAAGCAATAGAATCTAGACCACAGGCTCCAGCCATCTCTGCTGTCATGCCAACTTTATTTGGCTCCAATAATCCTCTGGTTACTCCTTTGGGAGTCTTGCGTGTGTCTGCCATTGTTGTCACCCACTAAGCATGTTACACCGTATGAATGATTAATTGAATCATTATGTAACACAGAAATATACCACAAAGCATGTTTTACAGTATGCTTGAGTAATTGAATCCAGAAAACTTTTTCAAAGTTTGTTTGAGTGCTATATACCAATAAAATGTAATACAGAGCACATAATACTATATGGATAAGTAATTGAATCCAGAAATTTTTTAAACACTTTTTGGAGTGTTATATACCACTAAAATGTACAACAAAGGGTGTAATACTCTATGGATGAGCAATTAAAACAGAAAAAGAATTCAACTTTTTTTTGCAGTGTTACTGTATATACCACCAACATGTACCAAAAGCATGTAATACTCTACAGATAAGTAATTGTATCCATAAAAAATATACAACACTTTTTTGAAGTGTTATATACCACAGAAATTTACCACAGATCTCGTAATACTGTATGAATGAGTAATTGTATCCAGAAAAAAATTTCAATGCTTTTTTGTAGTGTTATATAACACATAAATGTACCACAAAGCATGCAATACTGTATGGATGAGTAATTGAATCCAGAAAAATGTTTCAACTCTTTTTTGTAGTGTTAATATACCACAGAAATGTACCACAAAACACATAATACTCTATGGATGACTAATTGAATACAGAAAGCATTTTCATCACTTTTTTTAGAGTGTTATATAAACACCAAAATGTACCACAGAGCACATAATACTCTAAGAAGGAGTAACTGAATACAAAAACAAATTTGACACTTTTTTGAGTGTTATATACCACCAAAATGAGCTATAAACCACATAATACTCTATGGATGAGAATTCTTGTTTATAGTAATATACAGTACACCATTGAAAAGTACCACAGAGCAGTTTGTCATTGCAGGTTATGACTGCCTCCTTTCTGTTTGCACTCCTCCCATCAGCCCAAGGGTGCTTTGAATTCGTGCTGGTTCCTACCTGCACATTTAAAATTGTAGGCCAAGAGAGGCATGTTTAGGAAATTAGGACCTATCAGAGAAGTGTCAACTTGCTGTGCTTGATGGGCACACATGAAGTGGCCAACTTATGTGCTAAGAACCTTAATTTTTTCTAAGTACTTATTTTTGTAAGTACATTTTATTCAGCAACATTGTAGTTTAGATCTCATGTTTGCATATATCTTGGTCCTTGCGGAGTGCTGCTGTATCCCTTTTTTCTATGATATGCAGTCATTGCAGATTGCACCTGTTCACATTATATGGAGGTGCTTGTGTACCACAGAGCACGTAACACTGAATAGATAAGTAGTTGAATCCAGACAAAAAATAATGCTTTTTGGGGTTGTTATATAACATAGACATGTACCACAAAGCACGTAATACTCAATGTGTGAGTAACTGAATCCAGAAAAATTTGTCAATACTTTTTTGAAGTGTGGGTGTATAATTGCATCCAGAAAAAGTTCAACTCTTTTTTGGAGTATTATATACAAGATATATATTTAGCAACAAACTGTAAACCCTAACCCTTGCCTAGAGAGCATATTCTGCCACTCTCCCTGCTCCTGCAACTGTCCCTCTCTAGGCTAAATGCAGAATGTATCTGATACAAACAGGAAAGCACAGATTTAGCCCATAGAAGGACTCTTAGTGTGATGATTCAGCTTCAGCACCAGTATCAATGCTAGAAGACTCTGATTCATTCAACTGTGCACATCTGGACAAGCACTCTCTCCAATGAATAGATAAGGACCACAACCTGAAATGCATTTGCTCATTTTGTTCATTTATGTAAACCTATGCACATAGTTTTGACTTTTATACATTTTTATAATGCTTAATAATTATTCTATTTTTACTGAATACCTATATGCTGGATTTTTCCTCCTATTTCTTCAAGCACTCTTTCACTCCAATAAGAACTATCCGTGAGCTGTGCAATGGCATCAGTGTACCGAGCTTGGCAGCACCTGTCCTTTTATAACTCTTGATGATGTCATACGGCCAGCCAATCACAGTAATGGCACTACCAAGATGGCTACGGCATTACAGTGAATCACAGGCAACTCCCGCATGCTCATTGGCTGTGTAACAGGCGCCAAACATGCGTAGTAGGGATTCAAATTTCAAATTCGAGCACTGGCTAATACTCGCCGAGTTCCGAGCACATCCGACCACGTCCGAGCACCGTGATAGTCGAGTGATATCCGAATATCCCCGAGAACACGTTCGCTCTTCCCTAGTATTTGCATTGTGTACCTCTTCTGCTCAGTAAACCGTGCTGTTTAACATTAAATCTGTATTGCAGTGCTGTGTAATTGCTCTGTGATACTATAACAATGTAAGCTCTTTTCAGGCTGACATTGCTATTTGGTTAAAGAACCATAATGTTCTCCAGAGATAAAGTATTCTGTATATATTGCAGAATATCTTAGCATTGTAAGTATAAATCTTAATATTTACTGGTCCTGTGAAGATCAAATTTAAAGCTGCCAAGTGTTTTTAGGGAAAGGGAACAAGAGCAAATATATTAATAAAGCCTTGAGAGGTAAAGTGATAATCCGTTCTGCCTGCTTTGTGTTGCAGTATAAATGCACAGCACAGACTATTAGAATAGTCAAGAAAGCTAAATTGCATTTTTCCCATATACTATTGTGTGTTATTTCATAAAGCTGACATAGTTAAATATTGTATATAAAGATAACGTTACTGGGACAGATATTTCTTGTCATTGTAGTTTCAGAATTACAGTGCAATGGATAAGATGTGAGTTGCAAATGCTGTTTCTGCACTTTCACAGTAACCTCTGCCTTTGCTTACCCATCATCTTTTTTGTTTCATAGGCATAGTAATGTACTTTAAGCTTGTTTCTAATCTCCTTTGTCAGCAGTTCTACTTATAAAATAAGAGAAATTCATTTAAAGAAAGAACTGATTAAAAACTATTTGTTTGAACTTGGTGTATGAAGATATCAAGGTTAGGCAAATATCAAAGCTATGAAGATCATGCAATTATTAGTTAAAATGCTTTCTGTATTATCAAGCCCACTGCTTATGTAACAAATCAATCTATTCTAATATTTCTAAACACTGTTTTTCGGTGATTACTTTGTATCACCGTTCATACTCCACCCACACACACAAATGATACACCATTTAAAAGGTAAACTTGCCCCCTTCAGCAAGAAAATAGTCAAACAAACCACACAGCCATGATTTGATCACAAAATACAGTTTAAACATTAATTTTCAAAAACCTGCAGTAAGGAAAAATGACCTGCAGGTGGCCCCACACTATCCCAAGGCACACTACCACATTTGCCTTGGGGCGTTCCAGCTTGCCAAACTGCTTGCCCAGCCTATTTGAGCCAAATTGGAGGATTGCACACTTCACTGCAGGTGAGGCACATATGCAAACACATTTGGAAACATGCACTGTCTATTGAATTTCACACTTGCTCCGTTCATGCTCCATGCACACAAACAAATAATACACCATTTGAAAGGTCAAATCACCTGCAGGTGGCAGCGCACTACCCCAAAGCACACTACCACAAAACTGCTTGCAGACATCACAAACAAACACAAACGTTTGCCTTGGGGTCTTTGCAGCTTGCCCAAGTACTTGACCAGCCTATTTCAGGCATATTGGAGGATTGCACACTTCAATGCATGTGAGTCACATCTGTAAACACATTTGTAAACATGCGCTGCTTTTTCGGTGATTATTTTGCCCCACACACCCAAATGGTAAGTCACATATTCAAACACATTTGTTACCATGCACTGCTTTTTCGCTGATTACTTTGCCCCACAAAAACAAATGGTGTGTCACATATGCAAACACATTTGTTAACATGCACTGCTTTTTCGCTGATTACTTCGCCCCACACACAAATGATGCACCATTTGAAAGGAAAACTTGCCCCTTCAGCAAGAAAAGAGCCAAAAAAACACACATTCATAATTTTATCACTAAATACAGTTTAAACATTCATTTTCAAAAACCTGCAGAAAGAAACAATGACCTGCAGGTGGCACCTCAACCGGAAGACATTTTTGGGCCTCTACTTATCAAACCAATTTATTGTATTACCAATCTACATATATAAAGACCTTTCTGTGTTCATCATCTCATGAAATACATTTACATTTGACCAGCTTGCATTTTCTGAAATTGCCTGCGCCCCCGACGACCAATGTGTGAAAATTTTGCATGGGCCAAGCTAGTATAATATATTGATATTATTGATGTGTGTATGTATATATATATATATATATATACATACACACAGTGTGGATATAAAAAGTCTACACACCCCTGTTAAAATGTCAAGAGGAGCCTTTTCAGAACTTTTTCCACCTTTTTTGTTACCCGTAATCTGTTTGTCAACCAGAGAGGTAAAGAAGGTGAGTGAGGGCAGATATTAATAGCATAGCAAGGGACCACTGTTTTTGGGCCCCCCTGGCTACAAAAATCTGCCCCCAGACACCCCAGAAAAGGCGTTTCTATAAGTTGTGCCTTTTCTGGCACTTATCCTCTCTATTCCCATTGCCCTGTAGCGGTGGCGAATGGGTTAATAACAAAAAGGTTAATGTCATCTTGCGATTGGAAGGTGACATTAAGCCAATTAATAATGGAGAGGTGTCAATAAGACACCGATCCATTATTAACCCGAGACTATGAAAGAGTTATAAAACACACACACAGACATTAATTAAATTTTTTTTAATGAAATAAAGACACCAAGTTTTTGTCCAATTTTTATTACTCTGCTATCCCAAAATTAAACCATGATCGGCAAAAAAAATAACATAAAAAAGCTATAATATCCTTCACAAGAGGTTAAATAGTTTACAATGAGGACCGGTGCTAATGCGACTGGCCCCACTGTAAACTACTTCAGAATGAATTAGTTCAGCTCTGCGCAGACTCACTGGCTGCCTGGAGATGAACTAATTAGCATGGGAAAGTTTCTGACTTTTTTCCCACGCTCATCAGTTCACCTCAGGTCAGCTGGGGACTCCCGCTGACATCACTGAGGCTGCGGGGAGTCCCCTGGCTGACCTGAGGTGAAATGATGAGTGTGAGAAAAAATGAATTGCTGGCTTTTGGTAAGGACACCGGGTGCGATTTTCTCACAAGTCACAGTTGAGGTCCATGTGTAATACTCATAGACTTGCATTGGCGAGTCTCGGCTGAGAATCGGTGACAATCGCAGCATGCTGCTATTTTCTCAGCCCGTTTTAAACGGGCAACAAAAAAATTAGATGCTGGGAGCTGCCCCATAGATTAACATTGGGATGAGTGCAATGCGATTTTTAATCGCATTGCACTCGTCCGATTTTCTCGCTAGTGTGTCTCCGGCCTTAGAGCCCGAGGAGGACTACCCACGGACGGAGGTGTACTCCTGGGTCGAGAACATCATTGTCGGCTGCTGACTGTTCATCGACTAGTACAGAACCGGCTACAGGAGTTGGAGCATCCTCTAGTCACCCCTCAAAAGGAGACAGCTCTACAGCCTGGAGACTGAGTTTTGGTGAGAGAAAAGCGCCCACACATCAAATTGAAGTGCTGGTGGGAGAAGAGCCCATACAGTGTGAAGCGGCGACTTGGCAACAAAGGTCCCGTCTATGAGGTTCAACCATAAATGTGGGAAGGGGCCCCTACTCATATGCTGCATTGAAGTATGTTGCGACCATGTTTGTCTCGAGACCCTGAACCAGTGCAAGTGGCTCCAGAGCCTCCACAGGCCTATCCATTGGTAGATGTTGATTTTGAAGATGATGAGGACTCCCAACTTCCCCCGGGGATATGGAAACAGGGCTGGTGCCCAAAACTACCAGCATGCCAGGAGTGACCCCAGCTTCCGTTCTTCTCGCAACAACTGACACCATTGCTCCTTCTGATTTGCGACGTTCTGAATGTTCAATGGCTATTGTACCCCCCATTCGCTATAATCAAGATCAGTTCATCTGGCAGAAAATTGTGCAGGGATTGGAAGCCTATCAACGAGAGCTCCAGAAACTCTCGCCTGTGGAATGGAGAGCACAAAGAGAGGGGGAATGTAAGTGGGTGAAGCACAAGAATAATCTGAAGGGGGCTACCTCCTCTGCTCCGTGTCCAGAACCATATAGCTGGGCAGCAGGGTTGCCAGGGGAAGACTTTAGGACCGAGACCGACTGCATCATAAGCTTGTCAGTAGCAGTGGGGAAGGGGAAGTTGAGCTGGATAGGAAGGAGTGCGAGCTGAAGGCATGAAGAGAGAGCGCGCACAGCTCAGAGCAGTGTGTGCAGGAGACAGAGCGGGTCGCAGCCGCGTGCAGGAGAGGAGAGAGAACTCCTGGTCAGAGGGATAAGACAGGAGGACGTGACATACATACTGCTGTCTGTGAGTACGTAAGCGCAGAGTCCCCATTGAGTAGAGGAAGACGTCCTTCTGACTGTGTAGAGACAGAGACCCGTGCACGCAGCCCCGATGCCAGCAGTGACAGGCCAGAGCCTCTGATTCCGGCAGAGAGACTTAACAAGAGACTATTGTTCCAGCAGAGAGACTTAACAAGAGACTAAGTACTGTTCCAGCAGAGAGACTTAATAAAAAGACTGAGCATTGTTCCGGCGAAGGGAGTTAGTTCTAAAGCAGAGACTCAGAGCAGGGGAGACCCAGTTTGTCCCAGTGTCCCCCCTGCCTTCCTCCTCAACCCCGGAGATCCCGGTTACCCTCCAACAGAGACTACAGCGCTTACAGAGACCACAGGGACTACAAGTGCAGCTGCTGTCGGCGCCTATGTTGGAGAAGACGACCCTTCTAGCAAGATTTCTTCAGACTGATAAGTTGCACGAATACCCGTTAATTACCGTTGTCCTGCTTGACTGTTTAATAACCTTGTCTAGTTTTTCATATATCGTTAAATCACCATTACCTTGCCAGTTTAACCCCCACTATTTTGTCCCTGTGAGGAGATTTTGACCTTTGTAAATAAACCCTTTTACTTTTGGTCTGTCCTGTGGTGACATACTCTGCACCTGCATGTTGTTAGAACAGAACTTCAGCAAATGAGTTTAGAATTTTGGTCAGGATTAATGGTGTCCTCAATGCTGAGAAATACAGACTGATACTGATACACCATGCAATACCATAAGTGAGGCTCCAAAGTTAATTTTAAAGTTTATTTTAATCAATACTTACTACTAATAATAATAATAATAAATCAATAATAAAACTTTCCACTATTGGATGTGTTTAAAAAAAATGTTTCTTTGCTGAGATAATCTTATAAATTTGCTCCTACTATGTACTAGGTAATGTCTTTGTCTGACCGTACAGGTAAATGGTCTGCTTATACCACAGCTCCTGGGCAGGGAAGAAAGCAAAAGAGAGTGTAGAGATAGGTCAGCTTGGGATCACAGCTGATTCTTTTTGTGAGATAAAAAATTTCCCTGCTTGCTTTTAAATAATGTTTTACCTCAAAGAAGGAATTATTTGCAATTCCGTACTGTAATGATTGTGTAAGTGTTGCTTCCTTCCCTGCCCAGGAGCTGTGGTATGATCAGACCATATCCTGGTAAGACAGAGCCATTACACAGTACAGAGAAACACACTTCCAATTGTGGAAATAATTATTATTCCAAGATCTATTGATTAAAATGAACTTTGTTCATCGGGCAACCCCTTTAAAGTGAACTTGTCAGCAGGATTTTGCTAAGTAAACTACAGACATTGTTGGGTTGGAGGTGGTAAATTGATTAAAATGACACTTGGGGTGAAGAAATCCGCCTTCTGATTCTTGTGTCATCTCTGTTAGAAGTTTTCAGTTAATGAGATACTCGTGCTCCTGGGTGGGATTGTAGGCAGAGTCTTATTTTCCTGTTGTAAGCCAGAGAAACCAAGGAAAGGCCTGCACACAGGCCGTTTCAAAGCACAAACAGTCTGTCTCTATGATGAGGAACATGTTTGTGCTTCGGGGTGGCCTGTGGGCAGGTCTTTCCTTGGTTTTTCTGGCTTAGAGCTGTAAGAGATAAAATGAGCAAAAACCCTGCTGTAACTAAATAAGTAAATATCAAAAGTGCATTTAAATAATACAGAGTTCTTAGTAAAAATGTTTTTGATCAAAAATAGCATAAAAGCTGTCCCACCATCAACAAGGTGACTCTGATCGGGGCGGTTCCTATCAGAGTCACCTTGTTGATGGTGGGATGGCTTTTATGCTCTTTTTGATCAAAAACAGTATTACTAAGAACTCTGCATTATTTAAATGCACTTTGCTTTTTTACTTATTTAGTTACAGCAGGATTTTTGCTCATTTTGTCTCTTGTAGGTTTTGTATGGTCAATGTCAACATGTGTTTATGTGCTGCATGTATACCAACTCACACCAAGCTCAATTTTATTGTTTTTTCTTAGAGCAGTAAGATTACACTCTGCCTATAGCCCCACCCCGGAGCAATAACTGAAAATTTCTAACACTGGTTCCCCAAAAACCACAAGTTGAATTTATTCTCCCCTGGTACAGTGTCTGTAGTTTACTTAGCAAAATCCTGCTTAGATTTCTCATTTGTCCATTCATTTTGCATTTTGCTAATTGCTAAAAATTAAAACTATTAAATCTTCTCTCTTTGAGAGTATTCTTACTTATTTTTTACCCACTTTCCTAAGACTTTTGCACAGTATCTTTTATAGATATCCAATGCTCCAAATAGAAAAATACTTTATTCCCTCATCAAATAGTCATAAAATTCATTAAAATTGTCATGTCATGGCATCACACATTGCTTTTTTAACTTAAAATTCAGGATACTTCTTTCTTAAAGTATTGGTCTGAAATTAAAATTGGTATTTTAATCCTAAGGGCTCCTTCTCACTTGTGAGAGACTCGCACAATTCTCGTGTGAGTCTCTCGCATGAAAACCTGGCACTGCTGCCAGTACTCGGACCGGAGTGTGCGGCTGCATAGAACTACATGTATTTAACCCTGCTGTGGAACCATGAAAAAAATTACTGCTTTGGTACCATGGAGTCTATATGACCCCAGGCTCAAAATCGTCATATTTCATTAAAATGAACATGCTGGCTATTCAGAATAATCAAGTTTTATTCTGTCATCATTTCAGAACACAGTTATGAAATCAAACATAACTTTGAAGTGATTTATTTCTCATCATCAAACACAAACTGAAATTTATACCAAAATGCTTGTGTCATACAAATATCCAGATTGGGTCTTGCATTTCACTTTAGCACTTTCAATTTTTTGGTTCCTCCATTTGATGACTTCTTCAATCAAAGCATTGTTGGAAAAAAGTTTGAATGATTTCAAGGGTGTATTCGAAAGACGTCCATCACCCTTTGGTCCTGGTTGGCCTTGACAATGTTTTGGATTGGAGTCCGTCGAATAGTCTTTGGCTGTAGCAACTGCTTATAGCCATCTTTGCCAAGAATTTCACCTGAAGTATCGTCGTCGTCCTCATCATCGGAGGAATACGCGTCGCCAGTGTCAGACAGAATAGGACTTTGTTCGCTGTCTGAATCCGATGCAGCATCGAGATCTGCATCACTTTCGACCCAGCTCAAATTGTCTTCCAAATTACCTTCATTATCAGTATTGACATCGCTAGAAGCATCCAAAGCTGCCAATATTTCATCAGGAGTCATCACAGTTCGTCTAGCCATTGCTTATTTACAATTATATTACAAAACCTGTGAATAAACAGAAAATATAAAAAAAAAGTCAGACAATAAAGGTACTATGGGGTCAAGAGAGTCCCAAACAGAGAAAATTGAAAATAACTTTGAAACAAAATAAAAAAATAAAAAAATAAATTCAAAATATCATAAACATAAGCAGAAATATGTTACTTGAAAATACATAGAAGGCCAATGTCTGAGATTGACCAGTTTTAGAAATACTTCAATTTATTCAGGGCTGGGGTCTATATGACCCTATGGTTCCACAGCAGGGTTAAGGTCCTAATCTATTTAATTTCCTAATATGCCTTAATTAAAAAGTTCCAAACTAAACTTATTTTTTTTGCTACATGCTCTTTGCTGATGCTTTGTTTGAGAATCCCAGTATATACTGTGATAGTCAAGTAAGTTGTCATCTGGGAGCAGAGGCTGCTGTCAGTGCTGCAGCTGCCACCCCCTTCCTGCAATGAAGCATCGTCAGTGATCGCTATTTCATTTGGTGGGCTAGTCTCTGCTCTACTGTGCATAGTCAGTTGTCAAATCCAATGTATGCTCAGTAGATTCATGTCACTGTACAATATGCCCAATGACAGGGTGCTCCCTCCAGAGCTCCCAACATTCTGATGACATGTAATGAGACAGAAAGACAGTGCAATGTCACTGTGCATTCTAAGAAGATTACCTGGCACGTAGGAAAAGCAGAAAATGGTGCTGCCCATGCATGTGACATCTTACTGGTATTCGTCTTACAGTGTCCACTAACAGTTCACTCTTTTGCTAACTCGTCACTTTAGATCAGAGCCAGGGAGGGAGCACACTGTCACTATGCATGTTGCACAGAGACAAGAAACTACTGAGCATATGTTGGAATTGACAACTAACATATGCTCACTAGGGAATAGATAAGCCCAGCCCCTGAAAAGGGTGTCACTGGTGATGCTTTGCTTCACGGAAGAGGCAGAGGCTGCAACACTGACCTCTGCTTCTGCTCCCTTGATGATGGCTTGCTTGAATATCCCAGCATGCAATGGGACTTTCAAACAAAGTGTCATCAAAGAGGAAGCAATTAAAAAATGTAAAGCAATTAGATAGTGTAGTGGGGAAATGTTAGGGACTTTTTAATTTAAGCATATTAGAAAAGAGAATAGATAATAACATTGAATAGATAGGCATTTAGGATTCAAATAAATTTTAATTCCAGAAAACCCCTTTAATTTACATGTCTTGCAGTGAATCGTTGGGCGCTTTTTTGTTCCACCAAACAAGAAGTGCATATGCAAAATCTGGCAGGTATTTGAAATAAAAGAGCCAAATAATGATAACTAATATTCCCATATAGTGTCTTCATACTACTGTGCAGTCGGAATAAATATTGTGCCCAAATAATATGCAATACCCAGAAATATTTTTTTCACATCTCCACACAAAGGATACATATAATTTCAACATAAGAACACTGTCCACTTTTTCCATATTATACGATTATACAATAAACCTCTAATTTTAGGGTGTTTGTTGAGCAAAAAACAGTCATGTCTGTACAAAAATGCTTCTTATAATCGGAAGCAAACTTGAAGCTTTGGGCATGTGTTGAGCAAAATTTAAGGTAAAGTTTGGAGTGACTTGGCAGTGGGTTTCATATTTTTTAATATTCTCCCGGTCAGTCTTGTGCATATTTCACAATATATCAATGTATCAGTTTTGGTTTTGTGGTCAAAGTCTTTTCTTCTACAGTTATGTTATGATATATTCCAATTTTGGCTCAGGAGAGTTAAGCTAAATATTAGTAATTTTTTTTTGCCAATATTAAATTGTAATATGAAGCTAATCCTATAGAAATAAGTAGCATCAATTTGTCATGTTTTGAGTGTTGGACAGTGTATGCAGTTTCTTGATGTTGGACAACATTTTATAAAGCTACACACTAAATTTCATAGAATAATGTTTTATTTACGCATTTTTTGAAGCGAATTGAAATAAATACTGCAACCCTGTCACTTCTTCAAAGCATTTCCTGTTGAATGACAATTTTAGCTCAAAGTATATACTCAGTGCTGTTGAAGCTAAGACAATGATAAATCTAAATGTCTTTGTGGAATTGATCTCCTAGTTTTACATGCCAATGCAATACTATTTATATGGTAAATCTTGTGTTTTTAAAGTTTTGACAGACTTGAATATTTGCAACTGAACATGTTCTTTATATTATTATTTTGTATCAAGGTGACTTACTGCATTTCATATTTCTATTTCTATTCATTTTGTTTAATTTTTCCAGCTGTGTTATACTGATTCTGTAAATTTGAGAGTTTTGATTTTGAACAAAAAATTATTAAGAATACTTAAAAATTATTTTCGTGTCCAGATCAGAGCCGATAACCTGTGCAGCCTAAGGGTGTGTGCACACGTTGCGGATTCGGATTTGGCCCTGCGGATCCGCAGCAGATTCTGCTGCGTTGTACAGTACCTTTAAAGTCTATGGAAAATGAAAAACGCTGTGCACATGCTGGGGATTTTTCCACGCGGATTGAAATCCACAGCATGTCAATTCTTTGTGAGGAATCCGCAGCGTTTTGACACCTACTCCATTATAGGAATCCGCAGGTGTCAAAATGCAGGGGAAATCCGCAGGCTAATAATCTGCACTAAATCTGCAGGTAAAACGCAGGTCAATTTAACTGCGGTTTTACCTGGGGATTTATCCAAATCCGAGTGGAAATATCCACAGGACAATCCGCACCGTGTGCAAATACCCTCATTCTGCTCCCAAAGCGACAATCAGCTGCTGTCACACATAAATTAAGGGTTTTGTGAAACGATTACCTTCTGGGTTGCAAAGGGTTTGTACAGTGCTGTGTAAATTAATTGGGACAAAGCATTTTTTTAAGTAAAATTGTAGCTGGTTACCAGTCAGTGATTCAAACCAGTTTTAACTGCTTTGAACAGGTGTGAGTGCCTGTTCAAAGCAGTTAAAACTGGTTTGAATCACTGACTGGTAACCAACTTACGATTTTACTTAAAAAATCCTTTGTCCCAATTAATTTGCACAGCACTGTATATTGTTCTTATTCAGGGGCCTTTTTCTGTCTGTGTCCGCTCCTTGCCCAGACAGACATTTTAGTGATAATAAATCAATAATCAAATTTATCTAACAACATTAAAGAAAATAATAAATTTGCCAAAATTTGTCATGAAATGAGTGTATCTATCAAAATAAGTGTCCTGGTTCACTGACACTAAAAAAAAATGCTTTTCTACATAGCAGCTGCAATGTATGGGGAACGCATTCTTAATGCAGGATCTTGGGAAAACTGGGTAACATCTTCTATGGGAGTCATAATGCGGGCATATTAGTTATTACTCAAAGGTCAACTTTATTGTATAATTGCTTGTTTTTATTGTTTATTTAAAAAGTTGAGAACATTGTAAAAATAATTTGGTTTGAATTTCCATTTTCTGAAAGCCCTTTTGTTTTTAATTGTTCTGTGGATGAAGCTTCAGGATGGCTTATTATGTGTGTTAAAGCAGTAATTCTTATTGCTATTGTGTTGGGGTAATTACAACATTATGACTAGGGATAAGTGAATTCGTACTGTAAAATTCAGGGTTTGTACCAAACTTTTTATCAGATGCCTGGTTTACTGTTCAGGTTCGGATGCCAAATAAAGTTTGTTGAAAAGTTGTAGAGCAGCCAATCAACAAGCTGTTAGGCTGTAGGCACTTCCGGAGCCATCACAGCCATATCAATTATTGGCATTCTTGTGATTGGCCAGAGCATCACTTGACCTGGTCTGTATAAATGTTGTATCACAGGTGCTGCTGCAATTCTGCTTTGATTAGTGTAGAGACAGGATGAAGCCGGATTGAGGGACAGTATTAGACTTTGTGTGGGCACTCTGCAAAAAAGCCTCTCATGTGTATTTTGCACCCATCTCAGTGAGAGTACTGTGCCTTTAAGCCTCTGTGTGTACTTTGCATTCCTGCATCCAGAACCAACTGTACCTTTGGCAGATGATAATCCATGACTGTGGAGCCTACTTAAACAGACTAAGGGACATTTCTAAACGTTTATGAAGCCTTTGCAGGTGTTTTTTCTAAATTATTCCAATTTACTGAAATAATGACTTTTGGGTTTTCATTGGCTGTAAGCCATAGTCATCAACACTAACAGAAATAAACAAGTGAAATAGATCACTCTGTTTGTAATGACTCTATATAATATATAAGTTTCACTTTTTGCATTGAAGAACTGAAATAAATTAACTTTTTGATGATATTCTAATTTTGTGAGAAGCACCTGTATATATAGTTCCCCACATGTATTCCACATGAATCAGAAGCCCCCCTCCTCCAGCAAAGCTGGATTACTCCTTCCTTGCCTTTCCATCAATTCTGCTATATCCACCTCTTCCTCCACTTGTACCTATGCATAATTGTTTTAGACAGCTAATTTTAGTTTTGAAAATTCTAGGTTGTTTTAGGTTTAGGTTGTTTGTGTCAGTTCCATGAAAAAACATAACAGTAAAAGGACATAACAACAACAAACATGTTACAATAACCAGAATTTGTGGACCATACTAAACAGGACAAAAAAAGCAAATTAGTAGGGATGAGCGAATGTGCTCTGTGATACTCGGATATCACTCAAGTATTTGGGTGCTTGGATGTGCTCGGCACTCGGCGAGCATTAACCAGTGCTTGGATTTGAAGCTCACATGCTTTCTGCCAATAAACATGTGAGGATTGCCTGACAGTCACTGTGCAGCTGCAGCCATCTTGGTAGTGGCATTATTCTGATTGGCTGGCCGCATTACCTCATCCGAGGTTATGAAAGCACAGGCGCTGCTGTGCTAGGCTTAATGTCACCATTGCAAAGCTCAGGAACAATTCTTATTGGAGGGAGGGAGTGCTTGTCCAGGCCTGTATGTGCACAGTTAACCCATTTACCCCCAAGGGTGGTTTGCACGTTAATGACCGGCCAGTTTTTACGGTTCTGACCACTGTCCTTTTATGAAGTAATAACTCTGGAACACTTCCATGGATCCTGGTGATTCTGACAATGTTTCCTCACAACATATTGTACTTCATGATAGTGGTAACATTTCTTTGCTATGACTTGCATTTATTTGTGAAAAAACAGAAATTTGGCGAAAATTTAGAAAATTTTGCAATTTTCCAACTTTGAATTTTAATGCTCTTAAATCACACAGATAAGTCACACAAAATACTTAATAAGTAACATGGCGTGTTTGGAGAGACCTGATGTGTCCAAACAGTGGGAACCCCCCCACATGTGACCCCATTTTGAAAAGTAGACCCCCAAAGGAATTTATTTAGATGTGTGGTGAGAACTTTGAACCCCAAGGGCTTCACAGAAGTTTATAACATACAGCTGTAAAATTAAAAAATCCTATTTTTTCCACAAAAATGATCTTTTCACCCCCAATTTTTATTTTCCCACTGGCATCAGGACCCCAAAAGTTATTGTGCAATTTGTTCTGAGTATGCTGATACCCAATATGTGGGGGTAAGCCACTTTTTGGATGCATGGCAGAGCTCAGAAGGATTTGACTTTTTCAACACAGAATTGGCTGAACGCCATGCTGCATTTGCAAAGCCCCTGATGTGCCTAAACAGTGGAAACCCCCCCACAAATGACACCATTTTGGAAACTAGAGCTCTCAAGGAACTTAGCTAGATGTGTGGTGAGCACTTTAAACCCCAAGGGCTTCAAAGAAGTTTATAGCGTAGAAGCATAAAATTTAAAAAATTCATATTTTTTTCAATAAAATGATCTTTTTGCCCCAATTTTTAGTTTCCTAAGGGTAGCAAGACCCCAAAAGTTATTGTGCAAATTGTCCTCAGTATGCTGATACCCCATATGTGGGGGTAAACCACTGTTTGGGTGCATGGCAGAGCACGGAAGGGAAGGAGCGCTGTTTGACTTTTTCAACACAAAATTGGCTGGAATTGAGATCAGACGCCATGTCACGTTAGGAGAGCCCCTGATGTGCCTAAACAGTAGAAACCCCCAAGTGACACCATTTTGGAAACCAGACCCCCAAGGAACTTGACTAGATGTGTGGTGAGAACTTTGAACCCCTAGGTGTTTCACTAAAGTTTATAACGTCCGAGTGTGAAATTAAAAAAATCATATTTTTTTCACAAACATGATCTTTTAGAACCCAATTTTTTATTTTTACCAGGGTAACAGGAGCAATTGGGCCCCAAAATTTGTTGTCCAATTTGTCCTGAATACACTGATACACCATATGTGGGAGAAAACTACTGTATGGTCACACGTAGGGGCTCGGAAGGGAAGTAGTGATGTTTTGGAATGCAGACTTTGATGGAACGGTCTGCAGGCATCATGTCGCATTTGGAGAGCCCCTGAAGTGCCTAAACAGTGGAAACCCCCCACAAGTGACCCAATTTGGAAACTTGACCCCCCAAGGAACTTATCTACTTGTGTGGTGAGCACTTCGAACCCCCAAGTGCTTCACAGAAATTTATAACGCTCAGGCGTGAAAATAAAAAAATCATATTTTTTCCACAAACATGATCTTTTAGACCCCAATTTTTTATTTTCACAAGGGTAACAGGATAAATTGGACCCCAAATGTTGTTGTCCAATTTGTCCTGAATACACTGATACCCTATATGTGGGAGAAAACTACTGTATGGGCACACGTCGGGGCTCGGAAGGGAAGTAGTGACGTTTTGGATTACAGACTTTGATGGAATGGTCTGCAGGTGTCATGTCGCATTTGGATTGCCCCTGATGTGCCTAAACAGTGGAAACCCCCCAAGTGACCCTATTTTGGAAACTAGACCCCCAAGGAACTTACCTAAATGTTTGGTGAGAACTTTGAACCCCCAAGTGCTTCACAGAAGTTTATAACGTAGAGCCATAAAAATAAAAAATCATATATTTTTCCACAAAAATTATATTTTTGTCCCCAATTTTTTTATTTTCCCAAAGGTAACAAAAGAAATTGGACCCCAAGAGTTATTGTGCAATTTGTCCTGAATATGCTGATACCTTATATGTGGGGGTAAACCATTGTTTAGGCCATGGGCAGAGCTTGGAAGGGAAGGAGCACCATTTGACTTTTTCAACACAGGGTTGGCTGGAATTGAGATCAGATGCCATGTCACATTTGGCGAGCCCCTGATAGGCCTAAACAGTGGAAACCCCCCAATTCTAACTCCAACCCTAACTTTAACACACCCCTATCCCTAATCCCAACCCTAACCATAACCCTAAACAGAAACCTAACTCTAACACACCCCTAACCCTAATCCCAACTCTAATCATATTCCTAACTTTAGCCCCAACCTAACCCTAGCCCCAACCCTAACCCTAGCCCCAACCCTAACTTTAGCCCCAACCCTAACCCTAACTTTAGCCCCAACCCTAACCCTAAACCCTAATGGGAAAATGGAAATAAATGCATTTTTTTTATTTTATTATTTTTCCCTAAAGGTGTGATAAAGGGGTTTTTGATATGCTATTTATAGTTGGGTTTTATGCTAAACTAGATTAAGGCCCGATGCTATCGCATCGAGAGGATAGTGACACACCTCTTGCCATGATAACCCTCAATACACACACACCTCCTCAACATACACTCCTCTCACCTTTCACCATCTCCACTCACATCCACTCACTCTTTCACTCCACATACGACCCTTTCTCTCACTCCGTCTCTCATACTCACACTGTCATCGTCGCTGCTCCATGATCCCCGACATCTTCTTCCGCCGGTGCCATCCTGGATCCCGACGTTGTCCACGCCGGCGACATGTTCTTGCGGCCATGCCATCTTGAGTATTCTGAAATCCTGCGAGTGGACATTAGTGGAGATAGTGAAAGGTGAGAGGAGTGTGTGTTGAGGAGTGGTGTGTTGAGGGTTAACATGGCAAGAGGTGTGCTGTGACGTCACCAGTTACAACTGGATGGAAGTTGTTACAACCCGGAAGCTGCTTAGCGCATTTATTATAGTAGATTAAGGCCCAATGCTATCGCATCGAGAGGATAGTGACACACCTCTTGCCATGTTAACCCTCAATACACACACACCTCCTCAACACACCACACCGCCTCAACACACACTCCTCTCACCTTTCACCATCTCCACTCACGTCCACTCACTCTTTCACTCCACATACGACCCTTTCTCTCACTCCGTCTCTCATACTCACACCGTCATAGTCGCTGCTCCACGATCCCCGACATCTTCTTCCGCCGGCGCCATCCTGGATCCCGACATTCTCCACGCCGGCGACATGTTCTTGCGGCCATGCCATCTTGAGTATTCTGAAATCCCGCGAGTGGACATTAGTGGAGATAGTGAAAGGTGAGAGGAGTGTGTGTTGAGGAGTGGTGTGTTGAGGGTTAACATGGCAAGAGGTGTGCTGTGACGTCACCAGTTACAACTGGACGGAAGTTGTTACAACCCGGAAGCTGCTTAGCGCATTTATTATAGTAGATTAAGGCCCAATGTTATCGCATCGGGAGGATAGTGACACACCTCTTGCCATGTGAACCCTCAACACACACTCCTCCTGAACACACCACACCGCCTCAACACACACTCCTCTCACCTTTCACCATCTCCACTCATATCCACTCACTCTTTCACTCCACATACGACCCTTTCTCTCACTCCGTCTCTCATACTCACACCGTCATCATCGCTGCTCCACGTTCCCTGACATCTTCTTCCACCGGCGCCATCCTTGATCCCGACGTTGTCCACGCCGGCGACATGTTCTTGCGGCCACGCCATCTTGAGTATTCTCAAATCCTGCGAGTGGACATTAGTGGAGATAGTGAAAGGTGAGAGGAGTGTGTGTTGAGGAGTGGTGTGTTGAGGGTTAACATGGCAAGAGGTGTGCTGTGGCGTCACCAGTTACAACTGGACGGAAGTTGTTACAACCTGGAAGCTGCTTAGCGCATTTATTATAGTAGATTAAGGCCAGATGCTATCGCATCGGGAGGATAGTGACACATCTCTTGCCATGTGAACCCTCAACACACACTCCTCCTGAACACACCACACCACCTCAACACACACTCCTCTCACCTTTCACCATCTCCACTCACTCTTTCACTCCACATATGACCCTTTCTCTCACTCCGTCTCTCATACTCACACCGTCATCATCGCTGCTCCACGATCCCCGACATCTTCTTCCACCGGTGCCATCCTAAATCCCGACGTTGTCCACGCCGGCGACATGTTCTTGCGGCCACGCCATCTTGAGTATTCTAAAATCCTGCGACTGGACGTTAGTGGAGATAGTGAAAGGTGACAGGAGTGTGTGTTGAGGAGGAGTGGTGTGTTGAGGGTTAACATGGCAAGAGGTGTGCTGTGACATCACCAGTTACAACTGGACGGAAGTTGTTACAACCCGGAAGCTGCTTAGCGCATTTATTATAGTAGATAGATGTATCACACCTATGTTTTTATGTGGATAAGATATTTACATAGTGAGCCTCAAGAAGGACAGTATTACTGATGTATGTAAAGTGCTATTGAAATAATAGTACTCTATTAATAAATAAAAAATTAATTATTATTACCTAAGTTTTGTAGGTATGTGTTAGGTATGTAGTTGAAATCTACGTATGTTTGCCTAAATTTTTTTTGTTTTTGCCTTTTTTTTTTTTAATCTATATATACCTATGTATATTTTTATGGATTTAAATATGTCTATGACATATATGTGAAAGAGATAATTAGTGTAAGATATATCTATCTGCTTAAAATATTTATATATATAACATATATCAAGCTATGTATAGAAGTCTTAGAAGTCTATTATCTATATCTATTTAGAATGTAACTATTATTTACTGTATATATCTATATATCGATCAATTCCAGGACCAACTTAAATAGTTTAAAGTAAGACATTTTTGTAAACGACATTTCTAGTGAAGATTTTTGGGCTATTAGGTAGCAATTGTCCTTGAAGTGGTGTATCCACCACTTTGACCCTAACGTTGCTGCGTTGCTTTACTCGGGGGAATGCAACATACAATTGTCCATGGGCAAATACAGGTTCGGGCAAAAAAATTCCAACTCGATTGAGGGTCTGTCCTTGGGATTTGTTAATGGTCATAGCAAAAGCAGGTTTTAGAGGAAACTGTCGACGTTTTAATTTAAAAGGTAACCCAGTTTCTGAAGGACACAAATCGATGCATGGAATAAACACAATGTCTCCTTCAGCTGAGCCAGTAATCACTTTAGCCTGTATGATGTTGCGGAGTAAGGCAATGACAATGAGGCAAGTGCCATTGCAGAGACCTTTCTTAGTGTTTAGGTTTCTTAATAGCATCACAATGGTGCCAATTTTAAGTTTTAAGAGATGTGATGGCATTCCTGATGGTGTCAGAGAGTTTAAAAATTCAACTGGGTAGATTTCACATTCCTCTGCCTCATCAGCATCGACAGAATCATCACTTGTATATACAGTATAATCACCACTAATGCGATCCATTACTTTACAGTTCAGAAAATCGACGTCATCATTTTTCGGACATAGTATAGCATGTGATGCAGCAGTGTCGAGGCTTTGTTGGTCATTAACATCAATGCAAATATGGTCTCCAAAGATCTCGGTTACTATAGAGCCAGTGCAAAGCATGTCTGGAGGAATTTCAATGACATCCTCTCCAAGGTTATGTTCATTAGACAGCTCACCATTTCCAAGTTTAAGCAACCAAGTGCTGTATTCAGGATCAGTGGAGCGCATGTTGTTAATTAGCGGTAGTCTGGTAAAATGTTGCCAATGTTCTGAATATTTAATGCAGGAATCTACAATGTCTATTCTTGTTCCATGAGCGATGACGGGAAGACATTTTCTGAAGTCTCCTCCAAGAACAATAACTTTACCTCCAAATGGTGTTTTATTTTTTTCAGCAACATTTGTTGTCATGATGTCATGTAGAAGTCTATCTATCACATTCAATGCATGTTTTTGGACCATAGTGCACACATCAATAATAAAAAGTTTTGTACTCTGTAAATGTTTTCCTGCATTTGTATCGTTTTTAATCCTGGAAACAGATGTTTCGTTGATCGGAATAGGTATGCCATATAGAGAGTGGATTGTTCGGCCTCCTTGTATCAAGTTAGATGCTATTCCTGTAGTTGCTGCAGGTGACACAATTTCTCCTTGTCCTCTTAAATGATGTGTAAGTAGATGGTATAGGTAGGTCTTTCCACTGCCACCAGGTCCATCGAGAAAAAAGCACTTTGGTATTAAACTGCTATTTTGTAAAGCTTCAGTAATGACATCATAGGCAAAAAGTTGCTCCTGATTAAGAGTTTCTTTCATCTCTGCAGCTTTTTTTAACTCATAATCCTTATCATATTGTTTAAGGAGTTGTTTAATATTTTTTGCTGGGCATGGTAAATTATAATCAGCAAAAGTTTTTCCATGGACTATGAGGACATCTTGGACATCTTTCATAGCATATCCTTCACAATCGATACACTCTTCAGTGTTGCTGTGGTATGTATGACAATAGTCTTGTAAAAAATGGTCCTTAAATTCATTCCACAATTCAAGTGGATTACTGGGGGGGCCAAAAATACAGATATAAGCAAACATGTCTCTAAGTTGGGAAGGCATGTTAAGAATGCAAGCATCTGTTAAAGTATGTCTCCAGATGCTATCATCGAATAATAATCCAAGTGCTAACGCAGCATCCTTAAAGGTTTCATGCATAACTCCATTGACGGTTTTAATGCTGTCAAAACTGGTAGCAGCTTTTACATGCAGTAACAACAAACGGAAATAATAGCGCTCTTGGTCTTTCACACTAACAATATACATTCTTCCAATAACTGTGAGACCCCCTCGTTTTCTTTGTTCCCATGTGCCTTGTTTCCAAACGTAGTGTTCTGGAATTTCGCGGTAGAAATAGTTATGTGCATTGTGGTCGATCTTATTAAGGTTGAAATATGCCATAAGTGTAGAATTGGAATTGAGCTTTTGATGGATGTTGTCTGCAGTCATTCTCATGAAAATAGAGTGGTTGAGAATTAGGCAGATGTACGGCTAGGCGAATGATGGCATGAGATTGTTTATGCATAGGAAAAGCAAATATCCGCCATGCAGCCTCAGGTGCACTAACATATCTGGTATCCGTAAATTGGTGTGTTTCATCATGTTGGATGTTATTTTGGGAAATTTCAAGGTTGGCTTTGTCATGTCCTTTGTAAACGTATTTAAATAAATATTTTACACTTTGAATGGAAGCACATATTTCTACATTAATATGGCACTTGTATTTGGTGAGTAAAAATGGGTTATATGGAACTACCCATGAATTGTCAATCGTCTTAGAATCGTGTTCATATGTTTTGCCAATGGGTCTGCGGTAAGTGGGATAGCCATCCTTTTCTTTGATGGTATATGGTTGGTTTTGTTTTGGGAAACCTTTGCTACACTTTCCAAGATCCATACAGGGAGAATTAGGATTGTGTTCTCCACAGGGACCATGAATCATGTGTTGAAGAACAATGTTATGGAGCTGAGGGTAGATTGTTTCATCAGGTATTTCAGCCCAGACTATATTGTCTATGTCCGCCTCAGTCCGTAATTTAGACAGGCTGTCAAGAATAATTAAAATATGAGCGTGTGGGAGACCACGCTTCTGAAATTCAATGACATGGACCATTGCAGTGACGTTTCCAAATAATCCACTGCTAATGTCTTTTAAGAGGGATTCCAGTTTAATTTTAAAGACACGTGCAACCAAGTCTGGTCTGTGTTCAACACGCTGCCACGGTTCTAAATGTGTAGTAATCTCATTCCACTTAGGATTACATGTCATTGTGATAAATAGATCTGGTCGACCATACTTTGTAACAATAGCCATAGCATCCTGGTAGCGCTGCTGCATGTTTCTTGGACTGCCTTCAAAAGAAGATGGTAAAATGACGGTTTTCCCAATAGGGATGCCCTTTTGAACCGATTTTTTGAGTAGATGTTCTTGAAGGAGGCAGTAATCCTCCACTTTTAAATCTTTTTGGTGTTTTTGGATGTAATGTAGGCGATTAGCTTCGAGTTTGACATAAGCATCTACTAAATATTGCTGTGTTAGCTTACCACCATTGAGGAGTGGATTAAAGTAATTTCTGACAGATAACATATAGCAATAGTATTGGAGTTGAGTGATCCTCCTCGAACTTTTGCCTTGTTGTTTGAGTCCATCATGCCATCCTTGGTCTCCATAAGGGAAAAATATTGGATAGAGGAGGGCATCCAAATTGCTATGGAGAATACTAATTTGTTGTGTTTTTGGAGCTAAAGGGTTATGGGGATCAGGTTTTAAATGAATTAATATGTCTCTATTGAAAGGTGGCTCACCATTGTCATTTTGAAACACGACTGCTACTTCACTGACAGTGGGATTATTGTAGCGTCGAGGGTCTTGAGTACGATCTTGTTTAATAGCCATAGTGATGTTTGGCATGACAGTTCCGTTTTGTAGAGATTTAATTTTTTCTTGTTCTTCCACATCACGTAACATTTGATAAGCTTCCACAAAAGGATTAATAGTTTGGATTTGAAGGGCAATAATGTTCATCAATGTAGGATGACATTTTTGATTTTCTTTACATCGTAAGCGTTGTTCGTTTGCGGTAGTGGTATCGAGAATGTAAAGTTGGGCAAATGCGCGTTGCTGGTCATCTGAGGGATGTAGTGTTCCAGTTCTATGATAGATCTGGCCATGTATGCGGAAACAGTATGGGCCATATCCAGGAGGTGGTGAAATATTTGCACCCATGGAGGCAAAAGCAAAGGAACTGTTAATACTTTGAATATTATCCATGAAATTTTTGCTAAATTCACTTTGCCCTTTCAGCAAACGTGTAAAGACATCAGGATATTGTAGTATGGGTACATGGACTTTACCCTTCTGACAGCAGAGCGTAAAGTTGTTATCAGAAGGTATCTCTGCTACAAAATGCAAAGCTTCGCAATGCTCACATACATGGGTCATGTCACCACAGCTGTGTTCGGTAATACTATTTTCATCATTAGTGAAAATGTGAGGTTGTAGTAGAAGTGCATGTCCAACCAATGGGGTGCGCCTAGTTTTGAGACCAACGTATATTTGTCTTGGTTGCACTTTCTGCGGGCTAACTGCAGCTTGTATGTGAAGAAACTGTGCGTTGGTATTGAATGGTGGTATTGATAGGGCAGAAACAGATTGCTGATTAGTTATGTCAGTGAACGGCATATAGGATGAAGTGTGGTAGTAACTTGCTCCACATGCTGATGTGGAAGCATCCTGTTGTGAGTCTACTAATAATGATGAGGAAGAAGCCGTCTGTTGTTGGCGGTGATGGCGTGTAGTGGCTTCTTCAGCCAATGTAATAGATTTAGAGCTAGGGGATTCGTGTGTGAGACGACGGCGTTTATAAGCCTTAATCTTGTCAAGTCGATGCTGTTTTTCCTCAGGAGTCTCATTAGCACGGCGTTGTTTTTGTCGTAGTGCTAAAGCTGCTTTCCTTTCACTGGCATTGGCATACTGTGCATCGGTATTGAATGGTGGTATTGATAGGGCAGAAACAGATTGCTGATTAGTTATGTCAGTGAACGGCATATGGGATGAAGTGTATCAGTAAATTGTTCCACATGCTGATGTGGAAGCATCCTGTTGTGAGTCTAATAATAATGATGAGGAAGAGGCCGTCTGTTGTCGGCGGTGACGGCATGCAGAGGCTTCTTCAGCCAATCTTATGGATTTAGAGTTAGGGGATTCGTGTGTGAGGCGACGGCGTTTATAAGCCTTAATCTTCTCAAGGCGATGGTGTTTTTCCTCAGGAGTCTCATTAGCACGGCGTTGTTTTTGTCGTAGTGCTAAAGCTGCTTACCTTTCACTGGCATTGGCATACTTTTTGTTATGACTCATGTTGGCACAGGTAAAGGAGTCTATTTGGCAGTTATCTGGCAGTGAAGAAGGCGTCCTGGAGTATTGTAGAGTAAACAGATACTAATTGACCCTGTAATTGCCCAGCAGTAGTTATGAAGTGGTAGTGGCAAATTGGCCCTGTAGTTAGACACCGGCAGAGGAGCAAGGCAGCAGTAGTTATGGCGGTGGAGGCAAATTGGCCCTGTAATTAGACACCGGCAGAGGAGCAAGGCAGCAGTAGTTATGGCGGTAGAGGCAAATTGGCCCTGTAATTAGACACCGGCAGAGGAGCAAGGCAGCAGTAGTTATGGCGGTAGAGGCAAATTGGCCCTGTAATTAGACACCGGCAGAGGAGCAAGGCAGCAGTAGTTATGGCGGTAGAGGCAAATTGGCCCTGTAATTAGACACAGGCAGTGAACAGTCAGAGGAGCAAGGCAGCAGTACTTATGGCGGTAGAGGCAAATTGGCCCTGTAATTAGACACCGGCAGAGGAGCAAGGTAGCAGTAGTTATGGCGGTATTGGCAAATTGGCCCTGTAATTAGACACCAGCAGAGGAGCAATGCAGCAGTAGTTATGGCGGTAGAGGCAAATTGGCCCTGTAATTAGACACCGGCAGAGGAGCAAGGCAGCAGTAGTTATGGCGGTAGAGGCAAATTGGCCCTGTAATTAGACACCGGCAGAGGAGCAAGGTAGCAGTAGTTATGGCGGTAGAGGCAAATTAGCCCTGTAATTAGACACCGGCAGAGGAGCAAGGCAGCAGTAGTTATGGCGGTAGAGGCAAATTATCCCTGTAATTAGACACCGGCAGAGGAGCAAGGCAGCAGTAGTTATGGCGGTAGAGGCAAATTGGCCTTGTAATTAGACACCGGCAGTAAACAGGCAGATGACCAAGGCAGCAGTAGTTATGGCGATAGAGGCAAATTGGCCCTGTAATTAGACACTGGCAGAGGACAAAGGCAGCAGTAGTTATGGCAGTATAGGCAAATTGGCCCTGTAATTAGACACCGGCAGAGGACAAAGGCAGTAGTTATGGCGGTATAGGCAAATTGGTCCTGTAATTAGACACTGGCAGAGGAGCAAGGCAGCAGTAGTTATGGCGGTACAGGCAAATTGGTCCAGTAATTAGACACCGGCAGTAAACAGGCATAGGACCAAGGCAGCAGTAGTTATGGTGGTACAGGCAATGCCAAGCGTCCGCACAGCAAGTCGGCGTGAGGTAAATGACGCAATTTCACGAATGCAAGATGGCGTCGGCGAAATCTCGCGAGATTTCGCCGACGTCGTTAACACCTCTTGCCATGTTAACCCTCAACACACCACACCGCCTCAACACACACTCTCACCTTTCACCTCCACTCATGTCCACTCACTCTTTCACTCCACGTACGTTCCTTTCTCTCACTCCGTTTCTCATACTCACACCGTCATCGTCGCTGCCCCGACATCTTCCTCCGCCGCCGCGATCCAGGATCCAGACGTTCTCCAGGCCGCCATGTTCTTGCGGGACGCCATCTTGGATTTCGTGAAATCCCGCGATATTCAAGATAGCGTCGCCGCAACAACATGTCGCTGGAGTGGACGACATCGGGATCCAAAAAGATGGCGTCGGCGAAATCTCGCGAGATTACGCCGACGCCATTTTGGATCCCGCTGTCGCCCACGCCAGCGACATATTCTTGCGGGACGCCATCTTGGATGTCGTGAAGTCCCGCGATATTCAAGATGGTGTCGCCGCAACAACATGTCGCTGGCATGGGCGACATCGGGATCCAAAATGGCGTCGGCGTAATCTCGCGAGATTTCGCCGACGCCATCTTTTTGGATCCCGATGTCGTCCACGCCAGCGACATATTGTTGCGGCGACGCCATCTTGAATCTCGCGGGACTTCACGACATCCAAGATGGCGTCCCGCAAGAACATGTCGGCGGCCTGGAGAACGTCTGGATCCTGGATCGCGGCGGCGGAGGAAGATGTCGGGGCAGCGACGATGACGGTGTGAGTATGAGAAACGGAGTGAGAGAAAGGAACGTATGTGGAGTGAAAGAGTGAGTGGACATGAGTGGAGGTGAAAGGTGAGAGGAGTGTGTGTTGAGGCGGTGTGGTGTGTTGAGGGTTAACATGTGCGTGTGTGTGTGGTGACGTCACCGGTTACAACTGGACGGAAGTTGTTACAACCGGAAGCTGGTTAGGGCATTTATTATTATAGAAGATGGTTTTTATTGAAAAAATAGTTTTGGCATCCCCACATTTTGAGAGCTATAATTTTTCCATATTATGGCCCACAGAGTCCTGTGAGGTCTTATTTTTGGGGGACGAGTTAACATTTTTAATGGTACCATTTTTGGGCACATGACATTTTTTGATCACTTTTTATTATGATTTTTGGGAGGCAGAATGTACAAAAACCAGCAGTTCATGAATTTCTTTTGGGGGGGCGTTTATACCATTCCGCGTGAGGTAAAACGGATAAATCAGCTTTACTGTTCAGGTTAGTATGATTACATCGATACCTCATTTATATCTTTTTTTATGTTTTGGCGCTTTTATACAATAAAAACTATTTTAAATAAATAATGATTATTTTTGCCTCGCTTTATTCTGCGAGCTATAACTTTTTTATTTTTTCTCTGATGACTCTGTATGGCAGCTCATTTTTTGCGGGACAAGATGGCGTTTTCAGCGGTACCATATTTATTTATATCCGTCTTTTTGATTGTGTGTTATTCCACTTTTTGTTTGGCAGTATGATGATAAAACATTTTTTTGCCTTGTTTTTTTAAGGGGTTCACTAAAGGGCTTAACTAGTGGGAGTTTTAAAGGGTGGGTCGTTACGGACACGGCGATACTAGATATGTGTACTTTTATTGTTTTTTTATTTACATAATAATAATAATGTGTTTATTGGGGAAATATTTTTTTCAATTTATTTAGGGATTTTTAAAAAAACAATTTTACACATGTTCATTTTTTTAACATTTTTACATTGTCCCAGGGTGGGACATTACTATATAGTGTCGGATCTCTGATCTGACACTTTGCACAGTACTGTGTCAGATCAGCGATCTGACAGGCAGTGCAGTAGGCTTGCCGGTGCCTGCTCTCAGCAGGCACTGACAAGCCACCTCCCTGCAGGACCCGGAAGGACCCCATCTTGGATCTGGGGGCCTGCAGGGTGGGGGCCCTCAGAACAACGCGATCACATCGTGTTGTTCTGAGGGTCTCAGAAAAGCATGCAGGGAGCCCCCTCCCTGCACAAAGCTTCCCTATGCCACCAAAACACTGCAATCATGTTTGATCGCTGTGTGCCTGGGGTTAAAGTGCCGGGAGCAGTCCGTGACTGCTCCTGGCACATAGTGCCGGGTGTCAGCTGTGATAATCAGCTGACACCCAGCCGCGATCAGCGCTTCCCCCATAAGCATGGCTGATCACATATGATGAACCATTCCGTCCTTGGGAATTAAGTCCCAGGGCACATGGATGGAATAGGACGTCATATGGCTGAAAGGGGTTAAACAAATCAGAGACCTAAAGTTTGCATACTGGATCTGAAGCTGAACCATCATATTAACAGTCCTTCTAAAGTCTCATCTTGTTCTTTTTCTGTTTCTCTGCAATACATTATGCATTTAGCCTTGGGACAGCTGCAGGAGTAGGGAGAGTGGAATAATACAGCATCTAGGCAGGGCTTAGGGCTTTGTAGTCTGTTGCTGAATACATATCTGCTGCACGTGACCACATTCATTTTTCGGGAGTGAGAAAATTGACTATGTTATCATCCATGGAGTGTTATGTGCTTTCTGTTAATTTTCGGAGGTAAATTTTGTGCCCTTACCATCGTGGTAACTGGGCTTTTCCACTTAATGATACAGGATGAATCTGAGTCCCTCTTCCATATATTAATAAAAAATGAAATTTTGGTTTACTTATGTTATTACTTTTTTAAAATCCTTTCTAAATTTTACCTTATATACAGGAAGAATATTTCTTAATGTAAACTCCAAATGTCAATTTTGAATGTTTTATTGTCAGTCCGTAAAGTGAAGTAAAAGGATATGAATATAATTATAAAACCACTTCCAGCTCATAAAACCTTAAAACAAATAAAATGTTCTCCCACTTAAAAAGATGTGAGAGGCCTGTAATTGACATCATTGGTAGACCACAACTATGAGAGTCAAAATGAGAAAAAAAATCCAGAAAATCACCTTGTCTGATTTGGCAAGATTTATTTTGCAAAATATAGTGGAAAATAAGTATTTGGTCATAAACAAAAGTTCAACTCAATATTTTGTTATATATCCTTTGTTGGCAATGACAAAGGTCAAAAGTTTTCTGTAAGTCTTCACAAGATTGGCACACACTGTTGGTGGTATGTTGGCCCATTCCTCCATGCAGATCTCTTCTAGAGCAGTGATGTTTTGGGCCTGTCCAAAGGTTTTCAATGGGGTTGAGATCTGGAAACAGGCTAGGCCACTCCAGGACCTTCATATGCTTCTTACGAAGCCACTCCTTCATTGCTCTGGCAGTGTGCTTGGGATAATTATCATGCTGAAAGACCCATCCACATTTCATCTTCAATGCCCTTGCTGATGGAACGAGGTTTTCACTCAAAATCTCACAATACATGCCCCCATTCATTCTTTCATGTACAAAGATCAGTCGTCCAGATGCCTTTGCAGAGAAACATCCCCAAAGCAAGATATTGCCACTCCCATGCTTTACAGTAGGTATGGTGTTCTGTTATGATTGAGTCACCATAGGAGGCAAAAACAGAAATGCTAGCTAAGTCCAGAAAACCAGAGAAGTTGGCAGCTATCGGATTGCAGACCCCTGAACCTATCAACGCAACTAGCAGTAGCCGTTGGGGGTTCCTACGATGCCCTAGACCCCTCGATCACAGCCGGAGAATTAAATAGGCCTAAAGAAAGAAAGGGGAAATCTAAACTGCCCCAGAGCAGACCCCAAAGCAATAGGCAGCCCCCAACATATAATGACGGTGAAGCAAGATGAAAATACTAACACAGACAGAAAGATAAACTGAGCAAAGACGGGGCCCAAGCTAACTAGATAGAAAAGGACAGGAAGGCTGCTGTCTGCAATCTGTGAAAAACCCTATGAAAATAAGAGCCAACAGACTGACAGTGAAAAAGGCCCTGAAGACGCTAGGCTTCAAAAAAGCTATGTCAGTACTCAGGAATATTCTGAAGACAGAGCTACAGGCAAAAGGAGATTCAGCTCACCCCAGCAGGGAATGGCAGAATACAGAAAAGCAAGGAAAACAAAAAACAAAACAAAAATGCTAACAGGCAAAACAGAATACTTAGCTTTAGAGGAGCAGGAATCAGACTGGAGTCCTAGAAGTCCACTGAGAAATCACTCGCAGGGCAGAAGGGCGTCGGCAGCCTTATATCCAGTCCGTGACTCCACTCAGCCAGTCATCCTCATTAGACTCAGGTGCCTGATAATCAGGCTCATTACCTTCCTTTACCAGAATAGGGAGTTCACCAGACCTCAGTGACGAAGGGGAAAATGAACTCACAACAGTACCTCCCCCTTGAGGAGGGGTCACCGAACCCTCAACCACGCCACCAGGGCGATCAGGGTGAGCCCGATGAAATGCACGCACCAATCTTTTGGCATGAATATCAGAGGCAGAGACCCAGGAATTATCCTCCTGACCATAACCCTTCCACTTAACCAAATACTGGAGTCTCCGTCTAGCCAGATGGGAATCCAGTATTTTCTCTACCTCATATTCCATGTTACCTTCAACCAATACAGGGTCTGGAGGTGCCACCCCAGGAACAACTGGTTCAACAAACCTCTTCAACAAGGACTTATGGAACACATTATGGATTTTAAATGTGACAGGAAGAGCCAAACGAAAAGAGACCGGATTAATAATCTCCAAAATCTTGTAAGGTCCAATAAATCTAGGCTTAAACTTAGGAGAAGCCACCTTCATAGCAATATTTTTTGATGATAACCACACCATATCACCAATCTTAAACTGGGGACCAATGGTCCTATGTCGATTGGAAAACCGCTGGGCCTTTTCCTGGGAGAGAGATAACTTATCCACCACTTGGTCCCAGATCTGGTGCATTCTCTCCACCACAGTGTCAACACCTGGGCAGGCAGAAGGCTCCACCTGCCCTGAAGAAAATCGAGGATGAAACCCAAAGTTACAAAAAAAAGGTGACATCAAAGTGGCAGAACTAGCTCTATTATTTAAAGCAAATTCAGCCAAGGGCAAAAATGAAACCCAATCATCCTGATCAGCGGAAATAAAACATCTCAAATACGACTCCAAGGTCTGGTTTGTTCTCTCTGTCTGCCCATTGGTCTGAGGGTGAAAAGCAGAGGAGAAGGACAACTGAATTCCCAGCTTGGAACAGAAAGTCCTCCAAAATCTAGACACAAACTGAACTCCTCTGTCAGATACAATGTTCTCAGGAATCCCGTGTAAGCGAACCACCTGTTGCAAAAACAGGGGCACCAACTCAGAGGAAGATGGCAACTTAGGGAGTGGTACAAGATGAACCATCTTAGAGAACCTATCACAAATCACCCAAATAACAGTCATTCTTTGAGAGACCGGCATATCAGAGATGAAATCCATTGAAATATGGGTCCATGGCCTCCTGGGGACCGGCAAAGGCATCAACAACCCACTAGAGCGAGAACAAGATTTAGACCGGGAGCAAGTCCCACAGGACTGCACAAAATTCCTGACATCATGAGACAAGGTGGGCCACCAAAAAGAGCGACTCACCAGATCTCTAGTACCAAAAATACCCGGATGACCAGCCAATGCAGAGCAATGAACTTCAGACATCACTCTCTTCTTCCACTGGTCAGGAACATACAATTTTCCACTGGGATAACGCTCAGGTTTGTCCTCCTGGAACTCTTGCAGAGCAAGTCTCAAATCGGGCGAGATGGCAGAAAGAACTACCCCTTCGCCTAAGATGGTAGCAGGCTTGGTCACCACAGGAGAATCAGCAAAGAAACTCCTAGAGAGGGCGTCTGCCTTGACATTCTTAGTTCCAGGAAGAAAAGAGACCACAAAATCAAAACGTGTAAAAAACAAGGCCCACCTAGTCTGTCTAGGGTTCAAGCGTTTAGCCGACTCTAGGTAAATCAAATTCTTGTGGTCAGTGAGGACCACAACTTGATGTTTAGCTCTCTCCAACCAATGTCTCCACTCCTCAAATGCCCATTTCATGGCCAACAGTTCCCGATTCCCCACATCATAGTTACGTTCAGATGGAGAGAACTTTCAGGAAAAGAAAGCACAGGGATTCATTTTAGATGTTACAGGATCCTTTTGGGACAAAACAGCTCCTGCACCAATCTCAGAAGCATCCACCTCTACCTGGAACGGGAGTGAGACATCAGGTTGCCGCAAAACCGGGGCGGAGGTAAATCTTCGCTTCAGCTCCTGAAAGGAAGCAACAGCCTCAGGAGACCAATTCAACACATCAGCACCCCTCTTAGTCAGATCAGTCAATGGCTTGGCAATACTAGAAAATTTTGCTATAAATTTCCGATAAAAATTAGCAAAACCCAAAAACATCTGGAGGGCCTTCAAAGAAGTGGGCTGAACCCAATCATAAATGGCCTGTACCTTGGCCGGGTCCATTTCAATAGTTGACGGAGACAAAATAAATCCCAAAAATGAAATCCTCTGTACTCCAAAAAGGCATTTCGATCCTTTGACATACAGGGAATTCTCCCTCAAGATCCGGAACACAGTCCGAATATGTTCCACATGAGAATCCCAATCCTTGGAGAAGATCAAAATATCATCCAGATAGATAATCAAAAATTTATTGACAAAGTCTCGGAAAATATCGTTCATGAAGCACTGGAAGACAGAAGAGGCATTAGTGAGCCCAAAAGGCATCACCAGGTACTCAAAATGTCCCTCCGGAGTATTAAACGCCATCTTCCATTCATCCCCCTGCTTAATGCGGATAAGATTATACGCCACCCTGAGGTCAAGCTTGGTAAACCAGCAAGCACCTCTAACTCTAGAGAATAGATCCGAAATCAGGGGTAACGGATACTGATATTTAATAGTAATTTTATTGAGGGCACGATAATCAATACAAGGCCTTAAAGAACCATCCTTTTTGGCCACAAAAAAAAAACGGCACCTAAGGGTGAAGAGGATGGTCTAATATGACCCTTCTCCAACGCCTCCTTAATATAGGACCGCATAGCCTCGTGCTCGGGTACAGATAAATTGAAGAGCCGACCCTTGGGAAATTTACACCCCGGGCTTAGTTCAATTGCACAGTCATAACTCCTATGAGAAGGCAAGGACGCAGACTCATTCTCACTAAATACATCATAAAAGTCCGCCAAATAGTCAGGAACATCATGTGACTGAGGAGAGGTGGAAAAAATCGGAGCCTCACTAAAGGCACACTGACAACCCCAACTCACCACAGACACAGATTTCCAATCCAAAACTGGATTATGAATTTGCAACCAGGGAAACCCCAGAACAATGGCATCATGCAGACCATGCAATAACAAAAATCTGCAATTTTCTTGATGGTCTGGGGCGACCCGCATGACCACCTGGGTCCAAAACTGAGGTTTATTTTTAGCCAAAGGAGTAGCATCAATCCCCCTCAAAGAGATAGGCGTCTGCAGAGGTGTCATCAGAAATCCACAACGTTTAGCAAAATCCAAGTCCATTAGGTTTAGCGCTGCTCCCGAATCCACAAAAGCCTTGGCGGAAAATGTGGACAGGGAGCAGATCAGAGTAATTGCCAGAAGAAACTTAGGTTGAACACCACCAACAGAAAACGTGTGTGCAAAGCGTTTCTCTCGTTTAGGACAAACAGAAATAATATGCGAGGCATCTCCACAGAAAAAACACAGCTTATTACGCCTTCTGAACTCCTGACGTTGCGCCTTAGACAAAACTCTATCACATTGCATGGGTTCAGACATCTGTTCAACCGGTGGCAACACCTCTCGTGCAATCCTGCGTTCACGTAAACGCCTATCAACCTGAATGGTTAATGACATAGAATCGTCCAGACCAGAGGGAACAGGAAATCCCACCATAGTATCTTTTACGGCTTCTTACAAACCCTTCCGAAAGAGAGCAGCCAAGGCATTATCATTCCAGGTAGTATGGACCACCCACTTTCGGAACTTTTGACAGTACAACTCTGCAGAATCTCGACCCTGGTTCAATGCCAACAGGGTCTTTTCAGCCTGATCAATAGCATTAGGTTCGTCATACAACAACCCCAAAGCTTGAAAGAATGTGTTCACATTAGTCAGAATAGGATCATCTGGTTTCAAAGAAAATGCCCAATCCTGGGGATCGCCATGCAGCAAAGAGATGACAATTTTAACCTGCTGCGCGGAGCTCCCTGACGAGTTAGGCTTCAAGGCAAAAAATAATTTACAATTATTTTTGAAACTCAAAAATTTAGATCGATCCCCAAAAAATACATCAGGTGTAGGGATCTTTGGTTCAACAGCATGCGAACGAGCAAGGTAGGCGGAAATTCCCCGCACTTCCGCAGCGAGCTGCTCCACACGATCAGACAATTGCTTTATCTCCATTGAGAGAGAACAAAAAAAAACCCCTACGGCATCAGAGATATAGAGGAAAGAATATACACATACCTTTTTTTTTTTTTTTTAAACACAATTCTTTCCTGTTATTGAGTACCCTAGGATCTGCGGTATGGTGGGTGATTCTGTTATGATTGAGTCACCGTAGGAGGCAAAAACAGAAATGCTAGCTAAGTCCAGAAAACCAGAGAAGTTGGCAGCTATCGGATTGCAGACCCCTGAACCTATCAACGCAACTAGCAGTAGCCGTTGGGGGTTCCTACGATGCCCTAGACCCCTCGAACACAGCCGGAGAATTAAATAGGCCTAAAGAAAGAAAGGGGAAATCTAAACTGCCCCAGAGCAGACCCCAAAGCAATAGGCAGCCCCCAACATATAATGACGGTGAAGCAAGATGAAAATACTAACACAGACAGAAAGATAGACTGAGCAAAGACGGGGCCCAAGCTAACTAGATAGAAAAGGACAGGAAGGCTGCTGTCTGCAATCCGTGAAAAACCCTATGAAAATAAGAGCCAACAGACTGACAGTGAAAAAGGCCCTGAAGACGCTAGGCTTCAAAAAAGCTATGTCAGTACTCAGGAATATTCTGAAGACAGAGCTACAGGTAAAAGGAGATTCAGCTCACCCCAGCAGGGAATGGCAGAATACAGAAAAGCAAGGAAAACAAAAAACAAAACAAAAATGCTAACAGGCAAAACAGAAAACTTAGCTTTAGAGGAGCAGGAATCAGACTGGAGTCCTAGAAGTCCACTGAGAAATCACCCGCAGGGCAGAAGGGAGTCGGCAGCCTTATATCCAGTCCGTGACTCCACTCAGCCAGTCATCCTCATTAGACTCAGGTGCCTGATAATCAGGCTCATTACCTTCCTTTACCTGAATAGGGAGTTCACCAGACCTCAGTGACGAAGGGGAAAATGAACTCACAACAGTGTTCTTTCGATGCAACACAACATTCTGTCTCCTCCAAACACATCAAATTTTGTTTCTACCAAATAGTTCTACTTTGGTTTCATCAGACATATGACATTCTCCCAATACACTTCTGGATAATCCAAATTCTCTCAAGCAAATTTCAAACGGGCCCGGACATGTACTGGCTTAAGCAGGGGGACACGCCTGGCACTGCAGGATCTGAGTCCCTGGTGGCACAGTGTATTACTGATGGTAGCCTTTGTTACAATGGTCCCAGCTCTATGCAGGTCATTCACTAGGTTCCCCCGTGTGGTTCTGGGATTTTTGCACATTTTTCTTGTGATCATTTTGACCCCACGGGATGAGATCTTGCATGGAGCCCCAGATCGAGGGAGATGATCAGTGGTCTTGTATGTCTTCCATTTTCTTATTATTTCTCCCACAGTTGATTTCATCACACCAAACTGCTTGCCTATGGCAGATTCGGTCTTCCCAGTCTGGTGCAGGGCTACAATGTTGTTTCTGGTGTCTGACAGCAATTTAGTCTTCATCATAGTGGAGTTTGGAGCGTGACTGTTTGAGGTTGTAGACAGGTGTCTTTTATACTGATAACAAGTTCAGACAGGTGCCATTACTACAGGTAATGAGTTGAGGACAATTTAGCCTCTTAAAGAAGAAGTTACAAATCTGTGAGAGTCAGAAATCTTGCATGTTTTTAGGTGACCAAATACTTATTTCCCACCATAATTTGCAAAATAAATCTTGCCAAATCAGACAAGGTGATTTTCTGGATTTGGTTTCTCATTTTGACTCTCATAGTTGTGGGTCTACCTATGATGTCAATTACCGGTTTCTCTCATCTTTTTAAGTGGGAGAACTGGCACAATTTGTGACTGACTAAATTCTTTTTTCCCCACTGTATACAAAATACCGTGTGTCCGTAAAGTCATGGTGCACTTTTGACCAGTCACAGGAAAGTATACAAGTATACCACGATCCCCGGATCTGATGCCCTTAGACTTTTACTTTTGGGGTTATGTGAAGCAACATGTGTTCATTGAACGTATCAAAGACATTAATCACTTAAAGAAGAGAATCACAGATGTTAATCACTCTTTTACACAAGGCCTCCTTAGTCCTTACCCGTGTGTGGCAAGAATTTCACTATCGTTAGGATAAGTGTAGGGAAACAAATAGAGCCCACATCGAACTGCACTGAATAGGTATGAAAGTGGGAGAGTTTTTCTTTTATTTGGAGCAGATTTCATATTTCTATGTTCTTTGTTGCTTTCCAGTGACTGGTCAAAAGTGCACCATGACTTTACGAACACACTGTATATTACATCACAAATATACAAAGCTATGCACATTAACCCTTTTTTCTTTACCATTTCTCTTTTAAAACAAAAGCTAAATGTGAAGGGGTGTAGCCCATCATCGAGATTCTGGAGTGCTACTAAACTCAGGCACTCCAAAGGATTAGCCCGCAAAAAGATGAGAGGCCCTCCTTGTATCCATTTTTTTAGTCTCTATTAGTGATGTGCGCATATACTCCTTACTCGAGATTTCCCGAGCATGCTCGGGTGATCTCTGAGTATTCAGATGTGCTCGAAGATTTAGTTTCCTAACAAGCAGGCAATCCCCACATGTATTCAGGCTGGCTATCAGCCAAAAATCATGCAGCTACAGTGACAGATACTAAATCTCCGAGCACATCCAAATACTCGGATCACCCGAGCATGCTCGGGAAAACACTCGAGTAACGAGTTTACTTGCTCATCACTTGTCTCTATGTTACTACATACTTCATCTAATGGATGGATTTTACTACTGGTCGATACTAGGGAGCGTGCATTTCAAGTGAAAAAGCTAACTACTATGCTAACTAAAAATAAAGTAGTACGGTCCATCCCCCATAGGTCTCAGAATGTCCCATAAGCCCATTCAGGACAAGAGAGATATGCCAACCAAGCCAGCTGAGGAAAATTCCCACCAAACTGTAGACTCCTATATTAAAGGGTCATCAAAGCAGCAAGTGCACCATACTTTCCAGCAAGTCTGCACAATCCTCTGAAGACAATTCCAGTCCTCAGATTTCCTGTGCTTTAAGTTGTCCCTCACTTATAGACTACCATGAATACAGCACCAAGCCAAGTTCTAATACTTAAAGGGGATCCGACTAGAATTTAAAAGACACAACCCAACTTCCAGATCCAGGAGGGCAGTGCTTGAGGGCCAATTCAGCTCTGATTATGATTGGGAGCAAATATTGTTTTTACATTGGAGTCAATCGGAGTAGAAATGATCGAATATGTTATGATACAATAAGGCACGAATATGGCAAATTGAGATTTGGTGACCGATTCTGAACATATTCGCTCAACTCTAAATAAAACTTGCAATGGTCAGTTATTACACACATCACACATTACACAGAGATTGAAGCTTCAGAGACAGGGAGTTCTGTGGAAACTGTTTGGGTAAGAATACAAGGACAGAACAATGGAAAGGACACCATTGTAGGCATTTACTACAGGCCACCTGTGCAAGCTGAAGATATGGATGAACTCTTTATGCATCAAATGGCCAAGTTCTCCAAAAAATATGACATAGTTGTCATGGGAGATTTCAACTATCCAGACATTTGTTGGGAATCTCTCTCAGGCAAAACTAACAGGTCAAGGAAATTCTTATCCTCTCTTGCTGACAACTTTATCTTCCAAAAGGTAGGGGAGAAAACAAGGGGAACTGCTACCTTGGATCTAATCCTTATAAACAGGGAGGAAATGGTTGAGGAGGTAAAAGTGGCTGGGACCCTAGGAGGTAGTGACCATGCTATTTTAGAATTTTGGATAACTAGAGGAGGAAGACCTGTGAAGACTCAGACGTCAAGGTTAGATTTCAGAAAGGCAGATTTTAAGGGATTCAGAAAGAGAATTGGAGGGATCCAATGGCTGGATATCCTTTAAGACAAAAATGTCCAGGAAGGATGGGAAATCTTGAAAAATGAAATTCTCAAAGCACAATTGTTAACAATTCCGAAAAGAGGTAAGAATAGGAAGCATTTAAGGAAGCCAGGATGGATGAACACAGAACTTAAGCACATGCTATAAAGGAAGAAAAAAATGTTTATAAAATGGAAAGAGGGAGGCATATCTAAAGAAGAATATAATGCTGTCTGCAGAACCTGCAGGGCACAAATCAGATTAGCTGACAATGAATTGAGGCTTGCAAGAGATGTCAAAAGCAATAATAAAGGATTTTGGGGATATGTCAAAAGTAAAAGAAAAGTCAAAGATGCTATAGGATTTTTACAGGATGAAAATGATGAAATGGTAAGACAGGATGTTGAGGGAGGCCGAACTTTTAAATTCCTATTTTGCATCTGTTTTCTCTCAGAAAGGAAATGTAACATCAACTGTTCTTCACTGTCCTATTAAGGGAATAGAAGAATCCAGGATATCTATAAACAGAAAGATAGTGAGGAAACACTTAGCTAACCTAAATGAATTCAAGTCTCCAGGTCCAGATGAATTACACCCCAGAGTACTGAAGGAGATAGCAGAAGAAATTTTTGAACCACTCTCCATAATCTTTGAAAATTCTTGGAGAACAGGAGAAGTCCCAGAAGACTGGAGAAAAGCAAATGTTGTTCCTATCTTCAAAAAGGGGAAGAAGGTGGACCCAGGCAACTATAGGCCGGTGAGTCTGACTTCTATACCAGGAAAGATCTTTGAACAAATAATTAAACAACATGTATGTCAGTACCTGGATAAGAATAAAGTGATTAAACAGAGTCAGCATGGGTTTGTAACTAATAAGTCATGTCAGACTAACTTAATTTCCTTCTATGACAGAATCACTGATTGGGCGGATCAAGGAAATGCTGTAGATATAGTATATCTTGACTTCAGCAAAGCATTTGACAAAGTATCTCATACAATACTTATTGAAAAAATGACTAAGTATGCAATGGACAAGGCAACTGTTAGGTGGATTCATAACTGGCTTAGTGATCGGACCCAAAGAGTGGTCGTAAATGGCTGCACATCCATTTGGAAGAATGTCTCAAGTGGGGTACCACAGGGCTCTGTCCTGGGCCCTGTATTGTTCAACATCTTTATCAACGATTTAGATGAAGGTATTGAGGGTAAACTGATTAAATTTGCTGATGACACAAAGCTAGGAGGGATAGCTAATACTAGAGAAGAGAGAGAGAGGATTCAAAAAGATATAAATAAACTGGAGAAGTGGGCAGCAACTAACAGAATGGTTTTTAACTGGGAAAAATGCAAAGTACTACATCTGGGCAATAAAAATGAAAAAAGGATATACAGAATGGGAGGGATAGGGCTAAGCAACAGCACATGTGACAAAGACTTGGGTATACTAATAGATCACAAACTGAATATGAGTCAACAGTGTGATGCAGCAGCAAAAAAGGCAAATGCAATTCTAGGATGTATTAACAGAAGCATACAGTCTAGATCACGTGAAGTCATTATTTCCCTCTACTCCTCTTTGGTCAGACCTCATCTGGAATATTGTGTCCAGTTTTGGGCACCACATTATAAAAAAGACATCAACAAACTGGAGGAAGTTCAGAAAAGAGCAACCAGAATGGTGACCGGTCTGCAAACCCTGTCTTATGAGGAAAGGTTGCAGGATTTGGGAATGTTTAGTTTGCAAAAGAGAAGACTGAGAGGAGACTTAATAGCTGTCTACAAATATCTAAAGGGCTGTCACATTGTAGAAGGATCAACTTTATTCTCATTTGCACAAGGAAAGACTAGAAGCAATGGGATGAAACTGAATGGGAGGAGACACAGATTAGATATTAGAAAAAACTTTTTGACAGTTAGAGTGATCAATGAGTGGAACAAGCTGCCATGAGAAGTGGTGAGTTCTCCTTCAATGGAAGTCTTCAAACAGAGGCTGGACAGACATCTGACTGGGATGATTTAGCGAATCCTGCTTTGAGCAGGGGGTTGGACCAGATCGCCCAGGAGGTCCCTTCCAACTCTACGATTCTATGATTCTATAATCAAATTAGGCTGCTTTTTCTTAGCATACACCAATAAAGTGCAAATTAGAATAAGAATTAGGTTTGTATATACTGTTGCATACAGTTCATATATACTGCAATTTAGAGTGTGCCTTAAGGTAACCTGTAGAGATCACTGATATTATGATCAGTATACACAAGAGATAGATTCATACATTGCCCTATTTTCTTAACCATATTGCACAAAGCTCATATATTTCACACTCAATAACTATGTTTATTAAAATATGTATGCTAGGTGCTCTCTGTGATCTATATTAGACTTGTATTATTGAAGCTATAGTGTATTTAGTTGGCTTGTAATAAGATTGTTAGATTAAAGCTAGCTATTTTATGTACTATGACGACTACTTCAGCTCACATATATCTGTATACAGTGTAGCTATACCTGTCCTATGCACAATGTAAACATCAGTACCATTTAAGTTAACTAGAACAGTCTCACACAATTGTTGATCCAATGGGAATGTTTATGACATCAGACATCAGTCTAGTCCATCACTTTATCAGGTGGAGCACACAGGATACACTATTATAACCCTCAGATTTCTGAGTTGGCCCTATCTCCTTTAGCTTCTGCTCTTACAAGGGCAGTCCACAGCTGACCCTCACAGTGAAATTGCCCTGGAATAACATGTGGGGAGGCATAGGTGCAATGTGTGACCTTGACCGTATCACAGGAATCATGTAATTAGAGAATTATCATGAGATTTTAGAGAGAAATGTCCTAACCAGTGTAAGAAAACTTGGTTTGAGTTTAAAATCATGGGTCCTCCAGCAAGACAATGACCTGAAGCACACATTTAAAAGTACACTGGAATGGTCGAAAAAGAAAAATGCACTGTTTTAAAATTGCCAGCAATGAGTCCTGACTAGAGGTGGGCAGGCACCTGGAAGTTCGGGTCCTGCAGATTCCGCCGAACAGTTACAAAAAGTTCAGGTCCGGGTACCAGAACAGTACCTGTACCTGGACCCAAACCTGAACCTAGACCCCATTCACTTGAATGGGGGGCTCGAACATCCAGTGTTTGCCACGCTATCATGTGCATAACAGAGCAGCAAACACCGCTTCTGATCGGCAATAAAATCATCACAGACGGTCAGACAGCTGCGGTTCCCCCACATTGTCAAAAGACAGCGTGAGCATGCAGCTGTGATCGGAGGTGTAAAGTTTACCTCTGGTCACAAGTGTTGGCTAATGGGACTGCTTCTCCCATTAACTGTCGCCTTCTGCCGCTAATAGCAAGAACAGGACCAGCTGATGGGAGCCCCCAGCTGTCTGCTTTAGCTTGCCTGATTGTCCAAAATAGGAGACCCTATGCCATTTTTTAATTTATTTAAATAATTTAAAAAATCGGAGTGGGGACCATTTTATTCTTGATAACTAGCCTTGCTGAAGCTGTCAGCTTAGGGTTACAGCCCAAGCTGTCAGTTTTGCCTGGCTTGTTATCAAAGATATAGGGGAACCACATTGTTTTTTTTAAATTATTTATTTACAGCGCAGGTGATGGCTGATGAATACTCCCATCAGCCACTTCTGCTCTCGCTGTTATTAGCAGCAGCAGGTGTCGACTGATAGGAGGAGTAGTCCCATTAGCTGACACCAGTGACTGGAGATAAAGTTTATACGATCACAGATGCTGGCTCATGCTGTCATTTGACAGCATGGGAAGCGCGGCTGTCTGACCAACGTTGAAGATTTTAACGCCGATCAGAAGGAATCAGCATGCACATGTCAGCACGACAAACAACCGAACCCAAAAGTAGCCTTCCTGGTGTCCGTGCCAAAAAAAGTAGGTGTTCAGTACAGACGCCGAACTTTATTGTTCGAGTTCACCCATCTTTGGTGCTGACCTTAATCACATTGACAATCTTTGGGGAGAGTTGAAATCTGCCATTGAGAAAAAGAACCCTGCAAACATTCAAGCGTTTGAACAAACTGCAAAGGAAGAGTGGGAGAAAATACCAGCAGAGAGGTGCAGGAAGCTTATAGATGGCTTCAATAAACATTTGGAGGTTCTCATCAATGCCAAAGGGTGTGCAACTAAGTATTTGTTAGGGGTGCTTTTATTGCTGCACAAGCTGTTTATTCTATTTCTTCTTTGACACTGAAATATGTAAGCGGAAAAACAATGTTTTATTCTTGCATTACTTTGGACCACTAATTAAAAATTCCTGAGGATATATATTTGGTACATTTCCATTTATTTCTGAAGATATTGTACAGTCTATGAAAAAAATGAAGATGTGCCAAAAATGGTGAGCAGCACTGAATCTCCAGTAGGTAGCGAGCACACATCTTTATGAACGTTTCCTTTACAACACCGATCATGTTTCCACACACTGTTTCAATTCTTTTCTCTTTACTCGCTTGTCCTCTATCTTCACAATTCCTCTTTAAGGCACCATAACCCAGTTGAGTAGAGTCCAGTTAGCAAGAGTCCTTTACTCAACCCACGGTTCTGCTTCTCCTTTTTTCTAAGGAACTATATTGTCCGTATGGCGGGTACTTATCTTCTCTGTCTCTGACACTCCTGCCAAGGGCACTCTCTTCATCTCACATACTCTGTCTCACCTTGGCATGTAATCTCTCCTAGTTATAAACACTTGTCTCATCTTGGCACGTAATCTCTCCTAGTTATAAACACTGGTCCATTCTGCTAGGTGTTCTTACTCTGGACCCATCTCCAGTTGATCACTCTGCCTTTCTGTCACTTTTCCCCTATTTTCTGCTAGGATCTTGCTATCCTCTGCCTAGGTACGCTACTGCTCACATCAGACCTTAGGTCTTTTTTGTACACGCACTGGACCCTATCTGATTTCCTGACAAGAAAATGTCTCTGGCCCTTTAGCCTAGCCCCTCCCACTCTTGGCTAGTCACAAACTTAACTATAGCTTTCCCTATCGGCTAGTAACCCACAATACCAACATCATTAACACATATAATGATTCAAATTACACTTGTTCTTCTTGTTCTTCAAGGGGGAACGTGGTAAATATGTCTATCAACAGCACTGGACAAGGGAGGGGAAAATAAAGCTCGCCTTCCTTTTTTCAAAGCTCAATAAACCTTGAACCTATGACAAAAAAAGTTTGTTGTGGCACAGAAAGTTTCTCCATTTTTGAAGATTTGCATCTTTTAATTAACTTTAACGGCCTTTAAAATATAAAGCAAGATGCAGTTTGCAGAGCTTCTATCCGGTGGCAGCGGAATTCTAACCTGGCAGTTGGACCAGGGTCCTGCAAATTGATGAGCTCCTCTCTGATAAATACTTTATATTATCATACAAAGATGAAAAAAAGTTGATATTCTGAACTACTTCTGGATAACAAATTGTTGTATTATAAATGTGTTAATATTTACATTAAATTAAAATACGATACATGCATAAAGATAAAATATAAAAAAGGATTTTTTTTAACCAGTATTTTATAAGATATGCTTTGATCATTACCTTAAAGGCTACTTGAAGAATTTGCTCAATTCCATCTTCATGACATGAATACGTAGTTAACATATATTGAATTTTGATGGAATGGTAAACACCTTCAATATTAAATTAAACTTCTGTAAGATTATGTTACTATTGTGTATTTTATTTTCATATCTCACATTTTAGACACTTTCATTTTTAAACACCTTAATATTAATGACACCATACAATCTCTTCACAGGTTTTAAAAGACTGCAACATGTAAATTACTTTATTTTTGAAACTGAATATGATATTACTTGGTCATAGTAAATTCAGGGTCAGTGGCGCCATACATCAAAGATCTCTAGACATGGTTATTGAACCTCTATATATTAATGAGTATTTTGCTTTAATATTATTTCTAATTTTGTCTATGACAGGTGTTAAGTCAAAAGAAATCAATGCACCAAAAGTCACCTTTACTGGAGGATGAGATTTAGTATCACTGCATTACATCCATTATACAGTGCACAAAGCTCTGTAATAACATTGGGACTACAACATAATATCCTGATATAATGATATCATTGTCCTTCTTTTTTGAAAGTAGAATAAATAGGCAAAATATTCTGTATATTTCTAATGCATAACTTAAATGAATTAATGAAGATATACAAACAGGGCATGAAATAATTACCGTATTGAACTTGCACCAATTTTCTGAGTAAATATATTTCTAAAGATGCTATTGACATGATATTCCACCAGATGTTGTTAATAATCCATCCAATCCACACGGGCAAAGAAATCAAACCATAGATGTCCATAAAATAAGTTATGTGTAATAATGAGAAATAACACAGAGAAAAAGTATTAAACACGCTTAGGCTACTTTCACACATCAGTTTTTTGCTGTCAGGCATGATCCGGCTTTTTTTAGAAAAAACGGATTCGGCATAAATTTTGGAGAACTGTAGAAACGGATCCGTTTTTTTGCTGGATCCGTCTCTGTTCCTGGAGGCTGGCCAATTGGATCTGAGCATGCGCAGACTTAAAAAACCGGATCCGGTTGCTGGATCCGTCTTTTTCTGGATCCGGCGCATTCCGGCGCCCATAGACTTTCATTGTAGCAAAAAGCTGGAAGCGCCGGATCCGGCGCTTCCGGCTTTTTCGCCGGAGACAAAAAACGTTACAGTAGACGTTTTTTCAAGACGCCGGAATGAGACAAGTTGCCGGATCCGGCAAAAAACGGATGAAACGCAATGCCATCCGGCACGATCCGGCGCTAATGCAAGTCAATGGGGAAAAACCGGATCCGGCATTGCATTTTGCCGGATCCGTTTTTTCCAAAAAAAGCCGGATCGCGCCTGAAGGCAAAAAACTGATGTGTGAAAGAGGCCTTACTGAATTGTAGTTAATGCTTTGTACAAAAGTCTTTGTTTGTGATACCAATTGAAACCATTTGATAGTTTCATTAGCTGTGTATTTGAGATCATTGTCTTGCTGAAATAATAATCATAGTTTCTTCTTCACCACCCTGGTAGATGGCAGCAGATTTTACTTAATGTTTAGTATGTTTGTCCATTCATCCTTCCTTCAATTATTTGAAGTTGGGTACGCACGGCCTGCGTACCCAATGCTAAAGATATGGTATGCACGCCGCATGCCGGGGTAGACGGAGCTGATGGGAGGTGGTGCGGCCATGGGCGGAGCATCACAGATGAAGTCCGCAGGCCTCCGCACCTCGACCAGATGCTAGTGTAAAACTAGCCTAATTGTTGTTGAGCAAACTTTAAACGCGATTGAACATGCTTTTTACTCAGCAATAAAGTCTTGAGTGGTGAATGTGCATTGCTTATAGTTTTCCTTAAAACATTGTACCTGCTGATTCCAGGTCTTTTTGTAGCTCTCCGCAGGTGATCCTTGGCTTTTGGACAACTCTTTTGTTAATTCTTTTCACTCCCCTGTCTGAAATCTTGCAGGGTGCTGTCAGAGACACCGCACTACACTTGCTCATAGAGCCAGTGCACGTGTCCTGAGTACAGAAGCAGTGCTAAGAGTTACCTGGGGAGCAGGGCAGCACAGGTGACCAGGCGTGCTTCAACTAATAGTGTCAGAGAAGACAGAGAACTCAGATTATGGCAAAGCAGAAGTCATGCATAGTACAGACCAGCGAGGTACAGGAGGGATAAACAGACGGGAGGTCAGACAAAGCAAAAGGTCATACACAGGATCACAGTACAGTACCAGGGAGGAGACAGAGCAGATAATCAGGGCCAAGCAGAGATCAAAACCAAACAGACATAGGAGGTACCAGGCAGAATCCAAAGCGATATCCAGGAAACAGACCGAGTCATACACAGAGAATCAAGCAACCAGAACACAGCACTAACACACTCAGGGGTCACCACACAATGCCAAGGGCGAAAGTATAACTGACAGGGATGGGAGTGTCCTGAGGCTATAAGAAGCCTCCCCCAGAACCAGGGAGAGGCCACAATCATAGCCCCAGGTGTGCAGGTAAGCCTGCATCGGGATCACAACCTTTAACCCCAGAAATGCCAGTCATCAGCACTGGTTCCAAACATTAACCCCACGTGTGCGAGTCAAACCCGCACTGAGATCATGACAGGTGCATCTGGTTGCGGCTGGTTTATGGTGAAATTATGTTCTTTACACTTCCAGATTATGACCCCAACAGTGCACTCTTGAACCTTCAGTAGTCTAGAAATTTTACTGTATCCAATGACATCAGTATGTTTTGTAACAATACGGTTGTGAACGTCTTGAGACAGCTCATTGGTTGTACCAACCATGAGATGCTTCTTGTGAAACACCTTTTTATAGGCCATCAGTTGAACCAGTTGATGCTATTTTTCACTCAGTGGAAGGATTGCTTTCTAATTAGCTGCTATTTTTTAGGCTGGGGAGGTCAATATCCATGGCCCCTTACCAGCCTGAGAATGACTTTACAGCCGATCAGAGGCAGTGTTTGCCGTGCTGTCATGCACAAGACAGCATGGCAAACACTGGATGTTCAGGCCCCCATTCATGTGAATAGGGTCTGGGTTTGGATAGTGTTCTTGTACCCAAACCCAAACTTTCTTTAACTGTTCTGCTGAACCCGCTGGACTCGAACATCCAGTGGTCTGCCCATCTCTACTCATGAATCATTTTCTCAAAAATTGATTTTTGTCTTGGGATGACTAAGCATTTTACCAGGACCTCTTTGAGATGACCAGTTTACAATGCATTTCAGGTGATCATATAAAATATATACTGCTCAAAAAATAAAGGGAACACTAGACACTCTTACTGAGCAGACACCTGGAGTGACCTTCCTATCATTTCTACCTGTTGTTTATTCCACTGGCACAACAGCAGGAGAAATTGAATCACAATCAGTGCTGATTTCACAGAAGTGTGACTGACTTGGAGCTAAATTTTGTTGTTTAAGTGTTCCCTTTATTTTTTTGAGCAGTATATTTCACTTTGTATATGTCATCCATCCAGTTCCCACATCTACAGTATAAAGTATACAGTACATGGATATTTTGTTTAGCTGTTAAACAGATACTCCTGATCCCAAACTTGGTGGATTTTATGCAATAAGTGTAGGTTATAGTTATTGTATCTGAAGGCTCTATTCACACTGGAATGTTTAGCCTCATTCATGCCAGAAGCCACAATGCAGTGCTACATTCATTGTATAATTTATCAAAATGATGAACCATGTCCTTGACTTATAACTTGGTCAAGGCTCACTTCAGATTTCTTCCATTAGCTGCCTGGAAGGGCCAAATGAGCAATAGTAAGTACACAACGTTATGTAATACGGTGACTGCAATATATTAACAGGGTTCATTTTGATGGGAGTGCTTCTTCATTGTATGTGGCTGAGACCATATGGAGTGAATGGAAGTCTGTATAGGATGAATAAGAAACTCTAAGGAGCCAACTGAATAAGTTGAATGCCAGAGTAGAAGTGTAAGCAGCTCTGCATAGTGGTTCAATGAAAATGAAACTTTAAGTGAAAAGTTCAATTGACAATGGAAAGTTATTATTTGAATGTACCATTACTACATACAGTAAGTGCTGCTTTCATTTTTCCTTTTTCTCTGAAAAATGATTGGTGCAAATACATTGATTGCAAATGGCAACTACTCCACTTTAACTCATTTTACAAACTCGTTCACTAGCTAATTTCTTTAGTGAAATATAGAGTTGAGCGACTTTTGGTTTTTTAGGGTCGCGTTTCGTTTCGTGAAACCCGACTTTTCTAAAAGTCGGGTCGAGCAAGATCGTCCGATTATAGGGAAAAGTCGGGGTCGTCCCGAAACACGAAACCCAATGTAAGTCAATGGGGAATAAAAGTCGGCAGTGAGAGGAGGACAGGAAACACACCTACAGTGCCCATTTGAATGCCAAAAGCATCAATTCTTCTTACTTAAGCTTGTCAACCTTAATTAACTTCATAATACAAGTTACGCACTGAAAAATGGGGGTTATTTGGCTAAAGTTGTGGGGGGGAGGGCTGGATGCAGGTTTTCATGTGCCCTGGGCGAAAGAGCGCCCCTTTAACACATACCACAACTCATCATGCTCCGATACGGCAGAGAAATAGCGGTATAATACAATGAAAAATACCTCACTTTTTACATCTCATGACGAGGCCCATGTATTTCTCCATACAGAATCATTGGTCCCATAGAATGTTTGAAACAGTATATGATGAGCTCCACATAATGCCACAGTATATGTTGGTCCCCATGGATGAAGCTCCACTGTCTTATGGGCCCAAATAATGCTCCAAACATAATGGGCCCCATTTCTAATGCTCTAGTGTATAATGGGCCCTGTAAATGCTGCTCCAGTGTCTGATGTCCACCTTTGGAATGTTCCAGTGTATGGTGGGCCCCATCTATCATTCTCCAGAGTATAGTGCTCCCCAAAAATTGCTGTCCTAACATTGAAAACAATCAAATAAGTCTCCTCGCTAGGGAATCCCTGTACTTCTCTGGATTCCTCGTCGTCCCCATCTTCCATCTCACTGCACAGTATTTCAACTTTGCAAGTGCTGTGATCCTGGGCAAGCAGGGGGGGGCCCACTCGTTGGTGACGGCACTGGCACAGGGCCCATGATAGTACGGTGGTGTGTCTGATGGCGGGTGGGCCGAACCTGCACTTTCATCTGCAGCTTCCTCTTTGTCACCGTGTAAGATGGAACTATATATGGGAAGGGTAACCTGAGTATCATCAGGGTCAGATTCAGGTCGTGTAGCGTGCGAGGGGAATGTAGTGGTCTGGGTCAATGTACCAGCAGATTCATCGAGCAGTGGCTGGGCATCAGTGCACTTGTGTCGCCCCCAGGAGTACGGTCGCCACAGTGGCATTACCTTCTTCCTAGGGAGTGTGATGTCATGCTTGGGAGCAACGAAGGATATCTCTAGCAGGTTAACTGATTGGGCGGCGTTATTCCCACGAGTCATGACCCTCCAAACAGCGTTCATGAAGGCAAAGTGTTTGTTTTACGTGGGCAGTATGGTTGCAAAGCTGAACCTTAAAGGAATGTCCAGAAGGGCACCACCAGGAGTGGAGCCTACGGTTAAATTCGACTCCACCTGGGAAACCTCAACCATGCCAGCTACAGAACAGATGCACACATTGCAAGCTTAATTTCGTTAACGAACGAGACTCCGTCATGCCCCGCGGTCCGAGTCCGGCTTACTAGAGGGACACGTGAGGCTCTGGCACATGAGATTGGCCAATAACTGGTGTGTCATGCCCTTACATGTCCGTGGCTGCATGTGCGCTACACTGAAAAGGCCAGCGTTTGTCGCTTACGGGTGCAGATAACCCGCTGAACAACGTTAGTGATGGGGATCACTGATTACAATTATTACCCGCGAATGATGATTTCCCAGTAAGTGCAGGTCAACCGCAGTTCCGGAATTAGGCCTAACCGTCATTCCTGAAAAAATTAAAAACTTACGTGTGCAAACCACAGGTGCTGTAGCTTGCTTAACAGCTCGCCAGCCGTTCTCAGGCCCAGTATGGATTACACGTGATTGCACAAAGGTGAGAAAGGGTACCGTATCCCCAGATAACATGTATGGATAGCGTACACATTCAAAATATATGTCTATACATCAGGAGGCAGGCTCAGACGGTGTTAGGCCCAGTATGGATTGCACGTGATTGCACAAAGGTTAGAAAGGGTACCGTATCCCCAGATAACATGTATGGATAGCGTACACATTCAAAATATATGTCTCAGGAGGCAGGCTCAGACGGTGTTAGGCCCAGTATGGATTGCACGTGATTGCACAAAGGTTAGAAAGGGTACCGTATCCCCGGATAACATGTATGGATAGCGTACACATTCAAAATATATGTCTATACATCAGGAGGCAGGCTCAGACGGTGTTAGGCCCAGTATGGATTGCACGTGATTGCACAAAGGTTAGAAAGGGTACCGTATCCCCAGATAACATGTATGGATAGCGTACACATTCAAAATATATGTCACAGGAGGCAGGCTCAGGCGGTGTTAGGCCCAGTATGGATTGCACGTGATTGCACAAAGGTTAGAAAGGGTACCGTATCCCCAGATAACATGTATGGATAGCGTACACATTCAAAATATATGTCTCAGGAGGCAGGCTCAGACGGTGTTAGGCCCAGTATGGATTGCACGTGATTGCACAAAGGTTAGAAAGGGTACCGTATCCCTGGATAACATGTATGGATAGCGTACACATTCAAAATATATGTCTCAGGAGGCAGGCTCAGACGGTGTTAGGCCCAGTATGGATTGCACGTGATTGCACAAAGGTTAGAAAGGGTACCGTATCCCCAGATAACATGTATGGATAGCGTACACATTCAAAATATATGTCTCAGGAGGCAGGCTCAGACGGTGTCAGGCCCAGTATGGATTGCACGTGATTGCACAAAGGTTTGAAAGGGTACCGTTTCCCCGGATAACATGTATGGATAGCGTACACATTCAAAATATATGTCTCAGGAGGCAGGCTCAGACGGTGCCAGGCACAGTATGGATTTGACGGCCCAGATTACACAGCGGAGGAGCAGGGAGAGGTAAAGATTGCAAATGCTGGGGCCCTGCCCAAGCAAGGGGGGCCCACTCATGGGCGTCGGTACTGGCACTGGGCCCCTCATAGTACAGCGGTGTGTCTGACGGCGGGTGTGCACCACCACCGTCAGAGACACTTGATTGCACTATGAGGGACCCTGTGCCAGTGCCCGCACGCAAGAGTCGGCCTACCCACCTGTCCAGGGCAACGGCACTCGCAGATCATCCACATTTTGGGTTGACAGACGGGTCCTTTTTTCTGTCAGGATTGATCCAGCTGCACTGAAGACTCTTTCCGATAGCACACTTGCAGCTGGGCAAGCGAGCTCCTGTAAGGCATATTGGGCCAATTCAGGCCAGGTGTCCAGTTTAGCGGCCCAATAGTCAAAGGGGAATGACCTGTGTGGGAGAACATCGATATGGGAGGAAAAGTAGTTTGTTACCATAGTTGACAACTGCTGTCTCCTGTCACTTTCCATCGATGCAGTATTACCAGTTGTGTGAGCGGTATTTGAAAAATCAGTCCACAACATTGTCATGAAACCCCTGTCTCCAACGCCACTTCTGCTTTGTGCACCACGAACACCTCTGCCAAGCTGCCCCCGGCCCGTACGGCTCGTGTGAGAACCATCACCGCTGCTGTGTGCTGGGAATGCCTCAAGCAACCGATTTACCAGAGTTGCTTGTTTATTAGCCAATATTAGGTCAAGGTTCTCCTGTGGCATGATGTTTTGTAATTTGCCTTTATAGCGTGGATCCAGGATGCTGGCCAACCAGTAGTCGTCATCGTTCATCATTTTGGCAATGCGGGGGTCCCTTTTTAGGATCTGCAAGGCATAATCTGACATGTGGGCCAATGTTTCCGGTGTCAATGATGCACTGCGAGTGCTGGGTGGAGGAGCACTTTCTGGCAAATCCACATCCCTCCAGTCACGCACAAACCCTGTACCAGACCTTGCCACGCCAACATTTTCACTTGCCCCACGAGATGCATCCTCCTCCCCTAAGTAATCATCCCCATCATCATCCTCTTCCTCCTCTTCTTCCTCCACCTCGTCCAGGAGAGGTCCCTGAGCAGACAATGGCTGAATGTCATCAAGGATTCCCTCCTCCTCTTCCTCCTCATCAACATTGGCTGTAGACGCCTGCTCCTTAAGGTGCGTCAAAGTTTGCATGAGCAGACGCATAAGTGGGATGCTCATGCTTAGGATGGCGTCGTCTGCGCTTACCAGCCGTGTGCATTCCTCAAAACACTGAAGGACTTTACAGAGGTCTTTCAGCTTCGACCACTGCACACCTGTCAACTCCATGTCTGCTCTCAAAGTGCCTGGCCGTGTATCCTCCCACAAATGCATTATGGCCTGCCTCTGCTCGCACAGCCGCTCCACCATGTGCAGGGTGGAGTTCCACCTTGTTGCAATGTTGATAATGAGGCGGTGGTTGGGAAGGTGGAGCAATCGCTGCAGCTTCTGCATACGAACGGAGTGTACAGGCGACCGGTGGATGTGCGCGCACAGTCTTCGCACCTTCTGGAGCAGGGCTGTTAACTCCGGATAATTTTTGAGGAAGCACTGCACCACCAGGTTCAAGGTGTGAGCCAAGCAAGGTATGTGGCTGAGTTTTGAAAGGGCTATGGCTGCCACAAAATTACGGCAGTTATCACTAACTACCTTGCCTGCCTCAAGATGTACACTGCCCAGCCATGACTCAGTTTGTCGCTTCAAGTACTCGGCCAGCACCTCGGCGGTGTGTCTGTCGCCCAAACACATCATCTGCAACACAGCCTGCTGACGCTTTCCACTAGCTGCTCGATAGGGGGACACATCGTGTGCAACAGTGGCAGCTGCAGATGGAGTGCTCATACGACTGCGCTCTGTGGACGAGCTTTCGCTTCTGGAGGAGGAGGAGGAGGAGGAGGGTCGAACACCTACAGCCAACTGTTTCCTATACCGTGGGCTAGGCAGCACTGTCCCACCACCGCTGTCCCCTGTGGACCCTGCATCCACCACATTAACCCAGTGCGCAGTGATGGACACGTAACGGCCCTGGCCATGCCGACTGGACCATGCATCAGTTGTGAGGTGCACCTTTCCGCTCACTGACTGCTTGAGTGCATGGACAATGCGGTCTTTCACATGATGGTGGAGGGCTGGGATGGCTTTGCGAGAGAAGAAGTGGCGACTGGGTAGGTCATAGCGTGGTACTGCATAGGCCATGAGTTCGCGGAAAGCTGCGCTTTCCACCAACCGAAAGGGCATCATCTCAAACGAGATTAGTTTGGCAATGTGGGCGTTCAAACCCAGTGTACGCGGATGAGAGACTGAGTACTTTCTTGACCTACTCATAGTGTCTGGGAGGGTGAGCTGGACTTGAGAGCTGCATATGGTGGAAGTAGCGGTGAACAGGGCGGACTGAGAGAGGGTTGATGATGGTGATGGAGTTGGTGTTCTTTCTGATGGCCTAGAATCAGTCTTTCGTTGATATAACAGTGGGATTCCCTGACTGCTGTGGCCTTGCAACGACACCTCAACATTTGCTGCTGTGCTAACCGGTGGGCTTACAGTGGGGGAAACAATGTAGCGTTGCTGACTACCTTCGTTGTGATCAGTTGCACATGTGGCACTTGAGGTTTGGTGTTGTGTCCACGCTTGCAAGTGCATGCTGGTTAAATGTCTAAGCATGCAACTGGTATTCAAATTTTTCAGATTTTTCCCTCTGCTAAAGGTCTTTGTGCACTTCTTACAGATAACCTTGGCCTGATCATGAGGATTTTGTTCAAAAAAGTGCCACACTGCACTCTTCCAACTTTGGCAGACATTTTGCGGCCTAGCACGCTGTGATCTTTTGACCCTCTGGACAAGCTGTCCAGCAACTCTTTTGATGTTTGGAACCTGTCTTTGGAGTGCTACGGGCCTGCCAGATAACAGCTGTTGTGATGTCGATGTCTGCTGTGGATGCTCCTCATCTGAGCTATTGGAAGCAGCACCCTCTTCCCCCAATGGATGCCAATCTGGGTCAACAACTGGGTCATCCATCACCTCCTCTTCTATGTCATGTGCACCTTCCTCTGTGTCACCGTGTATGGTGGTATAGTGTGCGGGAAGGGGCACCTGAGTCTCATCAGGGTCAGAATCTGGCTCTGTACACTGCGAGGACAATGTAGTGCTCTGAGTGAATGTACCAGCAGAATCATCCATCAGCGGCTGTGCATCAGTGCACTCCATGTCAGATTCATCTTGGCCTGGGTAATTCACCATTTGACTTGATAATCCAGGCATGGTATGTGAAAACAGCTCCATGGAGTAATCAGTAGTATGGCCTGCGTCATCCTTCAATCTTGGTTGGGGTGAAGGACAGAAGGAAAGGTGTGGTTCATGAACATGAGCCTCCAATGACGACTCAGTGCTTTTACTTTTTACAACTGAAGAAGAGGAGGCGATAGAGCTGGAGGCTGAGTCAGCAATGTAAGACAAAACTTTTTCCTGATGCTCTGGCTTTAAAAGCGGTTTGCCAACTCCTAGAAAACTAATCGTTCGAGGCCTTATGGAGCCAGACGATGACGCAGGCTCAACACCTCCTGCATTCGGTCCTATTTTGCTCTTGCCACTACCATCAGATCCACCACCAACACCATCATTACCAGCTGCCAACCCCCGCCCAATTCCACGGCCTCTTCCACCAGCCTTCCTCATTTTTGGTAGAAATGTAGACAAAATCCAACAAACTATATAGTAATGTAAAACAAGGTACAAGGTGTCTATAGGACAGGGGAGATTTTGAATTTCTGCAGACACTTGTGGACACTGGACACTTTTGGATTGTGTGAGGCCCAATGAATATCTGAGCGCTATGTGACAGGCTCGATGGCACAGCTGTGACCAAAGTGACGAGAGGATAGGGGAGATTTTGAATCTCTGCGCACACTTTTGGACACTGGACACTTGTGGATTGTGTGAGGCCCAATGAATATCTGAGCGCTATGTGACAGGCTCGATGGCACAGCTGTGACCAAAGTGACGAGAGGATAAGGGAGATTTTGAATCTCTGCGCACACTTTTGGACACTGGACACTTGTGGATTGTGTGAGGCCCAATGAATATCTGAGCGCTATGTGACAGGCTCGATGGCACAGCTGTGACCAAAGTGACGAGAGGATAAGGGAGATTTTGAATCTCTGCGCACACTTTTGGACACTGGACACTTGTGGATTGTGTGAGGCCCAATGAATATCTGAGCGCTATGTGACAGGCTCGATGGCACAGCTGTGACCAAAGTGACGAGAGGATAAGGGAGATTTTGAATCTCTGCACACACTTTTGGACACTGGACACTTGTGGATTGTGTGAGGCCCAATGAATATCTGAGCGCTATGTGACAGGCTCGATGGCACAGCTGTGACCAAAGTGACGAGAGGATAAGGGAGATTTTGAATCTCTGCACACACTTTTGGCCACTGGACACTTGTGGATTGTGTGAGGCCCAATGAATATCTGAGCGCTATGTGACAGGCTCGATGGCACAGCTGTGACCAAAGTGACGAGAGGATAAGGGAGATTTTGAATCTCTGCGCACACTTTTGGACACTGGACACTTGTGGATTGTGTGAGGCCCAATGAATATCTGAGCGCTATGTGACAGGCTCGATGGCACAGCTGTGACCAAAGTGACGAGAGGATAAGGGAGATTTTGAATCTCGGCACACACTTTTGGACACTGGACACTTGTGGATTGTGTGAGGCCCAATGAATATCTGAGCACTATGTGACAGGCTCGATGGCACAGCTGTGACCAAAGTGACGAGAGGATAAGGGAGATTTTGAATCTCTGCACACACTTTTGGACACTGGACACTTGTGGATTGTGTGAGGCCCAATGAATATCTGAGCGCTATGTGACAGGCTCGATGGCACAGCTGTGACCAAAGTGACGAGAGGATAAGGGAGATTTTGAATCTCTGCGCACACTTTTGGACACTGGACACTTGTGGATTGTGTGAGGCCCAATGAATATCTGAGCGCTATGTGACAGGCTCGATGGCACAGCTGTGACCAAAGTGACGAGAGGATAAGGGAGATTTTGAATCTCTGCGCACACTTTTGGACACTGGACACTTGTGGATTGTGTGAGGCCCAATGAATATCTGAGCGCTATGTGACAGGCTCGATGGCACAGCTGTGACCAAAGTGACGAGAGGATAAGGGAGATTTTGAATCTCGGCACACACTTTTGGACACTGGACACTTGTGGATTGTGTGAGGCCCAATGAATATCTGAGCACTATGTGACAGGCTCGATGGCACAGCTGTGACCAAAGTGACGAGAGGATAAGGGAGATTTTGAATCTCTGCACACACTTTTGGACACTGGACACTTGTGGATTGTGTGAGGCCCAATGAATATCTGAGCGCTATGTGACAGGCTCGATGGCACAGCTGTGACCAAAGTGACGAGAGGATAAGGGAGATTTTGAATCTCTGCGCACACTTTTGGACACTGGACACTTGTGGATTGTGTGAGGCCCAATGAATATCTGAGCGCTATGTGACAGGCTCGATGGCACAGCTGTGACCTAAGTGACGAGAGGATAAGGGAGATTTTGAATCTCTGCACACACTTTTGGACACTGGACACTTGTGGATTGTGTGAGGCCCAATGAATATCTGAGCGCTATGTGACAGGCTCGATGGCACAGCTGTGACCAAAGTGACGAGAGGATAAGGGAGATTTTGAATCTCTGCGCACACTTTTGGACACTGGACACTTGTGGATTGTGTGAGGCCCAATGAATATCTGAGCGCTATGTGACAGGCTCGATGGCACAGCTGTGACCAAAGTGACTACAGGATAAGGGAGATTGGATTGCTTTTAAAAAAGCAGTTTGCGGAGCAGTGGGTAAACAGCAATGCCAGCCTGTCAGGAAGCCTTAAAAGGCAGCCCAACAACCAACACCACTGATACACCACTATATAGCCTCCCCTTGCACTGCACACACAGTGACTTGTGTGTTGTGCAGGCCAAATCGCTAGCAGCAGAAGCAGTTTTTTTGTCTTCTTCCCTGCCTAACGCTCTCCCTACAGAATCAGCAGCAACCTCTCCCTATACTGAGATCGGCAGAAGTAAGATGGCGGTCGGTGTGCACGCCCTTTTATACCCCCTGTGACGCCCACCAAAGCTAGCCAAACACTTGCATGCCCTTCTGAAAGATGGTGGTGACCCCTGCCTATGTCATCACGTTGCCCACAGTGTCCGTGGATCCTGATTGGCTGTAAAAGAGCGCAAAACAAACTTTTGAAACGCGACTTTGGCGCGTAAGTCGCCGACCTCGTGGCCGACCTCATCCTAGGGTCGGGTTACGTTTCATGAAACCCGACTTTGACAAAAGTCGGCGACTTTTGAAATTTTTCGACCTGTTTCGCTCAACTCTAGTGAAATACAATAGTGAAGGGTTTTTTGTATTATGAAATATGTACTAATGGTATTATACCAATTTTTGATATGATTACAACTTTTGAACCGCCTTTTAGTACCCAAAAGCTCACAACCCTATGAAAAGCTTTAATCACTCACATTAGAGGTTGGTACACATGCAAAACCAAAATTGAAAAAATAAGTCTTTATACATCACTTATGAGGCCACATCTAGAATATAGGATTCAGTTTTGGACTCCACATTTTAAAAAGGATATTCAGAAGTTAGAGTCAATGTGTTACACTCACCGCTGGCACTCGCCTACGCATTCCACTCGTCGGCACATCCCCGCTCTTCAGCCCATTCCCGCTCTCCTGGGCGTCCCCGCTCTCCAGCCCTTCTCCATCGCTCCCCATCTGAGGTCTCGGCGCATATGTGCTTCGCGCCTGCGCAGTGGCATTCCTCCCACTGCAAGGGTCCCTGGGAACGCTGACCCGGTGGCTCCGCCTCCAACATGCGGCGCCCACCGGTTATTTCTACACGGCATCTGCACAGCTAAGACGCCTGATTATCCTGGCGGTTAGCACTAGCGTTCTTGCACCTAGTGTCCACCCTCTCCTCAGGCCCCTTACCTTTTCAGCCTAGTCTGTCTGCTCTGTGCCCCGACTGTGCCTGGTGGTCCTGTGCCTCTGTCTTGCCTGCCTTCCCTGTGTCTCTTCCATGCCCCTTTGTGGTCCAGTGTCTTCTGTAGTGTGTGGTTACCTCCCTTTCTTCCTGCAGCTCAAGCCCCGGGAACCTTGGTCTCTCCGGTTCCACCACTGTCCCTGCACCTTCCCTTCCAGTTCATCTCCTCCTGTCCAGCCACCCCGTCCTCCTTCATACCATCCCTGCTCTGCCCTGAGTCACCCCTTTGGCTCTGGCTGTTGTGGTTTCATCTCCCTTGGGCTTGCCCTTAACTCTTGCTGTATAGGGGGTGGCATCACCTGGAGCTACAACCCAGAGGGTCCAGTCTTGGGTCTTCCGCTAAAGAACCCTAACACAATGTAAAGGTGGGCAACTAAATTATTACAAGGGATGGAAGGCCTCTCATATGATGAGAAATTGGAACATGGGCTTGTTTAGCTAAGAAAAAAGATGCCTAAGAGGAGATATCAATTACATGTATAAATATATGGATGGTTAGTATACAGTACTGGCATTTGACTTATTCCTTCCAAATGCCAAAATTAGAAAATTAGGACCAGGGGGAACTCATTATGGGTGGAGGATAGGCGATTTCAGCAGCTAAATAGACAAGAGTTCTTTACAATTAGAACATTCAGAATGTAGAATGCCCTACCACAAGAGGTAGTAATGGCAGACACTCTGCATTCCCAATCTGAGATCGTAGTTCCACTAGCCCAGTACCAGGCGATAATGACTGTCTCCCAATTTTTGGTTGGCCCAGAGCTTTTTGTATCTCCAGCCGGTATAGTGTGCAGTCACAGCCTATGTTCCTCCAGCTGATGGATTTCATGCCCATAGCTCATGGATACCCCTCCAGCCAACAATTAATCTCCAAAACACCATAGTCCATCCATCCATCCCAGCTTGGATCCTCTCACTTCAAAATCACTCCCATAACTGCCTCATTCAACCCTTTTTCTTAAACATTTTCCTTTAGCTCACAGAACAAAGTATATTCCATCACCTGAGACTGAATGCGAGATCCCCTGTGATGACGGCTCCCCTGGGTCTACTATCTCCATCCACACAATGAGCCTAGGAATGGGTGTACAATGGTGTGAGAGCTTGAGATACAGAGGGGATTGATAGGATGATTGCTTTACATTTAGGGTACCGTTACACTTAAAGATGCACCAGCGATCCCTACAATGATACGACCTTGTCAGGATCGCTGGTGCATCGCTACATGATCGCTGGTAAGCTGCGAAACAGGCAACTTCACCAGTGATCAGCACCAGCCAGGACGCTGGTATCTAAGGTTACTTAGCGGCATGCGTCACCTAGTGACCCGATGTGTACCTTAGAAACCTGCGTGCTCACACTGGGAGCTGTGAGCACGCAGGTTTCTAAGGTACACATCGGGTCACGCGCCACTTAGTAACCCGATATTTACCTTAGATACGAGCTCCCAGTGCCTGCTTAGAGCGCTGGGAGCCTCGCTGATCTTTGGCTCCCGCTGCCAACTCAGCGATGCGCGCTGGCCAGCGGGAGAGCAACGATCAAAAAATGGCCCAGGACGATGCTGCACGATCAGCGATACCTGGCGGGGGGGCCTGTCGTTTATCCCCATCACACACAGCGATCGCGCTGGTGAGATCGCTGTGGCATCACAAAATACATGTGATACATGTCACACACAGCGATATCACTGGTGAGATCGCTGTTGTATCACAAACTTGTGACTTAGCAGCGATCTCGCGAGTGATCTCACTGTGTGTGACGGGGGGGCTTTAGTCTGGCCTCTGTTTAGCAGTGTCCTTTTTGTCAGAGGTGCACAAAACTGTGGCAAACAGCACTTTTATGCCCTCTTAATAAAAAGACAGCCGCGGCCAGATCACAGGTCAGACAGCATCCACAGTGCCTCCATTGGCCTCATTATAGGGAATCTTCTGTCTGAATCCCGTATTTAAGAGATTTACACAGAAACCCCAATGTAAGTGCTCAGCATAGAGCACAGGATAAATATGCACCAAGCTTTAGGCTATGTACCCATGTTGCAGAGATGCTGCGGATATTTCCGCAGCATTTCCGCAACTCCCATCGAGGGAAAAACGCATGGAATTCGCATGCATTTTTCCCGCAAAAATAAGCGTTTTTCACGTGATTTTCGCGAGCGGAATTCCAGCGCATTCCAAGCGATTTGAAGCACCGCTTGGAATGTGATTGACAGGTTGGTCACACTCGTCCAACAGTGTTTGACAAGTGTGACCAACTTTTTACTATTAAGGCTACTTATGCAAAAGATAGAATGTTAAAAATAATGAAAAAAAAAATCGTGATACACTCACCTTCCGGCGTCCGGCGCAGCGTCCCCGATCCTCGCAATGCTCCCGTTCCCAGTGATGCCTTGCGATAATGACCTTTGATGATGTATCGGTCTCGCGATACTGTAGCGGTCTCGCGAGACCACTACGTCATCACAGGTCCTCGCGGCAAGACATTACTGGAATCGGGAGTTGGCGGGAGCATCGGTAAGGCTGCGTGGGATGCCGGAAGGTGGGCATAACCTGATTTTGTATTCTTTTTTTACAGGGATATGGTACCCAGGGCCTGGAGGACAGTCTCCTCTCCTCCAAACCCTGGGTACCATCCGCACATGATCCACTCACTTTGTGTTTTTCAGCTATGCGATTCTGCTGTGGAAAAAAAATGCAGCATTAGCACAGCAGGTGCGGAATGTCATAGGAATGCATGGGGTGCATTCTGTATGCATTTTCACAGCGTCTTCGCAGTGAAAAGCGCAGCAGAAACACATACAATCCGCAGCGTGGGTACACAGCCTTACTGCGATCTTTGGGAAGCAGAATTCAAAAATCAACTGAAGGGAAAAATTGGATTTATTTATTTTTTACGCTGTTCCTCATGTGGTATAAGTGATAAGGTATCTTTATTCTTTGGGTCAGTGTGATTACAGCAATTCCAGATTTATATAGTTTTTTTCTGTTTAGCTTCTGTCACACACTAAAAGACACTTTTTTTTGTTTTCAAAAACTAGTTTTTTGTGTCACATATTTTGAGAGCTATAATTTTTCCTTATTTCTCCTGTCAAGGTCACATGAGGGCTTGTTTTTTGCGGGACAAAGTGACATTTTAATTGGTACCATTTTTGATCACACAACATTTTTTGATTGCTTTTTATTCTGATTTTTGGGAATAATAATATTAAATTTTATTTCTATAGCGCTGACATATTCTGTAGCACTTTACATTTCAGAGGGGACATGTACAGATGATAGACATTACAGCATAACAATAATCACATAGATCATAACTAGTGTTGAACGATACCACCCGATATTGAAAAATATCGGATCGGATTGGATCGGCCGATATCAAAAAAGTATCGGGTATCGCCGATTCCGATCCCGGAAGTCCCATTCAAGTCAATGGGACAGAAATATCGGAATTAAAAAAACCCTTTCTTTCCTTGTAGGTTAATTCTGCATGAAGATAAACAACTAATAATAATGTAGAATGTATTGTGGGAGGTGTAGGAGACATTAAAGCCATAGAGGTTTAGCCCAATCAAATGGAATTGCAGGAATTATTATTTGTTTTAAAGACGTTCGGAGTTACAAAGATATTGACTATGTTAACCTCTTTTATACTTTGTCAGATATGTATGTTTCACTACTTCCATGCTCTTCACCTTCTTTTTTACTTCTCCCACACTTTCTCCTTCATCATCCTCAGCAGCAGCATCTTTTTCATCAACTTCTTCTTCACCTTATTCATCTTCGTCTTCTTCACCTTCTTCCTATTTTTCTTTTTTTTTACATTCTTCATATTCTTCTTATTCAACTATTATTCTTCTTCATATTCTACTTCTTCATCTTCTTCATATTCTTCTTCTTCATCATATTCTTATTTGTGACAGGCATTCCTGTAGTTGTTATCTATAAAACTTTGAAGATTACACCTTCCGTTCTGCCTGTCACAAAAGATTTACAACAGGATTTGTCCGCGTTCAGTTTGGCCTGCAGCAGCAGGCATTTTCCAGGGGCACCACGAGGAGGAACGGACTCACCCCCATTCACTGCTTAGTCTTCTTCTGCTTATAATTTAGATAATATCATTTGCTCAGATTTTTAGTCTTATGCTTAATGTTCTGCTTTTGGTTTTTCTGCTTCTTGGTCTTCTGTCTCTTGTTGTTCTGCATCTTGGTGGTTGTCTTCATGTTCTTTGTCCTCTTGGTCATCTTCTTCAGTGTCATCTTTTTGGTCTTCTTCGGTGTGGTCTTCAGGCTCGTCGTCTTCAGGGTCGTCGTCAGTGAGATCCAGAGTGAGAACCAAAAACCATTTCCACAAGCTCGAACTTGGAAAAGTAGCAGAAGGTACAAGAAGGCTGAGGAACTGCTGAGAACCAGCTGACGGTACTGGAACCCGGATGGTTAGCAGAAGGAACAAGAGCAAATAGAACTAGCGAGGACCAGCTGACGGTGCTGGAACCCGGAGGGGCAGCATAAGGAACAAGAGAAAATGGCACAACTGTGGACCAGCTGACGGTGCTGGAACACGGTTACTAAGCAGGAGGTACCTGTGCTACAAAGCACTACCAAGGACCAGCAGACGTTGCTGGAACTTGGATACTGAGAAGGAGGCACCTAGGCCAAAGGCACTTCCGAGAACCAGCTGACGGTGCTGGAACCCAGAGTGGCAGCAGAAGGAACAAGAGTTAATGGCACAACCGTGGACCAGCTGACTGTGCTGGAACATGGTTACTAAACAAGAGGTACCTGTGCTACAAAGCACTACCAAGGAGCAGCAGACGTTGCTGGAACTCGGATACCGAGAAGGAGGCACCTAGGCCAAAGGCACTGCTGAGAACCAGCTGACGGTGCTGGAACCCAGATGGGTAGCAGAAGCTGCAAGAGCCAATGGAACTAGCGAGGACCAGCTGACGGTGCTGGAACCCGGAGGGGCAGCAGAAGGAACAAGAGCCAATGGCACAACCGTGGACCAGCTGACGGTGCTGGAACACGGTTACTAAGCAGGAGGTACCTGTGCTACAAAGCACTACCAAGGATCAGCAGACGTTGCTGGAACTCGGATACCGAGAAGGAGGCACCTAGGCCAAAGGCACTGCCGAGAACCAGCTGACGGTGCTGGAACCCAGAGTGGCAGCAGAAGGAACAAGAGCCAATGGCACAACCATGGACCAGCTGACGGTGCTGGAACACGGTTACTAAGCTGGAGGTACCTGTGCTACAAAGCACTACCATGGACCAGCAGACGTTGCTGGAACTCGGATACCGAGAAGGAGGCACCTAGGCCAAAGGCACTGCTGAGAACCAGCTGATGGTGCTGGAACCCGGATGGGTAGCAGAAGCTGCAAGAGCCAATGGAACTAGCGAGGACCAGATGACGGTGCTGGAACCCGGAGGGGCAGCAGAAGGAACAAGAGCCAATGGCACAACCGTGGACCAGCTGATGGTGCTGGAACACGGTTACTAAGCAGGAGGTACCTGTGCTACAAAGCACTACCAAGGACCAGCAGACGTTGCTGGAACTCGGATACCGAGAAGGAGGCACCTAGGCCAAAGGCACTGCCGAGAACCAGCTGACAGTACTGGAACCCGGATAGGTAGCAGAAGCTGCAAGAGCCAATGGAACTAGCGAGGACCAGATGACGGTGCTGGAACCCGGAGGGGCAGCAGAAGGAACAAGAGCCAATGGCACAACCATAGACCAGCTGATGGTGCTGGAGCATGGTTACTAAGCAGGAGGTACCGGTGCTACAAAGCACTACCAAGGGCCAGCAGACATTGCTGGAACTCGGATACAGAGAAGGAGGCACCTCGGCCAAAGGCACTGCCGAGAACCAGCTGACGGTGCTGGAACCCGGATGGGTAGCAGAAGGTACCCATGATAAACAAAGTTGCAAGGCAGCGAGCAGGCCGCAGTTACCGAAACCCACAGTCCTACAGGGGGTGCTTGTCCTATTGGCACTATGGAACCAGCCTTTATTACCAGAACCCGCAGCCCACATTGGAAGCACCTAAACTGCAGGCACCATAGACTCGGCTAACCCGACCGCAGCACAACCAGGCAACGAGTCGGTGGCAAAGTGATGTTGACACTACCCGGAAACAGCAGGCGTGCTGGAACCAGGCTGGGCAGGAGGGAGTACCCGTGCCAAAGACACTGCCGAGAACCAGCTGATGGTGCTGGATCCCGGATGGGTAGCAGAAGCTACAAGAGTCAATGGAACTACCGAGAACCAGCTGATGGTGCTGGAACCCGGATGGGAAGCAGAAGGTACCCATGATAAACAAAGTTGCAAGGCCGCGAGCAGGCCGCAGTTACTGAAACCCACAGTCCTACAGGGGGTGCTTGTCCTATTGGCACTACGGAACCAGCCTTTATTACCAGAACCCGCAGCCCACATAGGAAGCACCTTAACTGCAGGCATCATAGACACGGCTAACCCGACCGCAGCACGACCGGACAACAAGTCGGTGGCAAAGTGACGTTGACACTACCCAGAAACAGCAGACGTGCTGGAATCAGGCTGGGCAGGAGGGAGTACCCGTGCCAAAGACACTTCTGAGCAGCAACTGGCAATGTTGGAGCCCAGGGTCAATCAGGGTGTAGGCTGAGGCCTAATTTCATCAAGTTTAATATCTGTTGTAGACTACTAATGATTTTAAACGTGCTCCAACTAGGCCTCTGGCTCCACTCTGTCTCTAGTATTTCCCCTGGCCTCCAACCCCGCCAGTTGCTGCTCAGAAGTGGCGTCTGCACAATCAACACTTGTTCCTGTGTTACTGGGGTTCAGTAACGTCACCTGTTCCCCTGATGTGTGTCCGGCAATGTCTCCTGCTCTGTCCACATTCCCGCTACTAGTAGTGGGAATGTGGACAGAGCAGGAGACATTGCCGGACACACATCTGGGGTTCTGCTGACGTAACTGAACCCCAGTAACACAGGAACAAGTGTTGATTGTGCAGATGCCACTTCTGAGCAGCAACTGGCGGGGTTGGAGGCCAGGGGAAATACTAGAGACAGAATGGAGCCAGAGGCCTAGTTGCAGCACGTTTAAAATCAGTAGTAGTGTGAATGTGGAGGCAGCAGGAGATATTGCCGTCCACACAGCAGGGGAGCAGCTGGCATTACTGAACCCGACTAACACTGGAGCATATGTTTCTCTCTGTGCAGACGGCACTTCCAAGCAACAACTGGCTGTGTTGAAGCCCAGGATCAGTCATGGAGCAGGCTGAGGCCTAATTGCAGCAAGTTTTATAGGTGATGTAGTTTGAGTGTGGAGGCAGCAGGAGATATTGCCGTCCACACAGCAGGGGAGCAGCTGGCATTACTGAACCCGACTAACACTGGAGCATGTGTTTCTCTCTGTGCAGACGGCACTTCCAAGCAACAACTGGCTGTCTTGAAGCCCAGGATCAGTCATGGAGCAGGCTGAGGCCTAATTGCAGCAAGTTTTATAGGTGATGTAGTTTGAATGTGGATGCAGCAGGAGATATTGCCGTCCACACAGCAGGGGAGCAGCTGGCATTACCGAACCCGACTAACACTGGAGCATGTGTTTCTCTCTGTGCAGATGGCACTTCCAAGCAACAACTGGCTGTGTTGAAGCCCAGGATCAGTCATGGAGCAGGCTGAGGCCTAATTGCAGCAAGTTTTATAGGTGATGTAGTTTGATTGTGGAGGCAGCAGGAGCTATTGCAGTCCACACAGCAGGGGAGCAGCTGGCATTACTGAACCCCACTAACACTGGAGCATGTGTTTCTCTCTGTGTGGACAGCACTTCCGAGCGACAACTGGCTGTGTTGAGGTCAGGATCAATCATGCAGCAGGCTGAGGCCTACTTGCAGCAAGTTTTATATAAGTTGTAGACTACTACTGATTGTAATCGTGCTCCACTTAGGCCTCTGGCTCCACTGTCTCTAGTATTTCCCCTGGCCTCCAACCCCGCCAGTTTCTGCTCAAAAGTGTCGTCTGCACAATCCACACTTGTTCATGTGTTACTGGGGCTCAGTCACGTCAGTTGATCCCCTGATGTGTGTCCGGCAATGTCTCCTGCTCTGTCCACATTCCCACTACTAGTAATGGGAATGTGGACAGAGCAGGAGACATTGCCGGACACACATCGGGGATCAACTGACGTGACTGAGCCCCTGTAACACAGGAACAAGTGTGGATTGTGCAGACGACACTTCTGAGCAGAAACTGGCGGGGTTGGAGGCCAGGGTAAAAACTAGAGACAGTGGAGCCAGAGGCCTAAGTGGAGGACGGTTAAAAATCAGTAGTAGTTTGAATGTGGAGGGAGCAGGAGACTTTGCCGTCCACACAGCAGGGGAAAAGCTGGCGTTACTGAACCCCACTAACACAGGAGCTATTGTTTTCCTCTGTGCAGACGGCACTTCTGAGCGACAACTGGCTGTGTTGAAGCCCAGGGATTACAGTTCAGGTGGTAGAAACATGAACACAACAGGAGACCTGGATACTGTTGCCAACCAATTATTTATTCTGGAAGAGTACTGGCAAATTCTGGCGAGATCCAGGCCTTGTTCATTTTCAGAAAAGTAAGCCGGTCAACGTTATCGGAGGATAGTCGCGTGTGACGGTCTGTTAGTACACCACCTGCGGCACTAAAGACGCGTTTCGATAATACACTGGCAGCAGGGCAAGCCAGCACCTCCAATGCATACTGGCTAAGCTCTGGCCATGTATCCAGCTTAGAGACCCAAAACTTGAAGGGGGACGAGCCGTCTGGGAGTACACTGACAGGGCAAGACATGTAGTCTGTCACCATCTGACAGAAACGTTGCCTCCTGCTGACTGGAGCCGTCTGTGATGGCGTAGACATTTGTGGCGGACACACAAAACTTTGCCACATTTGGGCCATACTGGTCTTGCCTTGTGCTGAGGCACTGCCTCTGCTCCCTCTTTGTGCAGAGCTTCCTCCACTGCCTCGACGCACAGAGCTGCTTTGTAAAGCACTAGCAGCATTGCTGTCGGGTGGAATGGACAACATGATGGACTGCACCAGTGTGTCTTGGTACTCCCGCATTTTACGCTCCCGGTTCAACGGTGGTATGAGGCTTTTGTAAGTTGTCCCGGTAGCGAGGGTCTAGGAGGGTGTACACCCAATAATCAGCCGTGTTGAGAATGTGGGCGATGCGGCGGTCGTTTCTCAGGCACTACAGCATGAAATCAACCATGTGCTGCAGACTCCCAACTGCCAAAGAAACGCTGTCCCCTGCTTGAGGCGTCATCTCTGCCTGCTCTGCATCACCCCACGCTGTACCTACTGACTAGAGCATTGTGTACCTCCCTCCTCTGGAGAGATGTCTGTTGTGAGTTCATTGTCCCCTTCACCTTTGAGGTCTGATGAACTCCCTCTTCTGGTGAAGGAAGGTAGTGAGGCTGATTACCAAGCACCTGGGCAGGATGATGATGACTGGGTGACGGGAATTACTGACTGGATATAAGGCAGCCGACGCCCTTCTGCCTTGCTGGTGATCTCTCTGAGGGATTCTAGGAGACCAGTCTGATTCCTGCTCCTTAAAAAACAAGTTTTCTGCTCTACTTTTTGCATTTGTGTTTTGGTTTTGTTTTGCATTGTTTTCCTTGATTTCTGCCATTCCCTACTAGGGTGAGCTGAATTCCTTTTTGCTCTGTCTTCAGAAAATACCTGAGTACTGATATAGTCTTTTTGAAGCCTAGCGTCTTCAGGGCTTTTTTCCCTATCAGCTGTTGGCTCTTGTTTTGATAGGGTTTTGGCGGATTACAGACAGCAGATTTTCTATCCTGTCCTATCTAGTTAGCTTGGGCCCCATCATTTGTTCAGCCTATCTTTCTATCTGTGTGAGTGTTTTTTCATCTTGCTTCACCGTCACTATATGTTGGGGGCTGCCTATTGCTTTGGGGTCTGCTCTGGGGCAGTTTAGATTTCCCTTTCTGTCTTTAGGCTATGTAGTTCTCCGGCTGTGATCGAGGGGTCCAGGGCACCGTAGGAACCCCCACGGCTACTGCTAGTTGTTGTTGATAGGTTCAGGGGTCTGCAATCCGATAGCTGCCAACTTCTCTGGTTTTCTGGACTTAGCTAGTATTTCTGTTTTTGCCTCCTACGGTGACTCATTCATAACAGAATCACCAGCCATACTGCAGATCCTAGGGTACTCAATAGCAGGAAAGAATTGTAAAAAAAAAAAAAAGTGTGTATATTTTTTCCTCTATATCTCTGAGGCCGCAGGGGCATTTTTTTTCTCTCAATGGAGATAAAGCAATTGTCTGATCGTGTGGAGCAGCTCGCTGCAGAAGTGCGGGGAATTTCCGCCTACCTTGCTCATTCACATGCTGCTGAACCAAAGATCCCTACTCCTGATGTGTTTTTTGGGGATCGGTCTAAATTTTTGAATTTCAAAAATAATTGTAAATTATTTTTTGCCTTGAAGCCTAACTCGTCAGGGAGCTCCGTGCAGCAGGTTAAAATTGTCATATCTTTGCTGCATGGCGATCCCCAGGATTGGGCGTTTTCTTTGAAACCAGATGATCCTATTCTGACTAATGTGAACGCATTTTTTCAAGCCTTGGGGTTGTTGTATGACGAGCCTAATGCTATGGATCAGGCTGAAAAGACCCTGTTGGCATTGAGCCAGGGTAGAGATTCTGCAGAATTGTACTGTCAAAAATTCCAAAAGTGGGCGGTCCTTACTACCTGGAATGATAATGCCTTGGCAGCTCTCTTTTGGAAGGGTTTGTCAGAAGCCATAAAAGATACTATGGTGGAATTTCCTGTTCCCTCTGGTCTTGACGATTCTATGTAATTAGCCATTCAGGTTGATCGGCGTTTACGTGAACGCAGGACTGCACGAGAGGTGTTGCCACCTGTTGAACAAATGTCTGAACCTATGCAATGTGATAGAGTTTTGTCCAGGGAGCAAGGTCAGGAGTTCAGAAGGCGTAATAAGTAGAGTTGAGCGAAACGGGTCTAAAAATTTCAAAAGTCGCCGACTTTTGGCAAAGTCGGGTTTCATGAAACGAAACCCAACCCTAGGATGAGGTCGGCCACGAGGTCGGCGACTTACGCGCCAAAGTCGCGTTTCAAAAGTTTGTTTTGCGCTCTTTTTCAGCCAATCAGGATCCACGGACACTGTGGGCAACGTGATGACATAGACAGGGGTCACCACCATCTTTCAGAAGGGCATGCAAGTGATTGGCTTGCTTTGGTGGGCATCACAGGGGGTATAGAAGGGCGTGCACGCCGACCGCCATCTTACTTCTGCCGATCTTAGCATAGGGAGAGGTTGCTGCTGATTCTGTAGGGAGAGCGTTAGGCAGGGAAGAAGAAAAAAAAACTGCTTCTGCTGCTAGCGATTGTGCCTGTACAACACACCAGTCACTGTGTGTGCAGTGCAAGGGGAGGCTATATTGTGGTGTATCAGTGGTGTTGGTTGTTGGGCTGCATTCTAAGGTTTCCTGACAGCTGCATTGCTGTTTACCCACTGCTCTGCAAACTGCTTTTTTAAAAGCAATTCCAATTTTTTTTTTTGTCCTGCTGAGGTACTGAGCTGCAAACTGCTTTTTTAAAAGTAATCCCAATTTTTTTTTTTTGTCCTGCTGAGGTACTGAGCGTGCATTTTTTCACACCATACAGCGGTGTATGCTCCTCACACAGTACCGTGTAACGGCTGTTATCACAGCCACAGTGAAGCTATCTGTGTCACTCTGTGAGAATAAGTCGAGGACATGTTCCGTTCTTACAGACCTGCACTCTAGGGAGATTCCTACTCTGCCCAATTCTACATACACCTTGTAGTTTGTGATACACTGGCCAATTTCTGCCTGTGACATAGCGCTGTGATATTCAGTGGGCCTCACACAATCCAAAAGTGTCCAGTGTCCACAAGTGTCTGCAGAAATTCAAAATCTCCCTTATCCTCTAGTCACTTTGGTCACAGCTTTGCCATCGAGCCTGTGACATAGCGCTCAGATATTCAGTGGGCCTCACACAATCCAAAAGTGTCCAGTGTCCACAAGTGTCTGCAGAAATTCAAAATCTCCCTTATCCTCTAGTCACTTTGGTCACAGCTGTGCCATCGAGCCTGTGACATAGCGCTCAGATATTCAGTGGGCCTCACACAATCCAAAAGTGTCCAGTGTCTGCAGAAATTCAAAATCTCACTTATCCTCTAGTCACTTTGGTCACAGCTGTGCCATCGAGCCTGTGACATAGCGCTCATATATTCAGTGGGCCTCACACAATCCAAAAGTGTCCAGTGTCTGCAGAAATTCAAAATCTCACTTATCCTCTAGTCACTTTGGTCACAGCTGTGCCATCGAGCCTGTGACATAGCGCTCAGATATTCAGTGGGCCTCACACAATCCAAAAGTGTCCAGTGTCCACAAGTGTCTGCAGAAATTCAAAATCTCCCTTATCCTCTAGTCACTTTGGTCACAGCTGTGCCATCGAGCCTGTGACATAGCGCTCAGATATTCAGTGGGCCTCACACAATCCAAAAGTGTCCAGTGTCTGCAGAAATTCAAAATCTCCCTTATCCTCTAGTCACTTTGGTCACAGCTGTGCCATCGAGCCTGTGACATAGCGCTCAGATATTCAGTGGGCCTCACACAATCCAAAAGTGTCCAGTGTCCACAAGTGTCTGCAGAAATTCAAAATCTCCCTTATCCTCTAGTCACTTTGGTCACAGCTGTGCCATCGAGCCTGTGACATAGCGCTCAGATATTCAGTGGGCCTCACACAATCCAAAAGTGTCCAGTGTCTGCAGAAATTCAAAATCTCCCTTATCCTCTAGTCACTTTGGTCACAGCTGTGCCATCGAGCCTGTGACATAGCGCTCAGATATTCAGTGGGCCTCACACAATCCAAAAGTGTCCAGTGTCCACAAGTGTCTGCAGAAATTCAAAATCTCCCTTATCCTCTAGTCACTTTGGTCACAGCTGTGCCATCGAGCCTGTGACATAGCGCTCAGATATTCAGTGGGCCTCACACAATCCAAAAGTGTCCAGTGTCTGCAGAAATTCAAAATCTCCCTTATCCTCTAGTGACTTTGGTCACAGCTGTGCCATCGATCCTGTGACATAGCGCTCAGATACTCAGTGGGCCTCACACAATCCAAAAGTGTCCAGTGTCTGCAGAAATTCAAAATCTCCCTTATCCTCTAGTCACTTTGGTCACAGCTGTGCCATCGAGCCTGTGACATAGCGCTCAGATATTCAGTGGGCCTCACACAATCCAAAAGTGTCCAGTGTCCACAAGTGTCTGCAGAAATTCAAAATCTCCCTTATCCTCTAGTCACTTTGGTCACAGCTGTGCCATCGAGCCTGTGACATAGCGCTCATATATTCAGTGGGCCTCACACAATCCAAAAGTGTCCAGTGTCTGCAGAAATTCAAAATCTCACTTATCCTCTAGTCACTTTGGTCACAGCTGTGCCATCGAGCCTGTGACATAGCGCTCAGATATTGAGTGGGCCTCACACAATCCAAAAGTGTCCAGTGTCCACTAGTGTGAGCAGAAATTCAAAATCTCCCCTGTCCTATAGACACCTTGTACCTTGTTTTACATTACTATATAGTTTGTTGGATTTTGTCTACATTTCTACCAAAACTGAGGAAGGCTGGTGGAAGAGGCCGTTGTTAATTGGGCGGGGGTTGGCAGCTGGTAATGATGGTGTTGGTGGTGGATCTGATGGTAGTGGCAAGAGCAAAATAGGACCGAATGCAGGAGGTGTTGAGCCTGCGTCATCGTCTGGCTCCATAAGGCTTCGAAGGCTTAGTTTTCTAGGAGTTGGCAAACCGCTTTTAAAGCCAGAGCATGAGGAAAAAGTTTTGTCTTACATTGCTGACTCAGCCTCCAGCTCTATCGCCTCCTCTTCTTCAGTTGTAAAAAGTAAAAGAACTGAGTCGTCATTGGAGGCTCATGTTCATGAACCACACCTTTCCTTCTGTCCTTCACCCCAACCAAGATTGAAGGATGACGCAGGCCATACTACTGATTACTCCATGGAGCTGTTTTCACATACCATGCCTGGATTATCAAGTCAAATGGTGAATTACCCAGGCCAAGATGAATCTGACATGGAGTGCACTGATGCACAGCCGCTGATGGATGATTCTGCTGGTACATTCACTCAGAGCACTACATTGTCCTCGCAGTGTACAGAGCCAGATTCTGACCCTGATGAGACTCAGGTGCCCCTTCCCGCACACTATACCACCATACACGGTGACACAGAGGAAGGTGCACATGACATTGAAGAGGAGGTGATGGATGACCCAGTTGTTGACCCAGATTGGCATCCATTGGGGGAAGAGGGTGCTGCTTACAATAGCTCAGATGAGGAGCATCCACAGCAGACATCGACATCGCAACAGCTGTTATCTGGCAGGCCCGGAGCACCAAAGACAGGTTCCAAAAATCAAAAGAGTTGCTGGACAGCTTGTCCAGAGGGTCAAAAGATCACAGCGTGCTAGGCCGCAAAATGTCTGCCAAAGTACGAAGAGTGCAGTGTGGCACTTTTTTGAACAAAATCCTCATGATCAGGCCAAGGTTATCTGTAAGAAGTGCGCAAAGACCTTTAGCCGAGGGAAAAATCTGAAAAATTTGAATACCAGTTGCATGCTTAGACATTTAAACACCATGCACTTGCAAGCGTGGACACAACACCAAACCTCAAGTGCCACATGTGCAACTGATCACAACGAAGGTAGTCAGCAACGCTACATTGTTTCCCCCACTGTAAGCCCACCAGTTAGCACAGCAGCAAATGTTGAGGTGTCGTTGCAAGGCCACAGCAGTCAGGGAATCCCACTGTTATATCAACGAAAGACTGATTCTAGGCCATCAGAAAGAACACCAACTCCATCACCATCATCAACCCTCTCTCAGTCCGCCCTGTCCACCGCTACTTCCACCATATGCAGCTCTCAAGTCCAGCTCACCCTCCCAGACACTATGAGTAGGTCAAGAAAGTACTCAGTCTCTCATCCGCGTACACTGGGTTTGAACGCCCACATTGCCAAACTAATCTCGTTTGAGATGATGCCCTTTCGGTTGGTGGAAAGCGCAGCTTTCCGCGAACTCATGGCCTATGCAGTACCACGCTATGACCTACCCAGTCACCACTTCTTCTCTCGCAAAGCCATCCCAGCCCTCCACCATCATGTGAAAGACCGCATTGTACATGCACTCAAGCAGTCAGTGAGCGGAAAGGTGCACCTCACAACTGATGCATGGTCCAGTCGGCATGGCCAGGGCTGTTACGTGTCCATCACTGCGCACTGGGTTAATGTGGTGGATGCAGGGTCCACAGGGGACAGCGGTGGTGGGACAGGGCTGACTAGCCCACGGTATAGGAAACAGTTGGCTGTAGGCGTTCGACCCTCCTCCTCCTCCTCCTCCTCCAGAAGCGAAAGCTCATCCACAGAGCGCAGTCGTACGAGCACTCCATCTGCAGCTGCCACTGTTGCACACGAGGTGTCCCCCTATCGAGCAGCTAGTGGAAAGCGTCAGCAGGCTGTGTTGCAGATGATGTGTTTGGGCGACAGACACACCGCCGAGGTGCTGGCCGAGTACTTGAAGCGACAAACTGAGTCATGGCTGGGCAGTGTACATCTTGAGGCAGGCAAGGTAGTTAGTGATAACGGCCGTAATTTTGTGGCAGCCATAGCCCTTTCAAAACTCAGCCACATACCTTGCTTGGCTCACACCTTGAACCTGGTGGTGCAGTGCTTCCTCAAAAATTATCCGGAGTTAACAGCCCTGCTCCAGAAGGTGCGAAGACTGTGCGCGCACATCCGCCGGTCGCCTGTACACTCCGTTCGTATGCAGAAGCTGCAGCGATTGCTCCACCTTCCCAACCACCGCCTCATTATCGACATTGCAATAAGGTGGAACTCCACCCTGCACATGGTGGAGCGGCTGTGCGAGCAGAGGCAGGCCATAATGCATTTGTGGGAGGATACACGGCCAGGCACTTTGAGAGCAGACATGGAGTTGACAGGTGTGCAGTGGTCGAAGCTGAAAGACCTCTGTAAAGTCCTTCAGTGTTTTGAGGAATGCACACGGCTGGTAAGCGCAGACGACGCCATCCTAAGCATGAGCATCCCACTTATGCATCTGCTCATGCAAACTTTGACGCACCTTAAGGAGCAGGCGTCTGCAGCCAATGTTGATGAGGAGGAAGAGGAGGAGGGAATCCTTGATGACATTCAGCCATTGTCTGCTCAGGGACCTCTCCTGGACGTGGTGGAGGAAGAAGAGGAGGAGGAGGAGGAGGATGATGGGGATGATTACTTAGGGGAGGAGGATGCATCTCGTGGGGCAAGTGAAAATGTTGGCGTGGCAAGGTCTGGTACAGGGTTTGTGCGTGACTGGAGGGATGTGGATTTGCCAGAAAGTGCTCCTCCAACCAGCACTCGCAGTGCATCATTGACACCGGGAACATTGGCCCACATGTCAGATTATGCCTTGCTGATCCTAAAAAGGGACCCCCGCATTGCCAAAATGATGAATGATGACGACTACTGGTTGGCCAGCATCCTGGATCCACGCTATAAAGGCAAATTACAAAACATCATGCCACAGGAGAACCTTGACCTAATATTGGCTAATAAACAAGCAACTCTGGTAAATCGGTTGCTTGAGGCATTCCCAGCACACAGCAGCGGTGATGGTTCTCACACGAGCCGTACGGGCCGGGGGCAGCTTGCCAGAGGTGTTCGTGGTGCACACAGCAGAAGTGGCGTTGGAGACAGGGGTTTCATGACAATGTTGTGGACTGATTTTTCAAGTACCGCTCACACAACTGGTAATACTGCATCGATGGAAAGTGACAGGAGACAGCAGTTGTCAACTATGGTTACAAACTACTTTTCCTCCCATATCGATGTTCTCCCACACAGGTCATTCCCCTTTGACTATTGGGCCGCTAAACTGGACACCTGGCCTGAATTGGCACAATATGCCTTACAGGAGCTCGCTTGCCCAGCTGCAAGTGTGCTATCGGAAAGAGTCTTCAGTGCAGCTGGATCAATCCTGACAGAAAAAAGGACCCGTCTGTCAACCCAAAATGTGGATGATCTAACCTTCATTAAAATGAACCATGCATGGGTTTCCAAGGATTTTGTCCCACCTTCCCCTGATGACACATAGGGTGACAGAAAAATGGCTTGCTTTGGTCCACCTCTTCCTGGGACTTCACCTATTTCGCCTTTTGCATCAGCTGAATGTCCAACATCAACATATGCCACTTTCTAAAACTCCCTAACTGTGCTGCCTCCCCCCCCATGGCCGGGGTCACCACCTACCGCACGACACCGTGCGAGTGCCGTTGCCCTGGACAGGTGGGTAGGCCGACTCTTGGGTGCGGGCACTGGCACAGGGTCCCTCATAGTGCAATCAAGTGTCTCTGACGGTGGTGGTGCACACCCGCCGTCAGACACACCGCTGTACTATGAGGGGCCCAGTGCCAGTACCGACGCCCATGAGTGGGCCCCCCTTGCTTGGGCAGGGCCCCAGCATTTGCAATCTTTACCTCTCCCTGCTCCTCCGCTGTGTAATCTGGGCCGTCAAATCCATACTGTGCCTGACACCGTCTGAGCCTGCCTCCTGAGACATATATTTTGAATGTGTACGCTATCCATACATGTTATCCGGGGATACGGTACCCTTTCTAACCTTTGTGCAATCATGTGCAATCCATACTGGGCCTAACACCGTCTGAGCCTGCCTCCTGATGTATAGACATATATTTTGAATGTGTACGCTATCCATACATGTTATCCGGGGATACGGTACCCTTTCTAACCTTTGTGCAATCACGTGCAATCCATACTGGGCCTAACACCGTCTGAGCCTGCCTCCTGATGTATAGACATATATTTTGAATGTGTACGCTATCCATACATGTTATTCGGGGATACGGTACCCTTTCTAACCTTTGTGCAATCACGTGCAATCCATACTGGGCCTAACACCGTCTGAGCCTGCCTCCTGATGTATAGACATATATTTTGAATTTGTACACTATCCATGCATGTTATCCGGGGATACGGTACCCTTTCTAACCTTTGTGCAATCACGTGCAATCCATACTGGGCCTAACACCGTCTGAGCCTGCCTCCTGATGTATAGACATATATTTTGAATGTGTACACTATGCTATCCATACATGTTATCCGGGGATACGGTACCCTTTCTAACCTTTGTGCAATCACGTGCAATCCATACTGGGCCTAACACCGTCTGAGCCTGCCTCCTGATGTATAGACATATATTTTGAATGTGTACACTATGCTATCCATACATGTTATCCGGGGATACGGTACCCTTTCTAACCTTTGTGCAATCACGTGCAATCCATACTGGGCCTAACACCGTCTGAGCCTGCCTCCTGATGTATAGACATATATTTTGAATGTGTACCCTATCCATACATGTTATCCGGGGATACGGTACCCTTTCTAACCTTTGTGCAATCACGTGCAATCCATACTGGGCCTAACACCGTCTGAGCCTGCCTCCTGATGTATAGACATATATTTTGAATGTGTACACTATGCTATCCATACATGTTATACGGGGATACGGTACCCTTTCTAACTTTTGTGCAATCACGTGCAATCCATACTGGGCCTAACACCGTCTGAGCCTGCCTCCTGATGTATAGACAGATATTTTGAATGTGTACGCTATCCATACATGTTATCCGGGGATACGGTACCCTTTCTAACCTTTGTGCAATCACGTGCAATCCATACTGGGCCTAACACCGTCTGAGCCTGCCTCCTGATGTATAGACATATATTTTGAATGTGTACGCTATCCATACATGTTATCCTGGGATACGGTACCCTTTCTAACCTTTGTGCAATCACGTGCAATCCATACTGGGCCTAACACCGTCTGAGCCTGCCTCCTGATGTATAGACATATATTTTGAATGTGTACGCTATCCATACATGTTATCCGGGGATACGGTACCCTTTCTAACCTTTGTGCAATCACGTGCAATCCATATTGGGCCTAACACCGTCTGAGCCTGCCTCCTGATGTATAGACATATATTTTGAATGTGTACACTATGCTATCCATACATGTTATCCGGGGATACGGTACCCTTTCTAACCTTTGTGCAATCACGTGCAATCCATACTGGGCCTGACACCGTTTGAGCCTGCCTCCTGATGTATAGACATATATTTTGAATGTGTACGCTATCCATACATGTTATCTGGGGATACGGTACCCTTTCTCACCTTTGTGCAATCACGTGTAATCCATACTTGGCGTGAGAACGGCTGACGAGCTGTTAAGCAAGCTACAGCACCTGTGGTTTGCACATGTAAGTTTTTCATTTTTTCAGGAATGACGGTTAGGCCTAATTCCGGAAGTGCGGTTGACCTGCACTTACTGGGAAATCATTGTTCGCGGGTAATAATTGTAATCAGTGATCCCCATCACTAACGTTGTTCAGCGGGTTATCTGCACCTGTAAGCGACAAAAGCTGGCCTTTTCAGTGTAGCGCACATGCAGCCACGGATATGTAAGGGCATGACACCAGTTATTGGCCAATCTCATGTGCCAGAGCCTCACGTGTCCCTCTAGTAAGCCGGACTCGGACCACGGGGCATGACGGAGTCTCGTTCGTTAACGGAATTAAGCTTGCAATGTGTGCATCTGTTCTGTAGCTGGCATGTTTGAGGTTTCCCAGGTGGAGTCGAATTTAACCGTAGGCTCCACTCCTGGTGGTGCCCTTCTGAACATTCCTTTAAGGATCAGCTTTGCAACCATAGTGCCCACGTAAAACAAACACTTTGCCTTCATGAATGCTGTTTGGAGGGTCATGACTCGTGGGAATAACGCCGCCCAATCAGTTAACCTGCTAGAGAGATCGTTCGTTGCTCCCAAGCATGACATCACACTCCCTAGGAGGAAGGTAATGCCACTGTGGCGACCGTACTCCTGGGGGCGACACAAGTGCACTGATGCCCAGCCACTGCTCGATGAATCTGCTGGTACATTGACCCAGACCACTACATTCCCCTCGCACGCTACACGGCCTGAATCTGACCCTGATGAAACTCAGGTTACCCTTCCCATATATAGTTCCATCTTACACGGTGACAAAGAGGAAGCTGCAGATGAAAGTGCAGGTTCGGCCCACCCGCCATCAGACACACCACCGTACTATCAGGGGCCCTGTGCCAGTGCCGTCGCCAACGAGTGGGCCCCCCCCTGCTTGCTCAGGATCACAGCACTTGCAAAGTTGAAATACTGTGCAGTGAGATGGAAGATGGGGACGACGAGGAGTCCAGACAAGTACAGGGATTCCCTAGCGAGGAGACTTATTTGATTGTTTTCAATGTTGGGGCAGCAATTTTTGGGGAGCACTATACTCTGGAGAATGATAGATGGGGCCCACTATACACTGGAACATTCCAAAGGTGGACATCAGACACTGGAGCAGCATTTACAGGGCCCATTATACACTAGAGCATTAGAAATGGGGCCCATTATGTTTGGAGCATTATTTGGGCCCATAAGACAGTGGAGCTTCATCCATGGGGACCAACATATACTGTAGCCTTATGTGGAGCTCATCATATACTGTTTCAAACATTATATGGGACCAATGATTCTGTATGGAGAAATAGATGGGCCTCGTCATGAGATGTAAAAAGTGAAGTATTTTTCATTGTACTATACCGCTATTTCTCTGCCGTATCGGAGCATGATGAGTTGTGGTATGTGTTAAAGGGGCGCTCTTTCGCCCAGGGCACATGAAAACCTGGAGCCAGCCCTCCCCCCCACAACTGTAGCCAAATAACCCCCATTTTTCAGTGCGTAACTTGTATTATGAAGTTAATTAAGGTTGACAAGCTTAAGTAAGAAGAATTGATGCTTTTGGCATTCAAATGGGCACTGTAGGTGTGTTTCCTGTCCTCCTCTCACTGCCGACTTTTATTCCGCATTGACTTACATTGGGTTTCGTGTTTCGGGACGACCCCGACTTTTCCCTATAATCGGACGATCTTGCTCGACCCGACTTTTGGAAAAGTCGGGTTTCACGAAACGAACCGCGACCCTAAAAAACCAAAAGTCGCTCAACTCTAGTAATAAGCTGTGTTTTTTTTGTGGAGATGCCTCGCATATTATTTCTGTCTGTCCTAAACGAGAGAAACATTTTGCACACATGTTTTCTGTGGGTGGTGTTCAACCTAAGTTTCTTCTGGCAATTACTCTGATCTGCTCCCTGTCTACATTTTCCGCCAAGGCTTTTGTGGATTCGGGAGCAGCCCTGAACCTAATGGATTTGGATTTTGCTAAATGTTGTGGATTTCCTATGACACCTCTGCGGACGCCTATCCCTTTGAGGGGGATTGATGCTACTCCTTTGGCGAAAAATAAACCGCAGTTTTGGACCCAGGTGGTAATGCGGGTCGCCCCAGACCATCAAGAAAATTGCAGATTTTTGGTGTTGCATAATTTGCATGATACCATTGTTATGGGGTTTCCGTGGTTGCAAATTCATAATCCAGTTTTGGACTGGAAATCTGTGTCTGTGGTGAGTTGGGGTTGTCGGTGTGCCCTTAGTGAGGCTCCGGTTTTTTCCACCTCTCCTCAGTCGCATGATGTTCCTGACTATTTGGCGGATTTTTATGATGTATTTAGTGAGAATGAGTCTGCGTCTTTGCCTCCTCATAGGAGTTATGCCTGTGCAATTGAACTGAGCCCGGGGTGTAAATTTCCCAAGGGTCGGCTCTTCAATTTATCTGTACCCGAACACGAGGCTATGTGATCCTATATTAAGGAGGCGTTGGAGAAGGGTCATATTAGACCATCCTCTTCACCCTTAGGTGCTGGTTTTTTTTTCGTGGCCAAAAAGGATGGTTCATTAAGGCCTTGTATTGATTATCGTGCCCTCAACAAAATTACTATTAAATATCAGTATCCGTTACCCCTGATTTCGGATCTATTCTCCAGAGTTAAAGGTGCTTGCTGGTTTACCAAGCTTGACCTCAGGGGGGCGTATAATCTTATCTGCATTAAGCATGGGGATGAATGGAAGACAGCGTTTAATACTCCGGAGGGACATTTTGAGTACCTGTTGATGCCTTTTGGGCTCACTAATGCCCCTTCTGTCTTCCAGTGCTTCATGAATGATATTTTCCGAGACTTTGTAGATAAATTTTTGATTATGTATCTGGATGATATTTTGATCTTCTCCAAGGATTGGGATTCTCATGTGGAACATGTTCGGCCTGTGTTCCGGATCTTGAGGGAGAATTCCTATATGTCAAAGGATCGAAATGCCTTTTTGGGGTACAGAGGATTTCTTTTTTGGGATTTATTTTGTCTCCGTCAACTATTGAAATGGACCCGGCCAAGGTACAGGCCATTTATGATTGGGATCAGCCCACTTCTTTGAAGGCCCTCCAGAAGTTTTTGGGTTTTGCTAATTTTTATCGGAAATTTATAGCAAAATTTTCTAGTATTGTCAAGCCATTGACTGATCTGACTAAGAAGGGTGCTGATGTGTTGAATTGGTCTCCGGAGGCTGTTTCTTCCTTTCAGGAGCTGAAGCGAAGATTCACTTCTGCCCCGGTTTTGCGGCAACCTGATGTCTCACTCCCGTTCCAGGTAGAGGTGGACGCTTCTGAGATTGGTGCAGGAGCTGTTTTGTCCCAAAAGGATCCTGTAACATCTAAAATGAATCCCTGTGCTTTCTTTTCCCGAAAGTTCTCTCCTTCTGAACATAACTATGATGTGGGGAATCGGGAACTGTTAGCCATGAAATGGGCATTTGAGGAGTGGAGACATTGGTTGGAGGGAGCTAAACATCAAGTCGTGGTCCTCACTGACCGCAAGAATTTGATTTACCTGGAGTCGGCCAAACGCTTGAACCCTAGACAGGCTAGGTGGGCCTTGTTTTTTACACGTTTTGATTTTGTGATTTCTTTTCTTCCTGGCACTAACAATGTCAAGGCTGACGCTCTCTCTAGGAGCTTCTTTGCTGATTCTCCTGTGGTGACCAAGCCTGCTACCATCTTAGGTGAAGGGGTAGATCTTTCTGCCATCTCGCCCGATTTGAGACATGCTCTGGAAGAGTTCCAGGAGGACAAACCTGAGCGTTGTCCCAGTGGAAAGTTGTATGTTCCTGACCAGTGGAAGAAGAGAGTGATGTCTGAAGTTCATTGCTCTGCATTGGCTGGTCATCCAGGTACTTTTGGTACTAGAGATCTGGTGAGTCAGTCTTTTTGGTGGCCCGCCTTGTCTCGTGATGTCAGGAATTTTGTGCAGTCCTGTGGGACTTGCTCCCGGTCTAAACCTTGTTCTCGCTCTAGTGAGTTGTTGATGCCTTTGCCGGTTCCCAGGAGGCCATGGACCCATATTTCAATGGATTTCATCTCTGATATGCCTGTCTCTCAGAGAATGACTGTTATTTGGGTGATTTGTGATAGGTTCTCTAAGATGGTTCATCTTGTACCACTCCCTAAGTTGCCATCTTCCTCTGAGTTGGTGCCCCTGTTTTTGCAACAGGTGGTTCGCTTGCTCGGGATTCCTGAGAACATTGTATCTGACAGAGGAGTTCAGTTTGTGTCTAGATTTTGGAGGACTTTCTGTTCCAAACTGGGAATTCAGTTGTCCTTCTCCTCTGCTTTTCACCCTCAGACCAATGGGCACACGTAGAGAACAAACCAGACCATGGAGTCGTATTTGAGATGTTTTATCTCCGCTGATCAGGATGATTGGGTTTCATTTTTGCCCTTGGCCGAATTTGCTTTAAATAATAGAGCTAGTTCTGCCACTTTGATGTCACCTTTTTTTGTAACTTTGGGTTTCATCCTCGATTTTCTTCAGGGCAGGTGGAGCCTTCTGCCTGCCCAGGTGTTGACACTGTGGTGGAGAGAATGCACCAGATCTGGGACCAAGTGGTGGATAAGTTATCCCTCTCCCAGGAAAAGGCCCAGCGGTTTTCCAACCGACATAGGACCATTGGTCCCCAGTTTAAGGTTGGTGATATGGTTTGGTTATCATCAAAAAATATCGCTATGAAGGTGGCTTCTCCAAAGTTTAAGCCTAGATTTATTGGACCTTACAAGATATTGGAGATTATTAATCCGGTCTCTTTTCGTTTGGCTCTTCCTGTTACATTTAAAATCCATAATGTGTTTCATAAGTCCTTGTTGAAGAGGTTTGTTGAACCAGTAGTTCCTGGGGTGGCACCTCCGGACCCTGTATTGGTTGAAGGTAACATGGAATATGAGGTAGAGAAGATACTGGATTCCCGTCTGGCTAGACGGAGACTCCAGTATTTGGTTAAGTGGAAGGGTTATGGTCAGGAGGATAATTCCTGGGTCTCTGCCTCTGATATTCATGCCAAAAGATTGGTGCGTGCCTTTCATCGGGCTCACCCTGATCGCCCTGGTGGCGTGGATGAGGGTTCGGTGACCCCTCCTCAAGGGGGAGGTACTGTTGTGAGTTCATTTTCCCCTTCACCATTGAGGTCTGATGAACTCCGTCTTCTGGTGAAGGAAGGTAGTGAGGCTGATTACCAAGCACCTGGGCAGGATGATGATGACTGGGTGACGGGAATTACTGACTGGATATAAGGCAGCCGACGCCCTTCTGCCTTGCTGGTGATCTCTCTGAGGGATTCTAGGAGACCAGTCTGACTCCTGCTCCTCAAAAGCTAATTTTTCTGCTCTACTTTTTGCATTTGTGTTTTGGTTTTGTTTTACCCTGTTTTTCTGGATTTCTGCCATTCCCTGCTTGGGTGAGCTGAATTCCTTTTTGCTCTGTCTTCAGAAAATACCTGAGTACTGATATAGTCTTTTTGAAGCCTAGCATCTTCAGGGCTTTTTTCCCTATCAGCTGTTGGCTCTTGTTTTGATAGGGTTTTGGCAGATTACAGACAGCAGCTTTTCTATCCTGTCCTATCTAGTTAGCTTGGGCCCCATCATTTGCTCAGCCTATCTTTCTATCTGTGTGAGTGTTTTTTCATCTTGCTTCACCGTCATTATATGTTGGGGGCTGCCTATTGCTTTGGGGTCTGCTCTGGGGCAGATTAGATTTCCCTTTCTGTCTTTAGGCTATGTAGTTCTCCGGCTGTGATCGAGGGGTCTAGGGCACCGTAGGAACCCCCCACGGCTACTGCTAGTTGTTGTTGATAGGTTCAGGGGTCTGCAATCCGATAGCTGCCAACTTCTCTGGTTTTCTGGACTTAGCTAGTATTTCTGTTTTTGCCTCCTACGGTGACTCATTCATAACAGATGTCTTCCTCCTCCATTGACTCCTCCTCATCCTCCTCCTCACAAAGTGTCCCCTGCCTAGGCTTTTGTGAGGAACCACGTAGCGCAGACTGTCCTGAAGCAGATGGCATTTGTGACTCCTCATCCTCCACCTCTTCCAAAACCTCTTCCCTTAGTGCTTGCATTGTTTTTTGAAGCAGGCAGATAAGGGGGACAGTCATGCTGACTAGTGCATCATCTGCACTCGCCATCCGCGTCAAATCAACGAAGGCACGCAAAACGAGGCAGATGTCCTTCATAGAGGCCCACTCAGTGGTGCTGAAGTGTGACCGGCGCACAGTGCGACTTGTTTGCGCCTGATGCAGCTGGTACTCCATTACTGCTGCCTGCTGCTCACACAACCGCTCCAACATATGTAACGTTGAATTCCACCTGGTGGGTAGGTCACATATGATGCGATGTTCCGGAAGGCGTAATCGGCGCTGCAGAGCTGCAAGGCGCGATCTTGCCGTGCTGGTACGCCGCAAGTGAGCGCATTCTATGCGGACCTTGTGCAGCAGGGCATCAAGATCTGGATAGTCCCTCAGAAAACTCTGCACGACCAAGTTCAGCACATGTGCCAGACATGGGATGTGAGTGAGGTTGCCTAGGCCCAGAGCTGCCACCAGATTTCGTCCATTGTCACACACTACCAAGCCTGGCTGGAGATTCGCTGGCACAAACCACACGTCGCTCTCCTGCTTGATGGCATTCCAGAGCTCCTGCGCTGTGTGGCTTCGATTCCCCAAAGAAATTAATTTCAGTACGGCCTGTTGACGTTTGGCCACGGCTGTGCTCATATCGGTCGTAACAGGCTCCTGCAGCGCTGTTTCTGAGGAACTTGAGTAGGAGGAGGAGTCAATGTGTACAGACTGGATTCCTGAAATCCGTGGAGTTGGCAGAACACGTACAGCGCCACTCTCCAGATCTGTACCCGGCTCCACAACATTGACCCAATGGGCAGTGAGGGAAAGGTATCGTCCCTGTCCATGGTTACTGGTCCACGCATCGGTGGTCAGGTGGACCTTGCTACTGACGGTGTTTAATTTTTCCCTCAACATGCTTTTTCAGGACAGGGACGGCTTGCCTGCTGAAATAAAAGCGGCTTGGCACGGTGTATTGTGGGACTGCAATGCCATGAAGTTCCGGAAGGTGTCAGTCTCCACTAGCCTGATTGAGAGCATTTCAAGGGCCAGTAGTTTGGCAATGCCAGCATTCAGAGCCTGTTCTCAGGGATGGTTTGCCGAGTATGGCCGCCTTTTATCCCATGCCTGTGCTACCTGTGGCTGTAGAGTGGCCTGGGAGTGTGAGGATGACTGGGAACGTGGTGCTGTGGATGGAATGTCACTGGGTCTCCGGACAACAGTGCCAGAGGTTCTTCCTTGGCGATCCTGTGAGGAAGCCGAACACAGCTGTGTGTGAGCTGGAGGAAGAGGCCCCAACACGAGCTGAAGAGGTGGTAGGTGGTGCTGTACGTTGGCCTACGTCTTCAGTGTGTCTGTGTAACTCCAGCTCGTGCCTGGTCTGCACATGTTTCCACATATTTGTCTTATTGAGGTTGCTGACATTTTTCCCTCTTTTGACTTTCTGATGACACAGCTTGCAGTTGACAAAGCAAATGTCATCTGCAACTGTGTCAAAAAAGGACCACGCTCTGCAAGTCTTGGGAGCGCCCGCTTGGGCTTTTGGAAGAGGAATGCTCCTAACGGGTGCCGAAGTGGAGGCTACAGGCAACCAAGTCTGCCCCCTCCCTCTCCCTCCTGTTTTGGCCGTTCGGGGAATCTCTTCCTCAGAGTTGCACCCACCACCTCCCTGTTCCTCACGCCATGATGGGTCAAGGACCTCATCATCTACACTCCCCTCTTCAAACACCTGTTTCTCCTGGGTAGTCTCGCCAGCACCGTATGCACCAGAAAGTGGCACCTGAGTCTCGTCATCATCTGATGCGTACTGAGGTGTGCTGACCATAGGCACTGGCCCACCCACCTCTTCAGATTCAGAGGGAAAAAGCAGTTGCGTATCACTGCATACTCCCTCTTCTTCGCATTCTTGAATGCTGCTTGGCTGGCCCCCCTCTTTCCAAGCCAACAGATTCAGAGAACAGAAGTAGAGACTGTGATGGCTCCTGTCCAGGGCTCTCTGACTGCCTGGGCACTTTGGCAGGTGGTGAAGAGACAGATGGTTGCCCTTCAGTGTTCTGGCCCTGAGAGGATGTGGAAGTCACTGAAGTCGATGAGTTAGCTGCCATCCATCCGACAACGGCTTCAATTTGTTCCTCCCGCAGCAGTGGGGTATGGCGAGGTCCTACAAAGCGGCGCATAAAGGACTGTTGCCTGCTAAAACTGGGGGATGCTGACTCAATGGTGCCCGCAGCAGGCACAGAATCCCACCTCCTCTCCCTGCAGAATCCCCACGTCCTCTCCCTGCAGAATCCCCACGTCCTCTCCCTGCTGAAACTCCATGCCCACGGCCACGTGCCTTACTCCCTGCCTTCTTCATCTTGGTAGACTGATAAAGATAGGCAGAAAAATACAAAGGGGGGGCTTAGTGTGCTTATTCCTGAACAGCTGATAACAGGTATAAGAAACACTAATTTTCTGAAGTGTGTTTGTGGACTACACTTTAATATGAGCTAATGTGACCTACACAACTGTCAAATGGAGTGTTTCGTGAACTTTATTTTGTTTTGTTTTTTTCAAAAAAACTAAAAGGATGTGATGTGACCAAAGATTTGAAAGCGATAGTATCACAAACTTTTTGGAGCTATTACAATGCAGGAAGGTAACCTACAATGCAAAAGAAAAAGATGAGGCTCCAAAAAATAGGGTAATACTAATCTGGCTGCAGCTGAAGGGCACAAGCCAGAAAAAAGGCTCCTCTATCTACTCCTATATAGTGTTTGCAACCAACCAATGTAGATGGATATGGATGTATGCACACTAATAGGAGAATGAAAAATGAGCTGCAATAAAAGAAAAATATGTGTGAGGCAGTGACGCACGCTGAGCGGCCTACAACCAGACATAGCTGTAGGACACAATACAGCGTGAGCTGCACTCACACACAGAGACCTCTCAGACAGCCGTGAACAGTGCAGCAAACTGGGCACTAGCACTAAAAGGCTGCAGAGAGGCTCCGCTGTCTACTCCTATAGTGTTTGCAACCAACGTATATGGATAAGGATGGATACACACTAATAGGAGAATAAAAAATGAGCTGCAATAAAAGAAAAATATGTGTGAGGCAGTGACGCACGCTGAGCGGCCTACAACCAGACGTAGCTGTAGGACACACTACAGCATGAGCTGCACTCACACACAGAGACCTCTCAGACAGCCGTGAACAGTGCAGATAAGTGGGCACTAGCACTGAAAGGCTGCAGAAAGGCTCCGCTGTCTACTCCTATGTTGTTTGTAACCAACGTTTATGGATACGGATGGATGCACACTAATAGGAGAATAAAAAATGAGCTGTAATAAAAGAAAAATATGTGTAAGGCAGTGACGCACGCTGTGCGGCCTACAACCAGACGTAGCTGGAGGACACACTACAGCGTGAGCTGCACTCACACACAGAGACCTCTCAGACAGCCGTGAACAGTGCAGATGAGTGGGCACTAGCACTGAAAGGCTGCAGAAAGGCCCTGCTGTCTACTCCTATGTTGTTTGCAACCAACGTATATGGATACGGATGGATGCACACTAATAGGAGAATAAAAAATGAGCTGCAATAAAAGAAAAATATGTGTAAGGCAGTGACGCACGCTGAGCGGCCTACAACCAGACGTAGCTGCAGGACACACTACTCAGCGTGAGCTGCACTCACACACAGAGACCTCTCAGACAGCCGTGAACAGTGCAGCAAACTGGGCACTAGCACTGAAAGGCTGCAGAGAGGCTCTGCTGTCTACTCCTATAGTGTTTGCAACCAACGTATATGGATACGGATGGATGCACACTAATAGGAGAATAAAAAATGAGCTGCAATAAAAGAAAAATATGTGTGAGGCAGTGACGCATGCTGAGCGGCCTACAACCAGACGTAGCTGTAGGACACACTACAGCGTGAGCTGCACTCACACACAGAGACCTCTCAGACAGCCGTGAACAGTGCAGCAAACTGGGCACTAGCACTGAAAGGCTGCAGAAAGGCTCCACTGTCTACTCCTATATTGTTTGCAACCAACGTATATGGATACGGATGGATGCACACTAATAGGAGAATAAAAAATGAGCTGCAATAAAAGAAAAATATGTGTGAGGCAGTGACACACGCTGAGCGGCCTACAACCAGACGAAGCTGCAGGACACACTACTCAACGTGAATTATTTTTGCATCACTTCATTCGGAGAGCTATAATTTTTTTATTTTTTGGCTGATGGAGCTGTAAGGCAGGGTGATTTTTGCGAGACTAGATGATGGTTTCGGCTATACCATTTTTCTTTACTTTCGTCTTTTAATCACGTTTTATTCCACTTTTTGTTCGGCGGTATGATGATAATGTTTTTCGCCTCATTTTTTAATTATTTTTTTATAGTATTCACTAAAAGGGTTAACTAGTGGGACAGTTTTATAGGTCGGATCATCCTGGACCAACTATGTGTACTTTTAATGTTTATGTAATTTTTTTTCATAATTATGTTTATTCATGGGTAAAATATATCTTTTTTTATTTTTTATTATTTTGTAATTTTTAACAAAATATTTCTACAACTTTTTCCACTTTTTTTTAACTTTTTAAACTATTATCACTATGGGACTTTCACTTTCAGCAATGTGATCACATTTATCAGGTATAGCAATGCAAATGCATTGCTATACCTTATAACCTGTCAGTGCTGCAGACACAAGTTAGTTAGATCATGCACTGCATGATCTAACTAACATGCTAGTGCCTAGTGACCTGGATGTCATCATGATGACATCAGATCACAATGGCAACAATCAGGACAATGCAGTGATGTTGCGGGGTCTCCAATCCAAGGCCAGAGGGTCTTTCTTCCCTCTGCATACTAAATGCAGCTATCGCACTCATCGCATCAGTTAGGGGGTTAAAGCAGGCCCCGCTCCTGGCACTGAGAGCCGAGTGTCAGCTGTCAGAAATAGCTGACACCCGGCGGCGATCGCCTGCGCACAGCCCTCTGTGCGTGGACAATCGGCATGACGTACATATTCTGCATTGGTCAAGAAGTCCTTCCTTACCATGACATACTGTACATGCACTGTAAAGGTTGGGAAAGGGCTAAGAAAGGGTTGGATGATTTCCTCAATACACATAGCATTGTGGGCTATAATTAATTTAGTTTCAAAATGTACATTTGGTGAACAATGATTAAACATGATGGACCTAGGTCTTTTTTCAACCTTAGTGTTAGGCATCGGGATTCTCCCACTACGCGGGATAAATCCCAAGCATTATCTGGTGCTGTGGTCTCTCATTCAGGTCCAGCCACTGCTGTTGCTACTCAGCACAGACGTCGGTCACAGCGTCTTGCTCAGAATCGTGGTATACAATTGGTTACTGCTGGCCCCCAGCCAAGCCTATGGTAACCAGTGTCATACAAGTGCAGTCTAGCGCTCTAGAGTCTAAGTCCAGAGATCACCTTACTGAGCATGTCCATGATGTGGCGTCATCTTAGTGGTTGGACGTTAGTTGCTCTGGTGATGTAGCAGCTCCGGATTGCCTCGCGAGTGATGCCTTGACAAACTGGGCATGAGTGTTTGAGGTGGAGCCTAGCATATAAAAGGCTCTCAGAGGTGCACTTGGGCACACTAGTGTCATTTACGTTTGATGTGTGTGGGTAGATACTCTACCACTCTGTCTGCACTGTTGCGTGTGTCCTTTTATGCTCAGTGTGTGTACACATTCGCAGGCAGGTTGCACACTTATGCGACTTCATGCCTACGGCTCAGCACCTGAGTATTTGTCTGCTACATGCTTAAGGTACCGGTCAGGTACAGGTTCAGTAGTATCAGGACTAGGGTAACTTGCCGCTTGGCTTAACATCTGTTTATCACAGTTCAGTTACACAGCAAGCTCAACCCTCATCCTATACTTCTTTATGAAGGCAACAGGGTATGTACCTAGCATCATAAGAGTTCTTCCTTTCGGTTCCGCATCTGCTTCATTCGTGTGTGCGGTCAGCACAGTTTAGTTTCAGAGCTAGCTCAATCCACATGCTAACTTCCCTGTGACTTTAGCAGGGTATAGTACTTATCATTCTTAGCACATTACCTCTCTGTAAAGTTACTGAGCTTGGTACTCAGCGTTCTGATCACCCTGTGTGGCTTTAACACAGTGCATGTAAGGTGAACACTTGCTGCATTGTTCCATCATCGCTCACACTAGCAGCAGGTTACATCTCTGGTGGTGATGGTGGACTCCGAGTTGCACTTTATAATTTATTTAGAGCAATCCGCCAACCCTAACACTATGTAACTATGTAAATAGTCAATGGTTCCAATGGACTCAGGATATCATATATATGTCGTTATATGATAACGACATACAGTGGGGCAAAAAAGTATTTAGTCAGTCAGCAATAGTGCAAGTTCCACCACTTAAAAAGATGAGAGGAGTCTGTAATTTACATCATAGGTAGACCACAACTATGGGAGACAAACTGAGAAAAAAAAATCCAGAAAATCACATTGTCTGTTTTTTTTTCATTTTATTTGCATATTATGGTGGAAAATAAGTATGGTCTGTTAGAGGGAGCTTATCTGTAAAATGGTAATCTCCTGTTGATGGTATTACGTTTTTAAGGAATTGAATGTGCATAATTTGGATATTATTTTTAGCATAAAATATGTAATAAAAACAGCAGGAATTCAGTAACTATAATACAAATTAAAATCATTAGCACTTCAGGGATCTGTAATTAATGTTTTAAAAACCCTATAACACTTGAATTTAAAGATGGAGAGCAAAATACTTAAAAGCTGATTTTAATATGCTGTAATGTTAATGAATTCAGCTCCCTTTAAAAGACACAAGCTGCAAGGAAAAAGAAAAATGTGTTTCACGTGCTATTAAGTTATATGGACTGATTGCTTAACCTTGTAAAGTTCTGCATGCTATGGCTCAGATCCGAATCTTCATAATGTCTTAAGTATAGATAATATTACATTTACTCAGAAAACAGAATACGAAGTTACATTTTTGTGCTATAAAAGCATAATATACAGTGTATATATATATATGTATTTGTGACAGACTCGCACTGAAAAAGGCAAGAAGTAGGAGAAGAGCTAATTACTTGTTTATGAGGCAAACAGAAAAAAATTTAATAGGTAAAACCTGACAAGAATAAACAGTAAGTTGCAATTAGCCCGATCGTAGGGATAAAAACTAGAATAGTAGTATAAAAATAAATTAGATTTTTATGGGTTTGAACCTGTCTGCACATTTTACAGTTGTGGCAGGGAAAGAAGCCTTTGGAAGCATTTTGTAGGAACGTACAGTGTTTTAGAGGGTGGATTGTCTGCACAGTAGGGGCAATAATGTTCCCAAATTGCGAGCCTTTTTATATACGAAGTGAGGAAAAACGGGGATATGTGTCCCCAAAATTTTGTCATCTTTCAGTAAATGCCAGTGTTTCCTTACTATTTGATAAGTAGTTTAGAGTAGCAACACTCACATACAACTATATGTGGTGGAATCACCTTGTACTGTTTAGCGTGCTATTTTACTGGGCACGAGCCCTCCACTCATTGGAGAAAAGTACTTGGAGTAGCTGTCACCGGCCGGGGCAGCTCTCCCCACAGCTGTAGACATTGGACTATTTTAATGAATGCAGGTATACTACTACAGTAGCATTCCCCATGGAGTAGCACATAATCAGACTCTTTATGCTGGAAAATACATCGCTTAAGACCATATAATAATATTTTTATCCACTTGTGTGCTATATGTACATATTAACCCTTTACTTCCAGCTGTTTTCAATTGCAGCCTCTAGGAGATTTCTACTTGGTTATATGCCACCTTTCCTTGGTTAAATCAACTGTTTAAGTGTAATACTCACTATTTACGCATTAACCACCATTTTTTCACAGCTTTGTACTGGGCGAGCTGCAGTATATATATTTATTAAGACATACTAATCACTATTTATTTTTCTACTACTATTCTAGTTCTTATCCCTACAATTGGGCTAGCTGCAACTTACTGTTTATTCTTGTCAGGTTTTACCTATTAAATGTTTTTCTGTTTGTCTCATAAACAAGTAATTAGTTCTTCTCCCTCTTCTTGTTTTTTTCAGCGCGAGTCTATCACAAATATTTATAATCTCTTTGATTTCCCTGTGGTTTGTATCTAGATTTGCAGCAGTTGCAAACCTTTTTTACACAGGTGCCACTTTATTTCTCACCTCCATATATATGTACAGTATATAAATATTATGCATGTATATTTACTTGCATATATACAGTTGCGCTCAAAAGTTTACATACCCCGTCAGAATTTTTCTTGGACTTTATTCAGAGACTATGAATTGTTGTTCATTCTCCCCTTCACCTTTGATGTCTGATGAACTCCCTCTGCTGGTGAAGAGAGGTAGTGAAATTGATTGGGATGGGAAGAACATGTCATATGAACAGGCGGAGTGTGATTGGACATCTGGAATTTCTGAGTGGATATAAGGCAGCCGATGCCCTGCAGGGCTGCTGGTGATCCTTTCTGCTCTGAGCTCTTGCATCCAGCTTAGTTCCTGTCTACTAAAAGCTAAGTTTTTGCCTTGCTATTATTCCATGAGATTTTGTCTGGTTTCCTTAGTGTTTGTATTCAGCCAGTCCTGGTTGGGACTGGCTGAATTCCATTTTTGTCTCTGATCAGTTGATCTCTTTGCTCTGTTTTCAGAATATAACTGAGTGCTGATATAGTGATTTTGAAGTCTAGCGACTTCAGGGCCTTTTTCTCTATCAGACGGTTGGGACATTTTTGGTAGGGTTTTTTGCGGATTGCAGCCAGCATCTTTTCTGTCCTGTCCTATCTAGTTAGTTGGGCCCCATCGTTTGCTCAGCCTGTCTTTCTGTCTATGTTTGTGTTTTCATCTGTTTTTCACTGACAATACATGTTGGGGGCTGTCTATTGCTTTGGGGTCTGCTCGGGGGCAGTTTAGATTTCCCTTTTCCTTCTTTGGGCTTGTGTAGTTCTCCGGCTGTGACGAGGGGTCTAGGGCACCGTAGGAACCCCCCACGGCTACTGTTAGTTGTGGTGTATAGGATCAGGGGGTCTGCAATCCGATAGCTACCAACCTCTCCGGTTTTCTGGACTTAGCTTGTATTTTTGTTTTCTCCTCCGGTGACTCATTCATAACAGAATCACCAGCCATACCGCAGATTCTAGGGTGCTCAATAGCAGGAGAGAATTGTAAAAAAAAATGTTTTTTTTTTTTTTGGTGTATATTTTTTCCTCTATTTCTCTGAGGCCGTAGGGGGAATTTTTTCTCAATGGAGATTAAGCAATTGTCTGATCATGTGGAGCAAATTACTGCTGAAGTGCGGGGAATTTCCGCCTATCTTGCTCATTCACATGCTGCTTAACCAAAGATCCCTACTCCTGATGTGTTTTTTGGGGATCGGTCTAAATTTCTGAATTTTAAGAATAATTGTAAGTTATTTTTTGCCTTGAAGCCTAACTCATCGGGGAGCTCCGCGCAGCAGGTTAAAATTGTCATCTCTTTGCTGCGCAGCGATCCCCAGGATTGGGTGTTTTCTTTGAAACCTGATGATCCTATTCTGACTGATGTGAACGCATTTTTTCAGGCCTTGGGGTTGTTGTATGATGAACCTAATGCTATTGATCAGGCTGAAAAGGCCCTGTAGGCATTGAGCCAGGGTCAGGATTCTGCAGAGTTGTACTGTCAAAAATTCCGAAAGTGGGCGGTCCTTACTACCTGAAATGATGTTGCCTTGGCAGCTCTCTATCGGAAGGGTTTGTCAGAAACCGTAAAAGATACTATGGTAGGATTTTCTGTTCCCTCTGGTCTTGATGATTCTATGTCATTAGCCATTCAGGCTGATCGGCGTTTGCGTGAACGCAAAACTGCATGAGAGGTGTTGCCATCTGTTGAACAAATGTCTGAACCTATGCAATGTGATAGAGTTTTGTCTAGGGCGCAACGTCAGGAGTTCAGAAGGCGTAATAAGCTGTGTTTTTTCTGTGGAGATGCCTCTCATATTATTTCTGTCTGCCCTAAACGAGAGAAACGTTTTGCACACACATTTCCTGTGGGTGGTGTTCAACCTAAGTTTCTTCTGGCAATTACTCTGATCTGCTCCCTGTCCACATTTTCCGCTAAGGCTTTTGTGGATTCGGGAGCAGCTCTGAACCTGATGGACTTGGATTTTGCTAAACGTTGTGGGTTTCCTATGACACCTCTGCGGATGCCTATCCCTTTGAGGGGTATTGATGCTACTCCTTTGGCGAAGAATAAACCTCAGTTTTGGACCCAGGTGGTAATGCGGGTCGCCCCAGACCATCAAGAAAATTGCAGATTTTTGGTGTTGCATAATTTGCATGATACCATCGTTCTGGGGTTTCCCTGGTTGCAAATCCATAATCCAGTTTTGGATTGGAAATCTGTGTCTGTGGTGAGTTTGGGTTGTCGCTGTGCCCTTAGTGACGCTCCTATTTTCTCCACCTCTCCTCAGTCGCATGATGTTCCTGACTATTTGGCTGATTTTTATGATGTATTTAGTGAGAATGAGTCTGCATCTTGGCCTCCTCATAGGAGTTATGACTGTGCTATTGAGCTGAGCCCTGGGTGTAAATTTCCCAAGGGTCGACATTTCAATTTATCTGTACCCGAGAATGAGGCTATGCGATCCTATATTAAGGAATCGTTGGAGAAGGGTCAAATTAGGCCATCCTCTTCACCCTTAGGTGCTGGGGTTTTTTTTGTGGCCAAGAAAGATGGTTCATTAAGGCCTTGTATTGACTATCGTTCCCTCAACAAAATTACTGTTAAATATCAGTATCCGTTACCCCTGATTTCTGATCTATTCTCCAGAGTTAAAGGTGCTTGCTGGTTTACCAAGCTTGACCTCAGGGGGGCGTATAATCTTATTTGCATTAATCGGGGGGATGAATGGAAGACAGCGTTTAATACTCCGGAGGAACATTTTGAGTACCTGGTGATGCCTTTTGGGCTCACTAATGCCCCTTCTGTCTTCCAGTGCTTCATGAATGATATTTTCCGATGATTTGTGGATAAATTTTTGATCATCTATCTGGATGATATTTTGATCTTTTCCAAGGATTGGGACTCTCATGTGGAACATGTTTGGACTGTGTCCGGGATTTTGAGGGAGAATTCCCTGTATGTCAAGGGATCGAAATGCCTTTTAGGTGTGCAGAGGATTTCATTTTTGGGATTTATTTTGTCTCCGTCATCGATTGAAATGGAACCGGCCAAGGTACAGGCCATTTATGATTGGGTTCAGCCCACTTCTTTGAAGGCCCTCCAGAAGTTTTTGGGTTTTGCTAATTTTTATCGTAAATTTATAGATAATTTTTCTGGTATTGCCAAACCATTGACTGATTTGACTAAGAAGGGGGCTGATGTGCTGAATTTGTCTCCGGAGGCTGTTTCTTCTTTTCAGGAGCTGAAGCGAAGGTTCACTTCTGCTCCGGTTTTGTGGCAACCTGATGTTTCACTCCCGTTTCAGGTAGAGGTGGACGCTTCTGAGACTGGTGCAGGAGCTGTTTTGTCCCAAAAAGATCCTGTAACATCTAAAATGAATACCTGTGCTTTCTTTTCCCGAAAGTTCTCCCCATCCGAACGTAACTATGATGTGGGGAATCGGGAACTGTTAGCCATGAAATGGGCATATGAGGAGTGGAGACATTGGTTGGAGGGAGCTAAACATCAAGTCGTGGTCCTTACTGACCACAAGAATTTGATTTACCTGGAGTCGGCCAAACGCTTGAATCCTAGACAGGCTAGGTGGGCCTTGTTTTTCACACATTTTGATTTTGTGGTCTCTTTTCTTCCGGGCACTAAGAATGTCAAGGCAGGCGCCCTCTCTAGGAGTTTCTTTGCTGATTCTCCTATTGTGACCAAGCCTGCTACCATCTTAGGTGAGGGGGTAGTTCTTTCTGCCATCTCGCCTGATTTGAGACGTGTTCTGGAAGAGTTTCAGGAGGACAAACCTGAGCGTTGTCCCATTGGAAAATTGTATGTTCCTGACCAGTGGAGGAAGAGAGTGATGTCTGAGGTTCATTGCTCCACATTGGCTGGTCATCCAGGTATTTTTGGTACTAGAGATTTGGTGAGTCGGTCTTTTTGGTGGCCCGCCTTGTCTCGTGATGTCAGGAATTTTGTGCAGTCCTGTGGGACTTGCTCCCGGTCTAAACCTTGTTCTCGCTCTAGTGGGTTGTTGAAGCCTTTGCCGGTGCCCAGGAGGCCATGGACCCATATTTCAATGGATTTTATCTCTGATATGCCTGTCTCTCAGAGAATGACTGTTATTTGGGTGATTTGTGATAGATTCTCTAAGATGGTCCATCTTGTACCACTCTCTAAGTTGCCATCTTCCTCAGAGTTGGTGCCCTTGTTTTTGCAACAGGTGGTTTGCTTGCACGGGATTCCTGAGAACATTGTATCTGACAGAGGAGTTCAGTTTGTTTCTAGATTTTGGAGGACTTTCTGTTCCAAGCTGGGAATTCAGTTGTCCTTCTCCTCTGCATTTCACCCTCAGACCAATGGGCAGATGGAGAGAACAAACCAGACTTTGGAGTCGTATTTGAGATGTTTTATTTCTGCTGATCAGGATGATTGGGTTTCATTTTTGCCCTTGGCCGAATTTGCTTTAAATAATAGAGCTAGTTCTGCCACTTTGATGTCACCTTTTTTTGTAACTTTGGGTTTCATCCTCTATTCTCTTCAGGGCAGGTGGAGTCTTCTGCCTGCCCAGGTGTTGACACTGTGGTGGAGAGAATGCACCAGATTTGGGACCAAGTGGTGGATAAGTTGTCTCTCTCCCAGGAAAAGGCCCAGCGGTTTTCCACCCGGCATAGGACCATTGGTCCCCGGTTTAAGGTTGGTGATATGGTTTGGTTGTCATTAGAGTTGAGCGATACCGTCCGATACTTCAAAATATCGGATCGGAATGGATCGGCCGATCTTTAAAAAAAGTATCGGTATCGCTGATGCCGATACCGGAAGTCCCATTCAAGTCTATGAGACTTCCGGTATCGGAATTGGAAAAACCCTTTCCTGCCCTTGTACAGCCTCTCGGGGGTCTGTACGGGCCTTCCGGGGGTCTCTGCCGGCCTGCCAGGGGTCTGTGCCGGCCTGCCGGTGGGCTGTGCGGACTGCCCGGGGTCTGTGCACCCTGTGGGGGTCTGTACCGGCCTGCCGGGGGGCTGTGCCGGCCTGCCGGGGGGCTGTGCTGATGTCCGGGGGTCTGTGCAGGCATCGTCTGATGGGACTACAAGTCCCATCGGGCGATGCCTGCTACCATGACAGTGATTGACACATTAGCCAATGATGGGACAGTAGTAGTCCCATCATCCGGCTAATGTGTTAAATGTAAAAAAAAAAAAAAAATAAAAAAAAAAAATGCTACATACATACTACATGCTACATACATAGTACATATATACTACATGCATGCTACATACATACTACATGCTACATACATACTACATACATACTACATATATACTACATGCATGCTACATACATGCTACATGCTACATACATACTACATGCTACATACATACTACATACATACTACATATATGCATCATACATACTACATGCTACATACATACTACATACTACATATATGCATCATACATACTACATGCTACATACATACTACATACATACTACATATATACTACATGCATGCTACATACATACTGCATGCATGCTACATACATACTACATGCATGCTACATACATACTACATACTACATACATACTACATATATACTACATGTATGCTACATACATGCTACATGCTACATACATACTACATACATACTACATATATACTACATGCATGCTACATACCTGATACATACATACTACATGCTACATACATACTACATACATACTACATATATGCATCATACATACTACATGCTACATACATACTACATACTACATGCTACATACATACTACATACATACTACATACATACTACATATATACTACATGCATGCTACATACATACTGCATGCATGCTACATACATACTACATGCATGCTACATACTACATACATACTACATACATACTACATGCATGCTACATACATACTGCATGCATGCTACATATATACTACATGCTACATACATACTACATACATACTACATATATACTACATGCATGCTACATACATGCTACATGCTACATACATACTACATACATACTACATATATACTACATGCATGCTACATACATGCTACATGCTACATACATACTACATACATACTACATGCTACATACATACTACATACATACTACATATATGCATCATACATACTACATGCTACATACTACATACTACATATATGCATCATACATACTACATTCTACATACATACTACATACTACATATATGCATCATACATACTACATGCTACATACATACTACATACATACTACATATATACTACATGCATGCTACATACATACTGCATGTATGCTACATACTACATGCATGCTACATACATACTACATGCTACATACATACTACATACATACTACATATATACTACATGCATGCTACATACATACTGCATGCATGCTACATACTACATGCATGCTACATACATACTACATGCTACATACATACTACATACATACTACATGCATGCTACATACATACTGCATGCATGCTACATACATACTACATGCTACATACATACTACATATATACTACATGCATGCTACATACATGCTACATACATACTACATACATACTACATATATACTACATGCATGCTACATACATGCTACATGGTACATACATACTACATATATACTACATGCATGCTACATACATGCTACATGCTACATACATACTACATACATACTACATGCTACATACTACATACATACTACATATATGCATCGTACATACTACATGCTACATACATACTACATACTACATATATGCATCATGCATACTACATGCTACATACATACTACATACATACTACATATATACTACATACATGCTACATACATGCTACATACATACTACATACATACTACATGCTACATACATACTACATACATACTACATATATGCATCATACATACTACATGCTACATACATACTACATACTACATATATGCATCATACATACTATATGCTACATACATACTACATACATACTACATATATACTACATGCATGCTACATACATACTTCATGCATGCTACATACTACATGCATGCTACATACATACTACATGCTACATACATACTACATATATACTACATGCATGCTACATACATGCTACATACATACTACATACATACTACATGCATGCTATATACAATACATTCATACAATACATACATAGACATACAGTACATATAACATAGAGTAACATACTTACCAATACTTGTCACATTGTTCCCCGAAGCCATTGTCATCTACGGAATAAATATTAACATAACAAACCACAAAAATACTCACCCATGATCCGAAGCAGTCCACGAGTGTGTCCCACGACGATCTTGGGTAGAGAACTGCAGCATCAGCTGATGCTGCCGCTCTCTATGGGCTGCAGGAATCCAATGACGGAAGGTAGGTATCCTTCCGCACTGTATTCCTCCGCCACTTAAAAAAAAATGTCCCTAGTCTCACTTTATGGTAAAAGCTGTGTGGGAATTTCCCACACAGCTTTTACCATAAAGTGAGACTAGGGATTTTTTTTTTTAAGTGGCGGAGGAATACAGTGCGGATGGATACCTACCTTCCGTCATTTGATTCCTGCAGCCCGTAGAGAGCGGCAGCATCAGCTGATGCTGCCGTTCTCTACCCAAGATCGTCATGGGACACACTCGTGGACTGCTTCGGATCATGGGTGAGTATTTTTGTGGTTTGTTATGTTAATATTTATTCCGTAGACGACAATGGCTTCGGGGAACAATGTGACAAGTATTGGTAAGTATGTTACTTTATGTTATATGTACTGTATGTCTATGTATGTATTGTATGAATGTATTGTATGTAGTATGCATGTAGTATGTATGTAGCATGTATGTAGTATGTATGTAGTATATATGTGGTATGTATGTAGCATGTAGTATGTATGTAGCATGCATGTAGTATGTATGTAGTATGTATGTAGCATGTATGTAGCATGCATGTAGTATATATGTGGTATGTATGTAGCATGTAGTATGTATGTAGCATGCATGTAGTATGTATGTATGTAGTATGTATGTAGCATGTAGCATGTATGTAGCATGCATGTAGTATGTATGTAGTATGTATGTAGCATGTGGTATATATGTGGTATGTATGTAGCATGTAGTATGTATGTAGCATGCATGTAGTATATATGTAGTATGTATGTAGCATGCATGTAGTATGTATGTAGTATATATGTGGTATGTATGTAGCATGTAGTATGTAGCATGCATGTAGTATGTATGTAGTATATATGTGGTATGTATGTAGCATGTAGTATGTATGTAGCATGCATTTAGTATGTATGTAGTATGTATGTAGCATGTAGTATGTATGTAGCATGCATGTAGTATATATGTAGTATGTATGTAGCATGTAGTATGTATGTAGCATGCATGTAGTATGTATGTAGTATATATGTGGTATGTATGTAGCATGTAGTATGTAGCATGCATGTAGTATGTATGTAGTATATATGTGGTATGTATGTAGCATGTAGTATGTATGTAGCATGCATGTAGTATGTATGTAGTATGTATGTAGCATGTAGTATGTATGTAGCATGCATGTAGTATGTATGTAGCATGTAGTATGTATGTAGCATGCATGTAGTATATATGTGGTGTGTATGTAGCATGTAGTATGTATGTAGCATGCATGTAGTATGTATGTAGTATATATGTGGTATGTATGTAGCATGCATGTAGTAGATATGTAGTATGTATGTAGCATGTAGTATGTATGTAGCATGCATGTAGTATATATGTGGTATGTATGTAGCATGTAGTATGCATGTAGTATGCATGTAGTATTTTTTTTTTTTTAAACATTTAACACATTAGCCGGATGATGGGACTACTACTGTCCCATCATTGGCTAATGTGTCAATCACTGTCATGGTAGCAGGCATCGCCAGATGGGACTTGTAGTCCCATCGGACGATGCCTGCACAGACCCCCGGACATCAGCACAGCCCCCCGGCAGGCCGGTACAGACCCCCACAGGGTGCACAGACCACCGGCAGGCCGGCACAGCCCCCCGGCAGGCCGGTACAGACCCCGGGCAGTCCACACAGCCCCCCGGCAGGCCGGCACAGCCCTCCGGCAGGCCGGCAGAGACCCCCGGAAGGCCCGAAATGACGGCGCATCATGATGCGCACACACCGCGCATCATGATGACGTCATTTCGGCTGTCAATCAACTTTGAACTTCCGATTCCGATGCCCAATATTGAAAATATATCGGATGTCGGTATCGGAATTCCGATACAGCAAGTATCGGCCGATACCCGATACTTGCGGTATCGGAATGCTCAACACTAGTTGTCATCAAAGAATATCTCTATGAAGGTGGCTTCTCCAAAGTTTAAACCTAGATTTATTGGACCTTACAAGATTTTGGAGATTCTTAATACGGTCTCTTTTCGATTGGCTCTTCCTTTTACATTCAAGATCCATAACGTGTTTCATAAGTCTCTGTTAATGAGGTTTGTTGAGCCAGTAGTTCCTGTGGTGGCACCTCCTGATCTTGTATTGGTTGAAGGTAATGTAGAATATGAGGTTGAGAAGATACTGGATTCTCGTCTGGCTAGACGGAGACTCCAGTATTTGGTTAAATGGAAGGGTTATGGCCAGGAGGATAATTCTTGGGTCCCTGCATCCGATATTCATGCCGAAAGATTGGTTTGTGCTTTTCATCGGGCCCATCCTGATCGCCCTGGTGGCGTGGATGAGGGTTCGGTGACCCCTCCTCAAGGGGGAGGTACTGTTGTGAGTTCATTCTCCCCTTCACCTTTGATGTCTGATGAACTCCCTCTGCTGGTGAAGAGAGGTAGTGAAATTGATTGGGATGGGAAGAACCTGTCATCTGAACAGGCGGAGTGTGATTGGACATCTGGAATTTCTGAGTGGATATAAGGCAGCCGATGCCCTGCAGGGCTGCTGGTGATCCTTTCTGCTCTGAGCTCTTGCATCCAGCTTAGTTCCTGTCTACTAAAAGCTAAGTTTTTGCCTTGCTATTATTCCATGAGATTTTTGTCTGGTTTCCTTAGTGTTTGTATTCAGCCAGTCCTGGTTGGGACTGGCTGAATTCCATTCTTGTCTCTGATCAGTTGATCTCTTTGCTCTGTTTTCAGAATATACCTGAGTGCTGATATAGTGATTTTGAAGTCTAGCGACTTCAGGGCCTTTTTCCCTATCAGACGGTTGGGACATTTTTGGTAGGGTTTTTTGCGGATTGCAGCCAGCATCTTTTCTGTCCTGTCCTATCTAGTTAGTTGGGCCCCATCGTTTGCTCAGCCTGTCTTTCTGTCTGTGTTTGTGTTTTCATCTGTTTTTCGCCGACAATACATGTTGGGGGCTTTCTATTGCTTTGGGGTCTGCTCTGGGGCAGTTTAGATTACCCCTTTCCTTCTTTGGGCTTGTGTAGTTCTCCGGCTGTGACGAGGGGTCTAGGGCACCGTAGGAACCCCCCACGGCTACTGTTAGTTGTGGTGTATAGGATCAGGGGTCTGCAATCCGATGGCTACCAACCGCTCCGGTTTTCTGGACTTAGCTTGTATTTTTGTTTTCTCCTCCTCCGGTGATTCATTCATAACAATGAATGATAACACCAAAACTTTTTCTCCACTCATGTCTAGTGGTTGGGTGGAGCCATTTATTGTCCAACTACTGTGTTTTCTCTTTTTAAATCATAATGACAACCCAAAACATACAAATGAGTCGGATCAAAAGTTTACATACCCTGGTGATTTTGTCCGGATAACATGCACAGAAGTTGACACAAATGGGCTACTGAAGGTGACATCATCACCTGTGACCTGTTTGTAATCAGTGTGTGTGCATAAAAGCTGAGTAATTTCTGGGATCCAGACAGACTCTTGCAACTTTCATCCAGCCACTGATGTTTCTGGATTGTGTGCCATGGGGAAAGCAAAAGAATTGTCAATGAATCTATGGGAAAAGGTATTTTAACTGTAGAAAACAGGAATGGGATACAAAAAGATATCCAAGGAATAGATAATGCCAGTCAGCAGCGTTCAAACCATGATTAACAAATGGAAAATCAGGGGCTCTGTAAAACCAAAGCCACAGTCCGGTAGACCAACAAAAATTTCATCCACAGCTTCCAGGAAAATTGTTCAGGATGCAAAGAAAAGCTCAAAAATGACATCAGCTGACATACTGGACTCTCTGAAAACTAGTGGTGTGGCTGTTTCAAGATGCATAATAAGGAGGCACTTGAAGAGAAATGGGCTGCATGGTCGAGTTGCTCAGAGACAAGCCTCAAAATTTCTGGAACAAGGTAATTGGGAGTGATGAGACCAAAATTGAACTTTTTGGCCACAGCCATAAACGTCACATTTGGAGAGAGGTCAACAAGGCCTACGATGAAAGGAACACAATTCCTACTGTAAAGCACAGAGGTGGAACACTAATGTTTTGGGGATGTGTGAGCTACAAAGGCACAGGAAACTTGGTCAAAGTTGAAGGAAAGATGAATGCAGCATATTATCAGCTAATATTGGTAGCAAATTCGCAATCATCAGCCCGGAAGCTGTGCATGGGACATACTTGAACGTTCCAACATGACAATGATCCAAAACACAAGGCCAAATTGACCTGTCAGTGGCTACAGCAGAACAAAGTGAAGGTTCTGGAGTGGCCATCTCAGTCTCCTGACCTCAATATCATTGAGCCACTCTGGGGAGATCTCAAGGGCGCAATTCATGCTAGACAGCCCAGGAATTTACAGGAACTGGGGGCTTTTTTGCCAAGAAGAGTGGGTAGCTTTACCATCTGAGAAAATAAAGAACCTTGTCTACAACTACCACAAAAGACATCAAGCTGTCATTGATGTTAGAGGGGGCAATACACAGTATTAAGAAATCAGCGTCATTTGGATGTTTTGGGTTGTCATTATTATTTAAAAAGAAAAAGCACAGTAGTTTGACAATAAATGGCTTCACCTAACCACTAACCATGAGTGGAGAAAAAGTTTTGGTGTTATCATTCATATTCTCTGAAAAAAGGCCAAAAAAGCAAAAATTCTGATGGGGTATGTACATTTTTGAGCACAATTGTACATCTATAAAGCTGCACCATAATTTGCTTCAGCTCTGCAACAACAAAACCTCTTGTGCTCTTCGCTCAAACAATAACTATTGACCTCATTACTTCATTCTCATTTACCAAATCTTCTGACTTCTATCAAACCCTTGGGCTTTAAAACTTGCTTATTTCTTTCCTAATTTTAAGAATGCCATAAAAACTAAATTCTTCATACATACATATGTAACATAACCATAAATTATTGCCCATATACAAACTGACCTGGTTGCAAATCACTCCATTTTGAATTCACTATTTATGTTGGCTCAGATATTCATTGAATTGCTTATTTATGCTGTATTATTTATATTTTCTAGACAAAATAAATGCTATATACCTATTGTATCATTCTCGTATTTCTAAGGCTACCATCAGTGTCTGGAGTCATTCAGGTTCTCCGGAGGATCTGCCAAAGTGTCTCCCAGTTTTTCTTTACCTCCATCCATGATATGAGATAGCATTCATGGCACTGTTGCAGAATATCCCTGGGCTAGGGGCTCCTTCCATGTCCCTAAAGCTATGGGCGCCCTAGCTATCCCTGCTCCCTGTATTACTTCTGATGGTGAAGATTTCGGGACAATGTGCCTTGCTGAGCTTCTAGATCAGCCCTACTCTGTCTCCTCCCCCACCCAGGGATGTGGGGCGTTGTAATGCATAAGAATAGGCAAATCAGACTAACAGTAAAATACCCCAGTATACAAAAAAACACAGCACTCCAGAGAAAAACAAAGGAGAATTGGTGCTCAAGTAAGGTGTCCAACCCATAGACATATACAAAATTACTTGGCACTCAAAATCGGAGAAGCAATTTTTTCTTTATTGTGCATCCAGACAAAAATAGACTCATATCATATGAACGTTTTCGGTCCAACAACGGACCTTCATCAGAAAGGTCTTTTTGTTTCTTTAGAGTAGACTGTAAGAGATACAGTAGGGTAAAAGATATCCTAAGGCAGGAATGAAATCCTGTTTATTTTGTAATGACTGGAGCTGTTGTTGGACCGAAAACGTTCATATGATATGAGTCTATTCTTGTCTGGATGCACAATAAAGAAAAAATTGCTTCTCCGATTTTGAGTGCCAAGTAATTTTCTATATAGTAAAATACCCCAGGCTCAAGGGTACAGAGTCAATAGCTATTATTGGTACTGTTTTTGTGTAGACAGTTTTTATGGTTTCAGGCCGTGGACCTGGATGAACCTAGCATTGATCAAGTTAAGCAATGCCTCACTCTCTAGAATGGCTGAAATAACCACCTTATTTTTTCCCAGATGGATCTCCAGTGGTAAAAAAAGTTGTGACCTACCCACAGAGGAATTATGTACACCCAGATTGACAACTTCTCCATATCCCGACTCCTTAGTTTTCTGGTGGCTTTTTACGATGTGATAAGGAAGGATAAGCACCCACAAAATGACCAATCCACTACAGAAAAAATACACTCCATTTTGCGCCAAACTACAGTTGGATCAAAACAATGAATTGCCCCATCCAATTGCATGGGTTTCTCAGAAGACCTAGGTTCCCTTAACCCCTGTTTCCCCTCAAATTTCAGTGTCTTTTTATGTCTCTGTCAAAGACGGCGGTCCACATGAATATCCAGAAACATGGCCGCTTCAAGAGATACTGGAGACTCATATAGAGCATAGGCATCCTTTACCCTTGAAGATAGCCCCTGACAGAGCAGGGTAATTCCACAACAGAAACATGGAGAAATACTCTCATTCTGGCTGGTCTCCCTATTGAAGCTGACGAAGTGTAGACCCGGCCAGGGAGACATGGTCAGGATCATCATATATATGACCCAGTCCCTGAAAAAATTCCTCAAACTTCAGAAGCAACTGAGAGTCTGCCAGGAGAGAAAATGCCAAGGCTTGGGGGTCTTGCTAAAGGAGAGAAATTACGATCCCCACCCGTTGCTCCACAGTTCCTGAGGTGCGAGACCGTAATTTAAAGTAAAGTAAAGATTACAGGCTTCCCTGAAAACAACAAACTTATATTGGCTCCAGAGAAACTGTCAAGCAAAGTGATCTTGGGCTCTACCAAGGGTTGCGTGGGAGTTGTGGTTCCTGAATCAGATGTGTTTGAGTGATGCAAAACATCAGTGAGTAGGTCTGCCACCTCCAGGCTTAGTTTCTACAGTTGCCCTGCCAGCGCAGTCACTGGATCCATGATGTATTAAAAAAATGTTTTGGGCCAGTCCTAATGTCACATCACTATAGTAGGATATCCCAGGGCTAGAGCTTTTTCCTCTCCCTAAAGCTATGGCCTCCTATAGCTGCCACTGCTCCTTGGATTACTTCTGATGGTGTAGATGCCAGGGGCAACGTGCCTTGCTAAGCTCCTAAATCGGCCCTTATCTATCACCTCCCAAACACAGGGAAGTGGATAATTGTAGTGTATAAGAACCGACAAACCAGACTAACAGGGGAAGATGTACAGAGATAAATGAAAATACCACTATAAGAAGAACTTGGCACTCAAATTGGTGAACCGTGAAATAAAGTATCTTTTAATTGTTGCAATAAAAGTTGAACATTTTCAGTCTTAAAATCAGACCTTCATCAAAACTGATTGCCAGAGATTATAGGGGGACCATATATGTAGCATGTATGTGGCAGTGCTTGGTGTATGCGACGGCTGTCACTGAGATTTTAAGACTGAAAACATTTAACTTTTAATTTAACTTTTAATTGCAAAATAAAATTATACTTTATTTCACTGTTCACCATTTTGAGTGCCAAGTTTTTCTTATAGTGCTATACAAGGGCTGGATATAGTACTTTTCATAAATGAAAATACCAATCATACAAATAATCACTCATATATTTATATGGAACATGTTATGAGGCCACCATTAACCTTTGTGCAGCATTATATGGGGCATATATTAATACGGAGCATGCTATTGGGCCACCATTAACCTTTGTGCAGTATTATATGAGGCATATATTAATATGGAGCATCTTATGGGACTAACATTAACCTTTGTGCAGCATTTTATGGGGCATATATTAATATGTAGCATCTTATGGGCCAACATTAAGCTTTGGCAGCATTATGTGGGGAATATATTAATATGGAGCATCTTATGGGGCCAACATTAACCTTTGTGCAGCATTATATGGGGCATATATTAATGGAGCAGCTTATGGGGCCACCATTTTACTTTTATTAATATCTATTTTTATTTTTGAAATTTACCAATAGCTGCTGCATTTCCCTCCCTCGGCTTATACTCGAGTCAATAAGTTTTCCCAGTTTTTTTTGTGGCAAAATTGGGGGGTCTCGGCTTATACTCGGGTCGGTTTATACTTGAGTATATAAGGTACTCCATTTGAAATTAACACAATAGCTCTTTCTCATAATAAAAAAGTGTCTTTCAAATAGCTATCCTTTAACTTAAGGTTTTAACTTGTAATTAGCTTTCTGACTTTTCTTACATTGGTTATGACTTTTTTATTGTTGTATTTATCTTGCATTAAAAGTTTGCTTTGAACTATATTATTCCATGTGAAACCTTGACCATAGAACACTGTTGAAACCCTTTGCACAATTTACTATATGCTATATTTAATAATAATAAGCACCCACTTCTTTTTTTGTGTTCTTATATTCAACTAAGACAGTGGCCCTGCCAAAACTGCTGATAGAATTGTGAAAAGTAGAGATAAGCAAATAAATTCAATTGGAGTTGAATTTCACAAAAACTTTTCAAAAATCTTCACGTGGATTCAGCAAAGTGGCAGACACTTCTCACAAGTTTTATAAGCCACAAAAGGCCATCAAAAGGTTAGACAATTAAAAAAATTGCTTATATTCGCCTTACTGCTTAACTCTCTTGCCCTCAGCTCCTCATCGTCACTCATTTCACCCTTTTCACATCTTCTGATCACTGAAGAGACTGCTGAAATCCCTTGAAATCTCATGTTCTGATGAGGCCGTGACAGGACGGTTGTGCGCATGTACAGTACAGACCAAAAGTTTGGACACACCTTCTCATTCAAAGAGTTTTCTTTATTTTCATTACTATGAAAATTGTAGATTCACTCTGAAGGCATCAAAACTATGAATTAACACATGTGGAATTATATAATTAGCAAAAAAGTGTGAAACAACTGAAGATATGTCTCATATTCTAGGTTCTTCAAAGTAGCCACCTTTTGCTTTGATTACTGCTTTGCACACTCTTGGCAATCTCTTGATGAGCTTCAAGAGGTAGTCAACGGAAATGGTTTTCACTTCACAGGTGTGCCCTGTCAGGATTAATAAGTGGGATTTCTTGCCTTATAAATGGGGTTGGGACCATCAGTTGTGTTGTGCAGAAGTCTGGTGGATACACAGCTGATAGTCCTACTGAATAGACTGCTAGAATTTGTATTATGGCAAGAAAAAAAGCAGCTAAGTAAAGAAAAACAAGTGGCCATCATTACTTTAAGAAATGAAGGTCAGTCAGTCCAAAAAATTGGGAAAACTTTGAGTGTCCCCAAGTGCAGTGGCAAAAACCATCAAGAGCTATAAAGAAACTGGCTCACATGAGGACCACCCCAGGAAAGGAAGACTAAGAGTCAACTCTGCTGCGGAGGATAAGTTCATCCGAGTCACCAGCCTCAGAAATTGCAGGATAACAGCAGCTCAGATTAGAGACCAGGTCAATGCCACACAGAGTTCTAGCAGCAGACACATCTCTACAACAACTGTTAAGAGGAGACTTTGTGTAGCAGGCCTTCATGGTAAAATAGCTGCTAGGAAACCACTGCTAAGGACAGGCAACAAACAGAAGAGACTTGTTTGGGCTAAAGAACACAAGGAATGGACATTAGACCAGTGTAAATCTGTGCTTTGGTCTGATGAGTCCAAATTTGAGATCTTTGGTTCCAACCACTGTGTCTTTATGCAACGCAGAAAAGGTGAACGGATGGACTCTACATGCCTGGCTCTACCGTGAAGCATGGAGGAGGAGGTGTGATGGTGTGGGGGTGCTTTGCCGGAGACACTGTTGGGGATTTATTCAAAATTGAAGGCATACTGAACCAGCATTGCTACCACAGCATCTTGCAGTGGCATGCTATTCCATCCGGTTTGCGTTTAGTTGGACCATCATTTATTTTTTAACAGGGAAATGACCCCAAACACACCTCCAGACTGTGTATGGGCTATTTGACAATTGCAGGAGAGTGATGGGGTGCTACGCCAGGTGACCTGGCCTCCACAGTCACCAGACCTGAACCCAATCGAAATAGTTTGGAGTGAGCTGGACCGCAGAGTGAAGGCAAAACGGCCAACAAGTGCTAAGCATCTCTGGGAACGCCTTCAAGACTGTTGGAAGACCATTTCCAGTGACTACATCTTGAAACTCATCAAGAGAATGCCAAGAGTGTGCAAAGCAGTAATCAAAGCAAAAGGTGGCTACTTTGAAGAACCTAGAATATAAGACATATTTTCAGTTGTTTCACACTTTTTTGTTAATTATACAATTCATGTGTTAATTCATAGTTTTGATGCCTTCAGAGTGAATCTACAATTTTCATAGTCGTGAAAATAAAGAAAATTCTTAGAATGAGAAGGTGTGTCCAAACTTTTGGTCTGTACTGTACTTGAAAGGTGATGGCGTAAGTTAGGATGTAATGACATTGTGACCTATAGCGCACTTGTGCAGTACCTGATTTCATTGCTCATAGTGGCAATCAGAAGATGCAATGAAGGTTGGATAGGTGTTGTGAATTCTCTTACTTCTGAGTCGGGGCTCCCTCTGGTGGTTACTGTGGGTAGAGGAGCTAGCCGGATTGACAGACGTCTGCCACATGACAATGATGATTGGAAATCTGGGGTTACTGATTGGGAGTATTTAAGTGAGCAGGCTTCCCTCAATTGTTGCTGGTGATTAGTTCTTCCTGTACAACTTGAGGTCTGCTGTCTCCTGCCTGATCCTGCATTTTTCAGTTAAGTTGACTATTTGCTAATCCTTTGCATCTGATCTGGTTTTGCCTCTTTCTGCTTTGCTGTGTGGGTTCAGCGTGCTCCCTGCTGGGGCTGTGCTGGACCATGCTCCATATGTTACAGCTTGTGTCAGTTTGTTCAGTCCCCTGTTATATTAGTCTCTTTTGCTTTGCTGCACCAGAATGCTTATATAGTGGGGGAGAGGTCGTGAGACCTCAGTGTTCTTTTTGTTCATTAGATGTGTTGGATTTTTTAGGGTTCTTGCGTAATTGCAGACAGTGTCTTTCCTTTCCTATCCTATCTAGACAGTTTGGGCCCCATCATTTGCTCAGTCTATTTTCTGCATGTGTTTGTCCCTCATCTTGTCTCACCGACAATATATGTTTGGGGGCTATCTATTTCTTTGGGGTTCTACTCTGGGGCAGTTTAGATTTCACCTTTCTTGCTTTAGGCCAATTAGTTCTCTGGCTGTGTCGAGGCATCTAGGGCATCGTAGGTACGCTCCACGGCTACTGTTAGTTGTGTTGTTAGGATTAGGGTTCTGCAATTCGCTAAGTGACCAACCTTTCTGGTTTCCTGGTGGCTTAGCCTATTCCTGCCATTCTCCTCGGTGACCTGTTCATAACAGATAGGTGTAGGTGAAGAGCGGAGGTGATAGAAAGATAAGCAGCATGGTGAGTATAAGTATCATCATTTTTTACGTTACGTTTATTATGTTCTGGAGTCTGGAAAGTCCCCTCAGAATAATAAGGGACATTACATTTGCAGAGAATAACTTCTCTACATATTGAATTTCATTTGAAAATTTGCACAAACAGGCAAATTCAAATTTTGCCTGACCTGCTCATCTTTAGAGAAACACAATTCAAAAATTTGGCACACAGCAACCAAATCACCAAAGGAAACTCCTGTTAGAAAATTCTGAGTTTACATCTTTGGTAAAGCATTATAACTGTGACTTGTGCAGAGATTGCTACGTAGATAAATGAGGGGAGAGAGAGCTGTGTATATTACCTATTGTAAATGGGGTGACTTTGTGTCATTTGTCTCCAGATTTCTACAAGAGTTATCTTTCCTCGTAATCCTGCCTGTGATGATAATGAGTACATAGATAAATCCGGTTGGCACTCTTGAAATCATGGCATATCACTTATAAGCAGTAATAGAAATACCAACACTTGCATGTATTTAACTAGTTTTCTAAGATTTATTTCATCATATCATCAAAAAACAACGTAAATGATGTGTTTCGGCACTGCCTGAACCTCATGTTTGAAAAAGGTTTAGACAGAGCCTAAACGGGTCAATTGTGATTTTTTTTTGGCAATCTGATTATATACATCTTGGAAAAATGCTTAAATCCACATAAGTGCTGGTCTTTCTACTACTGCTGTGATAACAATGAGGCGACGGCAGAGAAATGATTTCTGCAAATTATAAAGCATCGATCGTTAATGAGTCTCAGTGGTCAGAGTGAAAACTCTAAAATGTCTTGATTATTTTTGCTTGATAGTAAAAGAAAAAAACACCATTAACATTTGTAAAAAATAAGTTTAATATCATTTTTTAATTTATACAATAGATCCTTCACTATAGCAGCGTAGGTAAACTGTGAATATAATGTTTACTACTTACAACTCACAAGTTTTCTTTCTTTCTGTGTATTTAATCCAAATACTAAAACAGGGATGATTAGAAAAATTACCATACAATAAAAACAGCAAGTGACAGCTGTATGGGAATGTGATTAGAGAAAATAAGAATAACATTTTCAGAATAATTACGTTGATTTTTCCTCCGCTTTTAAATAAACAGACATGGATTGCTTCTTTGTTGTAAAGGATCATTAAATGTATTAACTAAATAAATCATAATATTCACATGTTGAGAAGCTGTGTCCTGGTGTGATAATTACAAGGAGAGAACAGCTGGCATTCAGGCTAACAGCCAACTAGAAAATTTGGGTTGACTGAAACAAATGGCATGGTAAAGTAGTAGCTTAACATGCTGGATAACATTTCGCAGCGAGCTGTTTAAACCACATTCTTTGTCCTGACAACAGGGGCTCTGAAAATCTCGGTGTGAATAGAGCATTGGTCGATTGCTGCTCCACTCATTATTAACGGTTTCACAGTAGATAGCTGAGCGCTTTTAAGACTATATTGATGTGTACAAAATTTTTTGGGACTGACTTCACATAATGTATAGTGCAAGTGTTCTGTGGACATTTACATTTTATTGCAAATTGCATTGGTTTTGGGATTCTGCTAGAGGCTTAGTGACTTTCCGCGGGCCGCGCCTTTGAAGGGATAGTTCCTTTTCAGTAAATGAAAGTCTCCAGCTTCAAGTTATTAGAAAACAAAACAAATCACACTGCGCTCAACTTCTCTTTGACCCCTGGCGATTCTCCACTGATGGTCCAGGTGTCTGGCATTGGTTGTGGTGCTGATGACATCACATTCCAGAGAGTGAGCTTAATGTTCATACCAGTGTGGGCGAAACATCCCCTTCAGGGCCAGTGAACACACTTAGTGTGTTCATCCCCTTCAGGGCCAGTGAACACACTTAGTGTGAGTCTTAGTGACTTTCTTTGAAGGGATAGTTCCTTTTCAGTAATTGAAAGTCTCCAGCTTCAAGTTATTAGAAAACAAAACAAATCACACTGCGCTCAACTTCTCTTTGACCCCTGGCGATTCTCCACTGATGGTCCAGGTGTCTGGCATTGGTTCTGGTGCTGATGACATCACATTCCAGAGAGTGAGCTTAATGTCCATACCAGTGTGGGCGAAACATCCCCTTCAGGGCCGGTGAACACACTAACTGACTGCTGCGCTGTCGGTGTGATGTCATTTCATGAAAGGGAACAACCCCTTTAAGAAGTAAATTTTCTTGCGTCGTGTACGAGAATTGGATAAAAACATTAAAATAGTAAAACAGAAACTAATAATTTATACGTTCTTTGCTGAATTAGAATATATCTTTGCTTCACATTATTTCCCAACATTTACACAAGTATTAGCTGCTTATGCTTACAGCTGAACGATGAGCATCGAATATAAAATCTTTGTCATGCAATTATGTATGTCCATATGTCTAAATTCTAAAGCCCTGCCAACTTCTCCTTCTGACTCTGCAAAAAGAACAGAAGTGGGACGGAATCATGCTGGCATGTGAAAGCAATGTAAAATGTCCTGCAGTGACGCATGCTTGTGGACTTTTGTCTGAATTACATCATCATTTCATATTGTGTTAGGCTTGTTGTAGAATAATAGAACTGCTGTTTGCTATTGTGTAGACTGCAAGTTTTGATGCTAGGCTATATACTTTTCCCCTACAACAGCAACTTTTGTTCTCTAAGCACTAAGTAATTTGGCAAGCAGTGTTCCCCCAATACTAAGCCATTTTTCAGTTTGCAGAAATAATTACAATTCATTTAGTTACCAGTTACATAGATTCATACCTATTTTTTTTTCTAAAAATACAAAAAATATTTAAAGACCTGTTCACATCTTTTTATGTCATCACATATGGCTCATGTAATGGACAAATCTAGCTGAGACAACTGAATGCCAAAAAGTTGCCTGTGGTACCTAAAGGATTACTGCTTGAACACATGCCAAAAGGAAGAGGTTCACGTTCAAAATTGTGGATTATCACTAGTTATATTTGTTACAGGAAAAATATTTTAGTTTTTTGTTTGCTGGTAGATAGAAAAAATAAGAATAAAAATTCGGAGACTTCAAGTTTGTGATAGAGGGCGATGACAAAAAGTAAGCTTCAGAGGCTACTATGGTAGTATTCCCAAAAGTTTGCTATGTGTCATCACCTTTTCAACTAATCATTATAATTTACATATCACTCACTAAGTATTCTCCATTTTTACTTTTAATTACACAGGTATGCAAAATTTGGGTTTATGAACATTTTTCCAAATCTAATGACTGATTCTTATGTTTTCTTATGCCCTGATTTAAAATAAAAACTTATACTTTTAACCATCACGTATTGATTTCTGCGTGAAATAATGCACAAGCAAGATGAACAAGAAAAATCTTTATTGAAGCCAAAATAAATATTTAAAAATTTTATTCTACATTCATTCTGCTGCTTTATTGGAAATTAAAGGGAATCTGTCACCCTTTTTTTGCTCTATCAGCTGCTGGCATTGATATCAGGGGCTTATCTACAGCATTCTGTAATGCTGTAGATAAGCCCCCGATGTAACCTGAAAGATAAGAAAAGCACGTTAGATTATACTCATCGGACGGGGCAGTCCGGTCCGATGGGTGTCGCGGTCCAGTCCGGCGCCTCCCATCTTCATGCGATGCCGTCCTCTTCTTCCCTTCCTGTAGTGGCTCCGGCGTTGGCGCACTGCTCTGCCCTGTTGAGGGCAGAGCAGAGTCCTGCAGTGCGCAGGCGTCAGGAGAGGTCTGGCACCTACACACTGCAGTATTCTGCTCTGCCCTCAACAGGGCAGAGCAGTGCACCTGCGCCGGAGCCACTACAGGAAGGGAAGAAGAGAATGGCATCGTATGAAGATGGGAGGCGCCAGACCGGACCGCGACACCCATCGGACCGGACCGCTCACCCGGGGGGTATAATCTAACGTGTTTTTCTTATCTTTCAATTAAATCCGGGGCTTATCTACAGCATTATAGAATGCAGTAGATAAGCCCCTGATGTCGGTGCCGGCAGCCGATAGGGCAAAAAAAGGGTGACAGATTCCCTTTAATTAGTGCACCTTTTCCTTTTTCTCTTCAAAGCTTCTCTTGTTACTATTTCTTTTATAGAAGACTTGTGGATCTTTTCTGTGAAGCATCCAGCAGTAGTCCCCCATCATGTTAACATACTATATACATTTTTATAATTGTTCCATCTTCTTGATATCTTGATGATATCTTTTTCCTTGTTCTTTTTTAACAGCACCAAAATTTTTAGGAAAGTAGTCCAAATGGAAATGTAAAAAAAATGTGATTTAAAATTCATCAGAAAACCCAAGGCTTTGAAATGTTTCAGCATGTTCTCCATGATGGACTTGCATTTTTTATCTTTATTGTTGCCTAGAAATTACTTGACAACTTATTTAAAAGAACTCCAAGCCCTTTTCTATACAGCTTTCATTTGTTTCAAACACATCATTCTTCATTTTCCAAATATCCGGACCCACAAAGATGCATTGCTTCAGTTTTGCTCTGGACAATTCCTGAAACTTGGTACACACGTACTTAAAAGTTTTTCTTCTGTCTGTAGATCTTTCACTAACTGCTTCATCAGTCCAAGCTTAAGGTGGAGTGGTGGTAGGAGAACTTTAGTGAGGACAACTAAACTTTCCGCACCTATGTTTTTGAGTCCAGGTTGCATAAATGTTCACGTTAGCCAACTTTATGGCTTCAGTGATGAGTCCTATCCCAGCTGTCTCATTCACACAAAAAGCATGAGTACTTTGTGTATCCTCCTTGCTGCCCAAAAAGTAAAGAGATAGCTTTCAGATCACCACAACTATTAGGATCAAGGATCGTAAATATAAGTTTCTTGAGAATAAAGTCTAAATTTTCATAACTTTCCTTCAAGTGTACAGAGTGCCCTACAGGCACTGAAGTATACTTGCTGCCATTGTGTAGTAGCACAGCTTTCACACTTTTTTTTGGATGAATCAATAAAGCATTTTCACTCGTTCACCTCTTGTTCAGTGTTAAATTTCTCCATTAGCCCAGGATCATCGTTGCAATACACTAGAGCACCGTCTTGAGAAAAGTATGGAAGGTTAAAAATGCTCACTACTTCCCTAGATGAATTCCTCAAGAAGTGTAGATTCCAAAATGTCATCACTTCTGGGGCTTTTTTACTGTTTTGGTATGTCAATGGCTTTTCAAATGTGACATTGCATCCACAATCTATTCCAGTCAAAATTGTGCTCCACAATTCAATTGGCGTTCCTTCCCTTCTGAGCCCTGCCGTGTGCCCAAACTTTTTTTCACTTTCTGTTTTTTTAGTGATTGTAAGATATCTTGCATCTGGACCTATTACATCCCATGTGGCTATTTCCATTTGCCATATATGATGGACCTACATCACACTTCAGGATCCATCCTATGCACTCAAATCTTTATGATGTTGCCATGGACATGTGCAACTTTTTGGAAATGATATCTCATACTTCCCCCTTTCCCATATACGATTGACCGCCATTTTTCATGATTTATTCTCTGTATTGTTGTTCACATGATGTTACTTTGGACATATGATGTGCTGTACTATGTATACATATACTTATTATGTTCTCATGTGTTACCTCATAGCTGAGCCGCATTATAGATTATGGGGTCTTTATTAAGTGTGATTTGTTTATGGACCTGGGATGTTTTTTCACTAATCCTGTCATACATGCGATGTCCTTTGATCTTGCCACATATGGATGTTATTTATTTTTGCCTTCCATGGGCGGTGTGCGCATCCGCCGTGTTGTGCCCAATCTCCTCTTGCTGCAGCACATCTTTATGCCTCTGACGCTTGCCGGGTTGTACTCAGCCCGCGCGTGCACCTGGAGACATGATGTCTTTGCCGCTTTGAGGTCCTGGCGCTCACATGGTGCATGTGCTGATTTACTGCCTCCCATTGGCTATCGCGTCCCATGTGACACAGCACATGGGTGATTTGAAGGTCCTGTGCCTTGAGCACACCATCCCCTTGAGAAAGCGGCATTGTGCCAGCGAAACGCGCATTGGGGTGGACATATGGCCCCCGGGATCACCTCTCTGATGCCCCCACTGTCCTGGTAAGCCCTAGCTATTTAGCTAAAATGACTCTCCTGCTCTAAAAGGGTGCTTCCTATGCTCTCTGGTCACTTGACCATAACTTTTTCATATATAGTGGTGGTATCTCTGCAGGGGTGTTTCCCATCTATTGGCACTAATCTTGGTGCACTTCCTTTGTTACTTATTTTATGTGTGATGTTCTTAGTGAATTTTTCAATAAAATTTACACTATTTCATACGGCTTTGTATCATCTCTCGCTCCTTTTCTCTGGTTTCTCGTGTACCCAAACTGTAGTTTTTCACCACATACACTACCGTTCAAAAGTTTTGGGTCACCAAGATAATTTTGTGTTTTCCATGAAAACGTATACTTTTAATAATCAAATGAGTTGCCAAATTAATTTAAAATCTAGTCCAGACATTGACAAGGTTTGAAAGAAAGATTTTCATTTGAAATAATAATTTTCTCCTTCAAACTTTGCTTACATCAAAGAATGCTCCCTTTGCAGAAATTACAGCATTGCAGACATTTGGCATTCTAGCAGTTAATTTTCTGAGGTAATCTGGAGTAATTTCACCCCATGCTTTCAGAAGTCCCTCCCACAAGTTGCTTTGGCTTGATGGTCACTTTTTGCGTACTATACGGTCAAGCTGCTCCCACAACAGCTCAATGGGGTTGAGATCTGGTGACTGCGCTGGCCACTCCATTACAGATAGAATACTAGCTGCCTGCTTCTTCCCTAAATAGTTCTTGCATAATTTGGAGGTGTGCTTTGGGTCTTTGTCCTGTGGCAGGATGAAATTGGCTCCAAACAAGCGCTGTCAACAGGGTATGGCATGGCATTGCAAAATGGAGTGATAGCCTTCCACATTCAAAATCCCTTTTACCTTGTACAAATCTCCCACTTTATCAGCACCAAAGCAACCCAAGACCATCACATTACATCCACCATGCTTGACAGATGGCATCAGGCACTCTTCCAGCATCTTTTCAGTTGGTCTGCATCTCACAAATGTTCTTCTGTGTTATCCAAACACCTCAAACTTGGATTTGTCTGTCCATTACACTTTTTTCCAATTTTCCTCTGTCCAATGATTGTGTTCTTTTGCCAATATTAATCTTTTCCTTTTATTAGCCAGTCTCAGACATGGCTTTTTCTTTGCCACTCTGCCCTGAAGTCCAGCATCCCAGAGTCGCCTCGTCACTGTAGACGTTGAAACTGGCGTTTTGCGTGTACAATTTAATGAAGCTGCCAGTTGAGGACCTGTGAGGCGTCGATTTCTCAAACTACAGACTCTAATGTACTTGTCTTGCTGCTCAGTTGTGCAGCAGGGTCTCCCACTTCTCTTTCTACTCTGGTTAGAGCCTGTTTGTGCTCTTGTAGGAAATCTTCAGTTTCTTGGCAATTTCTCGCATGGAATAGCCTTCATTTCTAGAACAAGAATAGAAGCGAGTTTCACATGAAAGTTTTTTTCTGGCCATTTTGAGAGTTTAATGGAACCAGCAAATGTAATGCTCCAGATTCTCAACTAGCTCAAAGGAAGGTCAGGTTTATAGCTTCTCTATTCAGTCAAACTGTTTTCAGCTGTGCTAACATACTTGCGCAAGGGTTTTCAGTGGTATTCTAACCATCCATTATCCTTCTTACACAGTTAGAAAACACAAAGTACCCCATAAGAACACTGGAGTGATGTTTTTTGGAAATGGGCTCTATACACCTATGAAGATATTGCATTACAAGCTGTACGTTTGCAGCTAGAATAGTCATTTACCACATTAACAATGTATAGAGTGTATTTATGAATCATTTAATGTTAGCTTCATTGGAAAAACTGTGCTTTTCCTTCAAAAATAAGGAACTTTCTAAGTGACCCTAAACTTTTGAACGGCAGTGTATGGGGTATCAGCATATTCAGGAGAAATGGCAGAATAGATTTTGAGTTCTGTTTTCTCATGTTACATTTGTGAAAATGAAATATTTGGGCTAAAGCAACATTAATGCAACATGAGGGAAAAGTGTATTTTTTCATTTTCACTGCTTGATGTTATAATATTCTATGAAGCACCTGTGGGATCAAAATGGTCACCATACCTCTAGATAAGTTCCTTGACAGTTGTAGTTTCCAAAATGGGGTCACATGTGGGGGGGTTTCTATTGCTTTGCAACATCAGGGGCTCTGCAAATGCAACATGTCCATTATCTATTTCTGCCAATTTTGTGCTCCAAAAAAACAGAAGTTTTCCACCACATGCAAGGTATCGGTGTACTCAGGATAAATTGCATAACAAATTTTATGGTCCATTTTCTCCTGTTACCCTTACAAAAAATGAAACATTTGAGGTTAAAGCAACATTTTTATGGTGAAAAATTTGATTTTTTATTTTCACAGCTCAACATTATAAAATTCTGTGAAGCGCCTGCAGGATTAAGGTCCTCACTGCACCTGTAGATAAATTCCTTGAGGGGTAAAGTTTCCAATATGGGGTCACTTGTGGGTGGTTTCTACTTTTTAGGCACATTAGGGGCTCTGCAAACACGACATGGCATTCATAATCTATTCCAGCCAATTTTGCGCTCCAAAAGATGAATGGTGCTTGTAACAGAGAGTCACCCCCAACCTGTACACATGGACAATACTGTAATCAGGCTTACATTAGCACTCTTTGCCCTGTATCTGGTGGGCGCATGCTTGTCTTTGTTCCCATCTGCAGGGGCATCTCCAATACACAAACCTGTAGACAGATTGCAGACAGGGTTTCTGGTACGTTCATAATCCTTGGCGCTATGTTTAAGGGGGTGGGTTTGGGCAGAGATACTAAGAGTGGTAGGACAATAAGCCACATGTTCAGTTAGTTGATGCTGTGTCTTGGGCAGGAAGGATCTGCAGCTGTTGCCAGGTCCTGTGTCATGATTGGAGATGGAAGACCATTTGCCACGTGAGCTTGTGATGTCTTACAACCCAGCTGGATTTAAGGACTGAATCTAGAGATTGTTTTTACAGATTTCTTAGTGTCAGATTACCAGATGGCACCCCCGGGACTGCTCCCTTTGTGTGGACTTATTGTGGACTTATTATGGACACTGTAGCATTACCCTCATTTCTGCTGCCCAGTTCCCTGCTCCAATAAATCTCATTGGATTGTTTATTGGCCTGTTGTCTCTTCCTGCTCTGTCTCATACCCTGTCACAGTGCTCCTTCCATTCTAAACCTTGTCATTCACCCAAACAGTAGTTTTATACCACGTATGGGGTATCTATGTACTGAGAAGAAACTGCACAACAAAATGTATGGTCCGTTTTCTCCTTTTACACTTTTGAAAATGTAAAATTTGGGACTGAAGAAATATTTTTGTGGAAAAAAGTAAATTTTTCATTTTTACTTTTCATAATGATTTATTTTCTGTGAAGCACCTAAAGGGTTATTACATTTTTTTTAATGTGGTTTTGAACCCTTTGCAGGGTGTAGTTGTTAAAATGGTGTCACTTGTTGGTATTTTCTTGTCACATAAGCCCATCAAAGTCACTTCAAATGGAATGTGGTCCATAAAATATTGATTTTGTAAATTTTGTTGGAAAAATTGGAAATTGTTGATAAACTTTTAATACTTCTAACTTCCTAACAAAAAAAATTGGCAAAAAAATTTTGCTGATGTGAAGTAGATATGTGGTAAATGTTATTTATTAACTATTTATGTGATATAACTCTCTGGTTTAAGGGCCTAAACATTCCAAGTTTGAAAATGTTAAATGGTGTTTGTCAAATTTTCGATATTTTCATAATTAAATGCAAATCATATCTTCCAAAATTATTTACCCCTAATATGAAGTGCAATGTGTCAAGAAAAAGCAACCTCTGAATCACTGGAATATGTTGAATCATTCCATAGTTATAACCTCACAATTTCTGTTTTTGCTTATTTTGAGTCTTACATAATTGAATAAAAAGGATCTTTTGTGTAATCTAAAATGAAAACTACCTGTCATGCTAGAAAAATCACACAAATATATAGGTTCAGTGCTTGGCATGGCTCGAAAATTAATATTGTGGTAAATATACTGATTAGCAGAATGCAGAAAGCATGCATTTTATATCAAAGGTGAACATTGCAAAAAGGTTAAACAAAAACAATTGTGGCATTTTTTCCAGTTCACCGCAAACTAATATTTTTTCTTTTGCAATTCATTATAAAGCTTAAAAAAGCATGGCAAAAACTACAACTCATCTTTTTACCCCTTTACCCCAAGGGTGGTTTGCACGTTCATGACTGGGCCAATTTTTTACAATTCTGACCACTGTCCCTTTATGAGGTAATAACTCTGGAACGCTTCCATGGATCCTGGTGATTCTGACACTGTTTTCTCGTGACATATTGTACTTCATGTCAGTGGTAAAATTTCATTGCTATAACTTGCGTTTATTTGTGAAAAAAATGGAAATTTGGCGGAAATTTTGAAAATTTTGCAATTTTCCAACTTTGAATTTTTATGCCCTTAATTCACAGAGATATGGCACAAAAAACCTTAATAAATAACATTTCACATATGTTTACTTTACATCAGCACAATTTTGGAACCTAAATTTTTTTTTGTTAGGAAGTTATAAGGGTTAAAAGTTGACCAGCGATTTCTCATTTTTGCAACACCATTTTTTTTTTTATGGACCACATCACATTTGAAGTCACTTTGAGGAGTTTATATGATAGAAAATACCCAAAAGTGACACCATTTTAAAAACTGCACCCCTCAAGGTGTTCAAAACCACATTCAAGAAGTTTATTAACCCTTAAAGTGCTTCAGAGGAATTTTTTGAATGTTTAAAAAAAATGAATATTTAACTTTTTTCACAAAAAAATTATTTCAGGTCCAATTTTTGTTATTTTACCAATAGGAGCAGGAGAAATTGGACTGCAAAACTTATTGTGCAATTTGTCCTGAGTACGCTGATACCTGATATGTGGGGGGAACCACTGTTTCGGCGCATGGCAGAGCTCAGAAGGGAAGGAGCGCCGTTTGACTTTTTCAATGCAAAATTGGCTGGAATTCAGATTGGATGCCATGTCACATTTGGAGAGCCCCTGATGTGCCTAAACAGTCGAAACCCCCCAGAAGTGACCCCATTTTGGAAACTAGACTCCCCAAGGAACTTATCTAGATATGTGGTGAGAACTTTGAACCCACAAGGGCTTCACAGAAGTTTATAACGTACAGCCGTACAATTAAAAAATCATATTTTTTCCACAAAAATGATCTTTTCACCCTCAATTTTCATTTTCCAAGGGTAACAGTCCCCCCCAAAAGTTATTGTGCAATTTGTCCTGAGTATGCTGATACCCCATATGTGGGGGTAAACCACTATTTGGGCGCATGGCAGAGCTTGGAAGGGAAGCAGTACCATTTGACTTTTATGGATGGAATTGAGATCGGACGCCATGACGCGTTTGGAAAGCCCTTGATGGGCCAAAACAGTGGAAACCCCCCACAAATGACATCATTTTTGGAAACTAGACCCCCCAAGGAAATTATCTAGATGTGTGGTGAGCACTTTGAACCCCCAAGGGCTTCACAGAAGTTTATAATGCCAGGGCATGAAAAGAACAAAATCATATTTTTTCCACAAACATTATCTTTTAGTCCCCAATTTTTTTTATTTTCCCAAGAGTAACAGGAGAAATTGGATCCCAAAAGTTGTTGTCCAATTTGTCCTGAGTACGCTGATACCCCATATATGGGAGAAAACTACTGTATGGGCACACGTCGGGGCTCGGAAGGGAAGTAGTGACGTTTTGGAATGCAGACTTTGATGGAATGGTCTGCGGGTGTCATGTCGCTTTTGGAGAGCCTCTGATGTGCCTAAACTGTTGAAACTCCCAACAAGTGACCCCATTTTGGAAACTAGACCCCCTAAGGAACTTTTCTAGATGTGTGGTGAGCACTTTGAACCCCCAAGTGCTTCACAGAAGTTTATAATGCCCGGATATGAAAATAAAAAAATAATTTTTTCCCACAAAAATTATATTGTTTCCCCAATTTTTTATTTTCCTTAGGGTAACAGGAGAAATTGGACCCCAAAAGTTGTTTTGCAATTTGCCCTGAGCAGGCTGATACCCCATATGGGGGGGGTAAAACACTGTTTGGGCTCATGGCAAAGCTTGGATGGGAAAGAGCACCATTTGACTTTTTCAACGCAGAATTGGCTGGAATTGAGATCAGATTCCATGTTGCGTTTGGAGAGCACCTGATGTGCCCAAACAGTGGAAACCCCCCAATTCTAACTCCAACCCTAACACACCCCTAACCCTAATCTCAGCCCTAACCGTAGCCCTAACCCTAGCCCTAACTCTAACCCTAGCCGTAACCCTAACCCTAATTGGAAAATGGAAATAAATACATTTTTTTTAAATTTTATTATTTTTCCCTAACTAAGGGGGTGATAAAAGGGGGTTTACTATTTATGGCGGGTTTTTATGTTTGGCAGCTGTCATATGCTAAAAGATGCTTTTTATTGCAAAAATAGTTTTTGCATCACCACATTTTGAGAGCTATAATTTTTCCATATTTTGACCCACCGAGTCATGTGTGGTCTTATTTTTTGCGGGACGAGTTGATGTTTTTATTGGTACCATTTACAGGCACGTGACAGTTTTTGATCGCTTTTTATTCTGATTTTAGGGACACAGAATGAACAAAAACCAGCAGTTCATGTATTTCTTTTGGTGGGTGCATTTACACCTTTCCGCGTGCAGTAAAATTGATAAATAGGTTTTATTCTTCAGGTCTGTACGATTACAGTGATGCCTCATTTATGTCTTTTTTATGTTTTGGCGCTTTTATGCAATGAAAACAATTTTATATAAAAAATAATTATTTTTGCATCACTTTATTCTGCGAGCTACAACTTTTTTATATTTTTTGCTGATGACACTTTTTAGTGGCCAGTTTTTTGCGGGACAAGATGACGTTTTCAGCGGTATCATGGTTATTTATATCCGTCTTTTTGATAGCACGTTATTGCACTTTTTGTTCGGCAGTATGATAATAAAGCATTATTTTTTGCTTTGTTTTTTATTTTTATTTTTTAAGAGGTTCGCTAAAGGGGTTAACTAATGGGACAGATTTATAGTGTGTGTCGTTACGGACGTGGCGATGCTAAATATGTGTACTTTTATTGTTTTTTTCAAAAAAATAAATTTATTAGGGAATATTTTTTTTTTATTTATTTAGCGATTTTTTATAAATTATTTTTACACTTTTTTTTTTTTTACTTTATTATATTGTCCCAGGGGAGGAAATCACTGTTATATGTCAGATCGCTGATCTGACAGGTTGCACAGCACTCTGTCAGATCAGCGATGTGACAGGCGCTGCTGCATGCTTTCTCAGCAGGCACTGAGAAAGACGCCTCCCTGCAGGCCCCCGAAGGTCCCTGCCGCCATATTAGATCCGGAGACCTGCAGGGAAGGAGGTCTCAGGGAAGCACGGAGGGAGCCCCCTCCCTGCCGATGCTTGCCTAAACCCCCCGTACACTGCGATCGTGTTTGATCGTAGTGTGCCAGGGGTTAACGTGCCGGGGGCAGTCCGTGACCGCCCCTGACACATAGTGCCGGGTGTCAGCTGTGATTATCAGCTGACACCCGGCCGTGATCAGCGGCGCCCCCCCCGTGAGCACCGCTGATCGGTATGACGTACTATCCCATCCATGGGCATAGAGGCCTGGGTCCCGTGGACGGGATAGTACATCAGATGTCAGGAAGGGGTTAAAAACAAACATATACTGTATATGGTCCAAAAAAGTTACTAATCTCTGAAGCCAAATAATGAAAAAAGAATTGCCACAAAAATGCTGCTTTTTACACTGCTTTGGTAACTTTTGAATAGTATGGGGATATGGTTAGATATACAAATTAACTGAAATTCAGATATTTGCGATCTTTTGAAAATTGGCAAAAACATGGTAATTCTCACTCCAACACGAGGTAAGTATACAAAGTGGAAAAACAACTAGAAAGAAATGTTAATGTTATATCTAAAGGTGCACCACAATTATTGAACACGATGTGACAATTTAATGCTGCTTTTTCTTAACAAGCCCTTATGCACCTTCAAGACATTTAACATACTGGTATGTCCAAGGTCGAGTCCTCATGTATGATGCAAGTGGGTCGCCCTCACAGCCAGGGCTGTGGGATACTCGGTACCAGGCCCGCGGATCTCCACAAGTGGGGTTGTTGTCATGGCAGCTATGACCCGGTCCGTGACCCTGGGCGCCCATTGTAAATAGCACAAATGTTCATTGAATGATTCGTGATGCCACCTGTGGTGTTCGGCAAGAAAGGTGTTAAGCCGACGCTGCAGACAGATCCTCTGGGACAGATGGTGTAGTGCAGCAGTGATGTTGTGGCCCTGCACAGGTAGGGCAGTAGTCCCAGGGCAGTGTAGGTGAAGAGATAGGGGACAAACGTAGATGGTGCAGTGTCAGGCACAGAGATGTAGCAGTGCTGAAGGTGTTGGCGCAGGAATAAGCGGAGGACACCAGGGCATGTATTTCCAAAGCTTTACTCACAGTCTGTTGTGCATATAGGTGCCCGCATCCGTGCTGTGTACTCCAGGTCAGGAGCTCAGCCAACTTCCAGGCAAGAAGAAGTACTCCATTCCAACACTCTGCCAACATATGTGCCTTTTCTGAACGTCTCCCTTTTGCGCCTATAGTGAAGTACTCTCAGTACTGAGTTACACTGGAGTTCCTCCTGTCAGATGTTCCTATGAACTCTACTTGTATGGCAGACAGCTGTAGCCTGCTTCGGGGACTCCTTGCTACTAAGTCCCGGCTCACTCACATTGCTGTTGTGCCCCCAAGTCTTGTGTGGGAATAAAGTGGTGATAACTTCTATTCCTCCGGTGTCTGCTGCAGGATCATTAGTATCCATACAACCTCGGGGACCGGACCCCGGCCTTGCGCTGTGAACTTGGGAAGGGTTCTCCTCTAACCCTAATCCTCAGTCCTCCTCTTCTAGTTACGTTCCGTTCAAATCTATCTTTCTTATAAAGAGTCAGGCTTTCCATCAATTTCTCTTTCCTGTGCCAGCAGACCCAGGTCACCGAGGTCCGCTGCAGCACTTCCCTCATCCATCCCTCTCCGGGGATCTTCTCTCTCCTTCTCACTCCATCAGACTCACTGACTGACTGACTGACTAAGGCTAGTTTCACACTAGCGTTTATTCGACGCAGCGCACGGCGTCGCTAAGCTCCACCCCCTGCCGGTTCCCTGCCTGCCCCATCTGGTCATCGCCACCTACTATCGCACATGGACGCTTGCGATCTGCGCACCCTTTAGCATAGGGTGCGCAGATCGTGCGCTGGCCGTGCGCTAGTAGGATTTTGGCATGCGCTGCGCACTTTTGAAGGTGCGCCCGTGCACGCCGAAAGCAGCATGTTGCATTTCGGGGCGCACGGCGCACCTTCAAAAGTGGGCCGCGCACGCCAAAATCCTACTAGCGCACGGCCAGTGCACGATCTGCGCACCCTATGCTAAAGATAGGGTGCGCAGATCGCAAACGTCCATGTGCGATAGTAGGCGGCGATGACCGGATGGGGAGGGCAGGAAGCTGGCAGGGGGTGGGGCTTAGCGGCGCCATGCGCTGCGCCAAATAAACGCTAGTGTGAAACTAGCCTAAATCCTAAACTCTTCCCAATCTTTTTGGTGAAGACTAAGTTCCACCCACCTCCCAGCACACTTCGTGTTCCAAGCAGGGAGCCACCAAAGGTGCTTTGCTACACTACTATGTTGTGTGGGATGCAGGTGTTGGAGTGTGGTCAGGTGTCTCCACCTTACCTGAATGGTGGGGCACCACACCTCAAGAGGAGGTGCAGTACCTCTGTGGTGACTGAATCCTCAGGGGTGCCACACAAGCTTAAGAACAGAGCGTGGATCATACCCAACAGTTGTTGTCTGCATTATGTAGCTGACATCTACCTCTAACAACATTGGTGAGAAAGTGGTGACCCAAACATATCTCTGAATTTTTTTCACAACTTAAAGGGAATCTGTCACCAGGTTTGGTCAATATGAGATACGGCCATCACCTTTCAGGGCTGATATACAGTACAACATTCTATAATGCTGTATATCTTCCCCAAACCCGACCTGTAAGAGAAGAAAACCGGACAAAGAAGAGCGACACCCCTCAGACCGGACCGCCCTGCAGGTGAGCATAATAAAAGTTATTTTTCTTCTCTTACAAGTCAGGTTGGGGGCAGATATAATGTACAGCATTGTAGAATGCTGTATATCAACCTTGAAAGGTGGTGGCCGCATCTCATCTCGGCCAAACCTGGTGACAGGTTCCCTTAAAAGAAAATAATTTGTCAAGTTTGGTACCACTCTAATCATAATATCATGTAGAATCACATCATCAGATTTTTTTTCCGACCAACAAAGGCCGTGAAAGGAAAACCCAAAAACAATAGCAGTATTTATCATTGTTGGTAGAATTTTTTCATGTTTTCTAGTAAATTGTATGTTAAAATGGTTAAAATTAAAAAGTGAATGCACTTTTTTCAGAAATCAAAAGCAAAGCTAAAACTTATCTGACAAAAAAGCGTTTATAAGGCTATGTGGATAGAAAAATAGAAAAAAATATGGCTTTTGGAAAAAGAGAAAAAAAAGTGCAGAAACAGAAAATTGCCCTGTCTGGAAGGGGTTAATATACAAAACAAAAATATTGATCCCGAAAAAATAATATTGTTACTGTTTTTACTGCATCACCTGGAATAATATATTTGAACTTCAAGGAAATTATTGTTCTGTCTTCCACATCATGATCTGATTTTATATTACTCTTAGCACCTGGATAACTGTGTAATATCAAAATGTAATTACTGTCTCTACAAATACACTTTGCCTCCTGCCACCACAGCAGGAAATAGCCTTGGAAAATATTTTTCTTCATTTGCTGGCACAAAATAGACAGACAAAAAAGGCATAATGTTTATCTTTTTACTTTGAATGAAATACAAAAGGCAGTGAAACAAGTAAAATACTGGCACGGTAAGGTCTGGCTCATGCACTGTAATCGGAGCTATTCCTTTGTATAAATAATACATGACTGATAGAAATATAAAATGAGTATAATTTTATACTGTATCATAATATTATACTGATGGTATAATTTTCATCTGTTATCTGTATATGCATATATATATATACATATATACACATATATATATTGGTTTAAAGCATGCCTATTGTTCAAAAGAAATTCCGCTAACAGTTTTTCGGCATCTGGAAATGTGATATGGCACATGATCCTACCTGCATATTTTGGGGTTTTCCTCTACATTACATTGCTTTCATCTTTTTTCTATAAATGTGCTGAATGTGCAGTATTCCTAACGCCGATCTTGAGCTGTGCTGTGCGTCTGGGGAACCCAGTCGATCAGCCAATCAAACACTCCAGGCTATCAGCCAATTAATGAACGGGATTATCATGCTGATGCACTTCACTAACTACAATGCCAGTTATTAGTTTTTATAAACTGAATGCTGATCTGTCAATCTTGAAGTTTTCTTGTCAAAATTGACCCCTGTCTGCTTATAAATATGCATCTGCTTCATCCACTGATTTTGTGTTTTTTTCTGTTTAATGTCTGGTACTAACCTTTGCTCTGGTTTCAGCTTCACTTCTTTTTCACCTGCCACCATACTGCAATCAGGTACCATTCTGAAATTGGGTATTATACCCTAGGACCTCATGCAGCAATCTCTGTATTTAGATCAAAAGGTGAAAACAAAGTAACCGCTTTGACTTTCTACCTCAGTCTAACCAGTTTTGTAAACTATTCGCAAATAGGGATACTGCAATCTGCCAGGAAATGTACTACTGATGAGAAAACAAGCAGAAGCAGACAAGACAAGCAGAGCATGATGCAGTTAGTGATTGGTTTAGCTTATTCCAGAGCTGGATTCACAGCTGCACTGCTCAACACTGACTTTTTTAATCTACTCTATTCTGCAGCTTCAAACTTTGTCTGAAAGAGAGAATTACATCATAGTAGCTAGTCTCTTCTCATACTGTAATTATAGAAAAACTGGAAACTAACGATTGAGACGTCAGATGAGAATCTTGCATACTTTGGAAATTTACCTTAAATGACAAGTACACTTTAAGCACCGTAAGTAAACTAAGGGGGCTAGAAATGCCTCCATATATCAAACGGAGAATATTAATAGTCTAACTATGTTCCATAAAGTAACAATCCCTGTTCAATTAAAAAAATATGAGGATAATACGTTCAGAGCAGCCAGACAGCACCCGCAAAAGAAAATAAATAGTTTTAATCAGAGGGCCATCTGCTTCGGATTGAGTGTAATTTTATTATAATGCATTCCTGTTTAGGAAGCAAGAGCCGCATTATGACACTTTCTGAATTACGATATGTCATATAAAATAAATTTTCAGTATATACATATAAACAAATATATTCTGTCAACTCAAATGTGGAAGATAGTCAAAATTCAAAGAGCAAAATCAGTATGGAAATGACATTGTTTTCCAGTAATGTGAAGAGCAGAAATCCATTCTCTTCTAAATAAACAAAGTAAACAATCAATTTAAGGTTGTAATAGAGAAATTACTCTGCTACAAGGAAATCTGACTTAAATACTTAGGAGAAAATTCTGCTTACTCAAAGATTAAAATGTCAGAGCAGTCATTTCCAATGCTTTACCACACACTGCAGCTGAATTTAATTAAATTAGGTAGAACAATTCAGACAACTGGCATTGTTCTTGTGTGGGCATTTTTTCCAAACACATTGACAATTTCATTGACGATGATCTCATATAGTTACAGGCATCTACACAGCAATTAACAAGGCAGGCTACATCATTGTATATAAATTCAAATTATACAGAAAGTTTTATACTTTACATCTCTGATGTATTCATAGCATCGTAGAAGACCATTTTGTTATGACTTGTTTCTTGCAATTTTATAGACAAAGTATCCAGGACGGTATTTATGACTTAAGTCTCCGGAGGTCCAGAACCCAGGATGACACTTTGAAAAATAATTTTTTTTGCATTTTTTTACTCCACGTTAGCAGATATTCAATATGCAGGGAATGGACACATCACATGGCAGACACTACGAGGAAGAGGGAGAGAGAATAGCAATGCTCTTCACTTCTGTTGTCCACTGTAGTTAGAAGTAAAGACCAATGAGAGTCTCCAAAGAAGAGCCTTGTGAGGTTGTGAAACCCTCACTTCACACATAATTGTATCAGATGAAAATCAAGGACTTTCTATTGTACTGGATTGAAGTATTGACTGAGTTATTACTCCACATGACTTATTGACGAAGCTTGCAAAGTTCTCATGTAGAAAAGGATTTCCAGTTTGTCAAGGACGCTTCCGGCTGATTCATTAATTACTCCGAATACAGTTGTGGCCAAAAGTATTGACACCCCTGCAATTCTGTCAGATAATACTCAGTTTCTTCCTGAAAATTATTGCAAACACAAATTCTTTGGTATTATTATCTTCTTTTAATTTGTCTTAAATGAAAAAAAAACAACAAAAGAGAATGAAGCAAAAAGCAAAACATTGATCATTTCACACAAAACTCCAAAAATGGGCCAGACAAAAGTATTGGCACCCTCAGCCTAATACTTGGTTGCACTACCTTTAGCCAAAATAACTGCGACCAAGCGCTTCCGGTAACCATCAATGAGTTTCTTACAATGCTCTGCTGGAATTTTAGAACATTCTTTGGCAAACTGCTCCAGGTCCCTGATATTTGAAGGGTGCCTTCTCCAAACTGCCATTTTTAGATCTCTCCACAGGTGTTCTATGGGATTCAGGTCTGGACTCATTGCTGGCCACCTTAGAAATCTCCAGTGCTTTCTCTCAAACCATTTTCTAGTGCTTTTTGAAGTGTGTTTTGGGTCATTGTCCTGCTGGAGGACCCATGACCTCTGAGGGAGACCCAGGTTTCTCACACTGGGCCCTACGTTATGCTGCAAAATTTGTTGGTAGTCTTCAGACTTCATAATGTAATGCACACAGTCAAGCAGTCCAGTGCCAGAGGCAGCAAAGCTACCCCAAAACATCAGGGAACCTCCGCCATGTTTGGCTGTAGGGACCGTGTTCTTTTCTTTGAATGCCTCTTTTTTCTCCTGTAAGCTCTATGTTGATGCCTTTGCCCAAAAAGCTCTACTTTTGTCTCATCTGACCACAGAACATTCTTCCAAAACATTTTAGGCTTTTTCAGGTAAGTTTGGGCAAACTCCAGCCTGGCTTTTTTATGTCTCGGGGTAAGAAGTGGGGTCTTCCTGGGTCTCCTACCATAAAGTCCCTTTTCATTCAGATGCCGACGGATAGTACGGGTTGACACTGTCGTACCCTCGGACTGCAGGGCAGCTTGAACTTGTTTGGATGTTAGTTGGGGTTCTTTATCCAACATCCGCACAATCTTGCATTGAAATCTCTTGTCAATTTTTCTTTTCTGTCCACATCTAGGGAGGTTAGCCACAGTGCCATGGGCTTTAAACTTCTTGATGACACTGCGCACGGTAGACACAGGAACATTCAGGTCTTTGGAGATGGACATGTAGCCTTGCGATTGCTCATGCTTCCTCACAATTTGGTTTCTCAAGTCCTCAGACAGTTCTTTGGTCTTCTTTCTTTTCTCCATGCTCAATGTGGTACACACAAGGACACAGGACAGAGGTTGAGTCAACTTTAATCCATGTCAACTGGCTGCAAGTGTGATTTAGTTATTGCTAACACCTGTTAGGTGCCACAGGTAAGTTACAGGTGCTGTTAATTACACAAATTAGAGAAGCATCACATGATTTTTCGAACAGTGCCAATACTTTTGTCCACCCTCTTTTTTATGTTTGGTGTGGAATTATATCCAATTTGGCTTTAGGACAATTCTTTTTGTGTTTTTTCATTTAAGACAAATTAAATGAAGATAATAATACCAAAGAATTTGTGTTTGCAATCATTTTCAGGAAGAAACTGAGTATTATCTGACAGAATTGTAGGTGTGTCAATACTTTTAGCCACAACTGTATTTAAAGGAATATCCAGTTTGTTATTAGACATAAAAACACTACGCGTTTCGGCTATACATAAAATTATCCTTCAAACCTGATGAAGGCTAATTTTATGTATAGCCGAAACGCTTTGTGTTTTTATGTCTAATAATAAACTTGATATTCCTTTAAATATTCGGAGTAATTAATGAATCAGCCGGAAGCGCTCCTTGACAAACTGGAAATCCTTTTCTGCATTCTCTGACGAATCTCCTACAAGGTAGTTCGTTCCACCTGTTTTGATCTGCAGGCTAGCAGATCCAGATGATTACGCCAGTGCCCAAACACAGGGTTATACGCTGAGCAACAAGACACCAAAAAGGTGAGAAGAATTTTTTATTTATATCTGACATAATTAAAACTCTGCACTTAGATCTGCACCCCCCTTCTTTTTCTGGATATTCCTTGAAATATTCGGAGTAATTAATGAATCAGCCGGAAGCGCTCCTTGACAAACTGGAACTCTTTCTCTGCAAAGTTCTCATGTAGCATGCTGCAGGGGAAGTAGTCACTTCATATTATTGCCCCATGAACAGATGGGGCAAAACAAAAGAACTCCTTGCAGCTTTCTGTATTCAATGGCCGACAGTTAAAAATTTGCATAACTTGTGGCAAAAGTTTAGTGCGCTTTTTTCAAATCCTACAATCCATATTAATCAAATGTTGCAATTTAATGATACATTTGATGCACATTATTCCAGGAGAACTTTATTGTGAATAGTAGTGATTATGAAATTCTGCTAAAATTGCACATTTTCACAAGTATTTGTGCAAATTACGACTTTCCACAAAGTTTGCCCATATTGCAATTAACAAAATTTGAATCTCTTAATTTTGTACATATTGCCACTTTTTTGACGCATGTTTAAAATGTCTGCAATATAAATGTGGTTGTTCCACACTTTGTTCAAGACGGCTATGACCTCCTTAAAAGGTAAGATTGTTGGTGGTTTTCTTATCTAAAAATATAATCATAAAAAAGCTGCACCAACAGTAGAGACAGCAGTGTGATTTACGAAGTCATTTGGTATAGCTGGCATCTATCCTGCTCCATTTTAATTAAAATTACATTTTATTCTTCTGTTTTAATGCACTTAAAAGCAAAAACAAGTAACAGAAATATGTAATCAGTGTCAGTCAGATTGGGTGCACTTGCTTATCGCAAGCAACTGTACTGAGTTTTGTATTTCTTGAGTGATCCTTCTTGTAAAGGGTGAAATAACTGTTTCTAAAAAATACAGAATAACATTTCTCAAAATTTAAACATTTAACTACAACTGACTACCTCATAATGTGTATGTTTCAGGCAATTTTTTTTTGCACATCTGTTTTTCAAGTCAAATTTTACATAACATCACACCCTATTGCAGGTGCTGGCTTTTTATACTTACTGGATACATTCTAGATAGAAACTAGACTAGAAATCTATTTAACATTTATTATTACATCATTTTCGAGAATTGAGTTGAACTTTGTTAAAAAAATAGGAAAAATATGTTTGCGAAATGTAGACATTTAACTGTTCTTATCTTTTTTTGCACACCTGTTTTATTAGTTCAGTTTGACAGTCATACATGCCATACATTGCTTGCTGCCACACTTTGCTTTCTGTACATTTACCTACCTACTTGGCCTGTCTAGTTACATGCTTTTTGGCGAGGGTTTACTAATTGAAGTTGAAAACATAATTGTTGTGTGGCTCAAAATGCGCAGTAACAAAAACTGACAATGGATGGGGTGGTGTAAGGCCTGTTTCACACATCCGTATTTAACCATCAGTAAAAATCCGCCGTTTTGCAATAAAAACGGATCCGCCATTTTGCTTGGTGGATCCGTTTTTTTTCCCATTGAGTTGCATTACTGGCGGATCTTGATGGATGGCCATCCGTTGGATCCATTTTTTCGCGGATCCGCCAAAATTTTGGCGTCCGCCGACATGCCTGGACGGACAATGCAACGTTTTTTCAGGCGGCTGGATCCGCATTTTACATTGCGCATGCGCAGAGGACTTGCCTCGGCCGCAAATTTAACCCTAAACTCTGTTCTGGCGGCTGAAAAAAATTCTCTCTCTCTCTCTTCCCCTCCCCAGGCAGCGGTTCCTTTAAAATTCTTCCTTCGACGGATCCGTTAAAACAACGGTCCAGTGCCAAACGTTGTGGTCAGTACAGGAACGGATCCGTTGCCCGCCATTTTAGCGGATTTTAACTGACCAAAAAAACTGATGTGTGAAACAGGCCTAAGAGAAAAAAAATGCACCATGGTTAAGAATGCAAGAGTCACTAGTGGCAGCAGAAGCACTAAAGCCAGCACTGCCACAAGCCATTTGGGTATTAACACTTCTAAATGCTGGCCATTATTGGCTTTTTTGGGGGGAAGCAGAGAGCATTATGGAATATTAGATATTTATTTTATCTCAGTCACAGCAGGTTGAAGTTACCTCTGACACTGACACCGTCAGTTTGCTAGTGTTCTGCAAAAAAACAACTGTCTGATCACACATGAAAAGAGGGATCATTTTTTTAAAAACAAACCAAAACATGAAAAGTCTGTCAGTGCATTGTACTAAATGGGCTTTTGGATACTACTGATTACCATCTGTTTCTATGCTGAGGTCATTACTAATCCTTTTTTGTGATAGAGTTTGAAAGGGATTGGATACACTCGACCTCTGAGTGCTACAAACTTTTATTTAGGAGATTGGTAGCTTTGCTTTATTGTAATTGACAGCGAATGGCTTTTCTGCAAATCAAGCTTAGTTAGGAAAGTGCATAGTGGATCATCCCTATTGTGTATGCATATTCACCACATACTCCATCACTCACATATTCACTAGTTGCCTTTGTTGCATCTCTAGCCTAGTTCTATCTTAACTTTCTTGCTCTCACTACCTTTTCACTGACACTTACTGCAACTGGATGTACCTGCTTTTGTCCCAAAACCATAGAGACCATTCAACATATAGTTAAACTTGGAAATACATGTTAAAATGTAGTTACCGTATTGCCATTTCTTTATGTCAACTGCTGCCCAATAAGCGTAAACTACACACAATGCACTAGAAATCAAAATAACCCTCTTACGCTTAATCATAGCTTTTCTTTCAAAATATTTTCATAAACTTAACAGTTCAGAGTTATTTATTCACTTTGGTTTCCTTTTTCTTAAATCTTACCGATGTATGTTATATTTTAAAACAGATTTAAATTCTGACGTCAAAATCCAGTGTGGTATAGAGACACATAAATAACAGAAGGTAATAAACTGTATAACTATTGTATAACTAGCACTCAAAAGACTACATGCCAGCTCTCCGGATACTACATTTTTTTTTATAAAACAATAGATATGTATTAGATGACTTAAGCAGGTTGTCCATTCCTTGGACAACCACTTCTTAAAAGCAATAGTCCTGCATGTAATATTAAACACAACAACATATACTCAACCTGCAGCTGCACTGTTCCAGAAATGCAGGCACTGTATCTCCTGGTGCTTGTGTGACATTATCATGTTATGTTAAATGATTGCTGCAAACTAACTTTTGATAGGCTGCAGCTTTTACCTTTCCCTTAGACGGAACTGCAGCCCATCACTGTTCAGTGATAGGCTGCAGCTCTCACAAGACAACATTTCACATGAGACCCGAAACAGTGCCAGTCCAGTACCTGCATATACTTTCCTTTATTTTACATGGAGGATTACAGCATTTTAAGAGGGTTGTCGAGTAGTGTAGCCCCTTTAAATACAAATATGAAAAGAAAAAAAACAACTTTAATATTGTATATAAAATGATATAAACTACATAAACATGTAAAATGTTCTTAATCCCTCTGTGCATCCTGCTGTATATGTATGTCACAGTCAGGGTGTGAATGTATGAACTTTGCTCAGGAGCTGTGTCCACGCCATACAGGGCAGATGATGGCTACAATACATAGCCAGCATTTTCCCTTATCGGCAGAGATTGACTTCAGATGCATTCACTGATGCTGTTTAGTTAAGTGGCACTGTGTAACTCTGACATTGGAATTAAAATAGTGTGAAAGACAGTGTGCATGCTCACTGGTGCCCACCGGACCCAACTACACAATTGTCGACAACCGATAGGATAGCATGGCAGTCGAGGTAAGCTGAGATATCACTTCTGTCTTGGTACTCCTCTGAAGCTACGTTATAAGCTAATCATCAAAGGTAACCAAGATTTAAACTATATACTGTAATATTATGATAATGCAATATGTAGTGTATGCAATTGAAGGATTGCAAGTTAAGAAACCTAAGGAATCAAAATTAAAATACGAATTAAAAAATATATGTATGTATATTTATATATATATATATATATATATATATATATATATATATATGACTCATAATAGTTTAAAAAGGACCTTTCACCGAATTTTTCAATTGAATGCACAATGGCAATAGTGGCTGCAGAGGGGACTAAAATGTGCTTGTAATGATTGTGAGGTTATGCTTCGTAACAATATGATCTTTGTATTGGTAGTAGGATTTGCATTTATGGAATTAACAATTGAGTGACGGAAACTAAGGGGATTTCAAAATTTGTTTAGAATGTTTCAAATGCTGCTTTGATATCAACACCTCCTATCATGTAAAAGCCAAAACAAATAATATAACTAAGGGTACCGTTACACATAATGATGTCCCAGCGATCCCACCAACGATCCGACGTGGATGGGATCGCTGGGACATTGTTAGCTGATCGCCGGTGAGCTGTCAAATAGACAGCCCCTCCAGCGATCAGGACCAGCAAGCAAGCTGGTATCCAACATAAACATCAGGTTTCTAAGCGCCACGGGGATAATTATTGGATTACCAACAGTCAAAAACATATAGTACAGTCCCAGAAAATACACAAGATGGTGCAAATGACAGAGTCTTACCCTTCTGCTGGCTCGCTGGGAATTATAATATCTACGACTTTAGAGCATTCAGTGCCAACTACTCCAACCAGTGGCACCCGGCTTATGGCGGGCACCCACAGAGAGGAGTAAGCAGAAAGCTTAGGAAGCTGACAGAGTACATTAAGGTATGTGGCCACTAGCCAGGTGACCTGATTGTCCCTAACTGAGTTCCTCAAATTCCTTTGAAGATTCAGTTATAGTCAATAGAGCAAATCTGTATTCCTCCAGTTGGTGCAGTGAGTGCTGTCCTGTGTAGTCTTTCTGGAAACAGAGGCAGATCCCATTTTATAGTTCACAGTTCTTATTCAAGGATTTTCTTACAGGATTAGGGAAGGGTGGGAAGAGATAATTCCTCATTCTTCAAGTGTTTAATTAACCTGCACATTTTGTCCTTCAAGGTTTTGTAGAATAATCAGCTGCAGAGCTGATACAATGGGTATTTAACAGGAACTCAACATACTAACAAACATTGATTGTACAATTAACCTGCATCTTTGTCCTCCAAGGTTATTTAGTAGTATAAATTGTAGTGAATAAAAAAGGAGAAGCCAGCCCTGCTTATGGTCAGAACGCAATACATAAAGTGCATATGCACATATTAATTTCTAACTGTACTTTAAAATGAGACATTTAGAAAAAAATTGATCAATTCTTTGAGCCACCCCATCACGCCAAGGCATTATCATATGGGGCAGTCCTACTCTACGTTATTAATATTCGCTGTGCCATAATGACCTCCTAAATAAATTAAACGCAAGACTGCATAAAATACAAAATTTACCTGAAACGTTTCTGAATCACTCCCATGGCACCAGAAAAGGCAAGTGCAGGTAAAGACTGACAAAATTGTAGTGGCTGATACAATAGATAATCAGCAGGCCTTCAATAAATCAGCAACAAGTCAATATACAAAAAAAGTCAACATGCTGAAAATATATCTGGCATAATAAGTACTAAATGCTGTGTCATTACACTTAGGCTATATTGTTTGGAGGGGGAAAATAAAGCCGCAAGTGAACAAAGTAGAGGCGATCCAATATTGGTTGTTACCGATCTTGAAGAAACAGATTAGGGTGTTTCCGGGAATTGTGGGATACTTTTACTATCATGGACACAATGTGGCTTACCAGCCAACGCTCCCTTGTTGTCGAACCATAATGACGATGGGGTATGCATCCCAGGTGATCGTGAAATGTGGACCCACTGGACCACAGAAGGAAACCCAGGCCTACCCGGACTAGAAAAGGGTAGCGACCGGGGTCTGTGGCAGCTGAGCTAGTGGACAAGATGGTCATATGCAGAACTAAAAGACACTGCATAACTTCAGGTATGAAGAAACATAAAGTTTACTTAAATGAACTAAAAAGACATCCAGACACCAGGTTCCCAATTACGCACATCAAGAAGGGTAAGTAGCTCAGGTTGACAGATGAAGCAAGTGGTAATCACGGGTTGACGTAGTTCAGGGACTTCTGGCATGGGCATCCTAGGAGGACCTCTCTCTCGGCCCACAGGAGAGGCACAGGTACAGCAGGAGAACATCAGACACCGACCTTGGGCTGACTTCAGGCTATGGCTAGGGTTGATGCAGTCCAGGGTTCTCTGACACGGGCATACTAGGATGGCCTTGCTCTCAGGCTTCAGGTGTAGCACAGGCACAGCAGTAGAACATCAGACCTCGGACAGTCTTCTGACAATGGCAGGAGCCATCACGGGTAAGACCCCAGGCAACTGGCAGGACATTGGAGCATAAGCAAGACACAGATAGCACAGGTCCAGGAACGTTTAGACTACAGCATTGGGCATCGGCTGGTCAGATCCAGGGCTCACTGTCGAGGCCGTCTCCGGGAAACAGAGCTGGAGACTCCCGAGAACCTTGGAGGATGAATCCATCCAGGAACACGAACGGGACAGACTCAAGAGCACATGCTGTACCAACAGGACCATGGACTGGACATCTCGACACAGGCTGGACATCGGAACATGGACTGACATCGGACTCAGGCAAGACATCAGGACACAGGCAGAAAATCAGGGCACAGGCTGGTCATCAGGACACAGGCTGGACATCTTGTCACAGGCAGGACATCAGGACATCTGGTGACAGGCTGGACATCAGGACATCTGGACACAGGCTGGAGATCAGGACATCTGGACACAGGTAGGAGATCAGGACATCTGGACACAGGCAGGACATCAGGACATGTGGACAGGATACATCAGGGATTAGGCAGAACATCAGAACACAGGCAGGACATCAGGACTTCTGGACACAGACTGGACATTTGGACAACGGCGTGGCAGCCCAGGTAATTGGCTGAGACATGGTTGGCACACAACCATGAGCAGCGTGGCAGCGCAGATCATTGACAGACACAGACAGTGCAGGTCCAGGTACACGGGCGAGGCAGCTCAGATCATCGACAAAGACATGTACAGCACAGAACCAAAAACACTGGCATGGCAGCTCAGGTCATCGGCTGAGACACGGACGGAACAGGATCAGGCAGCTGTGGTAGAGCTCTGGGAATCAGACAGCAGTTACCCTACGGACATCAGACACCATCTAGGCACCAGGCAGCGGTCGTCAGGTTCCAAACTATGGTCATCAGGCTCCGGGCATCTGACTTAGGATGGAACCCAAGCATGCGTTGGGTTCCTGCTTCTGCACAGGAGGAATCCCGAGCCTTGCCTTCTGCGGTCTCCCATTCTGTTCTGACCACAAAGGAAGATGATCAGCAAAGGCGTCGATCCAGGCGTCTTGCTCAGGCTAGTGCTGTCAGGTTGGTTGATGCTGCCACTCTGAGTCAGCTTTAGCAATCCGCACTAGCCAGCAGCAAGCAGCTCCAGAGTCTAAGTCCCTTTTGCAGCCTACTGAGCATGCCCATGGGACGACCTCTCATTGGAGGTCGGAGGTCACATGCTCAGGTCCTCAAGCAGCTCGGATTGGACCATCAGGAATGTCCCGGAAGGACACTGCTATAAAAGGTTCGCATGGCAGCTCAGCCATGCGCTAATATAGACTAAAATTGCTATTTGTGTGTGTGATGATGGATGCATGTGTACAGGTGACTGACTCATTAAGACTCCCTCCCTTGGTTGTGTATGAGATAGGGGTTAGAGTCAGCGCCGAGTAGTGGCACTGCCTAGCGCCGCAGTGCTCCCAGCTCCTCTCACATATTAGCGCCTGAGGGTGCCATTTAGCACATGGCACCACTGTACCGCTTATACCGCAGCATCAGTCAGAGGGGCGCCGTGTGCAGATAGTGCGCTTTCCAGCTCTAAACTTAGGCTGGCTAGTGGCGTCCGCCAGTACGGCGCTGTTCTCACTCAGTGCGGTATGCAACTATCTGCTGCACCCTGTGACTAATAACAGGGCACAGTGTTCCTCAAGGGTCTACCCCTGGTGCTGCAGTAGCAGCTCCATGAGCCTGTGGGTATAGAGGGACTCCATCCCCATGTCCTTGGGGCTGAGTCCTGTGACCATGTCACTAGTGCTTTTTTTACGTTAGAGAGGCCCTGTGAAGTAACAGGGTTTGCCTTTTACACACTTGGTGGCATAACCCATGTGTGTTTTGTATCCACCATTACTGAGCAGCAGGTAACATCTCTGCACAGTGGACCCCGGGCTGCGAAAGCACCTTATACCATCTTTATTGTTTGGTGCGTTCCACTAGCGTGATGGTGCAAGCACCGCTAGGTTGGACCGGAGCCGGACGGAGTTAGCCCGCATAGCAGACTGAGCACTGCATAGTAAACGCTCAGCAAAAACACCGGACTCCATTTTTAAAAGACGAACCCAGGTTAGGTCACAGTCACTGTGTACAGGGTTCCTGACACAGAGGGATTTCAGGAACATAACATAGAGGACACAGTTCAGTCAGGGTCAGGTACAGGAACAGATATAGGCTCAAGGGTTCAGGCCTGGATATGCAGCCTCCAGGGAAGACAGAAAAACAAGACAACAGAAATGGTCCTGGATATGCAGCCTCCAGGAAAGACAGATCTGGGTACTCAGCCCCCAGAGCAGGCAGAAAAACAAGACACAAACAGGAGCAGATCTGCATACTCAGCCCCCAGAACAGGATGAAAAACTGGCATCAGCTCCCCTAGAATTGCATGTATGCAGATTAGGAGCTGAACACCAAACACACATGGCAAGACTCAGAAACTTAATGCAAAGCTCTGACAATGCCCCACAGGGCAAGGGAACTTTAAATAGGAGCTGCCCCACAGCGATAGGCTGGGGACAGGAATTCAAGCACACACCCATTCCTCATTAAAGCAGGGGAGGTGTGGCTGTGCGCACCCTAAGCACAGCCAGAAACAAATCAGTATAGCAAAGGACACCTGGCAATGGCTGCAAGCCTGGACACACATGGTAAGTCATGCACAATTGCAGAGGACCTCACAACCCACACATAGCTTCCACAGCGGCATCCAGGGACTGCACATGCGGGTGGTCATGCAGCGCAGCGGAGACACTCACACATGTACGGCTATGCAGCGGAGCCAGGAACTGAGCAGCATCCATACAGGTAACTGACAACAGCATTCCAGCTTTTTTGGGGGAAAAGAGCGAAGGGTTAAAGCAGAGATATGCAGAGTAACGCCGGGTAAACAGAGTACAAACACAGCGGCGTTACAGATACTATCGGTGGTTTATCCCGAATTTCGCCATGATAGCTGCACCCTTAACCGACCTCCTTAAAGGGAATCTGTCACCCTTTTTTTTGGCTTGCAGTTGCCGGCATAGACATCGGGAGCTTATCTACAACATTCTGTAATGCTGTAGATAAGCCTCCGATGTAACCTGAAAGATAAGAAAAACACATTATATTATACTCACCGGGGTGGGCGGTCCGGTCCGGTGGGAGTTGCGGTCCAGTCCGACGCCTCCCTTCTTCATGCGATGATGTCCTCTTCTCCCGTCCTGTTCAGACCTGGTTGGCCTTCATCTGCACTTGCTTCATCTGGCTTCATGGGAGCGATCCAGTAATGTTCAGGTACAGATTGCACTTGATGTGGTCATGCTCTAATTGTATTTAGGAGGCCGTAATGGCACAGCATTTATTAAAATTATATAGAGTAGGACCCCCCATATGAGATTGCCTTGGCGCGGCGGGGTGGCTCAATTGAATTGATCAATTTTTTTGCTAAATATCTCATTTTTGAATACAGCTAGACATTATGTGCATATGCACTCCAATTTATGCGTCCTAACCTTAAGCAGTGCTGGCTTCCCCCCCTATTTTCTTGTTGTTGGTTTGTGGCTCACCACCACTGTTGCCGTGCACGCTTGGTTATGTCCGCCATAATTTTTCTGTGTTCATTGTGATGGATTAGGCTGCTGTGCACACACATGGCAGCCCCACCCTGCCCCAAGCTTTATTTAATTGTGCACCTGTGTCTGGACCAACATCGCCCTTCATCTATGTTTGCTGGTCAGGCAATGTGTGGAGGCCATTCCTGATATGTCTGTGTTCAGACCTGGTTGGTCTTCATCTGCACTTGCTTCATCTGGCTTCATTGGAGCGATCCAGTAATGTTCAGGTACAGATTGCACTTGATGTGGTCATGCTCTAATTTATTTAGGAGGCCGTAATGGCACAGCATTTATTAAAATTATATAGAGTAGGACCCCCCATATGAGATTGCCTTGGCGCGGCGGGGTGGCTCAATTGAATTGATCAATTTTTTTGCTAAATATCTCATTTTTGAATACAGCTAGACATTATGTGCATATGCACTCCAATTTATGCGTCCTAACCTTAAGCAGTGCTGGCTTCCCCCCCTATTTTCTTGTTGTTGGTTTGTGGCTCACCACCACTGTTGCCGTGCATGCTTGGTTATGTCCGCCATAATTTTTCTGTGTTCATTGTGATGGATTAGGCTGCTGTGCACAAACACGGCAGCCCCACCCTGCCCCAAGCTTTATTTAATTGTGCACCTGTGTCTGGACCAACATCGCCCTTCATCTATGTTTGCTGGTCAGGCAATGTGTGGAGGCCATTCCTGATATGTCTGTGTTCAGACCTGGTTGGCCTTCATCTGCACTTGCTTCATCTGGCTTCATGGGAGCAATCCAGTAATGTTCAGGTACAGATTGCACTTGATGTGGTCATGCTCTAATTGTATTTAGGAGGCAGTAATGGCACAGCATTTATTAAAATTATATAGAGTAGGACCCCCCATATGAGATTGCCTTGGCGCGGCGGGGTGGCTCAATTGAATTGATCAATTTTTTTGCTAAATATCTCATTTTTGAATACAGCTAGACATTATGTGCATATGCACTCCAATTTATGCGTCCTAACCTTAAGCAGTGCTGGCTTCCCCCCCTATTTTCCAGTCTGAGGTACTACCTGCTAGGCAGAAAGTTCAGGCTAGTGTCAGACCATGCACCTCAGAAATGGTTGAGGGACAGGAACTGGAAGAATACCTGGATGACTCCAGGATGGTTTTTTGGACTCCAGGACCTCAGCTTACATGTGGAGCAAAGGCCCAGGAAACTACACTGTAGCACAAATTCCCTGTCAAAGCTTCCCTATCTAGTGACTGATGGTGCAAAATCACTGGCTTTAGGAAAAGGGAGGATGTGTGAAAGGTAACTGGTAAAATACTAGACTGGAGATATGTGTCACTGAGAATGTTAGCCTCAGGAATATAAACCCAGGAGTATGCTTCAGCATGTTATGTGCTGAGAGGTATTAATTGGCCATAATAGGCCTGGTAATTTTTGTGAATAGCTGAAGGGTGGGTGGGAGGCTGTTCACCATATCTCCACCCCAGGGTGTGGTCCAGAAGGTAAATGTGGAGTCTTTGGACTCATTCATGGAGTCTTTGGACTCAGTAAGTGTTTGGGGTGTCTGGAGATGAGATCTCCAGAGCTGTGTTCATGTTAAAGAGAACTGAACCTTGTTTTTGTTCCTTGAGTAATCAAACTCCGCAGCCACACAGACTTACTGTATGCTATTTTGCTTTTCCTGTTATGTCTGAGAGGCCGTGTTTGTTTACCAAATTTTGGACTGGTTTATGCAGTATGTTTTTAATAAACCAGTTGAAAACTTTAATGGAAAGCATTCCTGTGACTATATCTTTGAGCAGCTGAGTGGGCCAATCTACCACACGATATAATAGGAAATCAACATCTAAATACCAGAAAATAGTAACCAATCCATATCCATTCCTCAAAATTTAAATTGCAACATTGAAAAGGAAGAGTAGAATAATTATGAAAATCCTAGATTCAATAAGCATGCTAATGATATGCAAATGATGAAAAAATGAAAACAGCATTTTTAAAACTTCTCTCTATATATTCAGGAATGATCTGCCATGTGGAATGCTTTTGGCTTTCAGTCAACCAAATCAATTTAATGCTGACTTGTTAGTGTACCTTGCATGAAGACTAGAGTGGTCCAACAACAGTACATTATGCCAACACATGCCATAATCCTGGAAATAAGACCAGTATGACTGTCATGGAGTTACTGTAACAGAGAGGAGCCAAAAGACGGCAGTGTCTGATTGCTCCTACTCGTGCATTGAAAAGAAGCAGTTCACTTTTTAAATGGTGTTAATTTCTTTTGGCCATGTTGGGAGCTCTGCTAGTCTGAGCTCTCTGCTGAGCATGGTTAGCTGCTCCTATTCCCTTTATAATCTGGGTCCTGATTGAAACACTTTGTCAGAGATAACTTATGCTGCATGGCTAGGAGGATAGTTGTTTGGTGGTTATAAGAGGAGTTTGGAGGAGTTATCTGTGACTGTTGCTTGGGTTTGTAAGTGTGATAATTCCCTTTTGGTGATGAGCGAGTATGCTCGTTATTCGAGTTTTCCCAGCCTGCTCAGGTGTTCTCCGAGTATATTGGGCATGCTCTGATATTTAGATTGTCTTGCCGCAGCTGCATGATTTGCGGGTGCTAGACAGCCTGAATACATGTGCGAATTGCCTGTTAGTTAGGAAATCCCCACATGTATTCAGGCTATCTAGCAAATCATGCAGCTGCAGCGACACAAACTAAATCTTTGAGCATGCCAAAAATACTCTGAGAACACCCGATCATGCTTGGAAAACTCGAGTAACGGGCATACTCGCTCATCACTATTCCCTTTCCTTCTGCTACTTTTCCCCATCCTTCACTCCCCGGTGTATTCCTCTGTTATATGTGAGTGAATATTTGCATGCCTGGTATTTTTAGTTGCTCTTTTTCATGTTGCCTTGTTCATCTGGTTGGTGTACTGCGGTGCATGGCTGCTCCCCTCTTCCCTGGGTGGGGGAAGGGTACAGACAGAAGATGGATACAAGAGATAAGGCAAGGTACATGGCCCGGGCATCTTCGCCTTCAGAAGTAACCCGGGTAATAGGGCAAGCTAGGGCGCCCCCTAGCTTTAGGGACAGGAAAGGAGGTCACCCTACAACCGAGTCATGGAAGTGACGTTCCCTTGTTAAAGCATTTGATTGGCATAACCCATGTGGACTCCAGACTAATATTTGACTATCAATATCATAAAACTGACCTGCATTTCCCAACAGAAAAAGACAAGTGTGAACAAGTGCAAGCTAAGAAAGCCACTCTATATAACTAAAAAATTATTGCGACACTCTGAAACAGTATAATGTGTAAACATTGAATATATGAAATTGGAACTGTATTACTGCTGTAAAAAAATGTTAAAATTTTAAGATACTTAGCACACAAATTGGCCAATTCATGCCAGTCCAACAGCCATTGTCAAGGCATAGCCCTTTGTTTTGATCTAAAACCTAACATGATGCCTCTCCAGGACAAAAAGCCTGCGGCTTCCATTACCTTTTCTTTTTAACATGTTTTCTGTATTGCCTGTGTGACACTAAGTAAGATGTAATGCTTACCAGAGTGAGTGAATTCCCACTATATACTGTAAGTATTAAAAATTGCAAAAAGGAAAATGAATCAATGCAAAAGTTTGGGCACCCATGATGGCTAGTACCGAGTAGTACTCCGTTTTGCAAGTATCACAGCTTGTAAATTATTTTTCTAGCCAGACTAGAGTCTTTCAATTCTTGTTTGAGGGATTTTCATCCATTATTCCTTGCAAAATTCTTCTAGTTCTTTGAGATTCCTGGGTCATCTTGCTTTTGCTGCTATTTTGAGGTCTAGCCACAGATTCTCAATGATGCTCAGATCAGGGGCCATTGTAAAACCTTCAGCTTGCACCATTTGAGGTAGTCAGTTGTGGATTTTGACCTGTATTTAGGATCATTATCCATTTCAAGAAGCCATTCTCTTTTAAACTTCAGCTTTTATACAGATGGTGCTACGTTTACATCACGAATTTATTGAAATTTCAATGAATCCATTCTTCCCTCTACCCATGAAATATTCCCCGTGCCATTGGCTGCAACACAACCTCAAAGCATGGTTGAGCAACCCAAATAGTTAATGATTGGTGAGATGTTCTTTTCCTGAAATTCTGTACATTTTTTTCTCCACACATACCTTTGATTACACAGCTCTGCTAAAAATAAAATGTCAAGAGCTGTTTTGGTTATTCCATGTAATCTTTATGTTTTCGGTGCGCTGAATCCAAAAATGACCTCCGTTTTGTCATATGACATCATGTTTCCTGACAATTTAGGCAACTATGTTAAATAAGGCACTATTGCGAAATAAATGAAAATAGACTTATAAAATTAATTTTTTATTACAGATTTGTCATGAAAATAATTTTTTAAGTGAAATAAGCTCACTAACACTCATTAAAATTGATTTTTTTTTCCCTGTGAGGCTTCTCTTGATACATTTACACTTGTGAGTAGCATCTGGAATGTTTCAGTCTGCTATCATTGTAATGCTCCATTTTCCCTGGTATCTTCTTTTCCTCTCTTTAATTTCCTGGTGGAATCGTTCACCTAGCTCTTCACTCTTAGCTCCCAAATTTTCAGAAAAGTAGTCAAGGTGGGAATGGATGAAATGCACTTTCAAACTCTTCAGGCAACCTAAAGCTTGAAATGCTTTCAGCATTCATCCGACAATCTTTTAGTAGTCAGGATGGTTTTTATTGCCTAAAAAAGTCTCTACGAGCTCTTTAAATGCAATCCACCCTTATTTTTGAGGATCCATCATGGTATTGACAAACTCTTTATCAGCTATAAGCCTTTTAATGGCTGGTCCGCCGAACACATCTTCCTTTAATTTTGCCTCTGAGAGGCTTGGAAACTTGGTGACCAAATATTTGAAGCATTCCCTATCTCTTGGAATTGATTTCATGGATTGCTTCATCAACCCAATTTTATGTGGAGAAGTGGTAGGAGAACTTTATAGGGAGGTACCAAAGTTTCTCTGAGGACATTTTTTTCACTGACTTTGAGCACCTTTGGCTGCCAACTCTTCTTGATCCAGTGATTTTGTCAGTCTCAACTGTCCCACAGGCACAGAAAACAAGGGTATATGGTATACCCAGCTTATTGCCCAAGCAGCATGCACAAGACCGTCAAATCCCCACACACTTGTGAATCGTGGTCTTCATATTTAAATTTACGAAGAACCAGTTCCAAGTTCTCATAGGTTTCCTTCAAGTGTACGGAATGACCTACATGGATGGAAGCATAAAAGCTGACGTTGTGGAGGAAAACTGCTTTGAGACTTCTTTTTGAAGAATTTATAAAAAGACGCCATTGCACTGAATCATATTGTTTTTTTAATTGACCCATCAAACCTTTGACATTGATGCAATAAATCAGCTTGTTTTTATGGACAAAGCAAGGAATCAACTCCTTTTTATGATGTCTGAACCATGAAAAAGACACTCCAGGTAACATTAAATTCCTGCTTTTGAGCCTTGATCCGAGTAACTTAGTGTCATCTTTGGGAAGATTCAAATCTCTTACTAAATCCTTTATCTCCTCCTGGGAAAAAAATGTTGGTCTTGTATCATCTTCAAAGTCAGAACTTGATTTATCATCTGGTGCAGGTATGATTGCACCTTCATCGGAGCTAGGTATCTCTTCCAAGGTAGCAGGGGCCTTGGGTACTGGTATATTTGTGCCATGGGGGATGGGACGAATTGCTGAGTGAAAATTGTGGTAGGAAATAGAACGATTCCATTTGGAATTATACCCTTTCACATTACATGAACAAAAGTAACAGTCGTCACTATGGTTCTTTTGCCCTTGACATACCATAGGAATCCCATAAGCTTTTTTCTTACCCTTGAATCAATATCGGAGGGTCTCAACACACCATTTGCACACTTTATGAGGCACCAAACTTTACATTAATCCCCAAGTTTTAGTCCAAAGTATGCAAAGTATATTTTTTTCACAAAGTCTGTAATATTCATCTGTTGATCCAACACTGTATATTAACCACAAATCAAACAGAAACAGTCAGGTGAAATGACACACTTCCATAAAGCTAATTTGGGGAAACACGGTTGATGAATGAAATTCCAATGCAAGTTTCTTGAACGCATAAGGACCTTTCATTATGTCACTAACCAACAGCCAATCACACAGTTTCTATTGATGCTAATGGTTAAATAAAATAAGCCGCCAGTCGAGTTTGGAGAAGAACCTATAGGTTTGTGGTAAGTCCTCACATTTAGGATTTTTTTCAAAAATTTTTTCGCTATTAAAACACCAAAATGATTGGAAATTATATGAAACTAATCAAACAGCTTTTTAGTCTCAGACCTGTGTTATTGTGGCCAAAGAGTTCTAGTTTAACATCACTGATCCATATTACTAGTTTCCATTAGGCGTCAGGTTTATTTGGATGTTCTTTTGCATACTTTTGACTCTGAATTTTATGGTGAAAATGCAAGAGAGGTTTTCTTCTGATGACTCTTCCATGAAGGCCATATTTGTGCAAGTGTCTCTGAACAGTAGAACAATGTACCACAACTCCAGTGTCTACTTAATCTTTCTGAAGGTCTTTTGCAGTCAAGTGGGGGTTCTGATTTTCTCTCTAGCAAACCCACGAGCAGCTTTCACTGAAACTTTGCTTACTTTCCCAGACTTTATCTTGGAACTGAGGAAAGCGCAACTTGAAAATGTTTTGCTATTTTCTTATAGCCTTATCCTGCTTTGTGGGCCTCCACCATTTTCATTTTTAGAGTGCTAGGCTACTGCGTAGAAGAGCCCATGGTTGCTGTTTTTTGTCAAAAGCTTAGAGGGGGGTGGGTTTTTATAAAGCTGGGAAATTGTCAACACCTGGCCTTTCCTAAGGATGATGGTGAACAAGCCATAATCCTAACAGGCTAATTAAGGTTTGAAACCTTGGTCAAAGTTATCTGAGCACACAAATCTGAGAGTGTGGCCAAACTTTAACTACTTTAGTGTCATCCTTAACTTTATCCATTATAGAGATCGTTTCATCTTCTCCCTGCTTAACGGTTAACAATAACAGTAATTTTGACCAGAGGTGCCCAAAACCTTTACATGCCACTGTATATATACACTATATTGTATATATGATTGTTTTTATCTAACAAATATGAATTTTTTTGCTCTAATATTTTATGTCTAATTTGTGAATTATTAGGGACCCCCATACTCTTAATGCAAATGTTTATATAGTTTTGAGCCAACATAAGCACAGCTATAATAACATGTTATATATATATATATAGATATATACACACAATAAAGCTATAATAACATGTTATATATATATAGATATATACACACAATAAAGCTCAAAAAAATCATAAGTGTTGAATATGCCTGTGTCAGGCTGGTTAACCACAACCAAAATTCTTATGTTTTTGTTTTGATCACTATTTGCTCTTGTCGTATAAAAGCCCGTTGTTTTCGGTTCAATTTTATTTCTTTGTTTACTGAGTACACAGCTGCAATAAATGCTATGGTGTATTTGTGACAAGTGATTTCCAAGACACTTTCTAGTACAGCTGAACATCTGCTAACTAGCATTGTTTTTAATATTCCCTGCTATTAAAGCATGGACAAAATTATGTTAATCGAATGTTCTCTTTTTACAAAAATCATTTAAAATAGACAAAAAATGAGGTTACACAGAAGAGATACAAGTGTTTCTAAGAAGGAGATATGATTACTTACCATATTTTTCGATTATAAGATGTAATTTTTTGCCCCCAAATTTTGGGGGAAAATGGGGATGCATCTTATAATTTGAGTGTAGCTTAGGCTGGTTTCACATTTGCGTTTGCGCAGCGTTTCATCCACAGCAATCCGAATGCGTCATGTTTACCTATCTTTAACATGGTGTACGCAGAGGCATGCAGTTGCACCAGTTCGCATGCGTCAGTGTATGCATGCGTTGTTTTTCTGTGTGCGGCGGGGTCCGGCAAACGCAACATGTTGGATTTTTGGCCGCTGCAAAAATCTTTCAAATATGTGCATTCATGCGCATGTAGATGAGTGCGTCAAAAAATGCATTACTGTCTATGGGAATGCATGCATATGCAAGGAACTCCTGACTGACTGGAGCCACTTAGACTGCATAACAGTGGAGGTCTGACACAGTCCTGAGGAAGCTGGTATAATATATCCTGATGATGGCGGTGTCCTCTCGTGGTCCTGATGATGACGGCGACTCCTCGGGATCCTGATGCGGGTCTTGGGTCCAGAAGATGAAGCGATGAAACGTCTTTTTCCTCAGCGGTGAGTGTCCCAACACTACGGAGACTTGCAGCACTGCCCAAACACAGTTTACAATGGGCAGCCCAGTTCGCTGTGTTGACTCGACACACACCAAAGTCCATGTCACAGATCTTGTCTTTCACAGTCAGTACTGTCAGTGGGGGTGGCTGTGGCAGAGTTGTCAGCTGTCTCAGAGAGGGCAGAGATGTCAGCGGGGACAGCAGTGTCTCTGCTCTACTCTGCCCAGTCGCCTCTCAGCTGATTTTACCTCACAGGTCTCTCTCGCGCTCGATGTTTCCGCCTAAACTGTTTGAATCCTCGCGCGTGAACCTTCTCTCAGCTTATCCACACACCCTTCGCTCGAGTACAGGGAGTGGTCTCGCGCTTTAAGCTTTTTCCCCTGTGACTTAGGTGACAGCCCCGACGGTTCTGGACCCATCACCGAGGAGACATGCCTAACTAGTTCCTTCCCCTTACATATACAAGGTACTTGATTGAACACATAAAGAATGTGCTAAAATTGACAGCAATGCGGATTTATTACATCGAGTTCACATGAATTGGGTGACATAAATGAGAAAATATGTTTTTACAGTAAAACAAACCAGTTGTCCTTTTTTTAACATATGCAACAGTTTTTCTTGGAAAAGCCACATAATTATAAAAATATAAAAAGTTACTTTCCGGGATTGTAGGTTGATAGAGGAATAGAACAACAAAGTGGTATTAAACTGGCACATGAATGAAAACTTTAATATGTGGCCACGAAGGGAGGTAACGTTTCCATGTCAAGACTGAGCCAATTTTCCCTATTAATATTCAGCACAGTTTAGTTTTGTTTTCATACACGTGGGCTTTAAGAGTTCTGATTTTTTTAGATATTTAAACAATTTGTGCATCTTTTCTTGTGAGCCATGGGGCTTAATTTTTAAGTTTTTATTCTTTTCTCTTTTTTTGCTGATATTAGGGGAAATGTAAAGGATAAAAAAGGGCATATTTATTAAGTTTTGTTAATATAGCATATGAGCAAAGGCTGACAACAGTAGTAGTAATCACCCTATAAAATCTATGTTAATAATAATGAGGCATCATAAGTATATTTGTAGAAGCCGATCCCCTGCTACACTCCCCGATGTGTCTCGAGTGGTCATATTGCCATCATTAGCATTTGAGGCTATGCCTCCAAAAACACCCCATATGATACACTTCATGTCATTCTGGCTCTAAGTGGCTGGTGCGAGATGCTCTCTGACACACCACTGGTGACACGTATCGCAACATTTCCCTTACGGCTGTTGCTACTAGCTAAGATGATACACACCCCTAACTTAGCACCTGAGCGCTGTCATCACAAGCCAACTTCAAAAAGCCATCAGTGTGCCTGGAGCCTCATTATACATAGATCAGAGGCTGTCAGGCACCACTGAGGCATAGTTATACTGTAGATGCCCTTAATATGGCTTAGTGCCACTGCACAGCTATTCTTATATTTTCTGCCCAAACCTATACCCACCCAAGCTATCATATATTCCCCTGATGAGGCCATTGGAATAGGGCCGAAACGCGTAGGGTAAAAGTATTGGGGGTTGACATGAATAGATACTTGGATACTGCCCTTAATAGGGCAGGAGTCCTTTACATGGACACGAGAGGTTATTATAGATTCTGCATACTTACCTTTTCCCTTCCTCCATCGCCGTGTTCCCTGGGCGAGTGTTAAAGGATAAGTGTGAGATCTTCTCAATTTATTTTACCTGCACTGTTTTCGCTGTGGGCACTTCATGCAATACCGTTTTCTATTTTTGGCTATATATTCAATATGTCTTGTTTGTTGGTTTTTATCTATATCTGGTACCTATTTGGTGGTTTTTATGAGGTTCAATTAAAGATTAAGTTTTAAGGAACTCTTTGCTTTATAGATACAGCTCTGGCAAAAATTAAGAGACCACTTCTAAATGTTCACTTTGTCTGATTCTTCTCTTTATAGGTATATTTTTGAGTAAAATGTAAATTGTTCTTTTAGTCTACAAACTTCTGACAACATATCTCCGAATTTCCAAGCAATAAATTTTGTTTTTTTTTTCTGATCGGAGAAATGGTCAAATTAAAAAAAACAGTGCTTTCAGACCTCAAATAATGTAAAGAAACCAAGTTCATAATCATTTAGAAACAACATTACTAATGTTTTAACTCAGGAAGAGTTCAGAAATCAATATTTTGTGGATCAACCATGATTTTTAAAAACAGCTTTCATGCATCTTGGCGTGCTTTCCACCAGTCTTTCACACTGCTTCTGGAGCAAAAATGTAAGCAGTTCTTCTTTGTTTGATGGCTTGTGACTATCCATAATCGTCTTGATTACATTCCAGAGGTTTTCAATGGGGTTCAGGTCTGGAGAATGGGCTGCCCATGATAGGGCTTTCATGTGGTGGTCTCATAATTTTTGCCAAAGCTGTATATATATATTTGCTTATATAGCGCCACCATATATCACAATGCTTTATATATACATTATAATTGTTGTCCCTATATGGACTCACAATCTAAATTTCCAGTCAGATTGTCTTTGAAGTTTGGGAGGTAACCCACACAAACACAGGCAAAGTATACAAACTTCTTGCAGAAGTTGCCCTTGCTAAGATTTGTCCCTATAACCTCAATGTTGCAAAGCAACAGTGCTAACCAAAAAGCCACTGTGCTACCCACAGACGAGATAGGACATGTTCAGGGTGGTGTGGCAGTAGGAATTATAAGCATCTATTTTTGACATTTTTTTTTAATGATCACAAAAGACCACTAAACCGCAAATTACATTGGGTTCCTTTCTACATAGCATGTATTTTGAATAATTGTCCATTTTTTGGAGTAATATAGAACTGGAAATAAAGATTTGACAGCCTTATATTTTTCTGCTTTTTCTATGTATATATTTATTTATTTAAATTATTTCACACATTGTAACCCACATAAAGTCCTTTGGGAACATTTCAATATTTAAATACATGTTTATTATTTCTGATTTACCCTGGTAATAGATCTGATGTACTAGATCAAGTTACAAGACAAATTCAGCCTCCTGGTTGAAATATCTGATCTGAGTTTGCTAAGACCTAGCAGCTACTGCTACCTCCCATTATATGATAGGACAGGAGAAGGAAGTGCTGTTATCTCACTCAGTGCTGGGCATAGAGCACTCTGAAAGGCAGAGGTGGTAATAAGCTACCGTATATACTCGAGTGTAAGCTGAGATTTTCAGCCCTTTTTTTGGGCTGAAAGTCGCCCTCTCGGCTTATACTCGAGTGATATACGGGGGTCAGCGGGGGAGGGGGAGCACAGGTGTCAGAGATCATACTCACCCCCTCCTGGCTCATCTCAGCAGCCCCCCTCAGATCGTCCTGCCTTCAGCGGTCACATGGTACCACTCATTAAAGTCATGAATATGCACATATTCATGACTTTAATGAACGGTACCATGTGACAGCTGAAACCTGGAAGAGCTGTAGCGACAAAGTCATAGAAGTAGCAGGAGCGGCAGAGACCATGCGCCAGGAGGGGGTGAGTATGACGAGGGAGGACGGGGAGCAGAACAATATTCACCTGTCCTTGTTCCACCGCAGCTAGCCGCTCTGTCCTCTGCATCCTCTAACTGTGACATTCAGGTCAGAGGGGGAGATGACGTAGTCAGTGCGTGCCGTCTGCTGAAAGTCACTGCAGAGACCCGAGAGACGGAGCGGCGCGCGGCGGTGGAATGGGGATCGGTAAATATCGCCAGTGCCGGGGGCCTGAGCCAGCAGCGACACCGGTACCTGGCAAACATAGAGCGCCGGTGTCCCGGTCTGCTCAGGACACTAGCACCTGGCCCCCAGAGACGGAGAGGTGAGTGTGTCATTTTTTTTAATTTCGGCAGCAGCAATACATGGGGGTATTTATCTATTGAGCATCTTCTTGGGCCACCATTAACCTTTGTGCAGCATTTTATGGGGGGTATTTATCTATGTCGCATCTTCTTAGGCCACCATTAACCCTTGTGCAGCATTTTTTGGGGGTATTTATCTATGGAGCATCTTCTTGGGTAACCATTAACCCTTGTACAGCACCACCCTAGGCTTATACTCGAGTAAATAAGTTTTCCCATTTTTTTGTGGCAAAATTAGGGGTCTCAGCTTATACTCGGGTCAGCTTATACTCAAGTATATACGGTATCTCTGCCTTCACTGCTCACAGTGTCTGCCTTTCTCTAATAACCAGCTCCTCACTCCTGAAAATGAATGATCTTTATGTAAATACTGACTCTGCAATTACAGTCTAAAACATTATTGCTGAGTTCTTTATGGACTGGCCTAATGTTTTAAGCTGTTGACAGACCAAAATCAGCTTATGACCTTATAGATGGCTTTCAGAGTACAAATTTAAAGTAATATATTAAGGTCTATAGGCTATTCAACACAGAAGAAAACAATACAATAGCACAAAATGATTTGAGGAAGCTTGAAACTTAGGTCCAGGAAAAGTATATGAAGTATAATGTGAATCAGTTTAAGGTTATACACTTGGACCCTGGAAACAAAATGGACAATTATGTACTTAAACACTAAGTAAAACTATTACTGAAAAAGACATGGACTTAGTGATGGATAGCATATGTAAGTTTAGTGATTGATTCCAGGTAGCTGCTGCCAAAGGCAAATAAAATTATGGGATATCTCAGACTCAAAAGAAGCATAGAGGATATCTAGTTTTCACTAAACCAGTCACTTGGAATATGAAGTACAATTTTGGATATATAATGATTTCCTCCCAGTGACAGGATGTGTGTTTTTCATACTTCATATCAGGTTTTGCCATATGATGCATAGATATGCAATTTATTACATTTCCATTAAGTAAAACATATTTAAAACATTAATTTATGTTAATGTCAAATTGTAGATAAGGCCTGTTAGTTTTAAATGAATCAGCTATGTAAACAGTAATTTATTAAGTACAGTTTTTGATAGCAGCAGTTCAAAGAGATTTGTAATTACAGTTTAAGGTTATGCTCTGAATCTTCTGAATCAGTTGAAGCCTCTGTTGACTTATATTAAATCCCTCACAAGTAATTAAACCCAACAAAGTGTAAGCTACAATTCTTTAATTACCAGAATCAATCAAAAATATCTGTGTGCAATGACAGTTGTATCTTCAACTGTATTCTATCCCTAGAATTTAGATTCCTAAAAAGGGAAATGGAATACGCAAGAAGGTAGTGCAAGTTGTACCTGTCGACACTTATATGACAAATTCCATATTTCTTTGACAGCCATAAATGAACAGCTCTTTTCATATAAGCATTAAAGCATGACTGACTGACAGAAGATTGAACTCAAGTCAAATTCTGTTTTCAATCTTCAGAAATAATGGATAGATATTTCTTTATCTTTTTCAGTTTGTTCACTAAAACAAATTTAGCAATCGCAGTAGAATTGAAGGAAACTTTTTGGACTGCTTTGAATGTTAATGTATATCAAGTGTATCCCTTTTTAATAAAACATGTATGAATATAAATATTTTATTGCATAATTAAAAGCATTTTCAGCACAGAAATAACTTAATAAGCTTTAAATTGTTTCATTGTCCAGTATATTTTACATAATGTATAATTTAGCATTTCCCATTTAACCCCTTCCTGACCTATGACACCTACGTAGACATCAAGAAAAGTCGTGCCATTACAACCTGTGACGCCTACGTAGGCATCATGGTGGAAATCGCATTCCTGCGGGTCGGGTCACCGGGGTCAATGAAAGATCACCTGACCCACAGGTACAGGATGTCTTGTACTTCACCCCAGGGGGCGTGGCTTTGCCCCCCCATTACTACGATCGCTCTGATTGGCTGTTGAAAGTGAAACAGCCAATCAGAGAAATTGTAATATTTCACCAATGAAACTTGGTGAAATATTACAATCCAGCCATGGCCGATGCTGCAATATCATCAGCCATGGCTGGAGACCGTGATCTGCCTCCACCAACTGATAATGGCGATCTGCCGATGCCATCAGTATTTGCTCCCCTGCCCTCTGCTCCCCCCGCCTTCTGATTCCCCACTACCCCGGTACCTCCCGAGTCTCGTGGTTCCTCTGTCTTCCATCATGGGCGCCGCCATCTTCCAAAATGGTGGTTGCATGCACAATGCGCCTGTAGAATCTGCCGGCCGACAGATTCATTCATTCATTCCAGGTACATTTTGATCACTGTGATAAACCCTATCACAGTGATCAAACTAAAAATATATAGTAAATAAACTCCCCTTTATCACCCCCATAGGCAGAGAAAAATAATGAAATAAAGAAAATATATTTATTTTTTCATTAGGGTTAGGGTTAGAATTAGGGTTAGGTTTAGGTGTTATGAATGGGAAACCGAGGAGGAAAAACAAGACAACAAGCTAAGTCTCAGAAAACCAGAGAAGTTGGTAACTATGCAGATCCCTGATCTTAACCGCACAACTAGCAGCAGTCGCGGAGCGTTCCTACATTGGTCCTAGATGCCTCGTCACAACCGGAGAACTACATAAGCCTAAAGCCGGAAAAGAGGAAAACTAACTGCCCCAGAGTAGACCCCAAAGGAAAGACAGCCCCCCACATGTATTGACGGTGAAACAAGATGAAAATACAAACAAAGGCAGGAAAATAGGCTGAGCAAACGATTGGGCCCGGCTAACTAAAAAGGACAGTAAAGGAAAGACACTGTCTGTAATCTGCCAAAAACAACCTACAAAAATATTGTCCAACACTTCTGATAGCAAAATTAACCCTGAAGTCACTAGACTTCTAAACCTATATCAGCACTCTGAAATATTCTGAGACAGAGCAAAAAAGAGGCCAATCTAATAAGGGACAAAAAGCAGATTGGCAAATACTGATTAATAGGAGTGGAATTTCAGCATAGCCCCAGCAGGGGCAGGCTGATTACTCAACAAACTGAATTGACCAACAAGCGCAAGTGTGAACATTAGCAAAAAAACAAACTTAACTTGAGAAGACTGGAAGAGAGCTGAAGTCCAGGACCTGAGAAGCAGACTGAATCACCAGCACCCGGATAGGGCGTCAGCTGTCTTATATCCAGTCTGATACTCCAGAGATCCAATCATTATCTTCCTCATCAGGTGGCAGATCACTACCACTTAAACCAACCGCACTACCTCCTGTCACCACCAGAGGGAGATCGTAAGGGGAACTCTCAACTGGTGGAGCAGAAAATGAGTTCATGACAGTACCCCCCCTTGAGGAGGGGTCACCAAACCCTCATCCATGCCACCAGGCCGATCAGGATGGGCCCGGTGAAAAGCACAAACCAATTTATTGGCATGAATATCAGAGGCAGAGACCCAAGAATTATCCTCCTGGCCATAACCCTTCCATTTGACCAAATACTGGAGTCTCCGTCTAACCAAACGAGAATCCAATATTTTCTCTACCTCATATTCCACATTGCCTTTAACCAATACAGGATCAGGAGGTGCCGCCACAGGATCTACTGGCTCAACAAACCTCTTCAACAGTGACTTGTGAAATACGTTATGGATTTGAACGTAACTGGAAGAGCCAATCGAAAAGAAACAGGATAAAGAATCTCCAAAATCTTATAAGGTCCAATAAATCTTGGTGTCACAGTCCCTGTCATGGTCGCCTTCCTGCCGCGCACCTCACTGGGCCCCCCGTCACGCGCGCTCGTACTTACCGCGCACTGCAGCCTCGTTCCCTCCGGCCTCGGCGTCCTCCTCTGACCGGCCCGCGGCCGGTGATGTCATTGCAGGCCCTGCGCATGTGCCGTGGGCCGCTGCAGACTAATTTCTCCTGATCCTATCTCCGACGGTGCTCTGACCCGCCAGCACCGCCGGACCAATGGGGGCACAGCGGCGTCTCTATCAGGCCGTCCTCCCTTAGTGGAGGCGCCTGATCGTGGTTATGCTACAGCCTCTATGTTCTGTGGTTCCCCCGCATTAGGCTGACTCCTATTGATCTCTTTGTGCTTCCTTGCAGCCCTGTCTCCGCACCCGCTGTCTGACTCCAGTCCTGCCTACCGTGTCCGTGCCCACTGTCTGACTCCAGTCCTGCCTTCCGTGCCCGCTGTCTGACTCCAGTCCTGTCTTCCATGCACGCTGTCTGACTCCAGTCCTGCCTTCCGGTGTCCACACCCGCGGTCTGATTCCAGTCCTGTTTTCTGTGTCCGTACCTGCAGTCCTACTCCGGTCCTGCCAATCTGTGTCCGTACCTGCAGTCCTACTCCAGTCCTATTTTCCAGTGTTAGTCCCTGCAGTCCATTCCGAGCCGCCCCTCTTGGTTCCGGCTGCAGTGGCTTTCGAACCCCTGGACCTGCTCCTAACGATCCCTGTATGGGGTCGGCTCCACCTGGTTGCTCGTCCGGGGTCCCCTCGGTGCCACGATCCAGAGGGTCCTCTCCGGGAAGTCTGCCCTACCTAGCTGAGCGCTAACAGTAACACTTGGTTTAAACTTTGGAGATGCAACCTTCATAGGAATATTCTTAGACGACAGCCAAACCATATCACCCACTTCAAACCGGGGACCAACGGTCCAACGCCGGTTGGAAAAACGCTGGGCCTTTTCCTGAGAGAGTGACAACTTATCCACCACTTGGTCCCATATCTGCTGCATTCTCACAGCCACAGTGTCCACACCTGGGCAGGACGAAGATTCCACTTGCCCTGAAGAGAATCGAGGATGAAACCCAAAATTACAGAAAAAGGGTGACATCAGAGTGGAATAACTAGCTCTATTGTTCAGCGCAAATTCAGCCAAGGGCAAAAATGAGGCCCAATCATCTTGATCAGCAGATATAAAACATCTTAAATAAGACTCCAGGGTCTGGTTTGTTCTCTCAGTCTGCCCATTGGTCTGGGGATGAAACGCAGAGGAGAAGGATAACTGAATTCCCAGATTGGAACAAAAGGCTTTCCAGAATCTGGAAACAAACTGGACCCCTCTATCGGACACAATGTTCTCAGGAATCCCGTGTAACCTAACCACCTGTTGTAAAAACAAGGGCACCAACTCAGCGAAAGATGGCAACTTTGGGAATGGTACAAGATGGACCATCTTCGAAAATCTCTCACAAATCACCCAGATAACAGTCATTCTCTGAGAGACAGGAAGATCAGAAATAAAATCCATTGAGATATGGGTCCATGGCCTCTTGGGCACCGGCAGGGGCATCAGCAACCCACTAGAACGAGAACAGGGTTTAGACCGAGAACAAGTCCCACAGGACTGTACAAAATTCCTGATATCACGAGATAAGGCAGGCCACCAAAACGACCGACTCACCAAATCTCTGGTACCAAAAATACCTGGATGACCAGCCAATGCAGAGCAATGGACTTCAGACATCATTCTCTTTCTCCACTGGTCAGGAACATACAATCTTCCCATAGGGCAACGCTCAGGTTTATCCTCCTGAAATTCCTCCAGGGCGCGTCTCAAATCGGGCGAAATGGCAGACAGAACTACCCCCTCACCTAGGATAGTAGTAGGCTCGGTCACATTAAGAGAATCAGCAAAGAAATTCCTAGAAAGGGCGTCTGCCTTAACATTCTTAGTGCCCGGAAGAAAAGAGACCACAAAATTAAAACACGTGAAAAACAAGGCCCATCTAGCCTGTCTAGGATTCAAGTGTTTGGCCGACTCTAGATAAATCAGATTCTTGTGATCGGTGAGGACCACAAATTGATGTCTAGCTCCCTCCAACCAATGTCTCCACTCCTCAAATGCCCATTTCATGGCCAACAATTCCCGATTCCCCACGTCATAGTTGCGTTCAGATGGGGAAAACTTTCGAGAAAAGAAGGCACAGGGATTCATCTTAGAAGTCACAGGGTCTTTTTGGGACAACACAGCTCCTGCACAAATCTCAGAAGCGTCCACTTCCACTTGAAATGGAAGTGAGACATCAGGTTGCCGTAAAACTGGAGCTGAAGTAAATCTCCGCTTAAGCTCCTGAAATGCTGAGACAGCCTCAGGAGACCAATTCAGCACATCAGCTCCCTTCTTGGTCAGATCAGTCAGTGGTTTGACAATACTAGAAAAATTACCTATAAATTTACGATAGAAATTAGAAAAACCCAAAGACTTCTGGAGAGCCTTCAAAGAAGTAGGCTGAACCCAATCATAAATGGCCTGTACCTTGGCCGGGTCCATTTCAATAGTCGACGGAGACAAGATAAATCCCAAAAATGAAATCCTCTGTACACCAAAGAGGCATTTCGATCCCTTAACAAACAGGGAATTCTCCCTCAAAATCCGGAACACAGTCCAGACAGGTTGCACATTGGAATCCCAATCGCTAGAAAAGATCAAAATATCATCCAGATAGATGATCAAAAACTTATCCACAAAGTCTCGGAAAATATCATTCATAAAGGATTTTAAGACAGAAGGGGCATTAGAGAGCCCAAAAGGCATCACCAGGTACTCAAAATGTCCCTCCGGAGTATTAAACGCCGTCTTCCATTCATCCCCGTGCTTGATGTGAATAAGATTATACGCCCCCCTGAGGTCAAGCTTAGTAAACCAGCAGGCACTCTTAACCGTCATCTTGTTAAGGGAACGATAATCAATACACGGTCTTAATGAACCATCTTTCTTGACCACAAAAAAAAAAAAAACAGCGCCTAACGGTGACGAGGATGGTCTAATATGACCCTTCTCCAACGACTCCCTAATATAGGATCGCATAGCATCATGTTCGGGTACAGATAAGTTGAAAAGCCGACCCTTGGGAAATTTACACCCAGGCATCAACTCAATTGCACAGTCATAACTCCTATGAGGAGGCAAAGACGCAGACTTACTCTCACTAAAAACATCAGAGAAATCAGCCAGATAATCAGGAATATCATGAGACTGAGGAGAGGTGGAGAAAACAGGAGCGTCCCTAAGAACACACTGACAACCCCAACTCACCACAGACACATATTTCCAATACAAAACTGGGTTATGAGTTTGCAACCAGGGGAATCCCAGAACAATAGTATTATGTAAATTATGCAGCACCAAAAATTTACAATTTTCTTGGTGGTCTGGGGCAACTCGCATTATCACCTGGGTCCAAAACTGAGGTTTATTCTCCGCCAAAGGAGTGGCATCAATACCCCTCAAAGGAATGGGCGTCTGCAGAGGCGTCATGGACAAACCACAACGTTTAGCAAAGTCCAAATCCATCAAATTCAGAGCTGCTCCTGAATCCACAAAAGCCTTAGTGGAAAATGTGGACAAGGAGCAGATCAGAGTAATTGCCAAAAGGAACTTAGGTTGTATACTGCCACAGCAAATGTGTGTGCAAAACGTTTCTCTCATTTAGGGCAGACAGAAATAGTATGAGAGGCGTCTCCACAGAAAAAACACAGCTTATTACGCCTTCTAAACTCCGGACGTTGCGCCCTAGACAAAACCCATCACATTGCATAGGTTCAGACATTTGTTCAAAAGGTGGCAGCACCTCCCGTGTAGTTTTACGTTCACGTAAACGCCGATCAACTTGAATGGCTATTGACATAGAGCCATCCAGACCAGAGGGAACAGGAAATCCCACCATAACATTTTTTACCGTCTCTGACAAACCTTTCTGAAAGAGAGCTGCCAATGCACTATCATTCCATGTAGTAAGGACCGCCCACCTTTGGAATTTTTGACAGTACAGCTCTGCAGGATCCTGACCCTGGTTTAATGCCAACAGGGTTCTCTCAGCTTGATCAGCGGCATTAGGTTCATCATACAACAACCCCAAAGCCTGAAAAAATGCATCCACATTAGTCAGAATAGGATTTTCAGGTGTCAGAGAAAAGGCCCAATCTTGGGGATCGCCGCGCAGCAAGGAGATGACAATTTTAACCTGCTGCACAGAGCTTCCCTATGAGTTAAGCTTCAAAGCAAGAAATAATTTACAATTATTCTTAAAATTCAGAAATTTAGACCGATCCCCAGAAAACACATCAGGAGTAGGAATCTTGGGTTCAGCAGCATGTGACTGAATAAGGTAGGTGGAAATTCCCTGTACTTCAGCAACAAGCTGCTCCACACGATCAGACAGTTGCTTAATCTCCATTAGGAAAAAAAATCCTCCTACGGCCCCAGAAAAAAAGAGGAAAAAATACATAAAAAAAAAATTCTGACACTTTTTTTTTCTTCTTTCCCTAACAATTCTTTCCTGCTTTTGAGTACCCTAGAATCTGCGGTATGGCTGGTGCTTATGTTATGAATGGGAAACTGAGGAGGAATAACAAGACAACAAGCTAAGGCTCAGAAAACCAGAGAAGTTGGTAACTATGCAGATTGCAGATCCCTGATCTTAACCGCACAACTAGCAGCAGTCGTGGAGCGTTCCTACGTTGGTCCTAGACGCCTTGTCACAACCGGAGAACTACATAAGCCTAAAGCAGGAAAAGAGGAAAACTAACTGCCCCAGAGTAGACCTCAAAGGAAAGACAGCCCCCCACATGTATTGACGGTGAAACAAGATGAAAATACAAACAAAGGCAGGAAAATAGGCTGAGCAAACGATGGGGCCCGGCTAACTAAAAAGGACAGTAAAGGAAAGACACTGTCTGCAATCTGCCAAAAGCAACCTACAAAAATATTGTCCAACACTTCTGATAGCAAAATTAACCCTGAAGTCACTAGACTTCTAAACCTATATCAGCACTCTGAAATATTCTGAGACAGAGCAAAAAAGAGGCCAATCTAATAAGGGACAAAAAGCAGATTGGCAAATACTGATTAATAGGAGTGGAATTTCAGCATAGCCCCAGCAGGGGCAGGCTGATTACTCAACAAACTGAATTGACCAACAAGCGCAAGTGTGAACATTAGCAAAAAAACAAACTTAACTTGAGAAGACTGGAAGAGAGCTGAAGTCCAGGACCTGAGAAGCAGACTGAATCACCAGCACCCGGATAGGGGGTCGGCTGTGTTATATCCAGTCTGATACTCCAGAGATCCAATCGTTATCGTCCTCATCAGGTGGCAGATCACTACCACTTAAACCAACCGCACTACCTCCTGTCACCACCAGAGGGAGAACGGAAGGGGAACTCTCAACTGGTGGAGCAGAAAATGAGTTCATGACAGTTAGGGTTGGAATTAGGGTTTGGGTTGGAATTAAGGTTAGTGTTGGGATTAGGGTTGGGGTTTGGAATTAGGGTTAGGGTTGGAATTAGGGTTAGGGTTGGGATTAGGGTTAAGATTAGGTTTAGGGGTGTGTTGGGGTTAGGGTTGGGATTAGGGTTATGGTTAGGGTTGGGATTAGGGGTGTGTTGGGTTAGAGTTGTGATATAGAGAAATGATGGAGAGAGTCAGTCAATGCCGTCAGGAACATAAATATACCAATCATGCAAAACCTGAGGCAAAATATATTTCAGCTAGAAATTGATTGAAAAATATCATCAGTCACACAGTATCACCGATGTTTCGGCCAGTATGGCCTTTTTCAAGGTAATTTATCTGTGTGGCTTTTGATGTAGGGATCAAAATTCTGAAGGTGAGAATATAGAAGCATCAGGGGCAACACCGCAGTGTGGAATAGTGTGTGTTAGGTTTGTGGTTAGGGTTATGGTTAGAGTTGGGATTAGGGTTAGGAGTGTGTTGGGGTTAGGGTTTTGGTTAGGGGTGTGCTGGGGTTAGGGTTGGAGTTAGAATTGGGGGTTTCCACTGTTTAGGCACATCAGGGGCTCTCCAAACACAACATGATGCCACCATTGATTCCAGCCAATTTTGTGTTCAAAAAGTCAAATGGTTCTCCCTCCCTTCCAAGCCCCGACGTGTGGCCAAACAGTGGTTTACCCCAACATATGGGGTATCAGCGTACTCAGGAAAAATTGCGCAACAACTTTGAGGGTCTAATTTCTCCTGTTACCCTTGGGAAAATAAAATATTGGGGGCTAAAAAATTATGTTTGTGGAAAAAAAATGATTTTTATTTTGACGGTTCTGTGTTATAAACTTCTGTGAAGCACTTGGGTGTTTAAAGTGCTCACCACACATCTAGATAAGTTCCTTGGGGGGTCTAGTTTCCAAAATGGGGTCACATGTAGGGGAGCTCCAATGTTTAGGCATACAGGGGCTCTCCATACGTGACATGATGTCCGCTAAAGATTGGAGCTAATTTTCCATTCAAAAAGTCAAATGGTGCTCATTCCCTTCCGAGCCCTGCCGTGCACACAAACAGTGGTTTATGACCACAAATGAGGTATCGGTGTACTCAGGGGAAATTGACCAACAAATTTTAGGATCCATTTTATACTGTTACCTGTGTGAAAAAGAAAAAATTGAGGCTAAAAATTTTTTTTTTTGAAAAAAAAGTACTTTTTCATTTTTATGGATCAATTTGTGAAGCACCTGAGGGTTCAAAGTGCTCACTATGCATCTACATTAGTTCCTTGGGGCATCTAGTTTCCAAAATGTGGTCACTTGTGGAAGAGCTCCAAAGTTTAGGCACAAAGGGGCTCTCCAAACGCAACATGGTGTCCGCTAACGATTGGAGCTAATTTTCCATTCAAAAAGTCAAATGTACATATAATAAAGAACTTGAAAGATTTATATGGATTTCTGAAGAATTCTTATCACTAAAGCAGCGCGGATGCTCAGAAGTGCTTTTCTTGGATCCTCAACTTATGAGGATCTGTTGAAGCGTTCCTGAGTTATTACCTCATAAAGGGACACTGGTCAGAATTGCTAAAAATGGCCAGGTCATTTAGGTCAAAATAGGCTGGATCGTGAAGGGGTTAATCCCTAATTTATACATGACCTGTAACTTGCACAAAAATTGAGTTAAATACCTTCCAAAATTCCCAAGTTCCCCTGATTCTAAAGTTTTTCACTGTGTCATTCCATTGCATTGATTTTCACATTTATTGCTTTTGTAGTCAATGTGAAATCTTTTTCTTGCAGTGCAACAGAGCCTTTCTTCATTGGGGTCATGCACTATTACCCCTCCCCCAAATGCTGCCAATCACAGCTTGACTGTTGATCTAGCATTCTAGATGTCTCATATGCTGCTTATCTTTGATTGTCAGCATCTGAAAAGGAGAATCACACCCCCCTCCCTGAAGAAGACTCTGAAGAAATGCCAAGTTGGTCTGCAGGCAGAGATTTCACATAATGCATATTTCTGAAATGAAGTGACGCTGTGCAGCATATCAAAGAGCATCAAAATCAGGGCATCTCAGGGATTTTTACAAGGTATATAACTTAATTTTTTTTTCAGGAAATGTCACACTAGGTGAGGGAAAAGCTAAGTGCTCAACAACGGGAAGAGGTTGGAGGAGCCCAAACACTAGGAAAGGGAGGATTGGAGAGCCCAAGGCAGATCTGACAACACCCTGTCTGCCCTAATGTCCCTAAATAGGTTTCAAAACTATCGCCGAGCAGTAACCTAAACCATGGTTGCCCCTCAAGGCAGAGATGCAAAAATCAAGTAGGTGTTTGCAAAGTCAAGCTCAACTGCCTTCTACAACAAGATCCAAAATGACTGTCACATCTGGCACACCCGTGACAGGAAGTGACAAGTCCTCTCTAAGTCCTTTTGTCAAACTGTTGCTTATTATTTGAATGTGTGGTTACAAACAACATGGCAGCTATTTCAGTTCTTGCAGGGATTGTCCTTCAGCTTTCTCATATTTCTAACTAAAAAAGTTCAGACATATTGAAACTGTGCTCCTTTATAATTAAGTAGACTAGCCATTTTGAGATTTTATCATATGGATTATATTTGTGGCTGTTTATGTTATTTCAATATGATATATCATACATGTTTTTTGAATGGTGTCTCTACCAATTGTTAGAACTGGTTCCCATAAAGCTTGAAGGCACCATCATTCTCCAATACCATGCTTTGTAGATGTACAGAAGATCACTGGGGTTTCCTTTAATTTTAAAACAAAACACTAAACTATTAAAACAAGGCAAAATGCATTCAAATTACCAGAGCTATGATTTAGAGACCAACTCCATTATTGCAGAAGTATGTTTCACTGTGAAAGTTGCCTTTAAAGTGGATCCGTCTCCAGATTTCTCAATTCAAACTGAATATAGTATAAATTATGATGATTATGATAATTATTATTATTAATAATATATCTCTTAAACCTCTATTAGTCTAGTTATAAAATGCTCATCATACATTTTTTAGAACCTACAAGTGATTAAAATACCTACACCAGTTGAGCACCTTCTGATACATCTCCCTTGATGTTTATGTAGATAAAACCCTATTTTTGGCCATCTCTTTCTCCTTAGTATTTTTATTCCAGAAATTTACTGAGGCCTTTAGCATGTTCACAGCTGCGGATGAATTGCGATTCCACCTGTGGCTGTTATTGGCGCATGTCAGCTGTTCAAATCAGATCATGTGCCTGAAAAGATGAAAAGAGGAGGAGGCAACCTATGATGTACCTATATGTCATAAACTGTTCAATATCCTATCTTGGCAAATGTCTTTCTCAATATTTAATTTTTCATATCTGACCTGTTTGACATTTTTGTATGTTTCTGTAATGTAGAGATTCTAAAAAATAATTGGAGCCCCCTCCTTCCAGCCCTGAGTTTGTTAATGAGATGCTGATGAAAGACAGTTTTAACAGAAACTACTATATGCTGATCTCTGAAGCTGCGCAAGCCTTTTTTCTGGCTGCTGAACCTCTTAATTAAGATTGCGGCATGAAGAGGGTCTTATATGAGAGCATGGTGCAGCATGTGCAGATTGTGCAGTGTGTGCTAACTTCATTATATGATAGCCTAAAATTAAGGCCCCGTCACACTAAGTGAGATCGCTAGCAATATCGCTTAAGCGTCACCGATTTTGTGACGCAGCAGCGATCTTGCTAGCGATATCGCTATGTGTGATACTTACCTCCGACCGACTCCCCCGCTGTCTATCGCTGATCATGCGAGAATGTCTTGGGCCATTTCTCATCGGCCGCTTCCTGCTGGGCTTCCTGCTGGCGCCGACGAGCGACGCGTGGACGAGGGCGGGAGGACGTCTTCATCGCGGTGTCTGACAGGTAAGTAACGACCGCTGACCACTGCTGCATCGCTGGTGAGATCTGCCTGTTTGGCAGCTCACTAGCGACCATTTAGCGATGTACCAGCGATCCTGACCGGGTCGTATTGTGGTCGGGATCGCTGCTGCATCGCTAAATGTGACGGTACCCTTATAGTTTAAAAAAAATATATGCGTAGCAAAGTATAAATGGCACTGAACAATATAAATGGTGCTATATTTTGTTTCCTAATGCTGTTATTAATTTGTTACCTCTTCACTAGAGTTGAGCAAAACGGGTCGGTCAAATTCATAAGTCGCCGACTTTCGCTAAAGTCGGGTTTCATGAAACGAAACCCGACAATAGCGTGAGGTCGGCCATGAGGTCGGCAACCAGAGCGCCAAAGTCGCATTTCAAGTGATGCTTCCAGCACCATTTTTCAGCCAATGATGGAGGACGCACACTGTCGGCAACGCGATGACACGGGCAGCGGTCACCACCATCTTTGAGAAGGGCATGCAAGTGATTGGCTTGCTTTGTGTGGCATCACAGGGGCTATAAAAGGGTGTGCACGCCAACCGCCATCTTACTTCTGCCGATCTTAGCATAGGGAGGGAGAGGTTGCTGCTGCTGATTCTGAATAAGGGAGAGCGTTAGGCAGGGAAGAAGAAAAAAAAACTGCTTCTGCTGGTAGCGATTTTCACTGTACAACACAACAGTTTGTGTGCAGTGACAGGGGAGGATATAATTGTGTGCATCAGCTCTGTTGGTTATTAGGCTGCCTTATAAGGCTCCCTAATGGCTGCATTGCTGTTTGCACACTGCTGTGCAAACTGCTTTTTTAAAAGCAAAAATACTTTTCTTCCTCTTTTCTGCACAGTTACCAAGCGTTCATTTTTCCACACTTTTGTGTGCAGCAGTCCTGCTTATTAGGCTGCCTGCTGCCATACTTGGACTGAGAGCATCATTGTCAGCCTCCTAAAATCTCTAGGGAGATTCAAATTCTCCCCAATACTATATACACCTTGTACCTTGTCATACACCAGCCTATTTCAGCCTGTTAATTTGAGGTGTAATCTATAGTGGCCCTGAGATAATTGTTCAGCCTCCTAAAATCTCTAGGGAGATTCAAATTCTCCCCAATACTATATACACCTTGTACCTTGTTTTACAGTACCATATAGCTGGTGGTATTTTGGGCACATTTTCCCAAAAATGAGGAAGTATGGTGGAAGAGACCGTGGACGTGGGCGGGGGTTGCCAGCTGGTACTGATGGTGGTGGTGGTGATGGTGCATCTGCTGGTAATGGCAAAAGTACAATAGCACCTAAGGCAGGAGGAGTTGAGCCTGCATCATCGTCTGGCTCCACAAGGCTTTGAAGGCTCCCTTTTCTGGGAGTAGGTAAACCACTTTCAAAGCCGGAGCTTCAGGAACAAATTTTTGCTTACATTGCTGACGCAGCCTCCAGCTCTATCACCTCCTCTTCTGAAGTTTCAAAAAATAAAAGCACTGAGTCATCAGTGGAGGCTCCTGGTCAGGAACAAAACTTTTCCCTGTGTCCTTCACCCCTACCAAAAGTGAAGGATGCGGCAGGCCACACTACAGATTACTCAATAGAGCTCTTTTCACATACCATGCCTGGGTTATCAAGTCAAATCATGAATTCCCCAGTCCAAGATGAATTTGACATGGAGTGCACTGATGCACAGCCACTGCTAGATTTTTCTGCTGGTACATTCACTCAGAGCACTACATTGTCCTCGCAGTGTACTGAGCCAGAATCTGACCCTGATGAAACTCAGGTGCCCCTTCCCGCATACTATACCACCTTACACGGTGACACAGAGGAAGGTGCACATGAAATTGAAGAGGAGGTGATGGATGACCCAGTTGTTGACCCAGATTGGCTTCCATTGGGGGAAGAGGGTACCACTGCCAATAGCTCAGAATAGAAGGAGGATCCGCAGCAGGCATAGACATCGCAACAGCTGTTATCTGGCAGGCCCGTAGCAGTCCAAAAACGGGTTTCAAAAACCAAAAGAGTTGCAGGACAACTTGGCCAGACGGTCAAATTAGCACAGCGTGCAAGGCCTCAAAATGTCTTCCATAGTAGGAAGAGTGCAGTGTGGCACTTTTTTGAACAAAATCCTAATGATCAGGCAAAGGTTATCTGTAAGAAGTGCGCAAAGACCTATAGCCGAGGGAAAAATCTGAGAAATTTGAATACCAGTTGCATGCTTAAGTTACTGTCACACTTAGTGATGCACCAGCGATCCCGACCAGCGATATGACGCGGTCAGGATCGCTGGTGCATCGCTAAGTGGTCGCTAGTGAGCTGCCACATGGGCAGATCTCACCAGCAGCATAGCAGCGGTCGGCAGTCGCTACTTACCTGTCAGACGAGGCGATCCTGATGTCCTTCCGCCCGCGTCCACGCATCGCTCGTCGGCGCCACAGGAAGCCCAGCAGGAAGCTGACGGCGAGAAACAGTCCAGGACGTTCTCGCGTGATCAGCGATAACCAGTGGGGGAGCGGTGGGAAGTAAGTATCAGACATAGCGATATCGCTAGCAATATCGCTATAACGTCACAAAAACCAGTGACGATATAGCGGTAATGCTAGCGATATCGCTTAGTGTGACAGGCCCTTTAGACATTTAACCACCATGCACTTGCAAGTGTGGACGGACTACCAATCCTCACGTACCACATGTGCACCTGCTCCGAATGAAGGTAGTCAGCAACGCTTCATCGCTTCCCCCACTGTAAGCCCACCGGTTAGCACACCACCAGCAGCAAATGTTGAGGTGTTGTCGCAAGGCCAAAGCAGTCAGGGAATCGCAATGTTATTGCTATGAAAGACTGAATCTAGGCCATCAGCAAGACCACCAACACCATCACCAACCCTCTTTCTGTCCGCCATGTCCACCGCTAGTTCCACCATATGTAGCTCTCAAGTCCAGCTCACCCTACCAGAGACTCTGAGTAGGACAAGAAAGTACTCATCCTCTCATCTGCGTACACTGTGTTTGAACACCCACATTGCCAAACTAATCTCATTAGAGATGATGCTCTACCGGTTGGTTGAAAGCGAAGCTTTCCATGAGCTCATGGCCTATGCAGTACCACGCTATGACCTACCTAGTCGGCACTTCTTTTTTCGAAAAGCCATCCCAGCCCTCCACCTGCATGTGAAAGACCGCATTGTCCGTGCACTCAAGCAATCAGTGAGTGGAAAGGTGCACCTCACAACAGATGCATGGTCCAGTAGGCATGGCCAGGGCCGTTACGTGTCCATCACTGTGCACTGGGTTAATGTGGTGGATGCAGGGTCCACAGGGGACAGCGGCGGTGGGACAGTGCTGCCTAGCCCACAGTATAGGAAACAGTTGTCTGTAGGCGTTCGACCCTCCTCCTCCTGAAGCGAAAGCTCGTCCACAGAGGGCAGTCGCACGAGCACTCCATTCACAGCTGCCAGTGTTGCACACGAGGTGTCCCACTACCGAACAGCTAGTTGTAAGCGTCAGCAGGCTGTGTTGAAGATGATGTGTTTGGGTGACAACAGACACACCGTGGAGGTACTGGCCAACTACTTGCAGCAACAAACTGTCATGGCTGGGCAGTCTACATTTTGAGTCAGGCAAGGTAGTTAGTGATAACGGCCGGAATTTTGTGGCAGCCATAGCCCTTTCAAAACTCAGACACATACCTTGCCTGGCTCACACCTTGAACCTGGTGTTGCAGTGCTTCCTCAATAATTATCCGGAGTTAACAGCCCTGCTCCATAAGGTGCAAAGACTGTGCTCGCACATCCGCCGGTCGCCCGTACACTCCAGTTGTATGCAGAAGCTGCAGCGATTACTCCACCTTCCCAAGCACCGCCTAATTATCGATGTTGCAACAAGGTGGAACTCCACCCTGCACATGGTTGAGAGGCTGTGCGAACAGAGGCAGGCTGTAATGCATTTGTGGGAGGATACACGGGCAAGCAGTTTGAGGGCAGACATGGAGTTGTCGGGTGTGCAGTGGTCGAAGCTGAAAGACCTCTGTAAAGTCCTTCAGTGTTTTGAAGAATGCACATGGCTGGTAAGCGCAGACAACGCCATCATAAGCATGAGCATCCCACTTATGCGTCTGCTCATGCAAACTTTGACGCACATTAAGGAGCAGGCGTCTGCAGCTGAGGAGGAAGAGGAAGAGGAGGAGGGAAGCCTTGATGACAGTCAGTCATTGTCTGCTCAGGGAACTCTCCTGGACGAGGTGGAGGAAGAAGAGGAAGAGGAGGGTGAGGATGATGGGGATGATTATTTAGGGGAGGATGCTTCTCAGGGGGCAAGAGAAAATGTTGGTGTGGCAAGGTCAGGTAAAGGGTTTGTGCGTGACTGGAGGGATGTGGATTTGCCAGAAAGTGCTCCTCCACCCAGCACTCGCAGTGCATCATTGACACCTGGGACATTGGCCACATGTGTGATTATGCTTTGCAGATCCTAAAAAGGGACCCCCGCATTGCCAAAATGATGAACGATGACGACTACTGGTTGGCCAGCATCCTGAATCCACGCTATAAAGGCAAATTCCAAAGCATCATGCCACAGGAGAATCTAGAGCTAATATTGACTAACAAACAAGCAACTCTGGTAAACCGTTTGTTTGAGGAATTCCCAGCACACAGTAGCGGTGATTGTTCTCCTACGAGCCGTAGGAGGCAACATGGAAGAGGTATTGGTGGTGCACACATCCAAAGTGGCGTTGAAGACAGGGGTTTCATGACCATGTTGTGGACTGATTTTTCAAGTACCGCTCACACGACTGGTAATACTGCATCGATTGAAAGTGACAGGAGACAGCAGTTGTCAACTATGGTTACAAACTACTTCTCCTCCCATATCAATATTCTCCCTCACCGGTCATTCCCCTTTGACTATTGGGCCTGTAAACTGGACACCTGACCTGAATTGGCACAAAATGCCTTACAGGAGCTCGCTTGCCCAGCTGCTAGTGTGCTATCCGAAAGAGTCTTCAGTGCTGCTGGATCAATCCTGACAGAAAAAAGAACCCATCTGTTGACCCAAAATGTTGATGATCTAACCTTCATTAAAATGAACCATGCATGGGTTTCAAAAGATTTTGTCCCACCTTCCCCTGCTGACACATAGGTAGCCAGAAAAATGGCTCGCTTTTGTCCTCTTCCTCTGACTTCTCCAATTCCTCCATTTGCAGCTGCTGAATGTCCAACATCAACATATGCCATTTTTTCAACCTCCCTAACTGGGCTGCCTCCCCCCCCAGGGCCGGGGTCACCACCTGGCGCACACACCCGTGCGAGTGCCGTTACCCTGGACAGGTGGGTGGGCCCACTCTTGGGCGACGGCACTGGCACAGGGTCCCTCATAGTACAATCAAGTGTCTGACGGTGGGGGTGCACACCCGCTGTCAGACACACCGGCGTACTATAAAGGGCCCTGTGCCAGTGCCGTCGCCCACGAGTGGGCCCCCCTGCTTGCTCAGGATCACAGCACTTGCAAAGTTGAAATACTTACCTCTCCCTGCCCCACCGTCGTGACGTCTTCCGCGTTTCCTGACAGTGACATTCTGGTCTGAGAGTGTGATGACATCACGTCTGTACGCCCTCTGCCTAAACAGTCCAAGTGCAGAGAGATGGAAGATGGGGGCGATGAGGAGTCCAGAGTACAGGGATTCCTTAGCGAGGAGACTTATTTAATTGTTTTAAAGGTTGGGAGCAATTTTTGGGGAGCACTATACTCTGGAGAATGATATATGAGGCCCACCATACACTGGAGCATTCCAAAGGTGGATATCAGACACTGGAGCAGCATTTACAGGGCCCATTATACACTGGAGCATTAGAAATGGGGCCCATTATATATGGAGCATTATTTGGGCCCATAAGACACTGGAGCATCATCCATGGGGCCCATCATATACTGGAGCATTGTAAATGGGGCAGATTATATATGGAGCATTATTTGGACCAATCGTACACTAGAGCATCATCCGTGAGGCCCATCATATGCTGGAGCTTTGCAAATGGGGGACATCAGACACTGGAGCAGCATTTACAGGGCCCATTATACACTGGAGCATTAGAAATGGGGCCCATTATAGATGGAGCATTATTTGGGCCCATAAGACAGTGGAGCTTCATCCATGGGGACCAACATATACTGTAGCATTATGTGGAGCTCATCATATACTGTATTGAACATTATATGGGACCAATGATTCTGTATAGAGAAATATATGGGCCTCATTACTCTGTATGGCGCACTATGCGGTGGCCATAAAACTGTATGGAGTAATATACTGTCCGTTTTTGGAGCTATTGGAGAATTTAAAATGGATATCAGTCATGTGATGTAAGAAGTGAAGTATTTTTCATTGTACTATACCGCTATTTCTCTGCCGTATCAGAGGATCATGAATTGTGGCATGTGTTAAAGGAGCCCAGTGACACTCTTTGGCCCTGGACCCACGAAAATCTGGAGCCAGCCCTACCCCCCCACAACTTCAGCCAAATAACCCCCAGTTTTCAATGCCTAACTATTATTATAAAGTAAATTAAGGTTGACAAGCTTAAGTCATAAGAATTGATGTTTTTGGCATTAAAATGGGCACTGTAGGTGTGTTTCCTGTCCTCCACTCACTGCCAACTTTTCTTCCCCATTGACTTGCATTGGGTTTCGTGTTTCAGTCGGCCTTCGACTTTTCACGATAATCGGCCAATTGCGTTCGACTCGACTTTTGCGAAAGTCGGGTGGTCCGAACCCGACTCGACCTGAAAAAAGGGAAAGTCGCTCATCTCTACTCTTCACCATCTGTGAAAGCCGTGGCAGACATTGGGCAGTGAGGGCACTTAGGCTGATATTACTGAGCACAGTATAATCTGATAATCGCATCCCATTGTATTCATTATCAAGGATCAGAAAGTCTTCTCTTGTCCAATATAAATTAAGCATTGCAAATACTAATGAATTGCTAGAGAGGTGAGCGGTAATGTGAGTATAAGAACTTTTTTTAGTGTTTTACTTCTTACATTTATTATGCTCAGAGACCTGCAGAGACCTTAGAGCATAATAAGGGACATTCAATTTATGAGAAAATAAGTGCAAAAAGTCAAATTCAAATTTTACCTACTCCTCTTATCTCTACTTAATACTGATAATTTTGTGGGGGTTTTTTTTAGATCTCATTGCCTGGAGCACCATCAACCACTGCTATAACATGTACATTATTTACAAGCTCTTTTCAATGGAGCTTATAATCAGACACATACATAGAAATCATGGGACCCCATATTAAGAGTCTTAATTGTGCTCCCTTTCACTCCTCATCTCCAAATATTTAGCAAACTAGGTGTGGTCATGGCACATATGCACACATGCAACCCAATATGTAAAAACGGGGAGTGAGACAGACAGTATATTACTACTCATACACCATAACTGTGCCCCTAAGATACCTCTTTATTTACTTGCACCATTCTCAATAAATGTTATTATACTCCAATAGTTTGATGCCATAGTCACTCCCTCCCTCAGTATAATACCCACAACCTCCTGTACCTCAGTCACTCGCACATTATAATGCCCCTACAGTCCTCCACATAGTATGTTGCTCCCACAGCCCCCAGCACACAATATATTACCTCCACAGCTCTTCAACACAGTATAATGCCCCCACAACACCCAAACAATATTAAGCCCCACAGCTCCTCTCCACACAGGTGAAAAAAATACTCACCTATCTCCATTCCTGATGTGATGCTTTGGTTTGTGTAGTATGTGAACTGAGGCTCCATGCAGAAGGTGAAATGTAGTCGCCCCTTCTTCACTGGCACTCAGTGTTACAAACTGAATGGTTGATCAGGGAGCCAACAACTCCATGTTTCACAATTGTGTTCAACTGTATCTGCTCTTTGGGGATGCAGATACTATTGAAATAATGGTGCTAGGTTAGGGAATCACTGTACGCCATCTACAACTCACAGCCCCGTAGCAGTTGAGTGGTCTACCTCTATTTGCAGTGTGCCATTGTTTGTAAGCACTTTTCTGAAGCTGGTCAATATTACAGAAAATGTAGCTCCTGATCTTGGAAAGCTTTTGTCCCACTGCAATTCCGATATTGCAGAGATGAGACTGCCTCATAAAACAGCATCAGGAGCACACAAATTGTGTTAGCAGAGCAACATTCCTTCTGTTCTGAAGTGTAAAGCAATCCTGAAATAAGAAAACACAAACCATTTAAATGTGAGCAGACATTAGACTCTTGCTTCAGTGATACATCCTATTTTAATACACATCATGCTTTATAAGTAGAGATGGGTGAAACCGAACAGTAAAGTTCGGCCCTCTGAACACTGGGTGTTTGTCGAGCTGTCATGTGAATGACAGCGTGGCAAACACCGATTCTGATTGGCGGTAAAATCAGCACAGCCGGTAAGACAACCATGGTTCCCACGCTGTCAAATGACAGCTTGAGCCAGCAACTATGATCCGAGGTATAAAGTTTACTTCTGGTCATTGGTGTCTGCTAATGAGACTACTGCTGCCGCTAATAACAGTGGGAGCAAGAGCTCATGAGAGTATTCATCAGTCTGTGCCTGCTCTGTAAATAAATGATTTATAAAAAATGGCATGGGTTTAGCTGTATTTTTGATAACCAGCCAGCCAAAACTGACAGCTGTGGGTGCAACCCTCAGCTGTCAGCTTCAGCAAGGCTGGTTAGAGGGGTCCCCACTTTGAATTTTTAAATTATTCAAATAAATAATTAAAAAAATAGTGTGGGGTCCCCCCGCAGTTCAATTCACCGCAGTAAACTTCTCCCCGTGATCTGCGGTAAACTCTACTCTACACCGTTTGACTTTTTCTCACTGTGCTAGCGATGATCTCACTAAGGCTGGGTTCACATTGCGTTATGGACCTGCGTTTAATACATCCGGTCTAATGCACAGCAATCAAACGCGTTCGCTGTGCATAGACCTGTTTGGCTAATGTATGGTAACAAAATGCTACCATTCGTTAGCGCATACGTTAGCGCTAAGGGAACTAAAGATGTCAAAAATGACATCAGCGTTAGCGCATCCATTTAACAGATCTGTTAAATGGATGTCCATAATGCAATGTGAACCTAGCCTTAGGTCACCGCAGTTCATTTGACAGGCAGGAAACACATCCTCAGTGACATCACCCTAGTCACTGAGGTTGCGCTCACAGCAGCTCACGTATCAGTGGTTTTCAGCCTGGACGGTTGCATCTTGGCACCACCCAGGTTAAAAACTGTTTATCCTTAGACATGGATCATAGCGTGGGACAGAACAATGGACAGGTGATGATTATTGTTGTTTTTTATTTTTGTTTAATTACAGGAAACGAGGGATTCAATGGAATGGGCATTGACGTGAGTATGGTTTAATTTAAAATAATTACAGTAAAGGAGTCTGTGTCATTCTTTCAATTAAAAGACTTTATTCTGGCTGTGTTTATTAACAATATAACTCTAGGATTAGTAATGGATAGGAGTCTTATAGACGCTTCTCCATTACTACTCCGTGGGCTTGAGGTCACCAGACAATACAAAGGTGACCCCAGAGATATTACAGGGCAAGTGGAAAGAGCCAGGCAAAGCACCAGAATTGCCACATATAATTGATGTGCCTTTTCTGGGTGGCTGTGGGATGCTATTTTTAGGATGGGGGCAATATCCATGGCCCCTTATCAGCCTGAAAATACCAGCCCCCAGCTGTATGCTTTAGCTTGGTTGGTTATCAAAAACTGGGGGGACCTCACACTGTTTTTTTAATTATTTATTTAAATAATTGAAGAAATCGGAGTGGGGACCCCTCTGTCTTGATAATCAGCCTTGCTGTAGCTGACAGCTGAGTGTTGCAGCCCTTGGCTGTGTGTTTTACCTGGCTGGTTATCAAGAATACAGGGGAACACATGCCTGCTTTTTTAAAATTATATACAGTTCAGGTGCCGGCTGATGAATACGCACATTAGCTGCTTCTGCTCTCACTGTGACTAGCGGAAGCAGGTGTCGACTAATAAGAGCAGTAGTCCCATCAGCTGAAACCAGTGACAGAAGGTAAACTTTATACCTCCAGTCACAGCTGCGCCCTCACGCTCTCTTTTGACAGCGTGGGAACCGCGGATTTCTGACCGGCTGTGATGATTTTACTGCCGATCCGAAGCAGTGTTTACAGCACATTTATGCACATAACAGCATGGCAAACACTTGATGTTCGTACCCCCATTCAAGTGAATGGGGTCTGAGTTCAGGTTCCGGTCTGGGTATTGTTCTGGTACCCGAACCCAAACTTTTTGTAACTGTTTGGCCGAACCCGCTGGACCTGAACATCCAGGCATCCAACCATCTCTATTAATAAAAAAAAATAATATATAATATGCATAGCGCTGTTAAAATTGCAATGTAATGTAGTAGAAAAATAGATTTTCTCGCATAAAATAGCATTGAATTCCCTGCCTTAAGCATTTATAATGAATACCTGAATAATATTTGTAATAGCAGATAATTGCTCTAATGGCTTCAATGTGCTTTTTAAATCAGTGGTCTGAAACACTACCATACCAATTTCAAAGAATATTATTTTTAGCCAGAAGTAAAAATGTCTTTGAATAACAAACTATTGTTTTCAAAAACATGGCTCACAAAAATATTAGAGATGTATTAAATGATTTGATGGTGATCAAATTTGTCTAGAACTTCAAGAAATTGGCAGGTTCTGATGCATTTGAACAATTTGTACTTCAATTCAGAGTAATCTAAATAGAAGATAAATGTCATGCTCCACTTAACACATTGCAGAAGATTGCATTAGCCAGTGGTTCACATGCCTAAGGCGCAGCAGGGCAGTCTCTCCAAAAATGCCTTGCAGCTCTCTCAAGACATCTTATAGTGCAGCCAATCAGTGAAGAATATCAGAGACACTATAAAAGCTGAGGCAGAGAAAGCTGTAGTCATTTAGGAGTTTACAGTCTAAAGAGTAGACTTCAGAGAGCATGGCTCAGCATTAAAGATAGGGAGCCTAACAAAAGACAATTATACCCCTAAGTTAAAATGTATATACTATATTGATCATACGATAAAACAACATATTTGGAATTACTGATTTTGCCAAGCTTTGCTATTTTCATCCTTAATTGATTTTATGATTGTGAAAGGTCTATCTAGGTACTAACAGGGCTAGATGAGAAACCAGATTTAGGACCTTATATACGAAAAGTGCAAATATATGTACTTTAATTAATTCCTGGATATACTCTGTAGTGATTGTGTTTGTTCTGTCTCATTTTGATTTTGCTCCATTTAATCATTGTGGTTTTTCTATATATGTTGTTTTATCATATGATCAATAAAGTATAAACATTTTAACATACGGGGATTTTTTTTCTACTTTTAGGCAGCTTTTTGAATCCCCTATATTACATTTTCCTTATTTATAGAATAATAAAATAAGCATTATTTACCCCTTCAATCACTGCCCTCCACCAGTAAAGCATTTGGTGATGTCCTATCCATCAGCAAGCCACGTGTGTGATTTTAATAGGAAAAAAACTCTTCAATTGTTATCCGGAGTAGAGTTAAGCGAAACAGGTCGGTCAAATTCAAAAGTCGCCGACTATCGCTCAAGTCGGGTTTCGCTCGGTGAAACTCGACCATAGCGTGAGGTCGGCCATGCGGTCGCCGACCCGAGCGCCAAAATCGGATTTCCCAGAATGCTTGCACGTGACTTTTTTCAGCCACTGAGCAAGGACGTACACTGTGGGCAACGAGATGACATGTGCAGCGTCTGGGGAGAGAGAAAGAGAGTTTTTGCGCACTTTAAAAAAGCAGTCCGGCATGTAGGTGGTAGGTGTTTACTGTCCTCCACTACCTGCCGACTTTGCTTCCCCATTGAAGAGGAGGATGAATGAACTCATGGAGATCAACATCCGACACTGCGGAGACACCATCACGTGTTTCTCAATGCAGTGATTCTAGAGCACTGCCCCCATCCCTTATGGGAAATATGTAAAACATGCAAAACAGAAGCCGCGGAGACACCATCACGTGTTTCTCAACGCAAGCAATGACCAGCCAGGTCTTTGCCCGGGAAGGAACAACAACGGGAAGGGCAGTCTCCAATGAAGGAAACCACCTATGCCAAAACATGGTATCCATCCACATACAGCTGTTTCGGGGTATTGCCCCTCATCAGTGTGGAGTAGGAAACTGGCTGGTAGGAGCAATGCCTAGTAAAAAGACTATGAAGAGGATGAATGAACTCATGGAGATCAACATCCGACACTGCGGAGACACCATCACGTGTTTCTCAACGCAAGCAATGACCAGCCAGGTCTTTGCCCGGGAAGGAACAACCACGGGAAGGGCAGTCTTGCTTCCCCATTGACTTGCATTGGGTTTCGTGTTTCAGTCGGACCTTCGACTTTTCCCTATAGTCGGCCGATTTCGTTCGACTCGACTTTTGAGAAAGTCGGGTTACATGAAACCCGACTCGACCCTAAAAATGGCAAAGTCGATCATCTCTAATCCGGAATTAATTATTCCAAGTATGGGCAGTTAGGATTGGGCTTTACCTGAGAAGCTTTTCACCCACACATAGATTAGCTGGTTCTGCGTCTCATTTAGTCTTTATCTATCTATCCATCCATCCATCCATCTATCTATCCTATTTGTCGTATCTATCTAGAGTTGTGCTCAAAAATTTACATATTCCGGCTGAATTTTTGCTTTCTTGGCCTTTTTTCAGAGAATATGAATGATAACACCAAGACATATTCTCCACTCATGGTTTGTGGTTGGTTGAAGCCATTTATTGTCAAACTACTGTGTTTTCTCTTTTTAAATCATAATGACAACCCAAAACATCCAAATGAACCTGATCAAAAGTTCACATACCCTGTTGATTTTGGCCTGATAACATGCATAGAAGTTGACACAAATTGGTTTGAATGGCTACTAAAGGTAACATCCTCACCTTTGACCCGTTTGCTTGTAATCAGTGTGAGTGCATAAAAGCTGAGTGAGTTAGTGAGTTTCTGAGATCCAGAAAGAAACTTGCATCTTTCATTCAGCCACTTCTGGATTGTGAGTCATGGGGAAAGCAACAGAATTGTCAATGGATCTACAGGAAAAGGTAGTTGGAACTGTATAAAATAGGAAAATGATACAAAAAGATATCCAAGGAATTGATGCCAGTGAGCAGCATTCAAACTGTGATTAACAAATGGAAGATCAGGAGCGCTTTAAAAACAAAACCACAATCAGGTACACCAACAAAGATTTCATCCACAAGTGCCAGGAAAATTGTTCGGGATGCAAAGGAAAACCCACAAATAATATCAGCTGAAATGCTGGACTTCTGAAATCTAGTGTTGTGGCTATTTCAAGATGCACAATAAGGAGGCACTTGAAGAAAAATGGGCTGCATGGTTGAGTTGCCAGAAGAAAGTCATTACTGCGCAAAAATGCAAAAATGCCACAAAGTATCTCACCTACAATACTCAAAACAGCAGGGAAACAAGCCTCAAAACCTCTGGAATAAGGTAATTTGGAATAACGAGACCAAAATTGAACATTTTGGCTACAACTATAAACGTTACATTTGGAGAGAGGTCAACAAGGCCTATGATGAAAGGAACACCATTCCTACTGTAAAGCACGGAGGAGGATCACTGATGTTTTGGGGGTGTGTGAGCTACAAAGGCACAGTAAACTTGGTCAAAGTTGAAGGAAGGATGTTATCAGCAAATACTGGAGGCAAATTTGCAATCATCAGCCCGGAAGCTGCGCATGGGACATACTTGGACATTCCAACATGACAATGACCCAAACACAAGGCCAAGTTGACCTGTGACTGGCTACAGCAAAGCAAAGAGAAGGTTCTGAAGTGGCCATCTCAGTCTCCTAACCTCAATATCATTGAGCCACTCCGAGGATATCTCAAGCATGCAGTTCATGCTAAACAGCCCAGGAATTTACAGGAACTGGAGGCTTTTTGCCTAGAAGAGTGGCCAACTTTACCATATGAGGAAATAAAGAACCTCATACACAACTACCACAGAAGACTTCAAGCTGTCATTGATGTTAGAGGGGGCAATATACAGTATAAAGAAAAGGGGTATGTGAACTTTTTATCAGGCTAATTTGTGTGGAGAAAAAGGTTTGGTGTTATCATTCATATTCTCTGATAAAAGGCCAACAAAGCAAAAATTCTGCTGGGGTATGTAAACTTTTGAGCACATCTTTATCTATCTATCTATCCATCTATCTATCCATTTATCTATCGATCTATCTATCCATCCTATTTGTCTATTATTAATACAGCTCTGGCAAAAATTAAGAAACCACTGGACAGTTTTAGAAAAATCAGCTTCTCTACATGTCTGACAGCCATTCCATTCCAGTGTCCATTGAATTCCAAATAGACTACACATCATTCTACATAATGTGCTTCTAATTAGGTGATCACATGGACCAAATCTTATTTAACGAAGGAAAGTATGAAAAACCCTGCTGTGGTGTTCACAATCCACTTGCAATAGCACAGGCAGGATGGCAAAACAAGTGCTAGTAAAATCCCAAAAGTAATAGGAATGAAAAAATAACTTTTAACCAATCCAAAGGAGTGGAAAAGTCTTGTGTGAGAAAAAGAAGGGATCAATTCTGGCTTTACTAGCAGAGGGATACAGTGAGCGTCATGTTGCCTCCATCCTTAAAATTTCTACGATGGCAATTCTTTACAACAAGGTCAAGCAGCAGACATTAGGGACAACAAAGCTACAGACCAGCAGAGGTCGAAAAGACTCTCCACTGACCGAGATGACCATCTTCTTATTCAAATGTCACTCAGCAATCGCAGGATGACATCAAGTGCCCTATAAAAGGAATGGCAAATGGCAGCTGGGGAGAAGTGCGTAGCAAGAACAGTTCATAACAGGCTCCTAGAGGGAGGGCTCAAGTCATGTAAAGGTAGAAAAAAGCCTTTCATCAAAGAGAAGCAAATGAGAGCCAGGCTGAAGTTTGCCAAAACCCATAAGGATTGGACCATAGAGGACTGGAGTAAGGTAGTCTTCTCTGATGAGTGTAATTTTCAGCTTTGCCCCATACCTGGATATTGAATGGTTAGACGGAGACTTGGAGAGGCATACAAGCCACAGTGTCTAGCACCCACAGTAAAATTTGGTGGAGGATCGGTGATGATCTGGGGATGTACAGCAAGGCTAGAGTTGAGCAGGTTCATCTTTGCGAAGGACGTTTGAAGCAAGCCGCATACAAGGTTATCCTGGAAAAGCAGTTGATTCCTTCTGCTCAGGCAATGTTCCCCAACTCTGAGGATTGGTTTTTCCAGCTGGACAGTACGCCACACAGCTAGGTCAATCAATGTGTGGATGAAGGACCACCACATCAAATCCCCATCATGGCCAACCCACTCTCCAGACCTGAACCCCATTGAAATCCACTGGAATGTAATCAAGAGGAAGATGGATAGTCACAAGCCATAAAACAAAGAATAACTGCTTAAATTTTTGTACCAGGAGTGGCATAAAGTCACCCAAAAGCAATGTGAAAGATTGGTGGAAAGCATGCCAAGATGCATGACAGCTGTGATTAAAAATCAAGGTTATTCCACAAAATATTGATTTCTGAACTCTTCCTGAGTTAAAACATTAGTATTGTTGTTTCTAAATGATTATGAACTTGTTTTCTTAGCATTATTTGAGGTCTACCAGCACTGCATTTTTTTGTTATTTTTTTTTGTTTCTATAATTTTTATTTGGGGAAGTTTTAAAATATCATGGTAGAGGAACAGGTTATATGCGACAAAATAACATGAGTTGAAATTCAACCTATATAATATTATTGGACTATGACGAAAAATACCATATAAACTATATGAAACTATATGAAGGATAATAATACAACATTAGACAGGATAATGGGGAAAAGAGGAAAGGAAAAAAGGGAAGAAAAAAAGGGGGAGGGGAGGAGATGAACTTGGATATGGTAGGACAAAGGGGAATTTAGGGATAAAACAAGGGAACAGAACCAAACAATAGTCCACTGAAAGTGGTGACACGGTAAGGCCTCTTTCACACTTCAGTCTTTCGCATCAGTCAAAATCCGCCAAAAGGACGGATGGCGGATCCGTTTTAGTACTCATGACAACGGATGGCACCCGTCCGTTTTTTTGACAGATCCGACAAATGGAGAATTTTAAAGGAATCGCAGCCTGGAAAAGAGGAGAGAGAGAGAGAGAGAGAGAGAGAGAGAGAGATTTTTTTTTTGTCCGGCACCCAGAAAGAATTTCGGGTTAAATGAGTGTCTGGAGGATCCGCCAGAGAAAAAAACGTTGCAAGCTCCGTTTTGAAATCTTTGAGGATGGTGATGGACAGCAACTTTTGGCGGATCCGCAAAAAAAACGGATGCAACGGACGGCAATCCGTCACAATCCGCCAATAATTGAAGTCAATGGGGAAAAAAACGGATCCTCGCAAGAAAATTGCGGATCCGTTTTTTTCAAAACCTGGCGGATTGTGACTGATTGTAAAAAACTGAAGTGTGAAAGAGGCCTTAAGAGCAACAATTTTAAAAGATTTCTACTTGACAAATCCACTGGCTAAAGATCCATATCAATCAGTTGTAAAGGACTCTGCATGTGGAGAAAAAAGTGAATTCCATAATGCTCATTTAGATTTATATTTTGTAAGGGAGTTGTTGTTCAAGGCAAGGACTAATACGAATGAGTTATGGAAAGCTAATCTGTCCATTAGTATATTAAGACTGGGAATGGTCTCAGACTTCCACTTGGCATCTATAAGCATTTTGGCAACTGAGAAAATATGAAAGATTAATTTAATATCTTGAGGAATAGAGTCAGAGTCTAAGGGACAAAAGAGAGAGTTGAGGAGACATAATTAATTTGTATTTCCCTATTTTAAAAATTAGATCATATACCTCCTTCCAAAAGGGTTTTATTTTTGGACACGACCATTAAATGTGCATTATATTGCCTTTACATCCACATCCTCTCCAACATGTGTCTGGATAAGACGGGAAAGCTGAGTTGAGCCTGACAGGGGTAAGATGCCATCTTGAAAGAATTTTAAAATAATTTTCTTGAATATTGGAGTTGATATTGTTTTTATATATCAATTTAAAGGTTTGTTGCCAATTTTTATCAGAACATTTTTTATTTACATCTTGTTCCCATTTGATTATGTGATTTTCATTGAAAAATTCTGTGTCTGAATTAAAAAGAGTGTATATATTTTTCATATTTCACACTGAAAACAAATGGGGATTTCTTAAAACTGTATTAATATCCTTAGGTAAAACTAAGGGTAGAGATATTTTGCTTCTAATAAATTTTCTAAGATCTAGGAGGTTGTAGAGATCCTCATCTGGCAGACCGAATGCAAATTTTAAAGTTTGAAAATTTGCTATAAATATCATCTTTATTTTTTGTTATTTTGACCATTTCTCATTTTCTGGAAATAAATACAAAACTTAGTGCTTGGAAATTCGAAGACATGTTGTCAGTAGTTTATAGAATAAAAGAGCAATTTACATTTTACTCAAATATACGTATAAAGAGAAAACTCATACTTAATGAAAATGTTGTAATGGTCTCTTAATTTTTGCCAGAGCTGTATATATGTATCACATGACATAAGTTGAACCAAACGGATTACACTTTACCAACTTTTCAAGAGCAACATCAGAGCTATTTTTATACACTAACATGAGCGAGTCCTGAAACACTATCATTGGTGAGACCTTTGCAAATATACTGTATTTTTTGGATTATAAGAAGCACTTCCACCCCCCCCAAGAAAAGTGGGAGGGTGGAGGTGCGTCTTATAATCCATTTGGTTTACTGGTGGAGGAGGGCGGCTGTTCTGATGCAGGGTCCCATGAGGCAAGGGCGCTGCTGCAGGAAGCTGGAGGCAGCAGGAGTGTGTCAATGCTGTGAGCCCCAGGCTTGGAGGAGTGAGGGTTCGGCGGTGAAGGCTGTATGGGCTCCAGACTTTCAGAATATGCCAGGTGTCCCCGCACTTCCCATCCTTTTCACTAAGGTGGGCTTTGGGAAAATACCCACCAGATGCGCAGATTGAGATCTTGACTCTTGAGATCTCGGCTCTCAAGATCTCAATGTGTGCATGCACTGCCTCCAACAGTCATTTTCCAGAGGTACACCATAGTGAAAAGGATGGGAAGTGTGGGGACCCTCAACATTTTCTGAAAGTCCAGAGCCTGCCCAGCCTCTCATCATCGAACATCCCGGGACCTGAAGCATCGTCCCACTCTTGCCTCTACCACCATCTTCCTGCAGCAGCAGTGCCCTTGCCTCCTGGGACTTCTCTCCACGGCATCCGCATTCCTCCCTAGTAAGCTACCATAAAAGTGGACTATAAGACTCACCAATATTTTATTATAAAAAAAATATATATTTTCGTGGGGTGCGTCTTATGGTCTATTGCGTCAATATATGGTATATACTGTATATATACAATGGGTACTGAAAATGTTCGGACCCACTTTTTGTTTCATTGCAGCCATATGGTAACTTCAAAAAAGTTCATTTTTTTCTCATCAATGTACACTCTGCACCCCATCTTGACAGAAAAAAACAGAAATGTAGGCATTTTTGCAAATTTAATAAAAAAGAAAAATTGAAATATCACATGGTCATAAGTATTCAGACCCTTTACTCAGTATTGAGTAGAAGCACCCTTTTGAGCTAGTACAGCCATGAGTCTTCTTGGGAATGATGCAACAAGTTTTTTTACACCTGGATTTGGGGATCCTCTGCCATTTTTCCTTGCAGATCCTCTCCAGTTCCGTCAGGTTGGATGGTGAATGTTGGTGGACAGCAGTCTTCGGGTCTCTCCAGAAATGCTCAGTTGGGTTAGGCCAGGGCTCTGACTGGGTCAGTCAAGAATGGTCACAGAATTGTTATGAAGCCACTCCATTGTTATTTTAGCTGGGTGCTTAGGGTCATTGTCTTGTTGGAAGGTGAACCTTCGGCCAAGTCTGAGGTCCAGAGCACTCTGAAAGAAGTTTTCATCCAGGACTCTGTACTTGGCCGCATTCATGTTTCCTTCAATTGCTACCAGTGATCCTGTCCCTGCAGATGAATAACACCCCCATAGCCTGATGCTGCCACCACCATGTTTCACTGTTGGGATTGTATTGGGCAGGTGATGAGCAGTGCCTGGTTTTCTCCACACATACTGCTTAGAATTATCACCAAAAAGTTCTGTCTTCATCTCATCAGACCAGAGAATCTTATTTCTCATAGTCTGGGAGTCCTTCATATGTTTTTTAGCAAACTCTGTGAGAGCTTTCATATGTCTGGCACTGAGGAAGGCTTCCGTCGATCCACTCTGCTATAAACTGGTGGAAGACTGCAGTGATAGTTGACTTTTTGGAACTTTCTTCCATCTCCTTACTGCATCTGTGGAGCTCAGCCACAGTGATCTTGGGGTTCTTCTTTACCTCTCTCACCAAGGCTCTTCTCCCACGATTGCTCAGTTTGGTTGGATGGCCAGGTCTAGGAATACTTCTGGTGGTCCCAATCTTCTTCCATTTAAGGATATGGAGGCTACTGTGCTCTTAAGAATCTTGAGTACTGCAGAAATTCTTTTGTAAGCTTGGCCAGATGTGTGCCTTGCCACAATTCTGTCTCTGAGCTCCTTGGCCAGTTCCTTTGACCTCATGATTCTCATTTGTTCTGAAATGCACTGTGAGCTGTGAGGTCTTATATAGACAGGTGTGCGCCTTTACAAATCAAGTCCTATCAGCTGGACTCCAATGAAGGAGTAGAACTGTCTCAACAAGGATCACAAGGAAAAGGACAGCATGTGACTTAAATATGAGTGTCTGGGCAAAGGGTCTGAATACTTATGACCATGTGATATTTCAGTTTTTCTTTTTTAACCCCTTCACCCCCAGAGATTTTTTTGGTTTTGCATTTTCATTTTTAGCTACCCTCCTTCCAAGAGCCATAACTTTTTTATTTTTCTGTCAATATGGACATGTCAGGGCTTATTTTTTGTGGGCTGAGTTGTACTTTTGAATGTCACCACACCATTGGTTTTACCATGTCGTGGACTAGAAAACGGGAAAAAAATTCCAAGTGCGGTGAAATTGCCAAAAAAATACATTCTCACACATGTTTTTTGTTTGGCTTTTTTGCTAGGTTCACTAAATTCTAAAACTGACCTGCCATTATGATTCTCCAGATCATTACGAGTTCAAAGACACCAAACATATCTAGGTTCTTTTTTATCTAAGTGGTGAAAAAAAATTCCAAACTTTGCTAAAATAAAAAAATTGCACCATTTTACAATACCTGTAGCAGCTCCACTTTTCATGATCTCGGGTTGGGTGAGAGCTTATTTTTTGCATGCCAGGCTGAAGTCTTTAATGATACCATTTTGGTGCAGCTATGATCTTTTGATTGCCCGTTATTGCATTTAAATGCAATGTCGCGGTGCCCGGAAAAACGAAATTCTGGCGTTTTGACTTTTTTCTCACTACATTGTTCAGCGATCAGATTAATCCTTTTGCTATTGATAGATCGTGTGATTCTGAAAGCGGTGATACCAAATATGTGTATGTTTGATTTTATTTTTATTGTTTTATTTTGAATGAGATGAAAGGGGGGTGATTGGAACTTATATATATATATATATATATTTAATTTTTAAACACTTTTTTTTATTTTGGCATGCTTCAATAGTCTCCATAGGAGGCTAGAAGCTGCCATATCCTGATGGGCTCTGCTAAATAGAGGCGATGGTCAGATCGCCTCTGTGTAGTAGAATTGCTGGCTTGCTATGAGCGCCGACCACTGGGTGGCGCTCACAGCAATCCGGCATTGACAACCATAGAGGTCTCTAGGAGACCTCAGGTTGTCATGCCAACACACCGGTGACCTACGATTACATGACGCAGGTCACTGGTTGGCATATTTCCGGTGTGATTGCCAGAAGTGCAATTTAGATGCCGCTGTCAGCGGTTGACAGCGGCATTTAACTAGTTAATAGCCACGGTGTGGATCACGATTTCAACCGTGGCTATAGCGGGCACATGTTAGCTGTTCAAAACAGCTGACATGTCCCAGGAAAGATGTGGGCTCACCACCGGAGCCTACATCAAAGAGAGGGAGTCCAGCATCGGCGCAAATATATGCCCGATGTTGGAAAAGAATTAATAAATTTGCAAACATTTCTACATTTTTGTTTTTTTCCGTCAAAAATGAGTGCAGAGTGTACATTATTGGGAAAAATGTACTTTTTTGAATTAACCAAAAGGTTGCAATGAAACAAAGAGTGAAAAATTTAAAGAGGTCTGAATACTTTCTGTACCCACTGTATATTTATATGTATGTAATGAAATTCTTGACAGTGAAAAAAGTGTGTTTGACTATGCTTTTTAATTTAGTTCTATACCAAAATGTACAGTACTTTATTTTTTTTATTATATGCATAGACACAGTGCAAATATCTCCAGCCATATATTTGGCAGATGCATTTCAAGTGGTTCTGCTAATCAAAGGTCTGAGCATTTTGGTGACTGAAACAGAAAAACAAGATTGCACCCCCTTTCATTCCCAAACATAAATTCATTTCACCATTATAGTAATTGGGCAATTGGCAGTGGAGAGTTTGATGGAACATATCTATGATGCGCTATAGTTTACAGTATGTAAGTGACTTTCTTATTGGGCACAGAGCAGAGAGAAATAGTGTACCATCTGTGTGTCCTTCTAGTTTAATTACTATACACAGAAGTGCTAAAGTAAAAAGTTAGTCAGAAGCTAGCTAAAACTTTTAAATCGCCTCCACATAACAGAAATCAGAATAGAACAAGCCTTTGACCTCTCGATGAATCATTATTTAGTTTGCTTTCAACCTAATGGCCATCTGTTTCGTGGGTTGAAAGTATTTTTAAGATAATTAGATATATTTGCAGTACAAAATAGTTTTCAGAGATGATGCTATTTTTTGCAAACCCTACATTCATCTTCCGATTTTCTAGCCTGGTGACTGTACTGTCCTCAAGAAACATTTGGAGTTTATAGCAAGACTGTGCTTTGTATCTTTTCTTTCCTCTACAGTCCGATCATTTGGATTTTTTTTTTTAGTAATTACCAAATCTCTCATTAGCTATTTGAGAAATTCTGTACAATTAAAATTCAGCTGGCTATCTAGTCTCAGGATTGTCATTGACGTTTTTTCATTGAGGAGAAATATCTGATCTTAAATCATCCACTTAAGCAGATGGCTGTAAAGAGGGTGCTCAAAATCTTTCTCCAGAATTTAAGCATGCGCAGGATTAGTACTTTAATCTAACTTCTTCAGGATTAACAAGAAAATAATCATGATCATTTTATCCACTGAATAATGGATTTGCTTAATCTGATTTTAAAAGTGGATGCTGGAGATGCCTGAGTAGTGTTTTTACATGTGGAAAAGTGGTGTGTTAGATAAGGTTCTTGTCAATCCTTATTTTATTGTGCAATTCTGAGTCTATGGATATAAAACAATGGATTTAGATTTTTGTCTTTCATTTGTGTCTTCCATGCCATGGAAAAAGTGTTGTGAATCTTTTTTTGAGAGCAGTTTAACTACTGACAAATAGAAATAAAATATGTCTTTTTACGAGGTGAAACAGACTAAAAACCAATACTTGTTACATTTGTTCTTTAAAAAAATAATACAAAAATAGTCTGCAAAAGGGCAAGTTTAGAAACCATGATTATGAACCATATGAAGCACTAGAGTATGGTGACGATCTACTTGTATTGAACTCTAAATGATTGTTATGTATATGCTGAAACTCTCATGAGCTATGCACAATATAATCAGACAGAAAATCAAAGAGCACGTTGACTTTTAAGCCTTCAACATATTCACAATTGGATCAAGTAATGCACGCTGCTGACATTGAAATAGATGTCCCAGAATACTCTACCAGATACATGTAAAAGGCAATAATAGACAACCAATAACTACTTCCGTACTCCACGCTGCTAGAGACAGATGGACCTAAAAGTGTTTATTTTGGACCTTACTAGAAGTAACTAGATATCTATTTAGGCATGGATTGATTTGTCTACACTAGTTAGACAACATTTTTGGTGCTCACCTCTTAATCATTGAATTCTGTTACTTTTATTTACCATATATACTCGTGTATAAGCCGAGATTTTCAGCACATTTTTTGATGTTGAAAATGCCACCTTGGCTTTTACACGAGACATTGTGCAGAAACCAGCAGGGAGGAGGAGCGGCGGCAGGAGTAGGTGGCTGGGACATCATACTCACCCTCCTGTGCAATCGCTGAAAGTCCCCTGTATCCTCCATTCTCCCAGGGCTGACAGCTTCTTCCTGCATTGAGCGGTCACATGGTACCGCTTATTAAGGTCATGAATATGGACGTGACTCCACTCCCATAGGCGTGGCATCCATATTCATGAATCTTAATGAGCGGTACCATGTGACCACTCAATGCAGGAAGAAGCTGCCAGCCCTGGGACAACGGGGGATACAGAGGACGTTCAGTGATGGCACAGCAGGGTGAGTATGATGGAGGAGGATGGGGAAGCACGAAGCAGCATGGGGAGCATGGGGAAAGCATGGAGCAGGACAGGGAAAGCCTGCACAGGACGGGGGAGCACAAAGCAGGACATGGGAGCACGGAGCAGGACGGGGAAGCCCGCACAGGATGAGGGAGCATGAAGCAGGACGGGGGAAGCAGGGAGCAGGATGGGGGAAGCACAGAGCAGGACGGGGGAGCACTGAGGAACATGGAGGAGGATGAAGGAGCATGGGGGAGGACAGGGAGCTGAGCCATACATAGAAGGAAGGGACAGGGGATCCAGGCCTTGCATACTGGGAGGGGGGAGAGCCACACATACCACGACATGGATGAGGGGATAATTCATACCCGGCTTATACTCAAGGCAGCACAGTGACTCAGTGGATAGCACTGCAGCCTTGCAGCGCTGGAGTCCTGGGTTCGAAACCCACCAAGGACAACATCTGCAAGGAGTTTGTATCTTCTCCCCGTATTTGCGTAGGTTTCCTCCCACATTACAAAGACAGACTGAATTTGAACGTGTTACGGAAATGGAATGGCACCATTGTAACAAGTCAGTTTGTGAAATTCTTTGCTGCCTAAAAATTCCACAATCAATTGTGAATTATATTATTGAATAGCGGAAGTGTTTGCAAACCACAGCAACTCAACCATGAAGTGGCATACCATGTAAAGTTAAAAAGTAAAAAAAAGTGAGGTGGCCGAATGCTGAAGTGCAGAGTGCATAAAAGTTACCAATGCTCTTCTAGCTCAATAACTGCAGAACTCCAATCCTCCTCTGTCATTAACATCAGCACGAAAGAGGCATTAAGAGTATTATATCATGGATTTCATTTGTCAATCAGTTGTACAACAACGTTACATCACCAAGCACAATGCCAAACCTGTAAAGCAGTTGATACATGATCTATGGAGTAATAAATCTTGATTTTCTATCTGTCAGTTTTGTAGATGAGTCTGGGTTTAGCGAATGTCAGGAGAACATTATATGCCTGAAGGATTTGAACTAGCTGTAAAGATTAGTAGAGGAGGTGTAATGCAACAAGGAGGTTTTTCATCAGTTGGCCTAGGCTCTTTACATCCAGTTAAGAAAAAACTTAATGCTTCAGTTTATCAAGACATTTAAGACAATTGTATGCTTACAACTTTGTGAAAACAGTTTGGAGAAAGACCTTTTCTGTTCCATCATGACTGTGTCTCAGAGCCTCCCAAAATGTCATAAAAACATGGTTGAGCAATTATTGTATGGAAAAACAGGACTGACTGCACAAAGCCCTGACCACAACTGTATTCAACACCTTTGGCACGAACTAGCATGAAGATTGTGAGCCAAGACATCTCGTCCAACATCAATATCTGACCACAAATGCTTTTAAAGATGAATGAGCAAAACTTCCCATAGACATACTCCAAAATCATATCAAAAGGCTTTAAGGCTCCCCAAAAGTGCAGAGTAGAGTAGGTTCAGTTCAGATAAGAGAACTTCCAGATGTTCACAGAACAGTTCACTGGACATAACCAAACCCCATTGAATTCAATGGGAGGCAAACTCAAACGCATAGAAAACACCTTCAGTGGGATCCAAAAGCTGCCAAAACAGCTCAAATTAGGGGCAAACACCAGGAAAAGTGACATCAATTGACCCACAGTAGAAATTTTATAACGGCACAGCAGCAGTCAGGCATGGGTCATGTATGAGACAAGGTCTGGGTCAGCATTTACAGCTTTGAATTTAAGCTCAAATTAAGAGGTGGATGAGAGACTGGTGTAGGCCTGCTGTGCTGGGAGCCCTGATACCTCATGAAACAGCTCAAGCTTTTTTTTCTGCTCAGCCACACTCAGGTGGCACAAATATCAGCTTTGTAAACTACTATTGTTAGAAACATTTAAGGATAGAAACATAGATAGTTGACTGAAAGTAAGTGCAGACCTGCAGGACTGGGAGCCCTGCTACTACAGGCAACACACATGAAGGAGACTCAACTTGGAGTCCAAACATTTCCAAAAAGTTAGGGTCAGACACCAGGAAAAGTTGCACCAATTGAACTATAGTAGACATTTTATACTTGGACAGCAGCAGTCAGGCATGAGCTATGCATGAGACATTGTCTGGGCCAGCATTTACAGCTTTAAATTTAAGTTCAAATTAAGATGTGGGTGAGGGACCGGTGTAGGCCTGGTGTGCTGGGAGACCTGATACCTCATGCAACAGCTCAAACTGCTTTTCTGCTCAGCCAAACTCAGGTGACACAACTATCAGCTTTGTAAACTATTACGGTTAGAAACATTTAAGGATAGTAACACAGGTAGTTGACTGAAAGAAAGTGCAGGCCTGCATGTCTGGGTGCCCTACTGCTAGAGGCAACACACATGATGGAGACCCTACTTGGATTCCAAACATTTTCAAAAATTAGGGGCAGACACCAGGAGAAGTGGCATACATTAACCCACAGCAGAAATAGAATAATGGGCCTCTGACACCCCATCCACTCCAGGCAACCCAACAGATGGAGACACAACTTGGAGTCTCCACATTTCAAGAAATTGCTTGTAACTTTGGCAGCAATTGCAACAGAAGCCACAACAAAGATGTCACAGATTGCAATGACGTGAGATCAATGCAGCACATTAAAAACTACACCGTCACCTAGTCTGCCCAGTCTGTTACTGGAGTGCAAGTGTCATTGGAGATCCATGACTTGTTCATCTTGATGAAAGTTAGGCAGTGTACACTTCCAGTGGACAGTTGGCTGCCCTTATCCATCAGGATACCACCAGCAGTGCTAAATACATGTTCTGAGAGAACACTGGCTGAAAGACATGACAAAACCTCCAAGGAGCAACAGACGAGTTCAGGCTACTGTTACATTTTTGAAGACTAAAATGCAAAAGGGTCCAAACCCCCCTGATGGCATTGATATTGAGATTGAGATAGTCCTGCCCTGCACCATCCTCTCTAGTCTTTAATTTAGCTTCAGACTTGTACTCTGTTCTGTTGGCTGGCCAAAAAAACTGTGTGAAACGACTCACAGAAATTACTTTTGCCACTTACTCTGCTGATAATGTTTTTGCATTGACAACTTAACATTTCCGGGTTTGGAAGTCTATAATTGCGATGCACACTGTGTGACTCACTACTGTCTTGGGGAAAAACACTCTTAAGATTGTCTACAGGCGTGTTTCGATACATCAGCATGTGTGTATCCCTTTCCAGGGGAGACGCTTCTAGAAAAATTTACTCTTGTACAGAGGATCTAACAGAGTGGCAACCCAGTAGTCAGCACTATGTCTAATTCTAATAATATGGGCATCATATTTTCAGAAATGCAGCAAGAAGGCACTCATGTGTCAGGTACTTCCATGATGCCCAAGTCCATGGTATGTTGGTGGTGGGGTAACACTCAAGCTTGCTTCCTCCATCCCCTCCTGCCAACCACAGACAACAGAGAGGGTATCATTATACTCTTCATCTCCTGACTGTTGCACACCTATCACTTTTTCCTACTAGTCCATTTTTTTATCGGCTCCTGCACTGTCACTAACAGTTTATCTAGTACCATGAGCCCCCCCCGATCACTGTAATCCACACTCCCATGGCACCTGCATGTGCAACAACGATCCAGAACTTAGAGATATTGCTATCCCTTCTGCATCCTCTTCTGCTTCCTTCTCTTCCTCTAGGACCACCATATCCTCCCACAGACTATTCAAAGTGTGCTCCAGTATGTAGATAAAAGGAATAGTGATGTTCTCTTAGTAGTCATTTCGAAACTGTGCAGAACGGTGCAGAGGTCATTGATCCCTGCTCACTCCACAAAATATGCATGTACTGTGTTGGCCCAGGCTATGCAAAATGACATACTGCACCAGAGATTTTCGTTGCTGCCACAATAGCTGCAACATGTGTAGAGCATGTGCAGAGCGGAATTCCACAGTGTCAGCACATCGCATATCAACCAGTTAATTGGTAGGCCGAAAGACCTCCGTAGCGATGCAAGTTGATGACCCATGGGGTGCGAACGGTGGAAGTGAGCACACAGTGACTGTGCTTTCTGCAACAGTGCATCCAGGCCAGGATAATGGGCGAGAAATTACTGTACCACCAGGTTGAGGACGTGAGTCATGCAAGTCACATGTGTAAGGTGGAGAGAGCCATTGCTCAAACTCGGCCTGGACAGCTGTCCACAACTCTTGAGCTGTGTGACTGCAATCTCTTAGGCATACAAATTTAAACACTGCCTGATTGCGTTGAGCCCTAGCTGCATTTTATGGACATGGGGGGGTCATCTCTACACTATTGAAATGCATGCCTCATTAAGGTAAAGGTTGAGGATGCAGATGGAGGCACTAGGAGAAGTTGAGGAAAGAGAAGGAGTGGTGGAAGTGTTAGATACAGAGGTTTGTCCTTCAAGTTTTGGGGCTCAAAATACTTGTGGAGCATCCCCTTCCCTGCTTGCCCCCACAGCCACCCAGTGTCCAGTCTGAGATATAACGCCCCTCGCCATGCTTCTTCATCTAGTTGTCAGTGGTAAAATGCACCCTGTTAGACATATATTTTTTCAAAGATGCACCCTGTCAGACATATATTTTTTCAAAGAGCGGGTGATGTTGTCTGCAACATTCTGGTGTAGCACGGCCACAGCTTTCTTAGAGAAGTAATAATGACTGAGCAACTGGAACTGGGGGACTGCGACGGCCATCAGCTTTCAAAAACCATCTGTATCCACCAGGTGGAAAGGCAGCATTTCTGTAGCCAACAGATTGGAGATGGTGACGTTCAAGCTCTTAGCTTTGCAATGTGTAGAAGGAAATAATCTTTTACGTGACCACAACTATTGGAACGAGTGCCGGCTACTGTACTGAAAGACAGTGGAGTAAGGTGAACACGACAAACTGCTGGACTGTGAGTGAGATGCAGGCGGAGATGTTATGATGGTTTGAGAAAGATGTGGTGTGCTCTGTGTCTGAGATTGGTCAAAAACAGCAGGCAGGTCCATTTCTACCAGTGGTTGGTACAGCCCACAAGGCCGCATTTTTGCACGTGCCGGTTCATGCATATAGTAGCCAAATTATTGGAATTTTTGCCCATACTGAGTCATTTTTTGCAAAGATGGCAGAGAACGTGAGTTGGTTCATCCTTTACGGTCTCAAAAAAGGCCCAGGCAACCCTTGCCGCCCATGCGAATTGCAGACCTGTGACCACTGCTGTCCACTACCAGAGTTGTGGCTGAGGACGTAGTGCTTGTCATGGCTGCATCACTCCATGTCTGTGCAGGAAGCCACAGCGTAACCTCATCATTTTCTTCCTTCTCCATCTCCTCTGCTGAGATAATCAGCTGCATGCCTCTGGCTACACACCAAGTGGGATCTACAACCTCACCGTCATCCTCTCTTTTTTCCCACTCCTCACTCTGAGAGTAACCCTCCTTTTCCTGCCTTGACAGCACAGTACAGTCTGAATGCACCTCAGGAATCTGAATCTTATCAGGATTACTTCCACCCTTGGGGGTTAACATCTGGCAATGAGGATCTGAATTATACTCAGATCCTACTTTGTCCAGCCCTGGATCCAACTGAAAAAAATTTGGGCATCGGTGCAGATGCTTTTCTGCTCTTGAGTCTGTGAACCTTTGGAGCAGACCTCTGATGCCCATGGAATAGAATGTGTGAATGGCTCTGCAGACTTACCCATTTGTGGTTCCCCACAGTCAGTTGGGCAGATGGAGAGTCATGCCATTGGTGGATCAAGGGTATGTCACGATGACCCATCCTGTGTGACGTGACCACCAGGCCGGTTACTAAAACAACAAGACACGGCACGTGATACTGTCCTGTGTGACACGGCCCGCAGGCCGGTAACTAAAACAGCAAGACACGGGGAAAGGGGAAACAGATACATTGGTGGGCCCTGCAATAGGGAAAGGGGACGTGGACACCTCCTGCACTACCCTGAGTCAGTGTTCCTAACATTCCCTATGCCGGTTCCGCACCGGGCGCCGATCAGGAACCTGTCGCCCTAGCACACCCTACACCTATCCCTTGCTAGGGAGCTGGGTGGCGCAGGCACTGGCCCCACCACAGTACTAATACACACTAAGGAAAAACACAAACAGGGAAACACCACTTAGCTTTACTCTGTTGCACTTGCTCATGGCAACAGAGTCCACCACAAGAATGCAGTTCTCCTCCTGAATTGCTGCCACCAAGGTCTGTCAGAGCTACAAGGAAATCCACTATGACCCTTCCACACCAGGGCTAAGACAGTGCTGCAAGGAATGCTCTCAGCTCCTTCCTCCACCAAGGATGGTTGAAATGAACACTATCACCAACACTGATTGCAACACCTGTGACTCTTTTATAGCAGAGCCAGAGCAATCACACCTGCATTATAATCATGTGCACTTAACTAAAGAAACCAGAGTGCAATGATGCTCACTACCACCGGGGGCAAACTTAGAACAAACGACACCACAGTGCAATAATCCTAATGGCCACCGGGGGCAAAAACCAAATTTAAGCATAGCTTAAGAAGAAAAAGGTTACCTGTGCTTTTTATCAGTCCTGATCCAGCATGGATCATAACAGGGTAAATGGGGAGCCACCTCTGAGGATTGTACTGTGTGTGATGTTAAGGTGGAGGAAAAAGAGGAAAGGCCACTTGATGCAGCACTTGCCATCCACTGGAACACACGCTCTTTCTGGCCCTTATCTACATCTACAAGGCATAGCACTATGCGGCTGCCAAAAATAGGCAGTCGAGTAGCCCATCCAGTAACAGAAGTTGTCAGTTATCTTTGGATAGGATGAGCCAGTGTTTGTTCAGTAGAGCTTTCAGTAACATTACCACGTTCTCCAAGTATACCTCAAGCACTAAACCTATTCCCCCTTCCACCACGGCCTCGCTTTTTCTCCCTTATGTTGGATGTACCCTTCCACTATTTTATCCAGCTGTTTCACAACCCTAGGCTGAGACCTGTCAGTCACTTGTCACTTAATTAACATTCAGTATTTATTTGCTGAGATAGTGTGGCCGTACCACAGAATTAGCACAACAGATTTTGATGCTGAAATGTGGACTGGTGACTGTAACACACAAGTAGCACAAAGGATTTTGATGCTGAAATGTGGATTGGTGTCTTCACCACAAAAATAACACAAAGGATTGATATTTTGGATGGCCGATTTTACACAGGATCCTATTTATCTGAATTAGCTGACAATAAACCACTTAGCTAACTTTCTCACTACTTGCAGCAGCAGCAGCAGCCTCACTATGCTGTTACACTGACAAAATGTCACTGAAGCCACATGTCTGCTTTTTACATGGAGAGGGATATGTGACTTTGACAGCCAATGACACAAGCCCTTGTGTCTGGACATTGTGGATGGTTTCTGCTCCCTGATTGGCTGCCGGAGTCTACACACATTAAGTTAATAAAAAAAAAAAAAAAGAACAACATTTCGCTGCTCCTTTGACCTCTCCCCACCCCTCATCAGACACATGTTCCCCGCTCATCATACAGCATCACTATCCTAGCCAAAGTCTTAACAAACCATTAGTGGAGACTGGATCATTTATTGATCTTTGGCCAAATTTTGCAGATTTTGAGGAAAATGCTAGGGAATCTGAACATGAATCTGAATGTGCAACATTCGTGCCAAATTTGAGATTGGTGAAAGTTTTCCAAACAGGTTTGCTAATCTCTAATACAGAGCTGTCGCAGCAGCTCAGCATTATTATCTGTTATGAGCTCATTTTCTGCTCCACCAGTTGAGAGTTCCCCTTCCGTTCTCCCTCTGGTGGTGACAGGAGGTAGTGAGGTTGGCTTGAGTGGTAGTGATCAGCCACCTGGTGAGGAAGCTAATGATTGGATCTCTGGAGTATCAGACTGGATGTCAGACAGCCAACGTCCTATCCAGGTGCTGGTGATTCAGTTTGCTTCTCAGATCTAGGACTCAGCTAGGACTCAGCTCTGTTCCAGTCTTCTCAATGATAAGTTTGTTTTTTGCTAATGTTCACACTTGCTCTTGTTGGTCTTTTCAGTTTTTTGTGTGGTCAGCCAGCCCGGCTGGGCTGTGCTGAATTTCCACTCTTATTTGCCAAATTACTTTTTTTGTCCCTTATTAGATTGGCCTCTTTTTGCTCTGTCTCAGAATATTTCAGAGTGCTGATATAGTGGGAGAAGTCTAGTGACTTCAGGGTTAATTTTGCTATCAGTTGTGTTGGACATTTTGTTGGGTTTTTTGGCAGACTGCAGACAGTGTCTTTCCTTTCCTGTCCTTTCTAGTTAGTCGAGCCCCATCGTTTGCTCAGCCTATTTTCCTGCCTTTGTTTGTGTTTTCATCTTTTTTCACCGTCAATACATGTGGGGGGCTGTCTCTCTTTTGTGGTCTGCTCTGGGGCAGTTAGTTTTCCTCTTTTCCTGCTTTAGGCTTATCTAGTTCTCCAATTGTGACGAGGCGTCTAGGACCACCGTAGGAACGCTCCATGACTACTGCTAGTTGCGTGTTAGGATCAGGGTTCTGCAGTCTGCATAGTTACCAACCTCTTTGGTTTTCTGAGACTTAGTTTGTATTGTTTTTCATTTCCTCCTCGGCTACCCGTTCATAACAGAATCACCAGCCATACCTCAGATTCTAGGGTACTCAAAGGCAGGAAAAAGAAAAAAAAAAAAAAAAAAGAGAAATTGTCAGAATTTTTTTTTTTTATGCATTTTTTCCTCTTTTTCTCTGGGGCCGTAGGAGGATTTTTTCCTTAATGGAGATTAAGCAATTGTCTGATCGTGTGGAGCAGCTCGCTGCTGAAGTGAAGGGAATTTCCGCCTATCTCGCTCAATCACATGCTGTTGAACCCAAAATCCCCACTCCTGATGTGCTTTCTGGAGATCGGTCTAAATTTTTGAATTTTCAGAATAATTGTAAATTATTTCTTGCCTTGAAGCCTAACTCATTGGGAACCTCTGCACAGAAGGTTAAAATTGTCATCTCCTTGCTGCGCGGCTATCCCCAGGATTGGGCGTTTTCTCTGACACCTGAAAATCCTATTCTGACTAATGTGGATGCATTTTTTCAGGCCTTGGGGTTGTTGTATAATGAACCTAATTCCGCTGATCAAGCTGAGAGAACCCTGTTGGCATTAAACCAGGGTCAGGATCCTGCAGTCATATTGTCAAAAATTCCGAAAGTGGGCGGTCCTTACTACATGGAATGATAGTGCATTGGCAGCCCTCTTTCGGAAAGGTTTATCTGAGACCGTAAAAGATGTTATGGTGGGATTTCCTGTTCCCTCTGGTCTGGATGGCTCTATGACATTAGCCATTAAAGTTGATCGGCGTTTACGTGAACGTAAAAATACACGGGAGGCGCTGCCACCTTTTGAACAAATGTCTGAACCTATGTAATGTGATGGGGTTTTGTCTAGGGCGCAACGTCGGGAGTTTAGAAGGCGTAATAAGCTGTGTTTTTTCTGTGGGGACGCCTCTCATACTATTTCTGTCTGCCATAAATGAGAGAAACGTTTTGCACACACATTTGCTGTGGCAGTATACAACCTAAGTTCCTTTTGGCAATTACTCTGATCTGCTCCTTGTCCACATTTTCCACTAAGGCTTTTGTGGATTCAGGAGCAGCTCTGAATTTGATGGATTTGGACTTTGCTAAACGTTGTGGTTTGTCCATGACGCCTCTGCAGACACCTATTCCTTTGAGGGGTATTGATGCCACTCCGTTGGCGGAGAATAATCCTCAGTTTTGGACCCAGGTGATAATGCGAGTTGCCCCTGACCACCAGGAAAATTGTAAAATTTTGGTGCTGCATAATTTGCATGACACTATTGTTCTGGGGTTCCCCTGGTTGCAAACTCATAACCCAGTTTTGGATTGGAAATCTGTGTCTGTGGTGAGTTGGGGTTGTCAGTGTGTTCTTAGGGACGCTCCTGTTTTCTCCACCTCTCCTCAGTCTCATTATATTCCAGATTATCTAGCTGAATTCGCTGATGTATTTAGTGAGAGTAAGTCTGCATCTTTGCCTCCTCAAAGGAGGTATGACTGTGCAATTGAGTTGATGCCTGGGTGTAAATTTCCCAAGGGTCGGCTTTTTAACTTATCTGTACCCGAACATGATGCTATGCGATCCTATATTAAGGAGTCATTGGAGAAGGGTCATATTAGACCATCCTCGTCACCTTTAGGTGCTGGGTTTTTTTTGTGGCCAAGAAAGATGGTTCATTAAGACCGGGTATTGATTATCGCTCCCTTAACAAGATGACGGTTAAATATCAATACCCGTTACCTCTGATGTCTGATTTATTCTCCAGAGTTAAGAGTGCCTGCTGGTTTACTAAGTTTGACCTCAGGGGGCGTATAATCTTATTTGCATCAAGCACGGGGATGAATGGAAGACGGCGTTTAATACTCCGGAGGGACATTTTAAGTACCTGGTGATGCCTTTTGGGCTCTCCAATGCCCCTTCTGTCATCCAGTCCTTTATGAATGATATTTTCTGAGACTTTGTGGATAAGTTTTTGATCATCTATCTGGATGATATTTTGATCTTTTCTAGTGATTGGGATTCTCATGTGGAACATGTCCCGACTGTGTTTCGGATTTTGAGGGAGAATTCCCTGTTTGTTAAGGGATCAAAATGTCTCTTTGGTGAACAGAGGATTTCATTTTTGGGATTTATCTTGTCTCCATCGACTATTGAAATGGACCCGGCCAAGGTACAGGCCATTTATGATTGGGTTCAGCCTACTTCTTTGAAGGCTCTTCAGAAGTTTTTGGGTTTTGCTAATTTCTATCGTAAATTTATAGGTAATTTTTCTAGTATTGTCAAACCACTGACTGATCTGACCAAGAAGGGAGCTGATGTGCTGAATTCGTCTCCTGAGGCTGTCTCAGCATTTCAGGAGCTTAAGCGGAGGTTTACTTCATCTCCAGTTTTACGGCAACCTGATGTCTCACTTCCATTTCAAGTGGAGGTAGACGCTTCTGAGATTGGTGCAGGAGCTGTTTTGTCCCAAAGAGACCCTGTGACTTCTAAGATTAATCCCTGTGCCTTATTTTCTCAAAAGTTCTCCCCATCTGAAAGCAACTATGACGTAGGGAATCGGGAATTGTTGGCCATGAAATGGGCATTTGAGGAGTGGAGACATTGGTTGGAGGGAGCTCGACATCAATTTGTGGTCCTCACCGATCACAAGAATCTGATTTATCTAGAGTCGGCCAAACACTTGAATCCTAGACAGGCTAGATGGGCCTTGTTTTTCACGTGTTTTAATTTTGTGGTCTCTTTTCTTCCGGGCACTAAGAATCTTAAGGCAGACGCCCTTTCTAGGAGTTTCTTTGCTGATTCTCTTAATGTGACCGAGCCTACTACTATCCTAGGTGAGGGGGTAGTTCTTTCTGCCATTTCGCCCGATTTGAGACGCGCCCTGGAGGGATTTCAGGAGGATAAACCTGAGCGTTGCCCTATGGGAAGATTATATGTTCCGGACCAGTGGAGAAATAGAGTGATGTCTGAAGTCCATTGCTCCGCATTGGCTGGTCATCCAGGTATTTTTGGTACCTGAGATTTGGTGAGTCGGTCGTTTTGGTGGCCTGCCTTATCTCGTGATGTCAGGAATTTTGTACAGTACTGTGGGACTTGTTCTCGGTCTAAACCCTGTTCTCGTTCTAGTGGGTTGCTGATGCCCCTGCCGGTTCCCAAGAGGCCATGGACCCATATCTCTATGGATTTTATTTCTGATCTTCCTGTCTCTCAGAGAATGACTGTTATCTGGGTAATTTGTGATAGATTTTCGAAGATGGTCCATCTTGTACTACTCCTAAAGTTACCATCTTCCGCTGAGTTGGTACCCTTGTTTTTACAACAGGTGGTTCGGTTACACAGGATTCCTGAGAACATTGTGTCCGATAGAGGGGTCCAGTTTGTTTCCAGATTTTGGAAAGCCTTTTGGGAATTCAGTTATCCTTCTCCTCCGCGTTTCATCCCCAGACCAATTGGCAGACAGAGAACAAACCAGACCCTGGAGTCTTATTTAAGATGTTTTATATCTGCTGATCAAGATGATTGGGTCTCATTTTTGCCCTTGGCCGACTTTGCGCTGAGCAATAGAGCTAGTTCTGCCACCTTGATGTCACCCTTTTTCTGTAATTTTGGGTTTCATCCTCGATTCTCTTCAGGGCAAGTAGAATCTTCGTCCTGCCCAGTTTTGGACACTGTGGTTGTGAGAATGCAGCAGATATGGGACCAAGTGGTGGATAAATTGTCTCTCTCTCAGGAAAAGGCCCAGCGTTTTTCCAACCGGCATAGGACCATTGGTCCCCGGTTTAAAGTGGGTGGTATGGTTTGGCTGTCATCTAAGAATATTCCTACGAAGGTTGCATCTCCAAAATTTAAGCCAAGATTTATTGGACTTTATAGGATTTTGGAGATTCTTAATCCTGTCTCTTTTCGATTGGCTCTTCCAGTTACGTTCAAAATCCATAACGTATTTCACAAGTCACTGTTGAAGAGGTTTGTTGAGCCAGTAGTTCCTGTGGCGGCACCTCCTGATCCTGTATTGGTTAAAGGCAATGTGTAATATGAGGTAGAGAAAATATTGGATTCTTGTTTGGTTAGACGGACACTCCAGTATTTGGTCAAATGGAAGGGTTATGGCCAGGAGGATAATTCTTGGGTCTCTGCCTCTGATATTCATGTCAATAAATTGGTTCGTGCTTTTCACCGGGCCCATCCTGATCGGCCTAGTGGCATGGATGAGAGTTCGATGACCCCTCCTCAGGGGGGGTACTGTTATACTGTTATTAGCTCATTTTCTGCTCCACCAGTTGAGAGTTCCCCTTCCGTTCTCCATCTGGTGGTGACAGGAGGTAGTGAGGTTGGCTTGAGTGGTAGTGATCAGCCACCTGGTGAGGAAGATAATGATTGGATCTCTGGAGTATCAGACTGGATATAAGACAGCCGACGCCCTATCCTGGTGCTTGTGATTCAGTTTGCTTCTCAGGTCTAGGACTCAGCTCTGTTCCAGTCTTCTCAAAGATAAGTTTGTTTTTTGCTAATGTTCACACTTGCTCTTGTTGGTCTTTTCAGTTTCTTGTGTGGTCAGCCAGCCCGGCTAGGCTGTGCTGAATTTCCACTCTTATTTGCCAAAATTACCTTTTTTTTTTGTCCCGTATTAGATTGGCCTCTTTTTGCTCTGTCTCAGAATATTTCAGAGTGCTGATATAGTGGGAGAAGTCTAGTGACTTCAGGGTTAATTTTGCTATCAGTTGTGTTGGACATTTTGTAGGGTTTTTTGGCAGACTGCAGACAGTGTCTTTCCTTTCCTGTCCTTTCTAGTTAGTCGGGCCCCATCGTTTGCTCAGCCTATTTTCCTGCCTTTGTTTGTGTTTTCATCTTTTTTCACAGTCAATACATGTGGGGGGCTGTCTCTCTTTTGGGGTCTGCTCTGGGGCAGTTAGTTTTCTTCTTTTCCTGCTTTAGGCTTATCTAGTTCTCCGATTGTGACGAGGCGTCTAGGACCACCGTAGGAACGCTCCACGACTGCTGCTAGTTGTGTGTTAGGATCAGGGTTCTGCAGTCTGCATAGTTACCAACCTCTTTGGCTTTCTGAGACTTAGCTTGTATTGTTTTTTATTTCCTCCTCGGCTACCCGTTCATAACAATTATCTATGGTTTAGAACAGTGGTCCCCAACCTCTTTTGCACCAGGGACTGGCTTCAAGCAAGACCATTTTTCCATGGCCCGGCAGGGGGGATTGAGGTGTGACAGGGGCAGGGCTTTGGTCATAAGGGGGCGGTGCTATGGACACGGTTGTAGTTTAGCAGTGCATACTTATCATTTAATTATAACATTTATAATGTGACTCAACTCACCATAGGTTTTGAATGAGTGGGAGCACCTGGCTTGTTTCAGTGGGAGCACTGGGCTACTTCTACTGATGACCGTCACTGCTAATGATGATTGGAACCTACAAGGAAATGGAGCATTGAGCAGTTAAGAAAAATTGTATTGGAGTACTGTACATGCTGATTATTTTCTAATCATCAGAAAATGTATGTGTGGTTCCCCCCATCCTGTCCAGCTCTGTGTGGCTCCCCCTGTTGTATGCAAGGCTCCCCTGTCCCATCTTTGTATACATGGCTCTGCTCCCATCCTCCCATCCTTGAATACAGGGCTCCGCTCCCACCCTCCCATCCTGTATACATGGCTATGCTCCCACTCTCCCATCCTGGATACATGGCTCTGCTCCCACTCTCCCATACTGTATGCATGGCTCTGCTCCCACCCTCCCATCCTGTATACATGGCTGTGCTCCCACCCTCCCATCCTGTATACATGGCTCCCCTGTCCCATCCTGTATACATGGCTCCGCTTCCACCCTCCCATCCTTTATACATGGCTCTGCTCCCACCCTCCCATCCTGTATACATGGCTCCCCTGTCCCATCCTGTATGCATGGCTCCCTGTCCCATCCTGTATGCATGGCTCCGCTCCCACCCTCCCTCCCTTGTATATATGGCTCTGCTTCCACTCTCCCTCCCTTGTATATATGGCTCCGCTCCCACCCTCCCATCCTGTATGCATGGCTCCGCTCCCACTCTCCCTCCCTTGTATAAATGGCTCTGCTTCCACTCTCCCTCCCTTGAATATATGGCTCTGCTCCCACTCTCCCTCCCTTGAATATATGGCTCTGCTCCCACTCTCCCTCCCTTGTATATATTGCTCTGCTCCCACTCTCCCTCCCTTGTATATATGGCTCCGCTTCCACTCTCCCTCCCTGTGTATTTGGCTCCGCTCCCACTCTCCCTCCCTTGTATATATGGCTCCGCTCCCACTCTCCCTCCCTTGTATATATGGCTCCGCTTCCAATCTCCCTCCCTTGTATATATGGCTCCGCTCCCACTCTCCCTCCCTTGTATATATGGCTCCGCTTCCACTCTCCATCCCTTATATATATGGCTCCGCTCCCACTCTCCCTCCCTTGTATATATGGCTCTGCTACACTTGACAACTCAGTGCTGGATGAAGCCGCCGCTATGCAGGGTGAGTATCAGCTGCTATACAGCCGCCGGCACGCCTTTTGTCCGCGGACCGGCAAGAGCACTGCAACGACCCGGTGGTTGGGGTCCCCTGGTTTAGAATACCTCTAGATTTGGGTAGGTGACCTAATATTTTTGTCCATATGGTGTATTTAAATCAAATAAATAAAAGACTACAGAGTAAAAGCAGGAACAAGACATTGATGTGAAGTTGCCCCATTTTATTACTTGTTCACACATATATATATATATATATATATATATATAGTATAAAGTATTTTTGCTTATTTTTCTATTTTATAATCTACTAATTGATTGTAGTATAACATCAATACCTCTCAAGAACTGCAGGCAATACAGCATTTTTCAAGTAGATTCTTAAGAATAAATTTGGGAAAATACTGCATTCATGACTTATGCATTCAGAAAGTGGTTAATTTTTTTCAGAAATTATATTTCAGTATTTCGGTGTTAATGCTCTGATGACTTAGTTTGCTAGCAGTCCAATAATAGTACAACACTGCAGCAATACACTTCTACATGGATTGATTTTATTAAAAAATAATCCTTCTATTTGCTCTCTTGGATCAAGGATTATTTCTGATCTGTGAACCACACGCTTTTAAAATTGCTTTAGATATATCTTTTATTTTCCTTACAGATCAAGATCTTCTAATAACCAATCTAATATTACGTAAACTATATATCTAATACTCCCCCCAAAAAAATGCTGCAATTATCTGCATTATTTCAGTTTTCAAATACATATTTAATACTCCTTTCAACCCCTTTCTGACACCAGACGTAATAATCCGTCCATGTGACCTGGACGGATTATTACGTCTGCGCAATCACCGGGCACATGGGTGATGTGTAGGCAATCACCGCCTGGTGTCAGCTGATTCTGACAGCTGACACCCGGCACTAAGTTCCAGGAGCGGTGACAGACTGCTCCTGGCACTTTAACCCCTTAAATACTGCAGTCGTCTATAAACTTCTGACAAAATGTCTGAATTTCCAAGCAATAAATTTTGTAGTTTTTTTCTGACAAAGAAAAATGGTCAAAATCAAAAAACAAACAAACAAAAAAACAGTGCTTTCAGACCTCAAATAATGCAAAGAAATCAATATTTTGTGGACTAACCATGATTTTTAAAAACAGCTTTCATGCGTCTGGGCATGCTTTCCACCAGTCTTTCACACTGCTTCAGGCGCAAAAATTTAAGCAGTTCTTCTTTGTTTGATGGCTTGTGTCTATCCATCATCCTCTTGATTACATTCCGAAGGTTTTCAATGGGGTTTAGGTCTGGAGAATGGGCTGCCCATGACAGGGTTTTGATGTTGTGGTCTCTTAATTTTTGCCAGAGCTGTATTTGGTATCACCGCGTCTGCTATATAAATGAGGTATCACTGTAATCGTTCTGCCACGAATAAAAAAACTGCCTAATCAATTTTAGCACACACAGAATGGCATAACCACCTCCCCCCTAAAAAACAAACAAACAGCGTACTGCTCACTACAGCGGTAGTTTGCAATTTTCACTTGATAACATTCATTGCTGCTTTTTCCTGGTAAATACACATGGAGTCAAAATCAGCACTACACCTGTAGCTAAATTCCCAAGAGGGTATAATTTCTAAAATGGGGTCATTTGAGGGAGATTCTGCTCTTCTCATAATTAGGGGCTCTGTATATGGAGTCGACAAACTCCTCTAGGAAAATCTGCGCTCCGTTCCTCCCGTGTCTCTCCGTATGGCTAAGTAGTACTGTACAGCCACATATGGGGTGTTGCCAAATTCAGTAGAAATTGTAGGACAAATTTTGGTGCCATTTTTACCCACTTCTTGCCTGAAAATGTAAAATCTGAGGCTAAAACTAAATTTTGATGGTAAAAATGTAGTTATTTTGTCTTCACTGCTCAATAGTATAAAATTCTGTGACACACCCTTGGTGTCAATATGATCACTGCACCCCTAGATGAATTCATTGAGAGGTGTAGTTTGTAAAATGGTTTCACTTATGGGGAGGTACTGATATTCGGGCACCTCATAGGCTCTCCCATTGGGTCATGGTACCTGCAAATCATAACAGTAAAATATGGTGCTTAAACAAAAAGCGCAGAATGACAAATGTGCAAAAATACCTTGCAATAAGACATATAACAGTATACAGCAAGTGCTGATAAAAGGTAACAACAAACACAGGGTATTTAGTCGATACGTTTTTTTGCAAAAAAATGTATGCCAAGCTGCTTCACCAACGTCAAGGTAACCCGTATTGAAGCAGTCCCTATCTAATGTATTTAATACCTGAACATATGAACAGTGTCTAAATGAGCAGGATTAAGACAGGCGCTTTCTGGTATGGGCACGTGGTGCAAGACAGCTCCTTATGTGCATGTCACACAAGAGAGGGGTGGGGTCTCTCAAATCATGCATAAGCATGAAAAAAACTGGATTAAAAACACACATGTGACATGCACAATGTGAACAAGTCTGTTGGACCATGTTCACACCACCCTGACTGAAACTCAAACAAAAAGCACAGAATGACAAATGTGCAAAAATACCTTGCAATAAGACATATAACAGTATACAGCAAGTGCTGATAAAAGGTAACAACAAACACAGGGTATTTAGTCGATACGTTTTTTTGCAAAAAAATGTATGCCAAGCTGCTTCACCAACGTCAAGGTAACCCGTATTGAAGCAGTCCCTATCTAATGTATTTAATACCTGAACATCTTGCACCACGTGCCCATATCAGAAAGCGCCTGTCTTAATCCTGCTCATTTAGACACTGTTCATATGTTCAGGTATTAAATACATTAGATAGGGACTGCTTCAATACGGGTTACCTTGACGTTGGTGAAGCAGCTTGGCATACATTTTTTTGCAAAAAAACGTATCGACTAAATACCCTGTGTTTGTTGTTACCTTTTATCAGCACTTGCTGTATACTGTTATATGTCTTATTGCAAGGTATTTTTGCACATTTGTCATTCTGTGCTTTTTGTTTGAGTTTCAGTCAGGGTGGTGTGAACATGGTCCAACAGACTTGTTCACATTGTGCATGTCACATGTGTGCTTTTAATCCAGTTTTTTTCGTTCTTATGCATGATTTGAGAGACCCCACCCCTCTCTTGTGTGACATGCACATAAGGAGCTGTCTTGCACCACGTGCCCATACCAGAAAGCGCATGTCTTAATCCTGCTCATTTAGACACTGTTCATATGTTCAGGTATTAAATACATTAGATAGGGACTGCTTCAATACGGGTTACTTTGACGTTGGTGAAGCAGCTTGGCATACATTTTTTTGCAAAAAAACGTATCGACTAAATACCCTGTGTTTGTTGTTACCTTTTATCAGCACTTGCTGTATACTGTTATATGTCTTATTGCAAGGTATTTTTGCACATTTGTCATTCTGTGCTTTTTGTTTGAGTTTCAGTCAGGGTGGTGTGAACATGGTCCAACAGACTTGTTCACATTGTGCATGTCACATGTGTGTTTTTAAAATATGGTGCTTGTTGCCTTCGGAGTTTTGCCTTGAGCCTGAAAAATATTTCCCAATTACACGTAGGGTATTTGCACACTCAGGAAAATATGTTTATTGCAAAAAATTCCTACTTGCCCTTAGAAAAATTAAAAACTTGGGGCTAAAACAACATTTTTGTGAGGAAAATGTGATTTTATTATTTTGACGGCTCAACGTTATAAACTTCTGTGGAGCACTTGGGAGTTCATGGTGCTTACTATGCATGTAAATACATTTCTTGAGGGGTCTATTTTCCAAAATGGTGTCACTTGTGGGGGGTTTCCACTGTTTAAGCAAATCAGGTGTTCTCCAAATGGGACATGACATTCGCTAATGATTCTTGGAAATTTTACATTTAAAAAGTCAAATGACTCTCCTTCCCTTTCAAGCCCTGCCGTGTGCCCAAACAGTAGTTTTCTCCCTCATATGGGGTATCAGCGTACACAGGAGAAATTGCACAACAAATTGTATGGTGAAATTTCTCCTGCTACCCTTATGATAATACAATATTTTGTGATGAAAACATATTTGTGGGGAATTTTTTTTTTAATTTTTACTGATCAATGTTATAAACTTCTGTAAAGCACCTGAGGGTTCAATGTGCTCACCACACATCTAGATCAGTGAGGGGTCTAGTTTCCAAAATGTAGTCACTTGAGGGGGATTTTCACTGTCTAGGGACATCAGAGGCTCTCTAAACATGACATGGTGTTCCCCAATTGTTCCAGCAAATTTTGCATTCAAAAAGTCAAATGGCACTCCTTTCCTTCCGAGCTCTGCAGTGCACCCAAACAGAGGTTTTCTCCATTATATGGGGTAACAGCATGCTCAGGAGAAATCACACAACAAATTTTGGGGTCGATTTTTTTTCCTATTACCTTTGTCAAAATAAAAGAAAATGGATCTGAAATTAATTTTTTGCAAAAAAAAAAAGGTTAAATGTTTATTTTTTTTTTTCAAAAAATCCCTCTGAAGCAGGAAAAATTTTGCCAAATTTTAATTTTTTTGATGAATTAATGCAAGTTATACCAAAGAAATTTTACCACTATCATGAAGTACAATATGTCATGAATAAACAGTCTCAGAATCATTGGGATCCGTTAAAGCATTCCAGAGTTATAATAACCTCATAAAGTGACAGTGGTCAGAATTTCATAAATTGGCCCTGTCATTAGCGTGCAAACCACCCTCAGGGGTAAAGGGGTTAAATAACTTAAGAATGTACATAGAACAATGAAAATCCTGTGAAATTATCCGCACTATATAAGGCCAGTTTCACACGTCAGTGACTCCGGTACGTGTAGTGACAGTTTTCTCACGTACCGGAGACACTGACACACGTAGACCCATTCTAATGAATGGGTCTATGCACATATCAGCGTGTTTTCACGGACCGCGTGTCCATGTGCAAAATATGCTGACATGTCCGTTTTGGACGACAGCACGGATGACACAGACCCATACAAGTCAATGAGTGCGTGTAAACATGTACCGCACACGGATGCTGTCCATGTGCGGTCCGTGTGTATATTTCAAAATATAGGGTTAAGGTTGAAACCAATTGTATCAATACCAGCCAGGTGTCTAGACATTGCCTGCAAAAAAGTTGGCTCACAGTCTGGACATCATTTTTTGGAGTGAGGTGAAGTTGGACTCTTCTCACAGTTGTTGGAAGTTTGTTGTTTGGTCATTTTTCACAAAAATATGGCCCCACGTGTGGACACAGAACAGCTTATACGTCTGGTGGAGCAACATCCCAAACTTTGGGACACTCGATCTGACGGATACCATGACAGGCTGGCCATAGAACGTGCTTGGTTTGCTGTAGCTAAATAGCTCTACCCCAGACCTGGTTGGGCCATATATTCACCAGCCAAGCAGGCAAAGGTTGGTAAGTTACCCCATAGATGTTCCTTTTTAACAATCAAATTCCAAAATATTTTCATATAAAAAGATTTCACATGGTTATTTAGATTTGGAAGGTTACATGTGTAGCAAAACACACATTAACTTAATTTTTTTTGCATTTGTCTGTTGAATCACATTATCATATATATTACATTTAGTCCTAGGCTTATAGTTTTATCCCTCTATTTAATATACTAAATCATCATTAACCATGCTTGGTGAAAAGTTTAAAAACATGCAGTGTGTGTCTGTGGCAGTATTTTTGTGTTGCTCACTAGCTTCATGTCTGTCACCATTTTTTTAGGGATACTACATTTGTAAAAAAAAAAAAGCATTTACCTTGCTTGTCAGACATGTGTTAACAATGTAAAGTTTTGCAATGTTCCATGGGCTAAGAATTGTGTTATATCATATTTAATAGTCTGTACTGTATAAAACCATATCTGTACAGATGTCTCACATTTTTGGGCCTTTGGCCTAACTAGGCTGCCATATTTTGCAATGTGTTTTTCGGAGCGAATTAAAAAAAGAAGTTTGCCTTGCAAGTGTAAATAACGTTGTTTAAATTATAAGGTGATCGCTTATGACTTAGTTTACATGTAAGGATCATCATGTGCTTCCTGCTATTAACTGCCCATACACAATATATGGCCAAAAAAAAGACACTTGTAGTGTTTGTATGTCACATTTGTTGGTTGACCCACCACTGAATCTGCCTGAGTGTGCTAAAGTGAATATTTAGACTTAATTCTGGACACCACACAAAATATTTTACCCACTGCAAGCCCTTACATATGTCTGCTGGTAATTTTTAATTGTGTGAAGGTTTGTGTTGTTCTACACACCACAAGTCTGCCAGGCTATGTTGTTTCTAACCGGATTTTAGACATGGGCATGGTGAACAAACATCACATTTTGGGTAATAGCATGGCTGAAAGTGGTCACACACTTCTTAGTCTTAGTGTTCAGGCCAAAAGTGTTTTGATAATTTTGTGAAAATAATGTACCGTGCTCCCAAACTGCATACAAATTTGGCTACAAAGGCACAATGTGTTTAGAAGTGAAACTGAAAGTAAATGAACTTCAAATGTCTCAAAAAAGCCTACACTTCTCAGGAGAGTGAAGGAGATAAGAATCAAACATGCCTGCAATAATACTGGTGCGCTATAACAGACTACTGCTGCAACACATAGAGGCTTACCCTGACTCTGGCTGAAGAGCAGGTGCCGTCCTAATCGCGGTAAGTAGGCCACAATGGGGAACGATGGGTGCAGAGCAGGCTGGTCTGCATCATCATGCTAGCCTGCTCTGCACCCATTGTTCCCCATTGTGGACTACTTACTGTGATAAGGACGGCACCTGGTCTTCAGCCAGAGTCAGGGTAAGCCTCTATGTGTTGCAGCTGTAGCCTGTTTGTTGTGAACTCATTTTCTGGTCTGCCTCTGGTTTCTGGTGAGGGAGCTGGTTGTGCTGACAGAGGAGTTGTGAGTTCTCTTTCTGCTGGTAGTGGCAGGAGGTAGTGAAGCTGATCTAATTGACAGAGACCTGCCACTTGATAATGAGGAAGAGGATTGGACATCTGGAGTCTCAGACTGGATTTAAGACAGCCGACTCCCTATTCCCATGCTGGTGATTTTTTCCTGCCTCCTGAGGTCTTAGTTTCCAGCTCAGTTCCTGCCTTCTCAAGCTAAGTTGTCTTTGCTAATGTTCACATTTGATTTGGTTTGGTCTATTCAGTTTTTTGTGTGGTCAGCCAGCCCTGGCTGGGGCTGTGCTGAATTTCCACTCTTATGTCACTGTATGTGCCAGTTTGCTTTTTTGTCCCTTATTAGATTGGCCTTTTTTTGCTCTGTTCTCAGAATATGCCAGAGTGCTGATATAGTGGGACAAGGCTAGTGACTTCAGGGAATTTTTTGCTATCAGAAGTGTTGGACATTTTTGCAGGGTTTTTTGGCGTGATTGCAGACAGTATCTTTCCTTTCCTGTCCTTTCTAGCTAGTGTGGGCCCCATCGTTTGCTCAGCCTATTTCCCTACCTGTGTTCGTGTAATTTGTCCTAAGTATGCTGATACCCCATATGTAGGTGTAAATGACTATTTGGGCGCATGGCAGAGCTCGGAAGGGAAGCAACGCCATTTGACTTTTTTGGCTGGAATTGAGATCGGACACCATGTCGCATTTGGAAAGCCCCTGAAGTGCCAAAACAGTGGAAACCCCCCACAAATGACACCATTTTGGAAACTAGACCCCACCAAGGAACTTATCTAGATGTGTGGTGAGCACTTTGAACCCCCTAGTGCTTCACAGAAGTTTATAACGCCCGCGCGTGAAAATAAAAAAATCATATTTTTTCCATAAACATGATCTTTTAGTCCGCAATTTTTTTTATTTTCCCAAGGGTAACAGGAGAAATTGGACCCAAAAGTTGTTTTCCAATTTGTCCTGAGTATGCTGATACCCCATATGTGGGAGAAAACTACTGTATGGGCACAAGTCGGGGCTCGGAAGGGAAGTAGTGATGTTTTGGAATGCAGACTTTGATGGAATGGTCTGCGGGTGTCATGTTGTCTTTGGAGAGCCCATGATGTACTTAAACAGTGGAAACCCCCCACAAGTGACCCCATTTTGGAAAATAGACCCCCTAAGGAACTTATCTGGATGTGTGGTGAGCACTTTTAACCCCCAGTGCTTCACAGAAGTTTATAACGCCCGGGCGTGAAAATAAAAAAATCATATTTTTTTTCCACAAAAATGATATTTTTGCCCCCACTTTTTTATTTTCGTAAGGGTAACAGGAGACATTGGACCCCAAAAGTTGTTTTGCAATTTGTCCTGAGTAGGCTGATACCCTACATGTGGGGGTAAAACACTGTTTGGGCGCATGGCAGAGCTTGGAAGGGAAGGAGCACGATTTGACTTTTTCAACTCAGAATTGGCTGGAATTGAGATCAGACGCCATGTTGCGTTTGGAGAGCACCTGATGTGCCCAAACAGTGGAAACCCCCCAATTCTAACTCCAACCTTAACCCCAACACACCCCTAACCCTAATCTCAGCCTTAACCCTAACCCTAGCCCTAACCCTAGCCCTAACCCTAATGGGAAAATGGAAATAAATACATTTTTTTAATTGTAATATTTTTCCCTAACTAAGGGGGTGATAAAGGGGGGTTTGTTTTACTATATATGGCGGGTTTTTATGTTTGGCAGCTGTCATACGCTAAAAGACGCTTTTTATTGTAAAAATAGCTTTTGCATCACCACATTTTGAGAGCTATAATTTTTCCGTATTTTGATCCACCGAGTCATGTTTGGTCTTATTTTTTGTGGGATGAGTTGACGTTTTTATTGGTACCATTTTCGGGCACGTGACATTTTTTGATCGCTTTTTATTCCGATTTTTTTAGACGCAGAATGAACAAAAACCAGCATTTCAAGAATTTCTTTCGGGGGGTGCGTTTATACCATTCTGCGTGCGGTAAAATTGATAAGGCAGTTTTATTCTTCGGGTCAGTATGGTTACAGCAATACCTCATTTTTGTCTTTTTTTATGTTTTGGCGCTTTTATGCAATGAAAACAATTTTATATAAAAAATAATTATTTTTGCATCGCTTTATTCTGCGAGCTATAACTTTTTAATTTTTTTACTGATGACACTGTATGGTGGTTCGTTTTTTGCGGGACAAGACGACGTTTTCAGCGGTACCATGGTTATTTATATTCGTCATTTTGATCGCGCGTTATTGCACTTTTTGTTCGGCAGTATGATGATATAGCTTTATTTTTTGATTCGTTTTTAATTTTTATTTTTTAAGGGGTTCAATAAAGGGGTTAACTAATGAGACAGTTTTATAGGGTGGGTAGTTATGGATGCGGCGATACTAAATATGTGTAATTTTAATGTTTTGTTTTTTTTTATTTCCAAAAAATGAATTTATTAGGGAATATTTTTATTTTTTTTTTCAATTTATTTAGCGATTTTTTTTTATAAATTATTTTTACACTTTTTTTTTAACTTTATTACAATGTCCCAGTGGGGACATAACTGTCATGTGACAGATCGCTGATCTGTCACATCACAGATCACTATGACAGATCAGCGATCTGTCACAGGCACTGCAGAAGGCTTCCTCGTGCCTGCGCTTTGCAGGCACTGAGGAACCTGACTCCCTGCAGGCCTCCGAAGGTCCCTGCCACCATTTTGGATCTGGGGACCTGCAGGGAAGGAGACCCCCGCAGCAGTGCTGCACATTGCGCTGCTGCGGGGGTCTCAGGGAAGCACGGAGAGAGCCACCTCCCTCCCTATGCTTCCCTAAACCCCAGTACACTGCGATCATGTTTGATCGCAGTGTGCCAGGGGTTAATGTGTCGGGGGCGGTCTGTGACCGCCCCTGACACATAGTGCCGGGTGTCAGCTGTGATAATCAGCTGACACCCGGCCGCGATTAGCGGCGCTCACACTGTGAGCGCTGCTGATCGCTTTGACATACTATCTCTTCCATGGGCATAGGGGCCTAGGTCCCATGAACGGGATAGTACATCAGATGGCAGAAAGAGGTTAAATCAACTATCAAGTGCAGGCATAGATCCGAGCTCAGCACCGGAGCTTGCATCAAAGGTAGGGACATGGTTGATGACATAAATATACGTTATTGCTCGTGAAGGGGTTAAATTAGTAATTGACACCTAAAATGTTATACATGGTTGAACTATATAAAAACAAATGCTTCCTACAATTTGAGATATATGTTTTTACACAGGTGACTACTTTTTACCTTTAACCATCTTGGGTTTTTCCATTTTTGATTTTCCGATTTTTGCTCCCCTTCTTCCCAGAGCCATAATTTTTAATTGTTCCACCAATATTGCCCTGTGAGGTACTATTTTTTGTGGGACGAGTTGTACTTTTGAATGACATCATTTATTTTAACATATAGTGTACTGAAAAATAGGAAAAAATACAGAGTGTGGTGAAATTGAGAAAAAAAGTGCAATTCCACAATTGTTATTTGTTTATTTATTTTTTTTTTTTACCATGTACACTAATTTCTAAAACTGACCTGCCATTATCATTCTCCAGGTCATTACGAGTACATACCAAACATGTATAGGTTCTTTTTAAATTAAAGGGTGAAAAAAAATTCCAAAGTTTGTAAAAAAAAAAAAAAAAAAGTCACCATTTTTTTTTCTGGATCTGGGGCAGGGTGAGGATTCTTTTTTTGCAAGCTGAGCTGACGTTTTTATTGATACCATTTTGGTGTGGATACAATATTTTAATCGACCGTTATTGCATTTTAACGCAAAGTTTCATGACCAAAATAACGTAACTCTATTTTGCATTCTCCCCAGCATAGGAACATTTTTTAAAACACATCCAATCGTGGAGTTTATTTTTATTCCAAGATTTGTTGATTAAAATATACTTTTAATTGTGGCACAACACCCTTAAATAGACTGACTGATTACAAGTGTGTAGATATCTGTGATGCTACTAACAGAACACACCTTAGTTTAATATGTCCCTATAGACAAATTATTTCAATCTTTTCTAGAGGCACCACCATTTTTGTTTAGGCCATTCAAAAGCGATAGCTGATTTTCATTATATACTCAGTAAGTTTATATTGAAAATTACTTTTGGCAGTTTCAAGTTGTGTCAGTGACCATTGTGGGTTTTTCTTTCTTTGACTGAAAGGTACTCACATGTTTATTCATGGATGTATTCTGAGGTGCCAGAACAGCAGAATCTCCCTCCCCCCCAAAAGTTGCCAATATTTTACAAACTATACCTTTCAAATTCATGTAGGGATACACTGAACATATTGACATAACAGGTGATTAGTGTTGAGCATTCCGATACCGCAAGTATCGGGTATCGGCCGATACTTGCTGTATCGGAATTCCGATACCGACTTCCGATATTTTTTCAATATCGGAATTCGGCATCGGAATCGGAAGTTCAAAGTTGATTGACAGACTGACGTCATCATGATGCGCATCATGATGCGCCGTCATTTCGGGCCTTCCGGGGGTCTCTGCCGGCCTGCCGGGGGGCTGTGCCGGCCTGCCGGGGGGCTGTGTGGACTGCCCGGGGTCTGTACCGGCCTGCCGGGGGGCTGTGCCGGCCTGCCGGTGGTCTGTGCACCCTGTGGGGGTCTGTACCGGCCTGCCGGGGGGCTGTGCCGGCCTGCCGGTGGTCTGTGCACCCTGTGGGGGTCTGTACCGGCCTGCCGGGGGGCTGTGCCGGCCTGCCGGTGGTCTGTGCACCCTGTGGGGGTCTGTACCGGCCTGCCGGGGGGCTGTGCCGGCCTGCCGGGGGGCTGTGCTGATGTCCGGGGGTCTGTGCAAGCATCATCCGATGGGACTACAAGTCCCATCGGGCGATGCCTGCTACCATGACAGTGATTGACACATTAGCCAATGATGGGACAGTAGTAGTCCCATCATCCGGCTAATGTGTTAAATGTTAAAAAAAAAAAAAAAAAAAAAAATACTACATACATACTACATGCATGCTACATACATACTACATGCTACATACATACTACATATATACTACATACATACTACATACATGCTACATACATACTACATGCATGCTACATACATACTACATGCTACATACATACTACATGCATGCTACATACATACTACATGCTACATACATACTACATATATACTACATACATACTACATACATGCTACATACATACTGCATGCTACATACATGCTACATACATGCTACATACATACTACATGCATGCTACATACATACTACATGCATGCTACATACATACTACATGCATGCTACATGCTACATACATACCACATACATACTACATACATACTACATACTACATATATACTACATGCATGCTACATACATACTACATGCTACATACATACCACATACATACTACATACATGCTACATACTACATACATACTACATACATACTACATGCATGCTACATACATACTACATGCATGCTACATACATACTACATGCCACATACATACCACATACATACTACATGCTACATACATACTACATATATACTACATGCATGCTACATACATACTACATGCTACATACATACTACATATATGCTACATACATACTACATATATACTACATGCATGCTACATACATACTACATGCCACATACATACCACATACATACTACATACATACTACATACATACTACATACTACATACATGCTACATATATACTACATGCATGCTACATACATACTACATATATACTACATGCATGCTACATACATACTACATGCTACATGCATGCTACATACATACTACATACATACTACATGCTACATACATACCACATATATACTACATACATACAATACATTCATACAATACATACATAGACATACAGTACATATAACATAGAGTAACATACTTACCAATACTTGTCACATTGTTCCCCGAAGCCATTGTCTTTTCCGGAATAAATATTAACATAACAAACCACAAAAATACTCACCCACAATCCGAAGCAGTCCACGAGTGTGTCCCACGACGATCTTGGGTAGAGAACGGCAGCATCAGATGATGCTGCCTTTCTCTACGGGCTGCAGGAATCCAATGACGGAAGGTAGGTATCCTTCCGCACTGTATTCCTCCGCCACTTAAAAAAAAAAAGTCCCTAGTCTCACTTTATGCCATTGCTGCGTGGGAAATAAGTAGCATGTAGTATGTATGTAGCATGCATGTAGTATATATGTAGTATGTATGTACCTTCCGTCATTGGATTCCTGCAGCCCGTAGAGAACGGCAGCAACAGCTGATGCTGCAGTTCTCTACCCAAGATCGTCGTGGGACACACTCGTGGACTGCTTCGGATCGTGGGTGAGTATTTTTGTGGTTTGTTATGTTAATATTTATTCCGGAAAAGACAATGGCTTCGGGGAACAATGTGACAAGTATTGGTAAGTATGTTACTCTATGTTATATGTACTGTATGTCTATGTATGTATTGTATGAATGTATTGTATGTATGTAGTATATATGTGGTATGTATGTAGCATGTAGTATGTATGTAGTATGTATGTAGCATGCATGTAGCATGCAGTATGTATGTAGCATGCATGTAGTATATATGTAGTATGTATGTGGTATGTATGTAGCATGTAGTATGCATGTAGCATGCATGTAGTATGTATGTAGCATGTATGTAGCATGTAGTATGTATGTAGCATGCATGTAGTATGTATGTAGCATGCATGTAGTATGTATATGGTATGTATGTAGCATGTAGTATGTATGTAGCATGCATGTAGTATATATGTGTTATGTATGTGGTATGCATGTAGCATGCATGTAGCATGCATGTAGTATGTATGTAGTATGTATGTAGTATATATGTAGTATGTATGTAGCATGTAGTATGTATGTAGCATGCATGTAGTATATATGTAGTATGTATGTAGCATGTAGTATGTATGTAGCATGCATGTAGTATATATGTAGTATGTATGTAGCATGTAGTATGTATGTAGCATGCATGTAGTATGTATGTAGCATGCATGTAGTATGTATATGGTATGTATGTAGCATGTAGTATGTATGTAGCATGCATGTAGTATATATGTGTTATGTATGTGGTATGTATGTAGCATGCATGTAGCATGCATGTAGTATGTATGTAGTATGTATGTAGTATATATGTAGTATGTATGTAGCATGTAGTATGTATGTAGCATGCATGTAGTATATATGTAGTATGTATGTAGCATGTAGTATGTATGTAGCATGCATGTAGTATATATGTAGTATGTAGCATGTAGTATGTATGTAGCATGCATGTAGTATATATGTAGTATGTAGCATGTAGTATGTATGTAGCATGCATGTAGTATATATGTGTTATGTATGTAGCATGTAGCATGCATGTAGCATGCATGTAGTATGTATGTAGTATATATGTGGTATGTATGTAGCATGCAGTATGTATGTAGCATGCATGTAGTATATATGTAGTATGTATGTTGCATGTAGTATTTATGTAGTATGAATGTAGCATGTATGTAGTATGTAGTATGAATGTAGCATGTATGTAGTATGCATGTTGTATGTATGTAGCATGTAATTTTTTTTTTTTTTTTTTTTTACATTTAACTAGTGTTGAGCATTCCGATACCGCAAGTATCGGGTATCGGCCGATACTTGCTGTATCGGAATTCCGATACCGACTTCCGATATTTTTTCAATATCGGAATTCGGCATCGGAATCGGAAGTTCAGTTGATTGACGGCCTGACGTCATCATGATGCGCGGTGTGTGCGCATCATGATGCGCCGTCATTTTGGGCCTTCCGGGGGTCTCTGCCGGCCTGCCGGGGGGCTGTGCCGGCCTGCCGGGGGGCTGTGTGGACTGCCCGGGGTCTCTGCCGGCCTGCCGGGGGGCTGTGCCGGCCTGCCGGGGTCTGTACCGGCCTGCCGGGGGGCTGTGCCGGCCTGCCGGGGGGCTGTGCACCCTGTGGGGGTCTGTACCGGCCTGCCGGGGGGCTGTGCCGGCCTGCCGGGGGGCTGTGCTGATGTCCGGGGGTCTGTGCAAGCATCGTCCGATGGGACTACAAGTCCCATCGGGCGATGCCTGCTACCATGACAGTGATTGACACATTAGCCAATGATGGGACAGTAGTAGTCCCATCATCCGGCTAATGTGTTAAATGTTAAAAAAAAAAAAAAAAAAAAAAAAAAAATACTACATACATACTACATGCTACATATATACTACATATATACTACATATATACTACATATATACTACATACATACTACATACATACTACATACATACTACATGCATGCTACATACATACTACATATATACTACATACATACTACATACATACTGCATGCTACATACATACTACATACATACTACATACATACTACATGCATGCTACATATATACTACATGCTACATACATACCACATACATACTACATATATACTACATGCATGCTACATACATACTACATATATACTACATGCATGCTACATACATACTACATGCTACATGCATGCTACATACATACTACATACATGCTACATATATACTACATACATACTACATATATACTACATGCATGCTACATATATACTACATACATACTACATATATACTACATGCATGCTACATATATACTACATACATACTACATATATACTACATACATGCTACATATATACTACATACATACTACATATATACTACATGCATGCTACATATATACTACATGCTACATACATACCACATACATACTACATACATGCTACATATATACTACATGCATGCTACATACATACTACATATATACTACATGCATGCTACATACATACTACATGCTACATGCATGCTACATACATACTACATACATACTACATGCTACATACATACCACATATATACTACATACATACAATACATTCATACAATACATACATAGACATACAGTACATATAACATAGAGTAACATACTTACCAATACTTGTCACATTGTTCCCCGAAGCCATTGTCTTTCCGGAATAAATATTAACATAACAAACCACAAAAATACTCACCCACGATCCGAAGCAGTCCACGAGTGTGTCCCACGACGATCTTGGGTAGAGAACTGCAGCATCAGATGATGCTGCCGTTCTCTACGGGCTGCAGGAATCCAATGACGGAAGGTAGGTATCCTTCCGCACTGTATTCCTCCGCCACTTAAAAAAAAAAAAGTCCCTAGTCTCACTTTATGCCATTGCTGTGTGGGAAATTCCCACACAGCAATGGCATAAAGTGAGACTAGGGACTTTTTTTTTTTTTAAGTGGCGGAGGAATACAGTGCGGAAGGATACCTACCTTCCGTCATTGGATTCCTGCAGCCCGTAGAGAACGGCAGCATCAGCTGATGCTGCAGTTCTCTACCCAAGATCGTCGTGGGACACACTCGTGGACTGCTTCGGATCGTGGGTGAGTATTTTTGTGGTTTGTTATGTTAATATTTATTCCGTAGACGACAATGGCTTCGGGGAACAATGTGACAAGTATTGGTAAGTATGTTACTCTATGTTATATGTACTGTATGTCTATGTATGTATTGTATGAATGTATTGTATGTATGTAGTATATATGTGGTATGTATGTAGCATGTAGTATGTATGTAGCATGCATGTAGCATGTAGTATGTATGTAGCATGCATGTAGTATATATGTAGTATGTATGTAGCATGCATGTAGTATATATGTAGCATGCATGTAGTATGTATGTGGTATGTATGTAGTATATATGTAGTATGTATGTAGTATATATGTAGCATGTATGTAGTATGTATGTAGCATGCATGTAGCATGTAGTATGTATGTAGCATGCATGTAGTATATATGTAGTATGTATGTAGCATGCATGTAGTATATATGTAGTATGTATCATGTAGTATGTATGTAGCATGCATGTAGTATATATGTAGCATGCATGTAGTATATATGTAGTATGTATGTTGCATGTAGTATGAATGTAGCATGTATGTAGTATGTAGTATGAATGTAGCATGTATGTAGTATGTAGTATGAATGTAGCATGTAATTTTTTTTTTTTTTTTTTTTTTTACATTTAACACATTAGCCGGATGATGGGACTACTACTGTCCCATCATTGGCTAATGTGTCAATCACTGTCATGGTAGCAGGCATCGCCAGATGGGACTTGTAGTCCCATCGGACGATGCCTGCACAGACCCCCGGAGCCTGCACAGACCACCGGCAGGCCGGCACAGCCCCCCGGCAGGCCGGCACAGCCCCCCGGCAGGCCGGCACAGCCCCCCGGAGCCTGCACAGACCACCGGCAGGCCGGCACAGACCACCGGAGCCTGCACAGACCCCCTGGCAGGCCGGCACAGCCCCCCGGCAGGCCGGCACAGCCCCCCGGCAGGCCGGCACAGCCCCCCGGAGCCTGCACAGACCACCGGCAGGCCGGCACAGACCACCGGAGCCTGCACAGACCCCCTGGCAGGCCGGCACAGCCCCCCGAAAGGCCCGTACAGACCCCAGAGAGGCTGTACAAGGGCAGGAAAGGGTTTTTCTTATTCCGATACCGGAAGTCCCATAGACTTGAATGGGACTTCCGGTATCGGAATCGGCGATACCGATACTTTTTTTAAAGATCGGCCGATACCATCCGATACGATACTTTGAAGTATCGGATGGTATCGCTCAACTCTACATTTAACACATTAGCCGGATGATGGGACTACTACTGTCCCATCATTGGCTAATGTGTCAATCACTGTCATGGTAGCAGGCATCGCCCGATGGGACTTGTAGTCCCATCGGACGATGCCTGCACAGACCACCGGCAGGCCGGCACAGCCCCCCGGCAGGCCGGCACAGCCCCCCGGAGCCTGCACAGCCCCCCCGGCAGGCCGGCACAGCCCCCCGGCAGGCCGGCACAGCCCCCCGGAGCCTGCACAGACCACCGGCAGGCCGGCACAGACCACCGGAGCCTGCACAGACCCCCTGGCAGGCCGGCACAGCCCCCCGAAAGGCCCGTACAGACCCCAGAGAGGCTGTACAAGGGCAGGAAAGGGTTTTTCTTATTCCGATACCGGAAGTCCCATAGACTTGAATGGGACTTCCGGTATCGGAATCGGCGATACCGATACTTTTTTTAAAGATCGGCCGATACCATCCGATACGATACTTTGAAGTATCGGACGGTATCGCTCAACTCTACAGGTGATTCAAAGAATTTTAGACCTTTGGGCGGTTAGCATGTATTTCAGAGCTTTACACATAGATCACCGGATAAATACAATCTGAGTCTTAATTCAAGCTTTGGGAGGCTAAATGAACAAATTAACAGCAGTTGAACACTTGCTTATAATTGTTTTTACTCTGTTCACTATGCAGTGTTAGTGAGAAGACAGCTTTATTCTTTTATTTTTCGAGTTGATTCACGTATTATTTTTAGGTTTTGCTACTACTATCACAAAAATGCATCACCATATTTTGAGAGCTATAATTTTTTGATTTTTCAGCTATTTTTCATGTGTGAGCTTGTTTTTGCGACATAAGTTAAAGTTTTTGTTGTTACTATTTTGAAGTAGATGATTTTTTTTAATCGCTTTTTATTCTGATTTTAGAGAGGCAGAATAAACAAAAAATGCAATTCATCAATTGTTTTTCTGGTTACGCTGTTCACTATGTGGTAAAAGTACTAGGACAGCTTTATTCCCCGGGTCAGTATGATTACAGTGATACCACATTTATAAAGCTTTATAGGTTTTGCTGCTTTACACAATAAAAACAATATTATAGAAAAAAGTAGTTTTAGAAATTCCATATTATTTTTGTGCTGACAAAGCTTATTGGAGATTGGTTTCTGCAGGACAAGACTTATTTTCAGGCATACCATTTTTACTTACATTTGACTTTTATTCAATTTTATGATGATAAAACATCATTTTTGCCAAGTTTTTTTATATGGTGATCACTGTAACAGTTAAATATTGTGACAGTTGTATAGATCAGGTCTTTACGGACTTGATACTAAATATGTGTTCACATGTATTGCTCTGCATTAGATCTGTCAGTTCTACATTGTCAGAACATCTTTTAGACTCTTAGGCTATGTGCGCACATTGCAGATTTGCTTAGGGAAATTTCTACACGGTTTCTGCATCTCTTGGCAGAAAATGCAGTGGAAAATCCATGCTTTTTTATGCGGATTTTATGCATTTTTGATGCGGATTTACATGCGGATTTGTGTGAGGCTTTGTATGCGAACTTGCTAGCTAAATCAAGATATAGTATTTAAAAAAAATGTGATGTCATTTCCTTGTCCAACCTCCATTGTTGATGTGCTTCAACCAAGATGGGCACTATTCTACAGGCTGGGCCACTTATATGGATACACCCAAATAAAATGGGAATGTTGGTGACATCAACTTCCTGTGTGTGGCACATTAGTATATGGGAGGGGGAAACCTTTCAAGATGGGTGGTGACCATGGTGGCCATTTTGGATCCAACGTTATTATTTTCAATGGAAAGAGGGTCATGTGACACATCAAACTTATTGAGAATTTCACAACACAGGTGTGCTTGGTTTTTATCGTAACTTTATTCTTTCATGAGTTATTTACACGTTTCTCTTTGTTTACAGCCATTGACATGTCGCAGAGGTTAACACGTGAGGAGCGGATAGAAATTGTGTTGATGTCTGATGAACGCAGTACCAGGGTCATTGCACCAGATTTGAATGCAGGACACCCTACGCAAGAAAACTGTCACTATTCCCATTTTATTTAGGTGCATCAATATAAATGGCCCACCCAAAAAGTTTGTCCCCTCACTGAACATAATGTTCTGTGTAAACTGAGGGTCCTGTTCCAATTTTTATTTTGCCTGTTCTGCAAATTCAGCGCGCCGATCTGGGTCACCAACCATTCCCATTTTATTTAGGTGTATCCATATAAATGGCCCACCCTGTAGAAGAAAAAAATATGAACATACAGAATGCCACATTTAAAAAATGCCAACAGACCTCAAGATTGCACCAAAATCCACATTTAGATTTATTGAATTTTGGTAGGATATGCTTGTCAATTTCATTATTTTGCAGTTTATACTTGGGGTTAAGTGATTGTCTATAAATTGGCTGAATAACTTTAAGGCTGTTTTTAACTACTTCCCGAAATTGGACATATCAGTAGATCCTATTTTGCAGTGCAATTACGCAAATGAACTGCGGGCCCTGGAAATGTGACACCCAATTGCTGCTGGGAACTCAGCTTAAAGGGGTATTCCCATCTCCAAGATCCTATCCCAATATATAGCAGATGTAATAATAATAATATTAGCAAATACCTCCAATAAGAAATGTAGCATAGTTTTTCTGATTTGCTATGTTGCTTACCTCATGTGCAGGGCATTGCAGGACCTTAGGTATCCATGGTTATGACCACTGATATAGTGACAGTTAATATACTGGTAGGAGGTGGTAATAACCATGGATACCCAAGGTTCTTTAATGCCTGCACATGAGGAAAGAGACATAGCAAATCAGAAAAGCTATACTACATTTCTACATTTGCTAATATTATTATTATTACACCTACTACATATTGTATTGAGCTAGGATCGAGTAGATGGGAATACCGCTTTAACACAGCTTCTCCTATAGAAGATCCCCAGGCTGTTAATTCCTCTGATTACTGCAATCATAGCTCCATATCTCACCTCCCTCATTGGCACCCCTACAACACTACAATAGGGAGTGGCTGAAGGTCATGGCAGTTGAAAGTCAAATAATAACCTCTGCACCCTCAGAAGAGCTGGGATAGGCGTGAAATGACTGTTGTCCTCCTCTTCCCTGCTCCCCCTGCATGATAAAGGATTGTCCTACCACATGGAATAAAGGATAAACCTTTTTTAAGAAGCAATGGTGAGTGCTGTTTCCTTTTTTTCAATATTGAACAACATCTGGGCATGCCAAGTACGGTGACCTGTAAGGCTATGTGCACACGATACTGATTAGTTGCGTTTCTGCAGTGATTTTTCTGCTCAGAAATGCACCAAAGGGAGATCCAAGATTGCCGCTGACCATCTAACACAGCTCCCTGTCACACTCCACCATCTGAGCCAGCCTTGGAGAACACCTATTTTGCCATCAAAAATACACCAGCTGCAACCTGTACCATCAGGGTCTTGGAGGATTTGGATCTGGTAGACTGCCGAACCTCTGCCCGCTCTCCCCAGGTTGGTGACTGCTGCACCCATTCTCCTCTCCAGCTTGGACTGTCTGGGTTCCTCCCTGCTCCCTGACACCCAGCATCACCAGCCCGCATATTTCCAGTTACATACTGAGCTATCGTCAGTAGCTGTGCACAGGGCCTGTCGGGTCTGGGGTGGTTCAGCGGAGAGCAGAGATAAGATAAGCGGAGATAAAAGAAGCATGGAGAGCAGGGGGAGAGGCCCTCACTTCCTGTCCCACCACCATTAACACAGGAGCACAGGCTAACAGCAGTTGGGAGATACAGCAGAAGTGCTACTGAACTTCAACACCACTGACCCTGGTACCTAAAACTGCTGATAATTCAGGCTGACAACTGATATTGCTGGGTCTGTTTTCTCTCCTAATTGCTCTGGGACCATAAACATCAAAGGCTATCAGCCTGTGTAAGGCAGAGACAGACAGTAACCAGAGCCACTGTTACCTAGATTAACCCTTTATAGCCCTGCTCAGAGAAGCTCTAGCTCACTGCTCGGGCTGCTTTTGGGATTGCAAGCTGTGTCCCAGGACTGACGTCTTGTGTATTTTGGAGGCAATAGAGAAGCTGTGCATAGAGCTTTACTACACACCATAATAAGCTCTCATCTTAGTGGATTGTACAGCTTTTTATTCTCCACTCCTGGTTTACCACAACCTTAACCAGTAGGATCTACCAGTATTATACCCGGATTCATACCATAAAGCATTTACTGATAAACAATGTCTTATTAAACACCCCTTAGCCAGCAAGGGGAGCCATTGCACCATAACCTGACTATAGTCTCCTATACAGAGCATTCCTGCAACACTATGGGGAAGTTGAGTGTTAAACCCACCAAAAATACATCTAAAGCTGTGAAATCTGTCACCCAAGCTGATGTTGACCAATTTTTAAAGAAACAGGGCACTACAACAAATTCAACAAAACCCGCCAAACGCACAGATTTGTCCTACATAGATGATTCTGACTCTGAGGTGGAGAGTGACACAGATGGAGAGAGCTCGTCTAAAGACCCCATGGTTACCCGCTCCTTCATAAAGCGTATATTGATTAAAGCCCTTGAACCAATTAGTCGGGAGTTGGCAGAGATAAAGCATGACCTAACCCAACAGGGCCACAGACTGGAGACGCTTGAACTGTCCCAAACTGCATTCTCACAGCAATCCAATGCGCTGCTTGATAGCCTGAACACTCATGAACAGCAACTACATCTGATCCATAATACCCTGGAAGATCACGAGAACCGAGAACGCCGCAACAATATTAGGATTAAAGGCCTTCCCGAATCTGTGGCATTTGAGGCTTTGGGCAAAGCTGCATTAGAGATTTTCAGGGGCCTGCTTGCTGAGGACGATACCCGAGATATTGAGCTAATCCGGGTCCATAGGGCCCTCCGCCCCAAACCACCCCAAGGAGAGGCGCCCCGAAATGTATTATGTCGCTTTCTGGACTACCGAGTCAAGGATCTGATTCTGCGTAGAGCAAGGGAACAGCAGGAGATCATCTATGAGAGCACACGGATCCAGCTCTTTCAGGATCTGTCGGCTATTACTCTGAAAAAACGAAGGTTGTTGAAACCTTTCACGGAGGTTATATTGCAGAGGGGTCACCGTTTCCGTTGGCTATTCCCTTTCGGAGTCCACGTGACGGCAGGAGACATGAAGATCATCGCCAGGTCATCCACAGATGTTAGAGCTGCCTGCAAAACCCTTGGCATAACTCTTGAATCCTACCCGGATCTGGAGACATTTCATTCTGCGACGCTGATTCAACCTCTTCCGAGCCCAGTCCCTTGGCAACAAACGACCCCGAGGGCACAGCGTGTGAGGAGAAAGTCAGCTAAATCTCCGACTCCTAAAATACCTGATGAGGACACCTGAGTGGTATTTACACTCAATGTTGCTACATTTTGTCGCCTGTCATTTCCTAGTCATTTAAGGAAGGGAAAACTGTTTTGATTCTTTCTACTGGGACGCTGTTAGTCTCGGTCAAGGGATCCAAAAACAGGTTGCGGCTTTTCTTCCTTCTTGAAGCCCTAAGTATGCTATTTGTCTCGCTCTACCCCTTCCCCTTCAGTCCTTGGCTCCATTGTTCGCTACTTCAAGTAGCTCCTGTTACGCATTGCTCAACAAGGACGACTTAGTTAAATATAGCTTTGTATGTTGAACGTGCTCCCCAAAACTGGCTACCAATGCCACGCATTATATATGTTATCTGAGTTTGAATCTGAAAATGTTATATATAGTTTTCTGTTAACAAAACTAATGTTCCTCCTTTTCCATCTCTCTATGGTTTCTAGACTTTTCTCTTCTCCTTCCACTCTTCCTATCCCTTCCCACCTCCTAATCCCTATAGGCACAAACAGCACCTTTTTACGGGAAACACCAGACAAGATTGTTCTATATCACTATGCTGGACACCGATAAGGTAATTACTTTTGCATCCCTAAACGCCCATGGCCTAAATTCACCGAGCTCCAGACACCCCACACTACATAGACTTAAAAAACAAAAGGCAGACGTGATATTTGTCCAGGAGACCCATTTTAAACCTAATAGACTACCAAACTTTGAACGATCAAGCTATGACACATGGTACCATGCCACCTCAACCCAGTCTGGTTCGAGGGGAGTTTCCATCGCTATACTGAGGGGAGTTTCATTCCAATTCAGAGAATCCCTCATAGATCCTCAAGGGCGTTACGTATGTGTTAAAGGTTTACTCAATGGCTCGTTGATGACTCTTTGTAGCCTGTACGCACCCAATAAAAAACTGTTAAAATGGTTAATATCGACCGTAAAAAAGATAGAGAGTTTTAGAGAGGGTGTGCACTTGATCGGAGGAGACCTAAACATTGCAATGGAACCTATGCTGGACACTTCCAAACAAAAAAGCGCTATCTCTCCTAGAGATCTGATGAGACTGCGTACTATTCTTAATTCTATGCAGTTAATTGACTCATGGAGATACTTAAACCCCTCCGCACGAGATTACACTTTCTATTCCAACCCCCATAAGTCCTATCATCGTATAGATTACATTTTTGTGCCGAGATCGCTCTTGCCAAGACTGTCTACTGCAAACATAACCCCGAACGCTTACTCAGACCATGCCACTGTTTTATTATCAATTTCTACACCCAGAACGCACTCAGGTACCAGTTCTTGGCAAATAAATGAATCACTGCTGGGCTTACCTGATATTCGAGCGCGACTTAATAAAAGACTTCATCAATACTTCCAACAAAATGAAATAGAGGGGACCTCCACCCAGACCCTTTGGGAAGCGCATAAAACAATGCTGAGAGGCGAACTTATCTCCATTGCATCTTATTACAATAAAAAGAGACATCAGGAAGTCCAGAGCTTATACAACGATATAGCTGAGCTGGAGATGCGACACAAAAAAACCATTGACCATACAACTCTAGCCTCCATCACTCACAAGAGACAAAAATTGAAAGATATTCTTAATGCCAGTTCGGCGAAAATGTATACGTCATGGAAAAATAGAATGTTTGCGCATGGAGATAAGGCCTCCAAATTCTTTCTATCCCGGCTCCGTAAAAGGCAAGCCCAAACCCAAATCCACTCCATCATGAACTCCCATGGTGTTACAGCACAGAACCCCACCCATATTGAGACGGCCTTTCTGGAATACTATACACAGCTCTATAATCTCCGTCCAAGTGACACGGGGGCTCATATGCTGCAGAGAAGGTCAGACACTGCTCACTTTCTGCAGACGTTGAATCTCCCTACATTAACAATATCTCAACAAAATAAACTAACTATACCTTTCACGCTGGAGGAGCTCCGGTCTACCCTGTCGAAGTGTCCTAAAGGCAAAGCCCCTGGCCCAGATGGGTTCTCGGCATAATATTACAAAAATTTCGCCCCCCTCCTCTTGCCCCATCTGCTGAAGATCTGTAATGATACACTTGAGGGTCAACCACTTCCACAACAAATGCTCGAAGCCAAAATATCATTAATACACAAAGATGGCAAGGACCCGACCTTATGTAGCAGCTACAGACCCATATCTCTGTTGAATGTTGACCTGAAACTACTGGCCAGCATGTTTGCACGTAGGATTGCCGAGTTCTTGCCAGATCTGATCTCATTGAATCAAACTGGTTTTGTGGGCGGGAGAGAGGGAAAGGATAATACTCACAAAATTCTACACCTCCTTCAATATGCCAAAGCTCACAAGATCCCTTTAGTTTTGCTGGGTACAGATGCTGAAAAGGCCTTCGACAGGGTGGACTGAATTTATTTGGAGGAGACGCTCTTACGCTTCAGCTTGCCATCTGCGCTAGTTACAGCCATTATGGCTATGTATCATAACCCGACTGCACGCATCAAGATTAACAATTCATTGACGAACACATTTACCATCCACAATGGGACCAGACAGGGCTGCCCGTTGCCTCCACTGTTGTTTGTCCTGGCAATGGAGCCTTTATTGATCTCAATACAAGAAAATCAGAGGATAGAGGGCATCAGAATATACAACTCTCATTTTAAAACGGCAGCTTTTGCTGATGACCTTCTAGTCCTCTTATCTAATCCTCTAAAGGGTCTCCCTGCTTTGATGGCGCTAGTGGAGCAATACGGCAACCTCTCTAATTTCAAAATAAATTTGTCCAAATCAGAAGCTCTGGACTTTCAGGTCCCCACTCACTCCCTAACAAAACTGAAAAACTTATACCCGTTCACTTGGCCTAAGTCCCATATCACTTATCTTGGGGTGAAGATAGGTAGATCAGACCGGGATTTATTTAAATTGAATTTTCTCCCTCTGCTTGACTCCACAGTAAGTCTCATTAAGCAGTGGAGAGACTCCTATCTATCATGGATGGGGAGGAAGAATATAATGAAAAGTCTGATTCTCCCTAAATTTACCTACTTATTTGAGATGTTACCCATAAAAATACCATTGTCTTATCTTCAGAAAGTGAACTCCCTTTTCTCCATATATATGTGGAAGAGTAAAAAGCCCCGCATATCTTACCGCTTGCTGACGCTCCCAAGGACATGTGGGGGGATGGGCGCACCAGACATCAGACGCTACTATAGAGCTGCAATCTTGTCTAGGACGGTGGACATCCTACGAGGTTCCAAAGATAGGCAGTGGATCTGTCACGTCTCCGACAGATTTGGGGCCTGCTGTTCCGGTCGCAGCCACTAGGAGGCGCCGGGCCGCCACTTCGCCTTCAGACTCGGGGACGGCTGTTCCTGCCTCGGCCACTGGGAGGCGTCGTGGTTCTATTACGTCACCGTCAGACTCAGGGCCTATGGTCCCAGCTTTAGCCACTAGGAGGCGCCGGTCTGTCACGTCACCGTTGGATTCGAGGCCTGCTGTTCCGGTCACGGCCACTAGGAGGCGCCAGACCGCCACTTCACTGTCAGACTCGGGGACAGCTGTTCCTGCCTCGGCCACTGGGAGGCGCCGTGGTCCGCCCGTGAGTTATGGTGGTGACAGAGAAGTGGCTCCTGCGCAGGCATCTGGTGGGCGCAGGCTCCGCCCCTCTGTCAGTCATCAGGGGGTTACTGCAACTCCATCTGGCCTGGTCCTGGGGGCGGCCCTAATGACATCACCAGTCCAGGAACCTGTGAGGGATGACCTGATCCCTCAAATACCTTGGGACTGGTCTTGCAAGCCGCCGGATATATTCTTGGTTCCCCTGTGTGTTACTTAGTGATTGATTTCTGTTTGACTCTGACCTCAGCCTGGATTTCTGACCCCTCTTTTGCCTGACGATTCTGTACTTCTGCTACTCTCCTGGTTTGTGACCTTGGCCTGGATATTCTGACTTTGCTACTTCCTAACGATTCTGTACCTCTGCTGCCCTCCTGGTTTTTGACTCTGACCTTGGCCTGAAATTGACTCTGCTATTGCCTGCCGTTTTTGTACTTCACTCTGACGACCGTCCTGCTCTGGCCGCTGCTCCTATTCAGACAGTACCTCCTGGGCTCTGTTGTAAATCCAGATCCCTGTATAGGGGTAAAGGGTATCAGTGTTTCTCGGGGTGTTGCCTGGCTGCAGCCCAGAACCGCAGACAGACGTTACAGGATCGAGGTTGAGGAGGCACTTGCCCCCCTTCCTCTCAGATCCCTTTTCCTAATACAGTCCCATAATCGACCTAACACCCCTCTACTAAATTCACATGCTAAAGCCACACTCAAAATATGGCAAGACTCCATAGACATCTTAGCCCCACCTCCCCCCTTAGTTAGACTCTCAGACATTCTAGCCCATTCAATGCCACACTCAGGGCAAACTAGAGATCATCTAAAGTACTCTAACATTTCTATTGATCATTTACTACAGGAAGGATCGCTCGCCCCTCTACCGGAATTGCAGCATCACCCAAGTTTATCATCTTTAAACTTTGTCCAATATGGCTCCATCAAAGAATTTATAAAAAGACATATTAAACATACCAATCTAGCCAGAGTTCTAACTAACTATGAAATGCTTTGCACCAGAATCTCTAGACCCAAGAAAATATTCTCTACTGTCTACCGGACCCTATTGACCTCTGATACCTGCCCGAAGAGAGCATATATTTCTCATTGGGAACGAGACTTAGGTTATCACTTCACACAGGCCCAGACTCTTTATATTTATAAGCACTCCCATGGCCCGATCCAGTGTGTCCGAGCACAGGAGAACTCTTTCAAAATAATCACGAGATGGTTTCATACACCACTCCGGAGTTCTGGTTGGAGTGCAGATGCATCACCTACGTGCTGGAGATGCGGAACGGGTACTGGCAGCTATTTTCATATTTGGTGGCAATGCCCCATCATCCTTAAATTCTGGCAACAAGTTGAGCGCCTTATTAATACCATGGTACAGAAAAAACTGAGTCTGAAACCAGAGACAGCTTTATTGAATTTCTTGATCTGGCCTGAACATAGAAAGGCATCGATTTTGGCCCAACATATTCTTGCTGCGGCCAAATTGTTAATACCGGTCCACTGGAAAACTACTAGCCTTCCAACTTTACTGCAACTCCAGGATAAGGTTCACTTGCTTTATCATGTGGCAGAAACGGTGTCCCTGGTGAACCATGCTCAGGCTTCCTTCCTGGACATTTGGCAACCATGGGTTAACTATAGATCCTCATCCCTTACTAAATAAATTAAATCTTACTTTGTCGCATTCCACGACCTACCGCGCCTACCCCCCCTCCCCTATCCTCTTCCTCCCCCTTTCCAACTATTTCCCCTCTTACTGTACCTATTCTTATCTCCATTCCTCTCTCTTTAGTCTTACTCTCTGCTCTCCTTTTTTTTTTCGTATTTATATCTATAGATGATTCTCTACACTTTGATTTTCAGGCAAGATTGGTACACCTGAACGGACTCAAATATGTATTACTTTATTCTTGCAATGGACTTACACTCCGCACCATAACCGGATCATCTGGTTCTCTGAGGACTGAATCACTATCATGGTGTGGACCTCTTTTCTCACCTTGTTTGTTCTCATACTGCTATCAACCGCTCATTTCACATTACCTAATCCCGTTTCACGTGTAGGAATCGTAACCTTTATGTGAATGTCTTATTTTTACTCTTTAATAAAAAGAATTTTGAAAAGAAATGCACCAAAAACGCAAAGGATTCCTAAAGCAAGGTTAATCAATGAGAATCCTGAATTGTGCACATGATGCAGAAAATTCCATCCTGATTGGCAGCATTTTATTTTCCATTAACTTCCACTGAGCCATTCAAATCTGCAGTAAAAACACTGGGGTAAAAAAGCTTGCAGATTTGCTGCGGATTTACTGCAGATTTGGTGCTGATTAGCTGCGGATTTGGCGTCAAAATGCAGCAGATTTGTCAAAGGAAATGATGTCAGAAGGAGGAAGAGTGTATGGGCGGAGAATATACTGTAGATTGTGTGCAAATGAAGGAAATACAATACATTATTACTATCCCCACAAGTGACAGACTAACAAGGAGAACTCTAAAAACAGGGCATATAATAGTTTGCAAGTTCACAAAGGCAGTCAAGGTAGTTTCTAATCAACTAATAATAATAATAATAATAATCTTTATTTATATAGCGCCAACATATTCCGCAGCGCTTTACAGTTGAACAGTTTCAAACACAACAGTCATAAGTAGCAACGTTAACAATACAATAATTAAAGCGAAATAAGACGACCCTGCTCGTGGGAGCTTACAATCTACAATGAGGTGGGGGAGATGCAAAGCACAGGTTTGTATTTACAATGATGTATTTACAATGATGGTCCAGTCATCTTCAGGGGGTGGGGTTTAGATGGAGATAGTGAATGGGCGACACACACACACAAACATAACATGACTTTGATTACTGAATGTGATAGGCCGCTCTGAACAAATGTGTTTTGAGCGAGCGCCTAAAACTATGCAAATTGTGGATGGTCCTAATATCTTGGGGTAGAGCATTCCAAAGAATTGGCGCAGCACGGGAGAAGTCTTGGAGTCGAGAGTGGGAGGTACGGATTAGGGCAGAGGTTAGTCGAAAGTCATTTGCAGAGCGCAGCGGTCGGTTAGGCCGATAGACAGAAATGAGGGAGGAGATGTAAAGGGGTGCCGCACTGTGGAGAGCTTTGTGGGTGAGAACAAGTACTTTGAATTGTACCCTGTAATGAATTGGCAGCCAGTGTAACGACTGGCGAAGCGCGGACGCGTCTGAGTAACGATTAGCCAGATGGACAACCCTGGCTGCTGCATTAAGGATAGACTGGAGAGGGGAGAGTCAAGTGAGAGGGAGGCCAATTAATAGAGCATTACAGTAGTCCAGGCGGGAGTGGATCAGGGCGACAGTGAGAGTTTTTGTTGTTTCCATGGTGAGAAAAGGGCGGATTCTAGAGATGTTCTTTAGGTGTAAGCGGCACGAGCGGGCAAGAGATTGTATATGGGAGGTGAAGGAGAGATCAGAGTCAAACATAACACCCAGACAGCGCGCCTGCTGTCGGGGTGTTATTATGGTGCCACCCACAGAGAGGGAAATGTCAGATTAATGTCAGAACTAAAATGTCAGAACTAAAATGTCAAAACTAAAGGTCTCTCTCATGTTAACTGAGGGTAGGTGCACGCGGTCAGTAAATGCAGCGGGTTGGACGTTGCGTACTTGCGCACCGTCCAGATGTTATAGCAAAGTGGATGGGATTTCAAGAAATAGAAAAATATCCAGCATGTTAAATAAAATTCAGAAGTTTTTATTGAAGAATTAAAAAGTTGCACCAGTGTACATGGGCAGAAAAAATGTGCAAGCCTAGCATACACATTTCAGAATTTAATCCTTATTCATTGCAATGAATAAGGATTACATGGAACAATGGTTTGTGGACATATGTGACATTTGTTATCTAAATAAAGCTTTTTTGTTTAAATGAGAAGCATTTTGCTTGTAGAAAAAAAAATCAATGCTTTACGCAGTGTTTCCCAACTCCGGTCCTCAAGAGCCACCAACAGGTCATGTTTTCAGAATTTCCTTAGTATTGCCCAGGTGATAATTGCCTCACCTGGACAGGCAAGAATTCCGTCACCTGTACAATATTAAGGAAATCCTGAAAACATGACCTGTTGGTGGCCCTTGAGGACTGGAGTTGGGGAACATTGCAATTACAGCATAAAACCTCATACCATTTACAGAATGAAGCACAGTGGTAGTAGTGTCATGGTTTTGGCCAGTTTTGCTGCATCTGGACCAGGAGGTCTTGTCATTAGTGATGAGTGAACTTGCTTGTGTGGTCTCCGAGTGACTTCGGCGTGCTCTAAAAATATGTTCGAGTCCCCATGGCAGCATGTCTCGTAGCTGCTAGACAGTCACACGGACTTTATTTGCATATTTGTATTTCCCAGGGAGCATTGCACCTAGGATTTCACAGATTGAGCGCCTTTGCTGGCTGTCGCAGTGTTTTCTTTCACTGGTCTCCCTGAGGTTAGTGATTGTTTCGTGATGTTGGTCTACTAGGCATTGCTCCCACCTAGCCAGAATCCTACTCCACATTGATGAGGGGCAACACCCCGAAACAGCTGTCTGTGGATGGATACCTGGCCTTGGTATTTCCCTTGTTATATCTGTAAACTCGTAAAGAGCTGGATATTGACTTAAAGGGCCACTTAATATGGTGGTAATGGTGGTTTCTGAAAGGAGCCACCCCTTGGCTGGGTCCTTCCCTGGAGGAAGATCTGGCTAGTCCTGTGTTTGAGACTAGGGATGGGCGAATCCTGAAATACTCGGAATCGCTAGACTCTAACGAGTCCAACTCGGAAACTCGCTACTCGTTGCGAGTCTAGCGAGTCCAATGTTAATGAATGGGGATGCGAGTATTGCAGCGATTCCTGTGACGCCATTTTTTTTGTTCCGCTTACTTCCCACATGTGGCTGTGCACACCATGCGGAAAGTAAGCAGAACAATTGCGGATGGTACCCACGGTCCGGAGGAGAGGAGACTGTCCTCCGGGCTTTGGGCACCATATCCCTGTAAAAAATAAAATTTAAAAATAAAAAATATTTGTTATTCTTACCCTCCGACGTCCCGCGCAGCCTTCCCGCCTCTCCACGCATCCGTTCCCAGTAGTCCTTTGCGAAAATGCCCGCGATGGCGTCCGTTCTCGCGGGATCGCGAAGTCTCGCGGTCATTCGCGCGACGTCATCGCGAATGACCGCAAGAACGGACGCCATCGCGAGCATTTTCGCAAAGGACTACTGGGAACGGATGCGTGGAGAGGCGGGAAGGCTGCGCGGGACGTCGGAGGGTAAGAATAACAATATTTTTTATTTTTTTTTACATTTTATCTTTTACTACTGACGCTGCATAGGCAGCCTCAGAAGTAAAAAGTTGGTCACACTTGTCAAACACTATGTTTGACGAGTGTGACCAACCTGTCAATCAGTTCTCCAAGCGATGCTACAGATCGCTTGGAAAACGCTAGCATTTGCATAGGACTCGTTACTGTGCGAGTAATTGCTTGGAAACTCGCAGAGTACCAACTCCTGCGAGTCCCCTACTACTCGCAGAGTAACGAGTCCTAATGAGTAGATTCGCCCATCCCTATTTGAGACTCTTAAATGAGGCTCCACGGACTTTATTTGCATATTTGTATTTCACAGGGAGCATTGCACCTAGGATTTCACTGATTGAGCGCCTTTGCCGGCTGCCGGTGTTTTCTTTCACTGGTCTCCCTGAGGTCAATGATTGTTTCATGATTACTAGGTAGTGGTTCAGTTAAATCTTAGGACTGCTGGAACTTTGGCCTTTAAGCATGTCTTCCCTTTTCTTCTGGCAGCTCATTAGTTAATTGTAATTAGCTCTCTGCTGAAGACAGGGGTAGGGTTCCTTTCCATTTAAGCAGTCTGTCCCTGGCTGCCAATTATAGCTTTGCTAGACTTGTTCTTAGTGCCATTTAGTATTTTTTTTTTAATCATGAAAACGTTTATTTAGAACATTCATTAGGGTTAACCACATTGTTTGTAAAAAAAACAAGAATCATTGCCATATCACATTATGCATATACAGCTCTGGCAAAAATTAAGAGACCACTGCAAAATGTTCAGTTTGTCTGATTTTTCTCTTTATAGGTATATTTTGAGTAAAATGTAAATTGCTCTTTTGAGAAATGGTCAAAAAATAACAAAAAATGCAGTGCTTGCAGACCTCAAATAATGCTAAGAAAACAAGTTCATAAGCATTTAGAAACAACAATACTAATATTTTAACTCAGGAAGAGTTCAGAAATCAAAATTTTGTTCAATAACCATGATTTTTAATCACAGCTTTCATGCGTCTTGGCATGCTTTCCATTAGTCTTTCACAATGATTTTGAGTGACCTTATGCAACTCCTGGTACAAAAATTTAAGCAGTTCTTCTTTGTTTGATGGATGGCTTGTGACTAGCTGACTATCCATCTTCCTCTTGATTACATTCCAGAGATTTTCAACGGGGTTCAGGTCTGGAGGTTGGGCTGGCCATGACAGGGATTTGATGTGGTGGTCCTTCATCCACACATTGATTGACCTAGCTGTGTGGAATAGCGCATTGTCCAGCCGGAAAAAAACAATCCTCAGAATTGGGGAACATTTCCTGAGCAGAAGGAATAAACTGTTTTTCCAGGATAACCTTGTATGCGGCTTAATTCATACGTCCTTCGCAAAGTTTAACCTGCCCAATTCCAGCCTTGCTGAAGTATCCACAGATCATCACCGATCCTCCACCAAATTTCACTGTGGATACAAAACACTGTGGCTTGTATGCCTCTCCATGTCTCCGTCTAACCATTCGATGACCAGGTGTTGAGCAAAGCTGAAAATTAGACTCATCAAAGAAGACTACCTTACTCCAGTCCTCTATGGTCTAATCCTTATGGTCTTTGGCAAACTTCAGCCTGGCTGTCCTTTTCTTCTTATTGATGAAAGGCTTTTTTCTAGCTTTACATGATTTGAGCCCTGCCTCTAGGAGCCTGTTATGAACTGTTCTTGCCGTGAATTTCACCCCAGCTGTCATTTGTCATTCCTTTTGTAGGTCACTTGATGTCATCCTATGGTCATCCACCAGTAATCACGGTGAGTGGAGAGTCATTTTCACCCTCTGCTGGTCTGTTGCTTTGTTGTCCCCAATGTCTGCTGCTTGACCTTTTTGTAATGGAATGCAGTCTTAGAAATTTTAAGGATGGAGGCAACATGACACTCACTGTTTCCTTCTGGTAGTAAAGCCAGAATTGATCCCTTATTTTCCTCACTCAAGACTTTTCTTTTCAACTGCTTTAGCATGGTTAAAAGTTATTTTTTCATTCCTATAATTTTTTAGATATTTCTAGCACTTGTTTTGCCATTCAGCTTGTCCTACTGCAAGAGCATCGTGAGCACCACAGCAGGGTTTTTATATTTAACTTCAATAAAAAAGATTTGGTTCAGGTGATCATCTAATCAGAAGCACATTATGTAGAATGAGGTGTACTCTGATTGGAATTCAACTGACACTGGAATGGAATGCCTGTCAGTAGAGATGAGTGAGTATACTCATTGCTCGAGTTTTCCCAAGCATGCTCGGGTGTCCTCCGAGTATTTTGGAGTGCTTGGAGACTTAGTTTGTATCAAAGCAGCTACATAATTTGCTGCTGCTAGATATGTGGGGATTCCCTAACAAACAGGCATTCCTCACATGTATTCAGCCTGTCCAGCAGCCGCAAATCATGGAACTGCATTGACAAACTAAATCTCGGAGCACGCCAAAATGCTCGGAGGACACCCAAGCATGCTCAGAAAAACCTGAGCAACGAGTATATTTGCTTATCACTTGCTGTCAGACATGTATAGAAGTTGATTTTAATAAAACTGTACAGTGGTCTCTTAACTTTGGCCAAAGCTATATATATTATACTAACAAACCTTTGCACTTTCCCCTAAAGAGAAAATCCTCAAGCTAAGACCCTACAACCCCCATTCCTGCCCAAAATCCAACAATTCTTCTTTCCCTTTCTGGTGTGCAACCCAATACTAAATCTCTTTTTATTATGATATTAATAAGTTAAACAATACATCACTCGCCAAATCCCCAGATAACTTGTATTTAATCCATTTACCCCATTTTTTACCAATGTTAGCTATTGTTCCGACAACATATTATTTCATATATCAATGGAGGATCATTTGCTAACTACTGCTTGGCTATGACTTAACTGGTGTGATAAAATATATAGATTGAGGCCAACTGGATTGGACACTCACCTTTCCTTGCAATATCAAGACATATACATTAAGTCCATTCCTTCTTTCTTTCATCTCGACAAATAATGTCTCCCCTATGGACCACAATTCTGTGGGGGTCCTGTAGACTCTGTGAAGCAGAAATAATTGAGACCTCCTCTGGACCGTATTAATCAATATCTTCCCTGTCAATTCAAGGACATTCTTCCATTCATAGAAATGTTTCTCTCATCTTTCTTTAACCAAGACTATGGGATCTTCCAAAACTTTCTTCAATAGAGAACTATATAATAGTGAATTTACTGTATATACTCGAGTATAAGCCGGCCCCCTAATTTTGCCACAAAAAACTGGGAAAACTTATTGACTCGAGTATAAGCCTAGGGTGGAAAATGCAGCAGCTACTGGTAAATTTAAAAAATAAAAATAGATACCAATAAAAGTAAAATTAATTGAGAAATCAGTAGGTTGTTTTTGAATATCCATATTGAATCAGGAGCCCCATATAATGCTCCATACAGTTCATGATGGCCCCATAAGATGCTCCATACAAAATACACCCCATATAATGCTGCACAAAGGTTACTAATGGCCCCATAAAATGCTCCCTAGAATAATATGCCCCATGTGCTGCTCCATAAAGGTTATGGCCCCATAAGATGCTCCATAGAATAGGCCCCATATGCTGCCCCATAAGATGCTCCATAGATTATGCCCCTATATGCTGCCCCTATAAGATGCTCCATAGATTATGCCCCCATATGCTGCCCCTATAAGATACTCCATAGATTATTCCCCCATATGCTGCTCCCATAAGATGCTCCATAGATTATGCCCCTATATGCTGCCCCTATAAGATGCTCCATAGATTATACCCCTATATGCTACCCCCATAAGATGCTCCATAGATTATACCCCTATATGCTGCCCCCATAAGATGCTCCATACATTATGCCCCCATGTGCTGCCCCCAAAAAATGCTCCATAGATTATGCCCCCATGTGCTGCCCCCATAAGATGTTCCATAGATAATGCCCCCATGTGTTGCCCCATAAGATGCTCCATACATTATGCCCCCATATGCTGCCCCCCATAAGATGCTCCATAGATTATGCCCCCATATGCTACCCCCATAAGATGCTCCATAGATTACGTCCCCATGTGCTGCCTCCATAAGATGCGCCATAGATTATGCCCCAATGTGCTGCCGCTGTCGCTGCTGCATTTAAAAATAAAAAAAATGACATACTCACCTCTCCGTTGCTGGGGCCAGGTGCCGCTGCTTGCTGCTGTCTGGCCGGTCATCTGTCAGTGATGTTCAGACTGCAGGGGGCGCGGCATGAACTAACCACGTCACCGTGCCCTCAGCTGTCTGAACGTCACTGACAGATGACGTGCCAGACAGCAGCAAGCAGCGATGGACCCGGACAGGTGAATATCGCTATACTTACTGGTCCTGGCACTGTCTCTGTAGCCCCCAGCTTCTCCACGATCTCCCTTCCTGCCTTCAGCGGTCACGTGGTACCGCTCATTACACCTCATGAATATGCGCATATTCATGAGTGTAATGAGCAGTACCATGTAACCGCTGAAGGAAGGAAGGGAGATCGCAGAGAAGCTGGGGGCTGCAGAGACCGTGCCAGGATGGGTAAGTGTGACCTGACACCCCCGCCCCCCCTCCCCCTCCAACCCCCTGGTGTATACTGTATGACTCGAATATAAGCCAAGAGGGGGACTTTCAGCCCAATAAAATGGGCTGAAAATCTCGGCTTATATTCAAGTATATACGGTGATCCCTTAGTAGCTTTAGAAAATACCATATAAACAATTATTCCATTGAGTGAGACGGTGAGTTCTAAGATGTTTCCAACGTTCTAATAGCATGCCTTAGCTGTAAATATTTGAAAAACTTGGAATTATTCAGGTTAAACTCTAGTATAAAATATTCAGATGAGCAGAAAAAACCCTCTGCACATAATTGGTACACATTTTTAATACCCTGTCGTTTCGAGTACCCAAACCCTTTCAAGTACAGAAATTCCCTCAAACAGGGGCTATCCCATTTAGAGGTATATTTAGAGTAGGCCTTCATTCCCAGCAAACTCTTTCAGGTCTGTAGGTACGAGAGCTGACTGGGGGGGTGGTTATTTTTCCCGCCGCGAACAAACTTGAGACAGACACCGATGTGCGTTCAACAGGTCCTCTATATTGGCCGTCCTCTCGATGACCGCAGCACCACACAGGAGTTGCACGACAACTTCTGCACACAGGTCCAAGTATCTTCACTTTCTTCCTTCTCCTAATTGACGTCCCTCGCGGCTCTTTCACTGTGGCTGCCCTAGGCCTACCATCACAGTGCTTCACCCGTCCGGGTCCGTCCGTCTGGTAGCCTCGGGCCTTCTCTGTCCTGCGGCTCTCCTGTCAGGGCCACACCCCTGATTGTCTTCCTCCTCAATCCCTGCTGGAGCTTCCTCTCTGTCTGTCTCCTCCTTTCAATCTCTTCTTCTCCTAAGCTCCTCTCCCTGGACTGTCTGGCTTCTGGAACTCTCTACCCCTTCTTATATCCCTCTCTCTGGGAATTCCCCTCTAAAGCTCCTGTAACTCCGCCCCCCATGACTTTGCGGTTTCGTAGCCTTAAGCTGATGTTAAGCCCTTTCCTCACTGCTCTCTGCTGCCATCTTGTGGCCAAACTACAGTACTACACCTTCTTCTGCTTCTGCTGTCCTTGGTCTCCCCCTAGTGGCCAAACCCAGTACTTCACCATCTTCTCTACTATCTCTAGCTGTCTCCCACATTCATATACAGCAGTCCACGTCAAGCACATTGTACAGTTACCTTCCTGCTGCAGAGAGGTCCATAGGTTAGTCCACTTCCCGAGCGGGACTTCCAAAATTTTATGTATAAGGAATAAAGTAGGAAGCCATCTTGAGCTACCCTTGAACTTATGAGAATCCAAAAGTTCTAGCAGGTTTTGACTTCCCCCAAGTACTGTAATACTGATGCCCCAGCCTCATACATTCCTGCCAAGGCTTATCCTTTAACATGCTGGAATTAGGAAGCTAAAAAGTATCTTCAAATATGTGGCAATGCTAATGCCTCCTGATCCTAATTTAACTGTAACTTCTCCAATTTAATTCTAGGGATACCTGTCATGACTCAGTTGTCGGGTGTCCTGGGACCAGGAGCTCCTTTACTGTCCCTAATGCTAGGGGGTGTCCAAGGTCACCCTGTTCCTCAGGTTACTTCTAATGGTGAAGATGCCAGGGCCATGTACCTTGCCTTAGCTCCTGAATCTGCCCTCAGTCTGTACCCTTTCCCCACCCAGGGAAGAGGGCAGCAGTAGTGTTCTGTAATACACCAACCAGGCTAACAAGGTTATACGAACAGGGGTAATGAAAAATACCAAACATGCATAAAAAGACATAAATATCACAGGTATACATCGGGGAATGGAGTATGTGGTAAAATCTATGTAGGAGAATAGAGGGAATTATCACACACTCAAAATCAAAAGTCACAGATAAATCCATCAAACACCTTTCTCCAATAACCACCAGCAACAACATCCAGCCATGCAGCAAAAGTTATCTCTGACAATGAGTGCTATCCAGGATTCAGTTTATATAGGAGATGGATGTGGCAGTGCACAACTGAGAGCCTTAGCTCCTGGAGTTTTCACTAAAGCAGATTAACCCCTGCACTGCTCAAAGAAATTTATACCATTTAATAAGAAGGTGAACTGCTTCTGGTCAGTGCATGAGTAGGAGAAATTAGATGATGCGGTGTTATGGCTCCGCTCTATCATGGTAAACCAATGACAGAAGCTCCCTTCTACGAGGGACCTCTGGAACCTCAGAACCAAGCTTATTAGGGTGTACCACATGAAAAGACCGGATTTGCCTGGCCGCGTTGACGTCAGATGCTGGTACCCACATCCTCTCTTCAGGACCATATTCCTTCCAGTGCGCCAGATACTGATGCGACCGAAGAATAAAGCGAGAATCAACAATCTTGGCTATTTGAAATTGCAAATTTCCATACACCATGACTGGAGATGGTGGTAGCGGTGATGGTACAGAGAACGCAATGTATTTTTTGTGTAGAGATCGATGAAACACAAAAAAGTGAGCAGCAAATCAAGGCCGAATACTACGAGATTGATGACGGACAAAATCTTCTAAGGACCGATGAACCTGGGACCCAGTTTCCAAGAGGAACATTCAATTTAATGTTCCTTGAGGACAACCACACCAAGTCACCAACACACAGGTCTAGACCCACCAAATGTCTCCGATCAGCCACACTCTTATATTGCATCCCATCATCTTCAAATTATCAGTAACCTCTTGCCACACAGATGTAATAGATGGTGAAAATCGTTCTTCAGGTTTCCAGAAGAACCATTCCTATTCAATGAACTAAACTGGGGATGAAACCCATATGCCCCGAAAAACGAGGACTAACCAGTAAACTCATGACAATGATTATTTACCCCAAATTCAGCTAGAGCTAAGTAGGCAACCCAATCTTCCTGATTCTCAGAAACAAAACATCTAAGATAAGTCTCAAAATTCTGATTAACCCCTTCAGTTTTCCCATTAAACTGTGTGAAATGCTGAAGTGAATGACAGGTGGATCCCCAAATGAGTGCAAAATGCCCTCCAAAATTTGGAAATAAACTGCACCCTCCAGTCAGACACGATATCGGTAGAGATCCAATGTAATTTTGCTATGTCAGTGATGAAAATTTGCACCAAGGCCTTTGCGTTAGGTAAAGCGGGTAATGCAATAAAATTTGACTTCTTACTGAATCTCTCCACCAACACCAAAATTACAGTATTAAATGGCAACACAGGTTGATCAGTGATAAAGTCGACTGATACATGAGTCCAAGGTCACCTTGGAATCACCAATGGTTGGAGAGAGCCAGATGGACGAGTTTAGAACACACACAGACACTGCAGGCAGCTACATACTCCTGGACTTCCTGATGTACCCCTGAGCACCAAAAATGCTGAGTAAGAAGATCAGTGATGGCTTTATTACCGGGATGTCCGGCCAAGACCGAATCATGATGTTAATTAAGAACTCTCAGGCAGAGATTCACAGGCACAAACAGTTTACCTAACGGACACGCAGTAGGAGCATCCCCCTTAGCATCAACAACCTCTTTTTCTAGATCAGAGAATATAGACGCAATAATCACCCTTCGTTTAGTATATTGAGGCAATAGATGTTTCACAGACTCTAGGTGAACAAGATTCTTATGATCCACGATTACCATAACTAGATGAACAACTGACCATTCCAGAAAATGGCGCCACTTTTCAAAGGCCCACTTGATTGCCAAGAGTTCCCTATTATCAATGTCATAATTTCTCTCCGCAGATGACAGTTTTTTAAAAAAGTATGCACATGGATGCTATTTACCCAGAGACACAACATGCGACAATACTGCTCCGACCTCCACTTCAGATGCGTCAACTTCTACAATAAAAAGCTGTATGAGAATTGGTGCAGATGCAGAACACTCCTTCAAGGTATCGAATGCCTCTCTAGCCAGACTGAATCACTTGGAAAAGTCTGTTCCTTTCCTGGTCATATCAGTCAGAGGTTTGGCCACTACCATAAAGGTTTTGATGAACTTACGGTTGTAGTTTACAAAACCTAAAACCTTTGTAACGGCTTCAAATCCTTAGGATGATCCCAATCCAGTACCACCTAGACTCAACAGAGCAGATTAACCCCTGCATTGGCCAAATAAATTTTCAACGTTTAATAAGAAGGTGAACTTCTTCTAATCCGTGTAGGAGTAGGAGAAATCAGACCCTGCGGTCTTCGGACTCCTCTCTGTCGTGGTAAACCCATGACAATACCCCTTTTCCAATACCAATTCTCTAAAAATGTTGTGCATTCTGCAAAACCAATGCTTAGGAATCCACACTGGGGCGTTATGGAGAATGTATACAGTGCACAGCAGATATATATCTTTGTACTGGGTTAGCCAGTAGATAGAAAAATATTTATAATTGAGAGTCCTCAGTGTTTCATGGCCAAGCTTGAAAGTGACTTTTTGTCCTCATGTCCCATCAGGCCTCTGGCCTACTACCGCTACATTGATGATATTTTAATCATCTGGACAGAGTCTGAATCACAGCTAAAAACGTTCCATGAACAGTTTTTAATCAATTTCATCCCACCATCAACTTAACACTCAATTACTCCAGCACTGAAATTAACTTTTTGGACACCATCATTAAGCTACACAACAATGAAATAGAGACATCCCTGTATCAGTACTTTCAGCTGCATCACTTCTAATGTGGTGTACTTAATTATTTGTACTAAATGTCCAACTGGGGTTTCTGTATGCAGGGGAGACAGGGCAAAAGCTTAGAGCAAGGATGAATTCTCACCGCCACACAATATGAGAAAAAAGAATGGCTCTACCTGTTGCCAAACATTTTTGTATGCCTGATCACAGCACCATGGACATGAAATTACTTGTATTAAAATGAAACTTCAAATCTCACGGAGATAGAAGAGTTTGGGAGTATAAACTTATGATAACCTTTGACACATTCAGTGCATTGATTTAGGTATTTTTACACCAACTAAGGCATTTGCTCCTTAGACGTTGTGGGGGCATCATAATACAGAACTAGACCCCAATCAGAGTACAATAAAACTTTCACACTCCTTATTTACGAACTGTTCCAATATTTATGGCCACAACTGGTTATCACTCTCCCATGACAGTTCTGCTTCTTGTCTTATCTATTGCATTATTTCTTTCTGCACTGTGTTGTGTATAAATATGTGATTCTTCAGATTTTGCATTAGTCTATATGCCTGATGAAGAGACCAGAGTAGTCTCGAAAGCTTGCAATTCATTACCATCTTTTCAGTTAGCCATTAAAAGGTATCAACCACTGAGGACTCTCAATTCTAAATATTTTTTTAGAGTGCACGGCACAAGGCATATTTTGATTATGTTTGTTCTACCTAGTACAGACAACGGTAGTTTCCCCAAGTGCTAACTTTACTCTTCATCTTAGTCACCATGGAATGTAATCCTGGGTTTAACTTTTAATATGAAAACTAAGATATATAAATTCCTGAACCACAGGGATATTGGCAATATTTTCAAGGGCCAGAGTGTCCGTGGTATCCAAGGGAAGTAGAGCGGACTTAGACTAGTTGATATTTAGTCCTGAAAATAGCCAAAATCTCTCTATAATATCCATTATGATTGGGAGTGAAGTATTAAAAGTATTAATAAGCAAAAGTAAGTCATCAGCATATACAGCAATCTTTTTTACCCTACCTAAGATGCTTTCTAATAATGCAGGCTAAATGTTATATCGCTAAAGCAAAAAGTAATTGTCACAGCAGACATCCCTGTCTAGTCCTCCTGTGCCTTCCAGAAGATATTTCTGCTAGCCCTTATTCTAGTGGTCAGGACCCTATAGAGTAACATTACCCAATTAATGAAATGAAGACCAAAGCTCCACTCTTTTAGAACAGTCCATAAATATCCCCACTCCACACGATCAAAGTTCTAGGTGGCATCTAGGGTAAGAATAGCTCTAATTCTCGCATCTGCCTACCGCTTCTCTATTAGATAACATAATTATTTAGAGAGTTGTGTCATTATATGACCATAGGTAGGATATTTTGATGAAACAATAGGAATACACTTGTTTGAAGTGTCAGTGCAGGGGCAAAGGCGGATTGAGATCTCTCCCAGGCAGCATCTTACAGCCCCCTAGGAGTGGGAGTCACCCATTTGCAAAGCTGGATGTTAAACTGACAGCCAGCAAGGAGACCATGAAAATTGCTGAATCCCTCCACGCAATTATACTTGAGTCTTTCAGGCACGAGTACAATTAAATCACTGACCACTGACAATTTTGGGTTCAAAGTGATGTTTGCAGTGTGATCAGGTGACATGATCACTTGATCATGCCTCTGATGTCCCTTCTGTGCAGCAAAGGACAGATTAGGTAAGCTCTCCACTGATGCTGAAGATACACAGCAGTTTTAAGGGAGAATTGGCGGACATATGTGGGAGAAAATTATGAGTGGAGTTTTAGGTGACAGTATAGGTAAAACATATACTTATGAGGCTGTTGAGGATCAGGTGACCTGATACTAGTCTACATTAAAATCCATACTCGGAGACACCGATGTGTGAAACCAGCCTTCGTGTCTAATAATTGTCTGTGCATCTACAGTTACATTATCAAATCATCAACAGCCAGCTGTTGGTAGGCTTGTGCCAAAACCAAAATCCAAAAACCAGAGGTCAGCATACTTGTTAGTATAAGTTTTATATGGAGGTGCAAAAGCATACTGTGGCCAACAACAGACAGCTATAACCTGGAATAAAAACAAAGCATAGAAAGAAACCCTACAAAAAGTTAATAGTAAAAAAAAAAATCATAAAGTTAAAAAAAATTTTAGCAAAAAAAACGTAAAAGCCATCCCACCATGACAAGGTCAGGATGGTCCCTACTGTATTAATTGAAAAGAAACATGGATGTGTGAATCTGGAATTAGCGTACAATAAAAGTTAGTGCGCCTACAGTGGCATCATCATCAGTCATCTATTGGTAGACTTGTACTAAGTCAAATTTAACAAAAATATTACCTTTTGCTAATATACAAATTTATTTGACTGACAGCAGCAATCTGACATGAATGTTCTTGTAGCGCTTTGCTAATTGTGAACTTATAATAAGGACTCACCATATTCTGAGTTCATCATTTGGCTTGGGAATAATAGGCAAGGCCCTCAAAGGGTCTTGGTAAAATTTGTCTCCAGTGACACAATCTATGTATGCATCCATGACATTTACATAGGTGGAAAATAGCATTTATAACATGGCACTGATCTTGTTTGGAGTTTCCAGTCAGACCTAAAATATTTTTTCAGTTTTAAAGCCCCATACACAGTGAGGGCATAAGCTGGAGGTAGACGCTTCTGGCAGCAACTCTCTCAGAGAATACACTAATGAGGCAAATGAGCCCAAATACTGTCTGTAGTGTGTGGTATTTTTTTATTTTTTCATTTCAAGAGTGCACAGCTTAGAGGGAACAATGTCATGTAGTGGTATTGAATCAATATTTTATTTATCCACCTGAAGTTCGTGTAATATTATTACTCCCATCAATTCCATCGTCATTGCCAACATGTTATGCTCTGAAATTTCTAATAAAGCTGTAAATTATCAGATGACAGCATATCTTCTTTTTTACCAGGTCTTCAAACTGGGGAGTGTGTATAAATACCACAAGTTTATACAGTGTCTTAATTATTCACACCACGTGAACATTTCCCTATTTTTTAGTCTACACCCACAAACTTAAATATTTTTTTCTTGGGATTTTATGTTATATACCAACACTAAGTAGCAAGTATTTGTGAAGTGTATAGGAAATGATACATGGTTATCTAAATATTTTAAAATATAAGTCATATGCATAAGTATTCAGCTCCCTTGAGTCAATAGTTTGTAGGACCACCTTTCTCTGTAATTATGGCTTCAAATCATTTGGATTCTGTCTCTACCAGCTTTGCACATCTAGAGACTAAAATTTTTGCTCATTCTTCTTAACAAACTAGCTCTAGCTCTGTTAGATTGGATGGAAAGCGTCTGTGAGAAGCGATTTTCAAGTCTTGCCATAAGTTCCCAATGAGATTTAGGTCTGGACTTTGGCTGGGTCATTCAAATACAAGAATATGCATTGATATAAACCAGTGTTTCCCAAACTCCTGTCCTCACGGCCCCTAAAAGATCATGATTTCTTAAGTTTGGAAAACACTAATCTAAACAATTCCATTTTAGCTCTGTCAGAATGCTTAGGGTCCTTGTCCTGCTGGAAGGTGAATCAATACCCAGTCTCAAGTCTTTTGCAGCCTCTAAAAGGTTTTCCTCCACGTTTGCCCTGTACTTAGCTGCATCTACTTTACCATCAACTAGGATCGCTTCCCTGTCCCTACTGAAGAAAAGCATCCCCACAGCATGATGCTGCTACTACCATGTTTGACTGTGGGTATGGTGCTTTCAAGGTGATGTGTATTGTTTTGCTTTCTGCTACACACAGCATTTTGCATTTAACCTAAAAAGTTATACTTTGGTCTCATCTGACCAGAGCACTTTCTTCCACATGCTAGCTACACTTGGCTTTTTGCAAACTGTAAATGGAACTTTTTAATGCTTGCTTTCAAAAATGTCTTTCTTCTTGCCATTCTTCCAAAAAAGGCCCGATGTGTGAAGCATACAACTAACAGTTTTCCTGTAGACAGATTCTCCCACCTGAGCTGCAAATCTCTGAAGATCCTCCAGAGTGCTTCTCTAATTAGTACTCTCCTTGCTTGAGATGTCAGTTTGGGTGGACAGCCTTAATTTGGTAGGTTTGCAGTTGTGTCATACTCCCATTTTTGGATGATTGATTGAACAGTGCTTGTTTGAGATGTTCAGATTTTGGACTTTTTTTATAATCTAACTCTGCTTAATCCTTCTCCACACGTTTATTTATTAAACACGTTTTGGAGTACTATGACTCCTTCATCAGTATACCTCAAAAGTATATACTTTTGTGGCTTCCTGATGAAGGAGTCATAGTACTCCGAAATGCGTTGAATAAATCCACTTTTTCATCTGAATATCCATTTGGACTTCTATCTTTCAAGAAGCGCGGCATTAATCCACCTTTTTATCCCATTTTTTTTACTCCGGCTGGTCACAAGGAGACTGGTGGATCTGCAGCAGCTAATATCTCTATAAGCCTGTGTTTGGGCTCTATCTGGTGAGTAAAATCTGATTAGAGGTATCTCTTAATACCCAGATAAGACCCTATTGCGCTTTTACTTTACTTCCAGCTTTTTATTAATTCTTCTCCAGAACATTATCCCTGACTTCTCTGGTGTGTTCCTTGGTTTTCACAATGCTGTTTAATTCCTAATGTTCTCAAAAAACTTCTGAGTCCTTCACAGAATAACTGTAGTTATACTGAGCATAAATTACATGAATGTGATCTTAATTTACTATTTATGTGACTTCTGGAGGCAATTGGTCAGTCAGGATTTCACTTATAATAATATCTTGGACCACGTACTAGGTACCCACCGGTACGTGCATGTCCTGTGCAGTGCAGACAAGCAGGGTTCGCAGCATCTGGAGACAGAGATCGGACAGCACACGACCACCGCCAAACAGGACCTGCAACATGTGACCACAGGGGGTGGGACCGGGGCGGAGTCAAGAGCAGGAGAGTAGTCAGTGCCAAGCCAAAGGAGTCAGGAATCGGGAGAGGCAGAAACAGTACCAAGGGGACATACAGAGCGAATAGTCAAACCACGCAGAAGTTAAAGAACCCGACGAGCAAACAGACAGTACCAAATCAGCAGGCAAATACAAAACGGGAAACAGACCAGGTCAGAACCAAGGTATGACACACGAGAACAGGCACAAGGCACAGGCACACAGGGGTCAACTTAACTCAGCCGAGGGCAGGAGTATAACTGACAAGGATTTGAGCAACCTGAGGGTATAAAAAGCCTTCCCAGATCCAGAGAGAGGTCACAATGATTAATCCCTGACACACCAGTTCCAAACCAACCATAAGATCATGACAAATATAATAATAATCTTTATTTATATAGCGCCAACATATTCTGCAATGCGTTACAATTTAACAGTTTCAAGCACAACAGTCAAAAGTAACAACTTTAACAATAATACAATGATTAAAGCTGTCATGGTTAGGACATGGTTAATGTCCTGTTCTCACAGGGTTAACTTTTGCCGGCCTCTCTTTGGATCTGGGAGGGGTATTTATACTCACTCCAGACTAGCATTCTCTGTCAGCTATACTGTTATTCTGGCTGTGTGTCTGACCGACCCCCCTGGTGTGCGTGTATTCTGCATTGCTTGTTTGATTCCTGTGTATGATCCGGCCTGTTCCCTCACTCTGTACTCAGTCTCTCGCTTTGGTACTATTGTCTTCTCCAGTTCTGACCTCCTGGCTTGGCTATTGTTACTCCGTTGCAGTTTGTCCCTATTGTACGTCCATTGCCCGTCTGGTTTTCTGATCTATTGCTACGTCCTGACTATTCACTCTGTCTAACCCTTTGGTACTGTCCTGCTATCTCGTGCTTTTACCCGGCTTGATCTGGTTTCTGTCTCTGTCTATGCCCCTTGGTAACATTGTCCTGTAGTTACCTTTCTAGGAGTTTCCCTGCAGCTCCTAGTACTCTGTGGAGCTTAGGCCATGCCCCCAGCAGTCACATGCTTCAGGTCCTGGAGCATGCATTGTCACCGCTACTGCCCGCTCCACAGGTATCTTTGAGCACTGTTTTTGTACTCCGGACACGCGCACTGGCTCAGTGAGCAAGTGCAGTGCGGTGTTCCTGACAAAAGCAAAATAAGATGGCCCTGCTCATGAGAGCTTACACTCTACAATGAGGTGGGGGAGATATAAAGTACAGGTGTGTATTTACAGTGATGTATTTAGAAAGATGGTCTAGTCATCTTGAGGGAGTTGGTTATAGATAGAGATAGTGAATGGGTTACTCACACACACTTACACATAAAATGACTGATTAGGGAACGTGATAGGCTGCTTTGAATAAATGTGTCTTGAGGGAGCACCTAAAACTGTGCAACTTGTGGCTGGTCCTAATTTCTTGGGGGAGAGCATTTCACAGGATTGGCGCAGGATGGGAGAAGTCTTGGAGTCGGGAGTAGGAGCTACGGATTAGTGCAGAGGTTAGTCGAAAGTCGTTTTCAGAGCGCAGCGGTCAGTTAGGCTTATAGACAGAAATGAGGGAGGAGATGTAATTTGGTGCCGCATTGTGGAGAGCTTTGTGGGTGAGAACAAGTACTTTGAATTGGATCCTATAATGAATGGGCAGCCAGTGTAATGACTGTCAAAGAGCTGACGTGTCCGAGTATCGATTAACCAGATGGATGACCCTGGCTACTGCATTAAGGATGGACTGGAGAGGAGAAAGTCAAGTGATGGGGAGGCCAACTAATAGAGCACTACAGTAGTCCATGCAGGAGTGGATCAGGGTGACAGTGAGGGTTGTTGTTTTTTCCATGGTGAGAAAAGATCACACAACAAGATATGGCGTTACCAGAACCTTGTCTGATGACAAATGCACATATAGCAGGATGCAGCTGGCCTCCACTAATAAAGGCAAGGGGCAGCTCAGGTGCAAACTACTGATAAAAACAGTCACCCCACACCTTACAAACCATGATGGGGTTGGCTGCCTAGTAGGAAAAATGCACATAGATAAGGCTTGCATAGGAGGTCAGTCACACATATATAAGTGTGATGCAAAGTGTCTGGCTTGCAACCTATTAATGATGCCCATAGTATTAGCAGGCGGGCTGCTACAGCACTAAAATATGCAACACACAGTGACAGACGCCCCAATAGACCAAGCCAACAAAAAGAGGCCAGACTGCATCCTGCAAAAAATGATGTAAGTGCAAAAAAATTTATGCATACAATGAGTACATTAAATGAGGTATTGGTTAATATTTTGGCCAAAATAGATATAGCCTGCAAGCCAACGTCAAGGGTCCTCATGATATTGCAGGTCCATAACACTAATATCAAAACAGAGATGTTCTTTGGGTGTAAGCGGCAAGAGGGGGCAAGAGATTGTATATGGGATGTAAAGGAGAGATTGGTGTCAAACATAACACCCAGACAGCACGCCTGCTGCTGGGGTGTTATTATGGTGCCACCCACGGAGAGGGAAATGTGAGATTTAGGGAGGTTGATAGACGACGGGAGTAGATTAAGTTCAGTTTTGGAAAGGTTGAGCTTCAAATAGAGAGCCGACATGATATTGGAGACTGTGGACAGACAGTTACTAGCGTTCTGTAGTACAGTGGGGGTAAGGTCAGGGGATGACGTGTATAGTTGTGTGTCATCAGCATAAAGATGGTACTGAAAGCCAAATCTGCTGATGATCTGTCCAATTGGGGCCGTGTAGAGAAGAGAAGGGGGCCAAGGACTGAGCACTGAGGTACCCCGATAGTGAGAGGAAGAGGAAATGAAGTGGAGCCAGTAAACAAGATGCTGAAGGAGCGGTCAGAAAGATAGGACGAGAACCAGGAGAGAGCAGTATCCTTAATGCCTAGTGACTGGAGCCTAGAGCGTAGGAGATGGTAGTCAACAGTGTCAAAAGCTGCAGAAAAGTTGAGGAGAATGAACACAGTGGTCACCGGAACATTTTTCTGTCAGAAGATCATTGGTCACTTTGATGAGTGCAGTTTCTGTTGAATGTAGGGGGCGGAAACCGGACAGTGATGGGTCTAGGAGGGAGTGAGTGGAGAGATTACGGGTAAGGCAGGAGTAAACCAGTCACTCCAAGAGTTTAGAGATGAAGGGGAGATTGGAGACTGGTCTGTATTTATTTGTGCAGGATGGGTTGAGAGCGGATTGCTTTAATAATGGAGTAATGATAGAGTGTTTGAAGGAGGAGGGGAAAATGCCCGAGGAGAGGGAGAGATTAAAGATTGTAGTGAGGTGTGACAACTGGAGAGAGAGACTGGACGAGATGTGAGGGAATGGGGTAGGTAGTGGATGTAGTTGGATGAGAAGAAGAGAGGAGCCTGGAGACTACTTCTTCTGTGTTGGGATCAAATGTGGAGAGTGAGCCAGGGGAAATGCAGGGAGGGATAGGAGTCACTGCACTTGGGAGCTGATTTCCTGATGGATATTATCTATTTTCTCTATAAAGTGGGAGGCCAGGTCATCAGCACAAATGTCTGTGATAGGGGCTTGTGCTTTCTGCCTGAAGAGTGAGTGAAAGGTGTCAAAAAGTTTCTTGAGGTTGTTGGATAGTGAGGAGATCAGGGTGGTGAAGTAGGTCTGTTTGGCAAGGTGAAGGGCAGAATTATACTGTAGGTTCTTAACATGAATTTCAAGTGGATGAAGTCTTCTGGTGTGAGAGTTTTCCTCCATAAGCTTTGAGCACTCCTGGAGCATCGCTGGAGAAGTCGAGTTTGCGATGTGAGCCAGGGCTGTTTTACTCTGTGCTTGGAGGTTACTTAGTGGTATCAGACTACAGGGAGCTGAATACAAATTGACGTCACAATTTTCACATATAAACTTTGTATAGTTTCCTTTACATTTCAAAAATGCTACTTTAATAATTATAATCTTTATATTGCACCAACATATTCCGCAGTGCTTTACAGGTTGCACACATTATCATTGCTGTCCCCGATAGGGCTCACAACCTAAATTCCCTATTAGTATGTCTTTGGAATGTGGGAGAAAATCGGAGAACCCGGAGGAAACCCACGCAAACACAGGGAGAACATACAAACTCCTTGCAGATGTTGTCCATGATGGGATTTGAACCCAGCACTCCAGCGCTGCAGTGCTAACCACTGAGCCACCATGTTGCCATACTTTGTGTTGTTATACCACATAAAATCCCAACTAAATACCATTAAGTTTGTGGGAAACGGGAAAAAATGTGGAAAAGTTCACAGGGTATGAATACATTTTCCAAACACTGCATATTTGAGAAAAAAGATCATATAATTAAATTATATTGCTGTTAAAAAAAACCCCAGCAACAGCACACTCAAGTGACACTAAACAATTATCCAATATTTATAACTATCAGAAAAAAAATTCCAGGCACCGGTTTATATATTAAAGTATGCAGTTTTCTAAACATCATCGCATTATATACAACACTCAGTGCCCTAGACATAAGGCATATTTACACCACCCTCCTTAATTGTGTCATAAATTACACTAATTAAAGTGACAAAAAAGCAAAATATAATCAAAAATGGCCAGTAAAAACTTTGACCTCCACAGTACTGTAATTCAAATCAAATCTACAGATTAAAATATCACAGCTATAAAGTTGTCAATCTTATACTTACATCAGCATTTTAAAGAGGTAAATATTTAGCAGTTTATTATAATTGTGTTTACAACAAGTACTGTACAAACCGCAATGTGGGTTATGATATCTCTTTGTAGAAGGTCAATTCTGAAGTATAAATCAATTCCTATTGGACTAAGTAATTCACTGTCTACTTATACAGTGACTTGTCACCTTTAGAAAATCACAATTTTTCTTGCCAACCTTCAAAATCTAGTGGATGCCCTCATCAGATTTATCACGGCAATGCAGTGCACCTAGTAATCTGTCAGGCTTTTGGCAATTATATGTCATCAGAGACAGTTTTTCAGACAGGATAAAAAAGATTACAAAACATCTTTATGCTGGTATGAGACAGATGATTCTTCATCAATGGTTTACCAGTACTTGCACACCAAGTTAGGTGTTAGGTGTAGGTCATTCATCAAAGGCAATAAAGAAAAATGCATTGAAAAATGGATAATTTACAAAATGATGCCTAACCCTGCTGTTCTGTTTGTATTGGCTAAACACTTGTACTGTTCTGGTCAATATGACCCAACCTATTAAATTCTGTTAATTTTGACATTTAGATACTCTAAGGCTAGTTTCACACTAGCGTTTATTCCACGCAGCGCACGGCGCTGCTAAGCCCCGCCCCCTGCCGGCTCCCTGCCCGCCCCATCCGGTCATCGCCGCCTACTATCGCACATGGACGCTTGCGATCTGCGCACCCTATCTTTAGCATGGGGTGCGCAGATCGTGCGCTAGTAGGATTTTGGCATGTGCTGCGCACTTTTGAAGGTGCGCCCGTGTGCGCCGAACGCAGCATGTTGCATTTCAGCGCGCTCGGCGCACCTTCAAAAATGCGCAGCGCACGCCAAAATCCTACTAGCGCACAGCCAGCGCACGATCTGCGCACCCTATGCTAAAGATAGGGTGCGCAGATCGCAAGTGTCCATGTGCGATAGTAGGCGGCGATGACCAGATGGGGCGGGCAGGGAGACGGCAGGGGGCGGGGCTTAGCAGCGCCGTACGCTGCGTGGAATAAACGCTAGTGTGAAACTAGCCTTAGAGTAGTTAATGTCAAAATTAACAGAATTTAATAGGTTGGGTCATATTGACCAGAACAGTACAAGTGTATAGCCAATACAAACAGAACAGCAGGGTTAGGCATCATCAGTGTGAAACTAGCCTTACTGTATTATTTCAATACCAGTTGCATTATTAATCTGTGTATAAACATGGTTGGTCAAAAAACAGATGAAAAATGAAAATCAAAAGTTTAGTTTCCTCTATTTTCAGGCATTCTTACATTCTGCACAGTAATAACTCACATGTGCATTACATAAATATTTACCAAGACTAGAACATGTAATAATGTTGAGCATGCTGCTGGATACAGTTTACTCTGGCTGATGCTCCTTCACTTCGGGGTTTTACTTTTCTTCCTAAAATAGATGTCATAACAAGTAACTTTCCCAATTTTCCCAGAAATAGCCTTCGTTTATGCAGTTTATTGGCATTACAATCGGGGTTTATTTTGCACCAAAACACAAATGCATTGTAAGCAGCTACATCAACAATGTTATAAAATAAAACCTTTGGCCACTGATTGGTTTTGCATTTGCTTGTGCATGTTGCTATTAGTTGATTTAGTGTATCAACTGCCCCCCTTGGTGAAAATAAAATCTAATATCATCTGTGGCTATTTTTCATCTCGACTACTTGCTGCATTGTTATATGCATCATGCTCATCAGAATCACTGGATTGTTTTTCAGGGAATGTAAGAAACCACTGTTGCATCTCCAGTAAAGTAAAGCATTGAACTATTAACATCTCTTTTACCAATGCTACCTGACTTTTTCTTCCAGTGCCCACCATTGTCAGTTTTCATTTTCTACGTGGGAGAAACAACTCAGGCAATACGTGATAGGATTAGTAAACATAAATCTACTATCAGATGTCAGAATCTACTTCTCCCCTTACCCCATCATTTTCATACACATGGACATAAAGTCAAGCAGCTCAGGTTCCAAGTCATTGAACACATCCCCATCCCCTGACGCGGAGGAGACCGCATTAGGACTTTAAAACGGAGGGAATCGTTCTGGATACATGAGCTGCAAACATTGGCCCCTAAGGGGTTAAATAGGGAATATGATTTGTTATCCGTAATGTGACTTTATTGTATAATAATGTGTATGTTATCTTTACAGTAATCATGGTTTTTCTTGATTTTCAGAGGGTTATAGAAGCGTCTATACCTTTATTTCCTAGGACTATATAATTGCCATCATGAATATTAATACTGTTTTTTTTTGCCTCTATTTTAGAGTTGTCTCTACTGATAACAAATCGATTACCTTCACGGGTCACGTCCATCTGGACTTCACTGCACCACCAATCTCACCCGACTATGATTATCAGCAATTCACTTTACTATACTATAAATGTGATGGGTAGGTTCATATTATATATTGTGATAGATTCAGCTTATATCCCACCACTTATTACTCTCTTACCTGACCTGGTATATCTAGCCTTTCCCTAATATATTACATATCCTAACTAATGATTTACAAATATATCCAGAATTTGATATTTCTCCTCACTAAACCTGCTTTATTTGACAGGGCTGTTCTTCTTTAACATGAACGTCACATTATTCCTTTTATAACTATGGGCCACTTGCCAGCCCTGACATGGAGTCCGATTACCCCTCCCATTTCTCACATGTGACCCTGTTTCACTCATTCTATTGGAGCACATCTACTCCTATTCTCTCCATTACTGAACACATAGGGCAATGCTATTGACAATGTGAGTCCCATTGCCCCTCCCATTCCTGACATGTGACCCTGTTTCACTCATTCTATTGGAGCACGTCTGCTCCTATTCTTTCTATGACTGAACACACAGGGCAATGTTGATTGACATGTTCAGCCAGGCACTTCCGGTTTACTACTTCCGGTTGGCGCAATCTTAGTCCCGCCTCACCAGCATATAAACATACCAGTTATGGCTATTTGAGCTGTCATACAAGCGGTGGATACCGCGTTTTGATCTACATACCCCAACCGACCTCCACAAGGTAAGCGTTCCTGATTAATAGCGCGCCCTTTCTTTTTTACCACCACTGCTGTTACTAGTATTTACCTGTGCTCCTGCTGTATTACAGCTTTAGGGGATACCACTACATTGATTACACTGCTTATCTTGTGCTCCCTCTCAGCTACAGTCCTGGATGGACCTCTGGTTCAAGAGCACTTAGTTTTTCATATCAAACGCCTGTCTTATATGGTAAGCAGTGATGTGTCAGCCTGTCTTCAGTTTACTGATACTGCCATGCTCAGTTCTTATTGTGATGCACTCTTTCTTATTATTAGCCCTTTATGGGCATTGAAACTTAAAGCATTATAAAGAAAAAGAAAAAAGCAGGTATATTTTATCTTTACCCTCTCCTGACTATTTCAGGCCAAGCATCTCACAATGTGCATCATCCTAATTTGAATCCAAGGAGTTAGATACCGCACCAAAATCAATATACACTCACTGGCCACTTTATTAGGTACACCTGTCCAACTGTGTGTTAAGACTTAATTTCTAATCAGCCAATCACATGGCGGCAACTCAGTGCATTTAGGCATGTAGACATGGTCAAGACAATCTCCTGCAGTTCAAACCGAGCATCAGTATGGGGAAGAAAGGTGATTTGAGTGCCTTTGAACGTGGCATGATTGTTGGTGCCAGAAGGGCTGGTCTGAGAATTTCAGAAACTGCTGATCTACTGGGATTTTCACGCACAACCATCTCTAGGGTTTACAGAGAATGGTCCGAAAAAGAAAAAAAATCCAGTGAGCGGCAGTTCTGTGGCCGGAAATGCCATGTTGATGCCAGAGGTCAGAGGAGAATGGGCAGACTGGTTCGAGCTGATAGAAAGGCAACAGTGACTCAAATTGCCACCCGTTACAACCAAGGTAGGCAGAAGAGCATCTCTGAACGCACAGTGCGTCGAACTTTGAGGCAGATGGGCTACAGCAGCAGAAGACCACACTGGGTACCACTCCTCTCAGCTAAGAACAGGAAACTGAGGCTACAATTTGCACAAGCTCATCGAAATTGGACAGTAGAAGATTGGAAAAACGTTGCCTGGTCTGATGAGTCTCGATTTCTGCTGTGACATTCGGATGGTAGGGTCAGAATTTGGCGTAAACAACATGAAAGCATGGATCTATCCTGCCTTGTATCAACGGTTCAGGCTGGTGGTGGTGGTGTCATGGTGTGGGGATTTTTTTCTGGGCACTCTTTGGGCCCCTTGGTACCAATTGAGCATCGTTGCAACGCCACAGCCTACCTGAGTATTGTTGCTGACCATGTCCATCCCTTTATGACCACAATGTACCCAACATCTGATGGCTACTTTCAGCAGGATAATGCGCCATGTCATAAAGCTCGAATCATCTCAGATTGGTTTCTTGAACATGACAATGAGTTTACTGTACTCAAATGGCCTCCTCAGTCACCAGATCTCAATCCAATAGAGCATCTTTGGGATGTGGTGGAACGGGAGATTCGCATCAGGGATGTGCAGCCGACAAATCTGCGCCAACTGTGTGATGCCATCATGTCAATATGGTCCAAAATCTCTGAGGAATGCTTCCAGCACCTTGTTGAATCTCTGCCACGAAGAATTGAGGCAGTTCTGAAGGCAAAAGGGGGTCTAACCCCTTACTAGCATGGTGTACCTAATAAAGTGGCCAGTGAGTGTATATTGAGTCTGGCTAGTTTACCAGGTATATATTACCCACGAGTCCTTATCATTTTGCCCACCGTTGTATATTTCTTAATGTTATCTTTACTTATATTATAGCCCATACGCAAACAGTATCAAGTGAGTGCACAGTGCACACCTGCACCAACCTTGATAGCAGGTATATTTAGAATATCAATCTCTTTAAGACCTTGATTACTATGAACCACAATTATCTTACCTCGCTGCACTTACCTATTTAGGAATCAATATATACGAAATTTTGGACTTGCATTTAGTCACCACACTGTGACATCAGTCGGGTAGGCCACCTTTTTAATAATCACCTTTTTTTTCTCTCCACCTGGTTCTTTGTGCTATTTGGTCATTATGTTATATGATGTATTTTTTATGTGTAATCTCGATGATTTTGTGTTTTTTTCTTTTTTTGTGACTGGATATTACGTACTTGTCATCTATGCATTGTATATGAGGACTTGTTATGATTGTTTTATATCTCTGTCTCATATCTGATACAGCAGACCGATGAAGGCCTGTTGTGGGCCGAAACGTTTCTGAGACTGCACAAAATAAAATTTTCTTTCAAAAAGGATCATTCAAGTTGAGTGCCAAGTTACTATTTGTTCTTCATTTTAGCAAGAGCTGCTTAGTTGGTGCGATGTAGAAAAGTTGTCACTAGTGATGAATGAATGTGGTCTCCACTACTCATTACTCACCCAAATATCCCTGTACTTGGTGTACTCGGTGAGCACCGAGCATTTCCAGGATTATTCGGTGGGAGCTCGGGTCTCCGCCCTGCATTTTTGGCGTCATTTAGAGCACCAATCAATATGCAGAGATTGTCTGCCATGCACTGTAATGCTGCAGCCATCTTTGTTGAGGTATTACAGTGATTGGCTGGCCACACAGCTTCATCAGGTCTATTAGAGACCTGACGTCGCCCTGCTCAGCGCATTCAGCTCCAGATTCAGAGAGTGTAGGGAGAGCTGCTGCTGAGATAGGGTCAGATTTGTGCTTTTATTAGTTAGTGTGGATCTACCATTGTTCAATCCATAAATCCAGCTAAACCAACAGTCCTTTTAAAGGCTAATTAGGGGTATATAGATTTCAGTGCTATGTAGGCAGGGGAGTCTATGTGCACATATCCACATCAGTGCAAGGCCTTTAGGCACTGTATGTGAGTATATAGATATCACTGCATGCATCAAAAGGGTCCATTACTGTCTGGTGCTGCCTATTTATATACACTGCTCAAAAAAATGAAACACTTAAACAACAGAATATAACTCCAAGTAAATCAAACTTCTGTGAAATCAAACTGTACACTAAGGAAGCAACACTGATTAACAATCAATTTCACTTGCTGTTGTGCAAATGGAATAGATAACAGAAGGAAATTATTGGAATTATCAAGATACCCTCAATAAAGGAGTGGTTCTGCAGATGGGGACCACAGACCACATATCAGTACCAATGCTTTCTGGCTGATGTTTTGGTCACTTTTGAATGTTGGTTGTGCTTTCACACTCATGGTAGCATGAGATGGACTCTACAACCCACACAAGTGACTAAGATAGTGCAGCTCATCCAGGATGGCACATCAATGCGAGCTGTGGCAAGGTTTGCTGTGTCTGTCAGCATAGTGTCCAGAGGCTGGAGGCGCTACCAGGAAACAGGCCAGTGCACCAGGAGATGTGGAGGGGGACGTAGAAGGGCAACAACCCAGCAGCAGGTCTGCTACCTCTGCCTTTGTGCAAGAAAGAACAGGAGGAGCACTGCCAGAGCCCTGCAAAATGACCTCCAGCAGGCCACAAATGTGCATGTGTCTGCACAAACAGTTAGAAACTTACTCCATGAGGATGGTCTGAGGGCCTGACGTCCACAGATGGGGTTGCACTCATAGCCCAACACCGTGAAGGACGCTTGGCATTTGCCACAGAACACCAGGATTGGCAAATTCACCACTGGCGCCCTGTGCTCTTCACAGATGAAAGCAGATTCACACTAATTCACACTAAGCACATGTGACAGACATGACAGAGTCTGGAGACGCCGTGGAGAGTGATCTGCTGCCTGCAACATCCTTCGGCCTGATCAGTTTGGCAGTGGGTCATAATGGTGTGGGGTGGCATTTCTTTGGAGGACCGCACGGTGTTGGGCTGTGACCACAGGGTGGAGCTCATAGCAATCTGCCATCATCAACCATAGAGGTCTCAAGGAGACCTCTGGTTGTGATGACAATGCAGCGATGACCCCCGATCGCGTGACGGGGGTCATCGCTGCACATATTTCCAGACCGGTGTCTGGAAGTGCATTTAAATGCCCGCTGTCAGAGTTTGACAGCAGCATTTAACTACTTAATAGGCGCAGGCAGATCGCGATTCCGCTCCTGCCTATTGCGGGCACATGTCAGTTGTTAAAAACAGATGACATGTCGCGACTTTGAGGTGGGCTTACTGCCGGAGCCCACCTCAAAGCGGGGAATACTGCCAGCTGACGTACTATTTCGTTAGCTGGCAGTAAGGGATTAAGAAACAACAGTTTATAGTCTACATTATGACGTCTGAGACACTACATATATGTGTGTCAATGTCAGTAGCAAAAGCAATTTTTCAAAAGTATTTTGCAGACAACTTTCGTTTATAATCCATGTCAGATGCTTCTCGAGTGCGATACCAGCAATAGTCAGCAAGCATTGACATACTCTACTTTCACTGGTACCTTTTCTCCATCTGCGCAATGACTTGGTGAAATCTTTCATCGTGTTCATCGCTAACAGCACCAACATTGGCTGGAAAAAAGTCCAAGTGAGAATGTAGAAAATGCATTTAAAGTGACATATTGCATTTCATCAAATGATATGCTGTAGCATGTTGTCCACGAGTTGTTCGATGTTCGGTGCCCTGCTGTTGCCAAGGAAGTTGAAGGTCTTGGTGTGATGAAATCAACTGTGGGAGCAATAATAAGAAAATGGAAAACATACAAGACCACTGATAATCTCCCTAGATCTGGGGCTCCACGCAAGATCTCCCCCCATGGGGTCAAAATGATCACAAGAACGGTGAGCAAAAATCCCAGAACCACATGGGGGGACCTAATGAATGACCTGCATAGAGCTGGGACCTCCGTAGCAAAGGCTACCATCAGTAACACACTATGCTGCCAGGGACTCAGTACCTGCAGTGCCAGATGTGTCCCCCTGCTTAAGCCAGTACATGTCCAGGCCTGTCTGAAGTTTTCTAGAGAGCCTTTGGATTATCCAGAAGAGTATTGGGAGAATGCCATATGGTCTGATGAAACCAAAGTAGAACTATTTGGTAGAAACAAAACTCGTGTTTGGAGGAGACAGAATGGTGAATTGCATCCAAAGAACACCATACCTATTGTGAAGCATGGCTGTGGCAACATCATGCTTTGGGGATGTTTCTCTGCAAAGAGACCAGGACGACTGATCTGTGTACATGAAAGAATGAATGGTGCCATTTATTGTGAGATTTTGAGTGCAAACCTCCTTCCTTCAGCAAGGGCATTGAAGATGAAACGTAGATGGGTCTTTCAGCATGATATTGATCCCAAGCACACCATCAGGGCAACAAAGGAGTGGCTTCGTAAGAAGCATATGAAGCTCCTGGAGTGGCCTAGCCAGTCTCCAGTTGTCAACCCCATAGAAAACCTTTGGAGGGAGTTGAAAGTCCGTGTTGCCAAGCAACAGGCCCAAAACATCACTGCTCTATAGGAGATTAGCATGGAGGAATGGCCAACATACCACCAACAGTGTGTGTCAACCTCATCTCGCAAAAAACAAGCCATCACACGACCCTGTCAGATGAAATGTGCTTACACCAGGGTTTCTGTGTAATTCTCTGAAATATGTGATTCAGATGGAAGATTCCCTAGAATGTAGCAGATGGAGGCACTGTGAATGCTGTCTTGCCTATAATCTGGGGGTATAAATCTTTTTAGACGTGCATAAAAACATGGTCCACCAACGTTTTGTGCACTTCTGAAAAGAAGTAAACCACTGAACAGAGTCTAGATGGAGTCCAGAGTTACTCTGCTGCCTCATTTGGGTGAGTTGTTCCCTTGGGGCTTTCATCTGAATCATGTCACTTGGTGATTTAGATGGAAAACCCAAAGTAAGTGCTCAGCGTAGAGCGCAGGATAAATGTGATTCCAAACATCTTGTAAAATGTTCCAAATAAGAGCTTCAACTCAATTGACAAAAATATCAAGTCCCCACTCAGATCCCTCACCTTTCACTGGAAATATTGAGGGTTTACACGTTACTGGTAACACAAAGGCTCTGGAAAAGCGCTATGGCTCTTCTCATCCCAAATGAAATCCAGCAAATTCTGCGCTCCCAAAATTCAAACGACCCCCTCCTTTCTAAGCCCCACAATGTGCCTAAGCAACATTTAGCATGAACATGTTTGGCATTTCTGTAATGATGACTGCCCACCTAATTTACAAGAGTGTCTCCAGAAGCAAGAGCTGGAAAACACCCATGGAGTCAAAGTCATCACTACACATGTAGATAAATTCCCAAAGGGGTATAATTTCTAAAATGGGGTCATTGAGAGGGGATTCTGCTCTTCTAGCACCTAGTTGCAAACTATTCTAGGAAAATCTGCGCTCCAGGAAGCAAATAGCTCTCCGTACATCCTGAGTCTTTTCATATGACAAAGCAGTTCTGTACATCCTCATATTGAGTATTTCTACATTCAGCAGAAATTATGAGACACATTTTGGTGACATTTTTACCGATTTCTCCTCATGAAAATAAAAAATCTGGGGCTAAAACAAATTTTTTTGTGGTTAAAATTTAATTATTTTTTCTTCACAGCCCATTGGTATAAAATTCTGTGATACACCTGCAGTGTCAATATGATCCCTGCAAACCTAAATTAATTCATCAGGAGGTGTATTTTGTAAAATAAGGTCACTTATGAGGAGTTCTGCTCTTTTGGTACCTCAGGGACTCTCCCAGTGAAATTTGCACGATAATAAGACGCTCCAAAAAAAATTATGCTTAAAAAAGTGTGCTGGTGTAAAGTATACATGTGGGAAATGTTATGTATTAACTATTTTGTGTGACATAACTCTGATTTAAGGGCATGCAAATTAAAAGTTTGAAAATTGCTAAATTTTCAACATTTTACCCAAATTTCCATTTTTTTTACAAATAAACACAAGTCTTAACGAAGATATTTTACCACTATCATGAAGTACAATATGTCTAGAAAAAACAATCTCAGAATGAGTGGGATCTGTTGAAGTGCTCCAGAGTTATAACCTCATAAATTGACACTGGTCAGATTTGTAAAATTTGACCTGATCAGTAAGGTGCAAACAGGTTTGGGGAGGTAAAGGGTTTTTCAAATGTAAAAGGATGAAGACTAAAAAGTTGAAAAAACAAACAAGAGAAAAGAGAGTGGTAAAGCTAGCATATAGTTTATGAAGTTTTCTTCTAAGAATTTTACATTATCTTTATACAGCTTATGCTAAAATGGCATTGCACATGGGAGTAAGAATAAAACACTGTCAATAAAAATGCAAGCGGTAATAAAATTGATATTTTTTTCATGCATTGAAAGTTGGAGCACAGTTTATGAACACCATTTAAACTGCATGAATTAGTTTCAAGCTAGCACCAGCAGCTAATAAATCTCTCCTTTATGCATCCATCAGGAACTAAGCTTGAAAAGGACCTAGAGATTAAGAAGCTGAGTCCAAGATCACAAACTGAACGTTGGTTTCCTGCCAATCAAATAAATGCTTATCATGTTATTGAGTAAAGGATTGTTATCTCCTAATGAGTAAGTAATCAAAAAGCCTGTTTGTGAGTGAAATAATGCAATGTGTGCCTGTGTGAATATATATATATATATATATATATATATATATATATATATATATACTAGCTGAAGAGCCCGGAGTTGCCTGGGCATAGTAACCAACTGTGGTTAGTTATAACAAATTATAATGATTATATTGCACATAAAAACCGTGCATCTAATCCTATCCTGTGTGATATTGTCTGCTGAGCCTTGTATCTAATCCTATTCTGTGTGATACTGTCTGCTGAGCAGTGTATCTAATACTATTCTGTGTGATACTGTGTGCTGAGCTGCGTATCTAATCCTATCCTGTGTGATACTGTCTGCTGAGCTGTGTATCTCTTCCTATCCTGTGTGATAATGACTGCTGAGCTGTGTATCTAATCCTATTCTGTGTGATACTGACTGCTGAGCTGTGTATCAAATCCTATCCTGTGAAAAACTGCCTGCTGAGCCATGTGTCTAATCCTATCCTGTGTGATATTGACTGCTGAGCTGTGTATCTAATCCTATCCTGTGTGATACTGGGCTCCCCCTGCAGTCTGTGTCAGAGGGTGGTCTGTGTTGGCACGGTAATAAATTGTGTTATTTCCAGCTTTACAGAAGGACGATAACACCATAGAAATGATAAGAATAATAGGCCTCAGTTACCACAACTGTCTACAAAGAAAACTGTTGCTGATAGCAACCAATCACAGCTCATTTTTCATCTTTTAAACAGCTCTGGGACAGCGTGGCGAGTTTTGAGTGGCGACCTTTGTGTTTTGACTTTTATGTGGTGAGGTTGGTGTATGTGTGGTGAAATGTGTGCTGAGGGTGGTATATGTGTTGAAGCACGTGGTAGTGTGTGGCGCATTTTGTGTGTGTGCTCATATCCCCGTGTGCGGTGAGTATCCCATGTCAGGGCCCCACCTTAGCAACTGTACGGTATATACTCTTTGGCGCCATCGCTCTCATTCTTTAAGTCCCCCTTGTTCACATCTGGCAGCTGTCAATTTGCCTCCAACACTTTTCCTTTCACTTTTTCCCCATTATGTAGATAGGGGCAAAATTGCTTGGTGAATTGGAACGCGCAGGGTTAAAATTTCACCTCACAACATAGCCTATGACGCTCTCGGGGTCCAGATGTGTGACTGTGCAAAATTTTGTGGCTGTAGCTGCGACGGTGCTGATGCCAACCTCGGACATACATACACACACACCCACATTGAGCTTTATATAAAGTATTATATATATATATATATATATATATATATATGTATATATATCAAATTTAAAGAAGCTTTATTGGCAGGACCAAATACACATTAGTTTTGCCAAAGCAAGTGTACAAAAGGGAATATGGATAGGGACTGTATGGATGTTGGGTAGGGGCTGTAGGAAAGGTGGATGGGGGCAGATCCAAGATGGGGCTATTGGCTTTCCTCCTATTCCGCTCTCTAGCAGTTTCAGGAATAAGCCTGGGTGCCACACCGAATCAGAGACCATTTTAAAATCCACGAAACAGGCGTATATTATATATATATATATATATGTATATAATGTGCTTATGTATGTGTCTACATATTTAAGAAGAGTGGTATGTAGAAGTTTGGGCACCCCTGGTCAAAATTACTGTTATTATGAACAGTTAAGTAAGTTGAAGATTAAATTATCTCTAAAGGCCTAAAGTTAAAGATGACACATTTTCTTTATGTTTAGGCAAAAAAAGTCATTTCTTTTCATTTTAAAAATTACAAAAAGGGAAATGGGCAAATGCAAAAGTTTGCGCATCCATTCAAGTTTGTGTGCTCAGATAACTTTGACCAAGGTTTTAGACTTTAATTAGCCTGTTAGAGTTATAGCTGAAGTTGAAAAGAGTATGGCTTTTACAAATGGATAATAATGTTTCTCATTCCTGGCTCTAGCCATATGTTCTCCTATCCTGCCCCATGTGAGGTCCCATCCTGCCCCATCTGTCTCATGATCCTGCCCTATCTATCCCATGATCCTGCCCCATCTGTCCCATGATCCTGCCCCATCTGTCCTGAAAACCTCAAAAAGAGGGAAAAAAAATCCTCAAAAAAATTCAGTTACAAACCAGACAGGCCCAAATGCATCTGCACTAATCCAGGGTGCAGCGGACCCAAGTAAAATGGCAGCTGCACAGGTGCATAAATACCAAATTAAACAGCCAGCCTACAATCAGGGATTGGCTGTGTGGTACACCAGTGCAGAAGAAATAATCCGCATGTGGCAGTGTTCACACAGGGAATGCAGGGCTTCTGGCTCACAACCTCTTAGTAACACCATATAGGGGGGCTGCCCAGTGCCAACTAGAATGCATCCCGTGTGAACAGAGGCCACAAGTTTGCAGAACCATTTAGGCCCAACTGCACCCTGGAAAAAATATAAAAAGTGCACAAAAAACATAGCAATATATGTAAGGTATTGGTTGATATTAAGGCCTTAATACGGAAGCTGACAAACTGCGTCAAAGTTCCTTACACTTGTCAGTCCCTACTCTAACATGAAAACCTCAAAAAGAGGAGAAAAAAATCCTCCAAAAAATTGCATGTGGCAGTGTGATTATTTTTTCTGCACTGGTGTACCACACGGCCAATCCCTGATTGTAGGCTGGCTGTTTCATTTGGTATTTATGCACCTGTGCAGCTGCCATTTTACTTGGGTCCGCTGCACCCTGTATTAGTGCAGATGCATTTGGGCCTGTCTGGTTTGTAACTGAATTTTTTGGAGGATTTTATTTCCCTCTTTTTGAGGTTTTCATGTTAGAGTAGGGACTGACAAGTGTAAGGAACTTTGACGCAGTTTGTCAGCTTCCGTATTAAGGCCTTAATATCAACCAATACCTTACATATATTGCTATGTTTTTTGTGCACTTTTTATATTTTTTCCAGGGTGCAGTTGGGCCCAAATGGTTCTGCAAACTTGTGGCCTCTGTTCACATGGGATGCATTCTAGTTTGCACTGGACAGCCCTCCTATATGGTGTTACTAAGAGGTTGTGAGCCAGAAGCCCTGCATTCCCTGTGTGAACACTGCCACATGTGGATTATTTTTTCTGCACTGGTGTACCACACGGCCAATCCCTGATTGTAGGCTGGCTGTTTCATTTGGTATTTATGCACCTGTGCAGCTGCCATTTTACTTGGGTCCGCTGCACCCTGTATTAGTGCAGATGCATTTGGTCCTGCTCCATCTGTCCCATGATCCTGCCCCATGATTCTGCCACATGATCATGCCCCATCTGTCTCAATCCTGCCCAATTATCCTGCCCTAACTGTTCCATGATTCTGCCCAATCTGCTCCATGATCCTGGTTCATCTGTCTATATCATATCCATCCTGCCCCATGATCCTACATCATCTGTCTCCATCCTGCCCCATGATCCTGCCCCATCTGTCCCATGATCCTGCCCCATCTGTCTCCATTATATCCATCCTGCCCCATGATCCTACATCATCTGTCTCCATCCTGCCTCATGATCCTGCCCCATCTGCCCCATGATCCTGCCCCATCTGTCTCCATCCTGCCCCATGATCCTGCACCATCTGTCTCCCTCCTGCTTCATTATCCTGCCCCATCTGTCTCCATCCTGCCTATGATCTTGCACCAAAGTATAGGAGTAACCCCGGCACACTAATAACATGAAAGTAAAGTCTTCTCAACGACAGTCTTTAATTGTTGTGATTTTATTGATTGTGAAAAAAAGGGTGGTGTTACAATCCAAAAAAGGGTGGTGTTACAATCCAACATTTCAGCTCTACTTCTCGAGCTTTCATCAGGGATATGACTACAATATATACAATAAAAGAACAAAAATCAATAAATAAACTTTATAAAGTATTATAAAACCAAAAATCTAGTGATAGGTGATACATAAGGTGGGGGCAGTGTCATACATCCTTTGTGAAGGTGTGTATGGATCTATAATGATGTGAGGCCAGTGAGTATGTATTGTGGTGTGATACAGTGAACAAGTGAGAGGTTGAACAGAGGAATAGAGTGAAGGTGTAAGGAGTTGAAAAGCATGAATGTGTAGGTAGTGTTGAGAAAGGGCATTAGGGGACAGTGAAGTGGAGTGGGAATAAAAGTGAGGTCATCTAAGGAGGCAGTGTGTAAGGGGTGCTCTTGGAAATGTTAAGGCATAAGGTATAAATACCTAGATCCTTGGTTTTGAGGTGTGTGTATAAGTGGTATAGGTTTGCCTTTGTAATCCAGCTGCTGGAACGGTACCTATAGTAACCACTGAGAAAGGGTATAGATTAAGGAATAGCAAGGTATATAGAAAGAAAAGATATAAAAGAAAGTTTTAGGGGTCACATACCGATGTGTAGGGTCAGCACGTGACTCCCGTCCTAAGGACAAAAAAGCAGGTCAATAAGCTGAGATGGAGAAAGGAAACCCAGTCTATGAAGACTGTAGGGCACTATTACCTTGTGTCCTAAATCTAGTCAGGTGTGGAGGAGGCCGGAAGTGCATGTGGCTTAGTGCAGTGATGTTAAATACTGTCAAGCACTTCCTGATTGGGTGGGGAAGGGGCGGGAATGGGGGAAAGGGCCATCGCTATCTTAGTGAGGTCAAAAAATGTCGGAATGAATCTACTGAGCATGTGCAGGGCAGGGATAGAGAATGAGCATGTTTTGACTTGACAGGAAGTGATGGTGGCAGTCGCCATCTTGGTGAGGTCAAAAAATGTCAGAATGAATGTACTGAGCATGTGCAGGGCGGGGATAGAGAATGAACATGTTTTGACTTGACAGGAAGTGATGTTGGCAGTCGCCATCTTGGTGAGGTCAAAAATGTCAGAATGAATGTACTGAGCAGGTGCGAGCCATCCAGGAAGTGAAGTAAAAAAGGGAGGGTTGTGAGGAAATGTCACATGCATACAGGCGGCCATTTTAACGGTGGGACTGTGCTGAATTCATGCACGGTGATAATTTCAGTGCTGGTTGTGCCTATCAGGTTTCAGAGAAACTTCCTTTTCCTGCCTAAAAACAAAGAAAGGTAATTAGAGCAAGGTTTACATACAAAGAGTAAAATGGCGTTCATATTAACACACTTATGTCAGAAATATCTCCTATAAACCAAAAAACGTTGTGTGGGAAAAGAACTTATTTGGTAGTGATTTTAAACTCCTGATGAAAAACAAAACTAATTCACTATGAAGTGGAATTTAGAAGGGATTAATAATACATTTCAGATTCTCTCTTGAGACCGTGTGGATGGAGGGTATTTAGGTGATATATCCAATACGCTTCACGCTCTTTGAGCGTTTGGATTCTATTACCCCCTCGTCTGGGTACAGGGATTTGTTCGATAACCTGAAATTTCAGTTGGCTTACAGAGTGTCTATTTTCCACAAAATGGGCAGGGATTGGTAAAAGTGTGTTCTCACACCGGATGGTTGATTTATGTTTGGAGATGCGGTCTTTCACATGCTGGGTGGTTTCCCCAACGTATCCTAGGCCGCATGGGCATTTGATTAAATAGACGACAAAATTTGAGTTGCAGGTAAAATAGCCATTGATCTTGTACCGTTTGCCGGACCTCGGATGGGTGAATGAATCGCCTTTACTAACATTCGTGCATTGTGCGCAACCCAAACAAGGGAAGGTTCCGTTGCGCACCGTGCTAAATGTCTTCTGCCTGAATGTCTTGAAGTGGGAGCCCACGTCGGCTCTAACCAAAGTGTTTTTTAGGTTCTGAACCCGCTTATGGCAGATGAGAGGAGGATTTTGGAAATTTTCAATCCCCGGGTAAGCCTTTTCTAGTAGGGGCCAGTGTTCAAGGACTGCTTTTTTGATCAGAGGAGAGAACGGGTGATAGGTGTTGATGAACTTAACCCTATTCTCTACATCACAGTCACGTTGGGTAATTCTGGTTTGTTGTTCAGCGTTAATTTTGGGGTATCCTCTTGTTTGAAACTTTTCAGTCATCTCGTCATGTCTCATTTGCCTGATATCAGGTGTTGAGACTATGCGGTCAATTCTGTCATGTTGGGATTTAGGTAGAGCTATCTTCACGTGTCTTGGGTGACAACTGGACCAGTGTAGTAGACTATTACGGTCTGTAGGTTTGACGTAAAGGTCACTTGTAAGGGTGCCAGAGTCAGTTTTAGAGATCATGGTGTCAAGGAAACTGACAGACTGTGTGTTGGAATGTGAGGTAAAGGTTAGGTTCGGTATACTCTGGTTGAGGTCATGTACAAAATCTGTGAGGCTATTGGTGTCACCTGTCCATACACAAAAGATGTCGTCTATGTATCTGAGCCAGGTAAGAGCATGTTTTCTATATAGATGATGTGTGTAGACAAAGTCAGCCTCAAATTTACACATGAAGATGTTAGCGTACGGGGGGGCTACATTCGCCCCCATCGCGGTACCCCGTGCCTGAAGGTAGAATTGGTCCTCAAAGAGGAAATAGTTGTTGTTGAGGACCAATTTGAGTGTATCGGTACAGAACAATTTCTGGGGTTCGCTAAGAGAGGATTGTAAATCTAGGAACCATCTGACAGCCTCGATGCCAAGATCGTGATCTATACTAGTATATAGGCTGTTGACGTCTAGGCTGGCTAATAAACAAAAGGAAGGAATGTCATGGAGGGTTCTAACGTGGTTCAGAAAATCACCGGTGTCTTTGAGATAAGATGGAATTTTTGGTACTAGTGGAGTGAGGATCTTTTCCAAGGTTATTGACAGGGGTGAGAGGATAGAGTCGGTAGATGCCACTATGGGTCTACCGGGGGGCTTTTCCAAATTTTTATGTATTTTGGGGAGTATATAAATGACTGGAGTTATGGGACTTTGTTTGTGCAAATACTCTGCCAGTTTAGAATCAATTGTACCCAAATTTAAGTGGAAGTTGATCAAATTGTCTATCTTTCTCTCTATGGAGTAGATAGGATTCGTGGGGATGGGTCTGTATGTCGTGACGTCAGAGAGTTGTCTCTGGATTTCAGACAGATAGTATTTCTTATCCAGTACTACAATGGAGCCACCTTTATCAGCAGGCTTTATGACAATGTCCTTGTTGTTTTTAAGACTTTTCAGTGCTAATGATTCTTCTCTATTAAGGTTATGCTTAAGGTGGTATTTACCATGTTTGATTTCATCTATATACTTATCCACAGAAGCATTAACAAGTGAAATATACGTCTCGACAGGATGATAGAGGCGAGGTGGTTGAAACGTGCTTGGGATCTTGAGTCCGAGATCTTTAAGAATAAACGTCTCTTGGGTGCTGGTTCCCGAGGAGAAAGGTACCTGGTTGGTGTTTATGTCTCCGCCATCTTTGTCAAAATGTACCTTAAGTCTCAAAGAGCGGTAAAAACGATTTAACTCTTGGTGTACGAGGAACGGATCAAAGGAGGGAGTGGGACAGAATGAGAGGCCCCTCTGGAGAACTCGGATCTCGGCAGGTGAGAGACAATAGGTAGAGATGTTGAAGACAAGATTGTTCTTACCTGAGATCGAGTATTGGGGCGTGTATCCCTCTGGGGGTCCTCGTCTGTTTTTTCTTCTTCCTCCTCGTCTGAAACTGTGTTTGGAGGTGCCGGGGGTTTCTTGCGCGGGTCGAAAAAAGACTTGGGCGGTTTCCCACCGCGTCCTCCTCTGCTGCCTCGTCCAACTTGACCACCATCCGAACCTGAAGAACCTGATGAGCCATATCGGTTTCTGTAGGGGGGACCATCTGGAAGTGTGGTATACCGCCATCTATAGACCTGGTTTTTGAGATAGTCGTCCTGGTCTCTCAGAAACTTGTTCTTTTTTCGTGTTTTCAGTTCATTGGTGTAGTCTTGTAGAGTTTTGTTGGCTCTTGCCTTAAGGCTAGCGAGATCTGTTGGAGAAAGGGTGTTAGTCAACTGATTTTCGATAGCAGCAACCTGATCTTTCACCTTCTGTATATTCTCCTGGAGAAATTTGATGGTCAACACCATTAAATCTATAGAGCACTTATTTAGAATATTTTCAAAAAGTTGACAATATTCCTCATTGTCACTGAAGAGGGTTGGTCGTAACGAGACCCTGAGTCCCCTCGGAATCCGCTGTGCCTTCGTGTATTGAGCTAAAGTATATGCATGCAATTCAAAAGATGAAAGTTTCTTCAATTCCTTTTCATAATCCCTCGATCTCACCTCACGGGTAGGGATATTCAGGAAATTGTCAGTTTCTCTGACCGTAGAAAGAATACTAGATCTTTCTTCTTCGTTGAAGGAGAAGACACCGAAGGAGGCCATGAAAAATTAAGAAAATATGGTTTAGAGGGGGAGACAACTGTCTAAAATAGATCAAATATAAAATAGATATGACAGGCTCAAACCCCAACTTAGGTGCTCTGGGAAAAAACAAGACTAAAGTATAGGAGTAACCCCGGCACACTAATAACATGAAAGTAAAGTCTTCTCAACGACAGTCTTTAATTGTTGTGATTTTATTGATTGTGAAAAAAAGGGTGGTGTTACAATCCAAAAAAGGGTGGTGTTACAATCCAACGTTTCAGCTCTACTTCTCGAGCTTTCATCAGGGATATGACTACAATATATACAATAAAAGAACAAAAATCAATAAATAAACTTTATAAAGTATTATAAAACCAAAAATCTAGTGATAGGTGATACATAAGGTGGGGGCAGTGTCATACATCCTTTGTGAAGGTGTGTATGGATCTATAATGATGTGAGGCCAGTGAGTATGTATTGTGGTGTGATACAGTGAACAAGTGAGAGGTTGAACAGAGGAATAGAGTGAAGGTGTAAGGAGTTGAAAAGCATGAATGTGTAGGTAGTGTTGAGAAAGGGTACGGTACCTTAATCTATACCCTTTCTCAGTGGTTACTATAGGTACCGTTCCAGCAGCTGGATTACAAAGGCAAACCTATACCACTTATACACACACCTCAAAACCAAGGATCTAGGTATTTATACCTTATGCCTTAACATTTCCAAGAGCACCCCTTACACACTGCCTCCTTAGATGACCTCACTTTTATTCCCACTCCACTTCACTGTCCCCTAATGCCCTTTCTCAATCAATAAAATCACAACAATTAAAGACTGTCGTTGAGAAGACTTTACTTTCATGTTATTAGTGTGCCGGGGTTACTCCTATACTTTAGTCTTGTTTTTTCCCAGAGCACCTAAGTTGGGGTTTGAGCCTGTCATATCTATTTTATATATGATCTTGCACCATCTGTCTCCATCACACCCCTTATTCCTGTCACATCTGTCTCCATCCTGCACCATGTCTCCATCCTGCCCCTATGTCTCCCATCCTGCCCCCGTGTCTTCCATCCTGCCCCCGTGTCTCCCATCTTGCCCCTGTGTCTCCATTCTGCCCCGTGTCTCCATTCTGCCTTGTGTCTCCATTCTGCCCCAATGCATCCATTCTGCCCCCTGTCTCCATTCCGCCCCCTGTCTCCATTCCGCCCCCTGTCTCTATTCTGCCCCCTGTCTCTATTCTGCCCCTTGTCGCCATTCTGCCCCCGTGTCTGCAATCCTACCCCTGTGTCTCCATTCTGCCCCCGTGTCTCCATTCTGCCCCGGACAGGATGGAGACTCATGGTCCATGTGTCTCCATCCTGCCTGTGAAACATAGTGCGGTTGCCATTTTCAATAAAAAATTAAAAAAACCTTTCCTCTTACCTGGCCGTGTTCCTGTGACGATGATCTCTCCCGGCATTTCAAGCTCACACTTGCCAGTGAATTACAATTACATCAAATGCCAGCGACGTGCACGCTGACGTCACTGCCAGCCTCTGATTTACTGGTGGCTTTAGCTATTGCCTTGCGAGCCCACAAGGCAATAGAGTAACTGAACCTGCGTCTCGTATGCAGGTTTCAGTTACTGCACCGGAGAATCCTGCCTCTGGGGCCCTATCAGCAGAAGAGATGGGGCCCGAAGCGGCCCCCTCTGCTGACCGGGCCCCATATGCCATTCAGGGCAGTAATACCCTGATGGCAGCCCTGTGTACTGTTGTTCACTTCTTTTTGGTTAGTGGGGAATTGGGGTTGAAAACAGTGAAGAAAGTTAATTATATTGTAAAAAAAAGTGTATGGTGAAATAGCAATGGCAATGGATGGGGAGATGTTAAAGAAAAAAACACCCGTACCATCTGACAATAATAATACGGGAATGAAAGACACAAGTAGCTGCACCACCATCACCAACACTGGCAACAGCCATGCAGATAGTTGTACTACCAAAAGTATGTCACAATTAACTTTCTGCCTTCAGCAAGCATATTAGTTTAGGTGGGAGAGAAAGTGAAGGCCACTATGGAAAATGTAGCGCATCACTTGTCTCTGTCACAGCAGGATGATGTTAGCTGTCACAAAGGCACCCTCAATTTTAGTCAATATTTTGCACAGTCCATACCTTCCTGCTTCTGTAGTATTTAATATTTTGCTTTGGGGACTTTCAATTCTGTTAATGACATTTATCATTCCCCCTTAAATGCCACATCCTATCCCCCTATTCCCTAAGGGGGAACTTGGTATTGAATGGTATCGGCAGCGGCCACCACCATCTTAGAGAAGGGCATTCGTGTAATTGGCTTGCTTTGTGTGGCGTCACAGTGGCTATAAAAGCTCTGACCGCCGACCGCCATTTTACTTCTGCCGATCTTAGCAAAGGGAGAGGTTGCTGCTGCTGATTCTCAATAGGGAGAGCGTTAGGCAACAAAGAAAAAAAAACTGTGCTTCTTCTGATAGCGATTTCAACTGTACAGTTAGTGTGCAGTGACAGGGGAGGATTTTTGTGTGTGCAGCAGCGCTGGTGGTTATTAGGCTGCCTTATAAGGCTACCTGATAGCTGCATTGCTGTGTGCACACTGCTGAGCAGACTGCTTTTTTAAAAGCAAAAAAACTTTTATTCTGATTTTCTGCACAGTTACAGAGCGTTCATTTTTTCACACACCGTATAGAGGTGTACGCTCCTCACACACTACCGTGTGCCAGCTGGTATCATGGACATATACATGCTATCTGTGTGTGGCTCCGTAAAAAAATAGACAGAGATTTTAAATTTTCCATACATACACCGTATAGAGCTGTCCGCTTCTCAAACAGTATCGTATATCTGCTGTTTGTATTGCGGTCAAATCTATACAGAGTCAGCGTGTGTGTGTGACTCTGTAAAAAAAATAGACGGAGATTTAAAATTTTCCATACATACCCCATATAGAGCTGTCTGCTTGTCAATCAGTATCGTATATCTGCTATTTGATTATGGTCAAATCTATACAGAGACAGCGTGCGTGTGTGACTCCGTAAAAAAATAGACGGAGATTTAAAATTTTCCATACATACACCGTATAGAGCTGTCCGCTTCTGATACGGTACCGTATATCTGCTGGTTGGATTACGGTCAAATACATACTGGGAGAGCATCTGTGAATGAGGAAATATATATGGAGATTTAAATTTTTACCTACACCTTATACAGCTGTCCGCTCCTCATACAGTACCGTATATCTGCTGGTATTTGTGTTACATTTTCACAAACATGAGGAAGTATGGTGGAAGAGGCCGCGAACGTGGGCAGGGGGGGCAGCTGGTACTGATGGTGGTGGTGCATCTGCTGGTTATGCCAAAAGCACAATAGCAGCTAAGGCAGGAGGTGTTGAGCCTGCGTCATCATCTGGCACAAGAAGGCCTGTAAGGTTCCCTTTTCTGTGAGCTTTTAAAGCCAGAGCATCAGGAACAGGTTTTGGCTTTCATTGCCGAAACAGCCACCAGCTCTATTGCCTCCTCTTCTGAACTTTCAAAACCTGCAAGCACTGAGTCATCAGTGCAGGGTTCTGGTCAGGAAAAACAACTTTCCTTGTGTCCTTCACCCCCACCAAAAGTGAAGGATGAAGGAAGCCCACACTTCAGATTACTCCAAGGAGCTCTTTTCACATACCATGCCTGTGTTATCCAGTCAAATCCTTTATTCCCCAGTCCAAGATGAATCTGACATGGAGTGCACTGATGCACAGCCACTGCTAGATGATTCTGCTGGTACATTGACCCACAGCACTACATTGCCCTCGCAGTCTACTGAGCCAGAATCTGACCCTGATGAAACTCAGGTGCCCCTTCCCACATACTAAACCACCTTACACAGTGACACAGAGGAAGGTGCAGAAGAAATTGAAGAGGAGGTGATGGATGACCCAGTTGACCCGAATTGGCATCCATTGGGGGAAGAAGGTGCCACTGGCAATAGCTCAGATGAGGAGAAGGATCCGCAACAGGCATCGACATCGCAGCAGCTGTTATCTGGCAGGCTCGTAGCTGTCTAAAAACATGGAACAAAAACCAAAAGAGGTGCAGGACAGCTTGGCCACATGGTCAAATTAGCACAGCGCCCAAGCCCTGAAAATTTATACCATAGTAGGAAGAGTGCAGTGTGGCACTTCTTTGTCCAAAATCCTACTTATGAGGCAAAGGTTATCTGTAAGAAGTGCGGACGGACCTTTAGCCGAGGGAAAAATCTCAGAAATTTGAATACCAGCTGCATGCCTAGACATTTAACCACCATGCACTTGCAAGCGTGGACGGACTACAAAACTTCAGGTACCACATCTGCAGCTGCTCCGACTGAAGGTAGCCAGCAACGCTCCATCGCTTACCCCACTGTAAGACCACTGCCACTGGTAAGCACACCACCAGCAATAAATGTTGAGGTGTCGTCGCAAGGCCAAAGCAGTCAGGGAATCACAATGGTTTTGCAACGAAACACTGAATCTAGGCCATCACCACCAATGCCATCACCATCACCAACCACCACTCAGTCTGTCCGGTCCACCGCTAGTTCCCCCTTATGCAGCTCTCAAGTCCAGTTCACCCTAGCAGACACTCTGAGTAGGACAAGAAAGTACTCATCCTCATCTGCACACACTGGCTTTGAATGCCTACATTGCCAAACTGATCTCATTAGAGATGATGCCCTTCCGTTTGGTTGAAAGCAAAGCTTTCCGAGAGCTCATGGCCTATGCTGTCCCAAGCTATGACCTACCCAGTCGGCACTTCTTTTCTAGAAAAGCCATCCCTGCCCTCCACCTGCATGTGAAAGACCGCATTGTCCAAGCACTCAAACAATCAATGAGTGGAAAGGTAAACCTAACAACAGATGCATGGTCCAGTAAGCATGGCCAGGGCCGTTACGCATCCATCACTGCACACTGGGTTAATGTGGTGGATGCAGGCACCACAGGGGATAGCTGCGGTGGAACAGTGCTGCCTAGCCCACGGTATAGGAAACAGTTGGCTGTAGGCGTTCGACTCTCCTCCTACTCCAGAAGCGAAAGCTCGTCGACAGAGCGCAGTCGCATGAGCACTCCATCCGCAGCTGCCAGTGTTGCACACGAGGTGTCCCACTATCGAACAGCTAGTGGTAAGCGGCAGCAGGCTGTTTTAAAGATGATGTCTTTGGGCGACAACAGACACACCGCGGAGGTACTGGCTGACTACTTGCAGCGACAAACTGAGTCATGGCTGGGCAGTCTACATCTTGAGTCAGGCAAGGTAGTCAGTGATAATGGCCGGAATTTTGTGGCAGCCATAGCCCTTGCAAAACTCACACACAAACCTTGCTTGGCTCACACCTTGAACCTGGTGGTGCAGTATTTCCTAAATAATTATCTGGAGTTAACATCCCTGCTCCATAAGGTGCAAAGACTGTGCGCGCACATCCGTCGCTCGCCCGTACACTCCAGTCGTATGCAGAAACTGCAGCGATTGCTACACCTCCCCAAGCACCGCCTAATCATAGACATTGCAACAAGGTGGAACTCCACCCTGCATATGGTTGAGAGGCTGTGCGAACAGAGGCAAGCTGTAATGCATTTGTGGGAGGATACACAGGCAGGCAGTTTGAGGGCAGAAATGGAGTTGTCGGGTGTGCAGTGGTCAAAGCTGAAAGACCTCTGTAAAGTCCTTCAGTGTTTTGAGGAATGTACACGGCTGGTAAGCGCAGACGACGCCATCATAAGCATGAGCATCCTACTTATTCGTCTGCTCATGCAAAGTTTGACGCACATTAAGGATCAGGCGTCTGCAGCTGAGGAGGAAGAGGAGGAGGGAAGCATTGATGACAGTCAGCCATTGTCTGCTCAGGGAACTCTCCTTGACGAGGTGGAGGAAGAAGAGGAAGAGGAGGAGGAGGATGATGGGGATGATTATTTAGGGTAGAAGGATGCTTCTCAGGGGGCAAGAGAAAATGTTGGCGTGGCAAGGTCAGGTACAGGGTTTGTGCGTGATTGGAGGGATGTCGATTTGCCAGAAAGTGCTCCTCCACCCAGCACTCGCAGTGCATCATTGGCACCTGGAACATTGGCCCACATGTGTGATTATGCCTTGCAGATCCTAAAAAGGGACCCCTGCATTGCCAAAATGATGAACGATGACGACTACTGGTTGGCCAGCATCCTGGATCCACGCTATAAAGGCAAATTCCAAAACATCATGCCACAGGAGAACCTAGAGCTTACATTGGCTAACAAACAAGCAATGCTGGTAAACCGTTTGTTTGAGGCATTCCCAGCACACAGCGGCGGTGATAGTTCTCCCACGAGCCATAGGGGGCAACATGGAAGAGGTGTTCGTGGTGCACACAGCCGAAGTGGAGTTGGACACAGGGGTTTCATGACCATGTTGTGGACTGATTTTTCAAGTACCGCTCACACGACTGGTAATACTTGCATCGATTGAAAGTGACAGGAGACAGCAGTTGTCAACTATGGTTACAAACTTCTACTCCTCCCATATCGATGTTCTCCCTCACAGGTCATTCCCCTTTGACTACTGGGCCTGTAAACTGGACACCTGGCCTTAATTGGCACAATATGCCTTACAGGAGCTCGCTTGCCCTGCTGCTAGTGTGCTATCCGAAAGAGTCTTCAGTGCTACTGGATCAATCCTGACAGAAAAAAGGACCCGTCTGTCAACCCAAAATGTTGATGATCTAACCTTCATTAAAATGAACCATGCATGGGTTTCAAAGGATTTTGTCCCACCTTCCCCTGCTGACACGTAGGTTTTCCGAAAAATGGATCGCTTTTGTCCTCCTCTTCCTCAGACCTTTCCAATTTCTCCATTTTCAGCTGCTGAATGTCCAACATCAACATATGCCATTTTTTCAACCGCCCTAACTGGGCTGCCTCCCCCCAGGGCCGAGGTCACCACCTGGCGCACACACCCGTGCGAGTGCCATTGCCCTGGACAGGTGGGTGGGCCCACTCTTGGGCGACGGCACTGGCACAGGGTCCCTCATAGTACAATCAAGTGTCTCTGATGGTGGGGGTGCACACCCGCTGTCAGCCACACCGGCGTACTATGAGGGGCCCTGCGTCAGTACCGCCGCCCACAAGTGGGCCCCCCCTGCTTGCTCAGGGCCCCAGCACTTGCAATACTTACCTCTCCCTGCTCCACTGCTGTGTAGTCTGGGCTGTTAAATCCTTCACTGGGACTGCTAATACAAATTTGGTGAACTGATAGATGATGGTTAAGACGTAGCTATGCCCTGTCCTGCTGGGCTCTATCTTGAGATAATCAATGGCTTCCATTTGTTAAGGACGTTGACTCACAATGAGATGCAGTGGTGGTTTATCATCAGCTTTCACGGTTTTCCGACTCACAGACGTGTGACATTCCTGCTCACATTTTTAAATATGTCCTCTCATGCCAATCCAATAGAATCGCCTACGGCCTGTGGCTTCTGTCTTTTGCACTCCAAAGTTACCTGACAGATCATGATAGGCAGGGAGCACCATGTCTATATCTCTCCATGTGATCACAATTTGATGGAGATGAGTAACAGTGATGGGATCCACGGTACTGCGATACAGCAAACTTTTCTTCACAAGAACTGTTTTCGCTGTCTCTACAGACAAAGTAATTGAGGGTCAGCATCGCCTCTGAGAATTCTCCCGGGAGTTTTTCCTTTGATTATTCATTCCAAAATTTCTGCAATCACTCGACTTTCCGTCTGTACTTGTATCCATCTCGTTTGCTCTTTCGGAGAGTCTGGACTGTCTTACTGAGACTGTAATATATATGAAGATTGAAAAATACCCCAACAGTGCATACTGGTGTACGCTTCGAATACATTACCCTTTTTCTACTTTTTAGATTCTTGTCTAATCCATACTGAGGCTGTGAGTGTCTTTGTCGGACTATGGAAATATACACGGAGATTTTTAATGGTTAAACTATGCTATATATACCTGGTATCCAGTGATACTGTACCCTTTCTCAACTTTCTACAATCTTGTTGAATCCATACTGGGCCTGAGACCATCTGAGTCTGCCTCCTGATATATAGACATAGATTTTTAATGGATAAACTACTGTATGCTACATATATACCTGGTATCCGGTGATACTGTACCCTTTCTCAACTTTCTACAATCTTGTCGAATCCATACTTGGCCTGAGACCGTCTGAGTCTGCCTCCTGATTAGAGATGAGCGGTGTTCGAGTTGACCTGTTCGCCAAGTTCAAATTAAAGCTGTTTTGGGCGGTGTTCGAGCCGTTCGTCGAACTCGAACACTTTGCTTAAAATTCGGCTGTTAGAGGTTCTGTCCGAGAACGGTTCGTTCACCAAAAGCGTAACTTTATTTTTACATTAATAATGGTTTTTGATGTTAATAGACAGTTTCATGGCATAGTAGCGGTGTCTGGTAGCCAGCGGTGTAGTGCACCTGTTAAGGAGCTACACTGTGTGTGTTTCTAATAATTTTTTACCGCATCTTGTCCAGAAAATCCTTTTGGGCCTTGTAGCACTGTCTGCTACTCAGCAGTGGAGCCCACCCGTGAACCTAGCTATGCCGCCTGTTTATGAAAGAACCAGTTTTTGACTGCATTTAGCCCAGTTAATACTTTGGGCCTAGTAACTGTGTCTGCTACTCAGCAGAGGAGCCCACCCGTGAACCAAGCTGTGCTGCATGTTTATGTAAGAACCATTTTTTTACTCCATTTTGCCCAGTCAATACTTTGGGCCCAGTACCTGTGTCTACTGCTCAGCAGAGGAGCCCACCCGTGAACCTAGTTATGCCACCTGTTTATGTAAGCACTATCTGCTACTCAGCAGAGTTGCTCACCCGTGAACCAAGCTATGCTGCCTTTTTATGTAAGAACTGCGTGCTACTCAGCAGAGGAGCCCAGCTATTAAGCAAGCTACAGCACCTGTGGTTTGGACAATTAACTTTTTCACATTCTTTCTGGAATGCCGGTTAGGCGTAATTCCGGAATTCTGGTTGACCTGCACTTACTGGGAAATCCTCTTTCACGGGGAAGAATTGGAATCCCAGATCACCATCACTAACGGGGTTCAGCGGGTTATCCACGCCTGTAAGTGACACACGCTGGTCCTTTCAGTGTAGCGTGCATGCAGCCCCGGACATGTAAGGGCATGACAGACCTGTTATTGCTTGATCTCGCGTGCCAGAGCCTTGCGTGTCCCTCTAGTAAGCTGGACGCGGACCGTGGGGTCATGCCGGAGTATCGTTCGTTAACGGAATTAATCTGACAAATCGCTAGCACAACTAAAAACAGCCATGCACCACCACCCACAGAATCGACAAAGCTTGCAATCTGTCTATCTTTTCCGTAGCTGGCATGGTTGAGGTTGCCCGCGTGGAGTCCAATTAAGCCGCAGGCTCCACTCCCGGTAGTGCCCTTCTGGACATTCCTTTAAAGGTACTGTCACACTTAGCGATGCACCAGCGATCCCGATAATGATATGGATCGCTGGTGCATCGCTAAGTGGTCGCTAGTGAGCTGCCACACAGGCAGATCTCACCAGTGACATAGCAGCGGTCGGGGGTCGCTACTTACGTGTCAGACGTGGCGATCCTGACGTCCTCCCACCCACGTCCACGCGTCGCTCATCGGCGCCACAGGAAACCCAGCAGGAAGCTGACGACGAGAAACAGTCCAGGACGTTCTCGCGTGATCAGCGACAGACAGCGGGGGAGCGGGTCGGAGGTAAGTATCACTCATAGCGATATCGCTAGCAATATCGCTGCAACGTCACAAAACCAGTGATGTTACAGCGATATTGCTAGCGATATCGCTTAGTGTGATGGGGCCTTAAGGTTCAGCTTTGCCACCATACTGCCCCCGGAAACCAAACACTTTGCCTTCATGGACACTGTTCGGAGGGTCGTGGGAATAACGCCACCCGATCGGCAGTTGGCATAATTTATGGTGTGAAGTCCAACGGTATATAATCGTCTTCGATTTTAGAACTTTAGATTTTTTTATTTTAGATTTTTAGTCCATCCTTTCTTGACTTTATAAGGGCATGACATGCCTATATCTGTGTCTCCTCCTCCTCCTCCTTTTACTCCACCACCTCTTTTCTATATGTAGTTGCCCTTTTCCATATGTTATTTTTATCTTCTGAGCATTGTGTCTGCTTTGGGACACCTTTTAAGGTGTTTTGTAATTGTTTTCTATGTGTTTGCATGTGTTTGTGTTTGCCTGCCATTGTTTTCAATGGGGCTCAACGGTGTTCATCGGACGTTCGACGAACATTCGACGAACTTGCCTCCTGTTCGCCGAACCGAACCGAACTTGAACACTAGCGGGGTGGCTCAACACTACTCCTGATATATAGACGTACATTTTTAATGTTTAAACTATGCTATATATACCTGGTATCTGGTGATACTGTACCCTTTCTGCCAGGAAGTCCTCCTCCACCCACCACTCTAAGTGTATCACTGACACCTAGGACATTGGCCCACATGTGTGATTATTTCTTGCGGCTCTTCTTTTTATATTGTGGTGTGATCCATCCTGAGCGTGTGAGAGTCTGTGGGTTACTCCTGTAATTTATATGTAGATTTAAAAATTACCCCAACACTGTATACAGCTCTACGCTTGTGATACTTTACCCATTTACTGCTTTTTATATTCTGGTCTAATCCAAACTGACCAAGTGAGAGTCTGTTTCTGACTGTGGAAATAAATACTGAGATTGACAATGACCCCTACACTGTGTACAGCTGAACGCTCCAGATCCATTACCGTTTTACGGCTTTTTATATTGTGTTGTAATCCATACTGAGCCTGAGAACATCTGTGTCTGCCTCCTGAAATATATATGGAGATTTAAAATGTTTAAACTATACTATATATACCTGGTATCTGATGATAATGTACCCTTTTTCTACTTTTTATATTCTTGTCTAATCCATACTGAGCCTGGGAGCGTCTCTGTGTGACTCATGAAATATATAGGGAGATTGACAATTATCCTTTGACTGTATAGAGCTGTACGCTTCTGATACAGTACCATATATCTGATGTTATTTTGGGTACAGTTTCTCCAAAATTTGGAAGTGTGGTGGAAGAGGCCGTGGACGAGGACGTGGGGGGGCGAGCTGGTACTGATGGTGGGGGTGCATCTGCTGGTAGTGGCAAAAGCACAATAGCAACTAAGGCAGGAGGTGTTGAACCTGCGTCATGGTCCGGCTCCGGAATGTCTGGAAGGTTACCTTTTCTGGGAGTAGGTTAACCGCTTTTAAAACCAGAGCATTAGGAACTGGTTTTGACTTACTTTGCCAAAACAGACTCCAGCAAATATGCCCTCCTCTTCTGAAGTTTCAAAAAATGCAAGCACTGAGTCATCAAGTGCTGGCTCCTGGTCAGGAAGAACCCTTTTCCTTGTGTCCTTCACCACCACCAAAAGTGAATGATGCAGCAGGCCACACTTCACATTAGTCCATGTAGCTCTTTCCCACATGCCATGCCTGGGTTATCAAGTCAAATCGTGAATTTCCCAGTCCAAGATGAATCTGACATCGAGTGTGGGTGGCAAGCCAGGGCAGTGGGGTTAATCGGTACCGGGTCGGTGTCTCAGAGGGATGTGTCACCCGGTGACCCAGTCCGTGGGCATGGGCGTCCATGCAAAGGGGTGAATAACATTTCTAGGTGAATGATACGTGATGCCACCTGTGGTTTCTGATCAGATTGACCAGCGCTGCAGTGTCGCTTCTCTGGGACAGATGTTGTGGTGCAGCTAAGATGTAGAAGCCCTGCACAGGTAGGGCCGTAGTTGCAGGGCAGATGAAAGAGTTAGTAGATGGTGTGCAGTGCAGGATGTAGCAGAGCTGTGCACCAGGCGCAGGAGAAAGATGACAGACACAGTCGTGCAGTTCCTTTACCTGTACTTGGTAAGTGCCGTACAGGACCCAGAGTACAGATGGAGAAGGAGTTGGTCAGCCTGGAAGCAAATTAGGAATTCTCTCTCTGCAGATAGGTAGTGTGGCCTCCGTTCTAGCGCTTATCTGAGGTACTCGCAGTACTGAGTTCACTGAAGTTCCCGCTGTTGACTCTCTTTTGAAACTTTCTCGTATGGCAGGCAGTCATAGCCTTTTCCTTCTGGCTCACACAAGTCGGTGCTGGGGCCTCCAAGCCTTAGTTGGGAACAGAGCATTTACAGCTGCTACTTCCTCCGGTTTCTGCTGCAGGACCGTCAGTGTCCCTACAAACTCGAAGACCGGAATCCGGAATATGCGCTCCAGCTAGGAGTGAGCCTTAACTCTGCTCACCCTCCAGCTCCCCATCTCACATCCACACACTTCCCCTTCCCTTCACAGACTGCCCTAACTTCCCTCCTCCTGACCACAGAGAGCAGCTCCTCAGCAGTCAGGTTCAGAGCTCTCCCTGCTGGCCTGGAGTGGGAACTGTGTTGTGTGTTGGTTTAACTGCTAGAAAGATCCTTCATTGCTCCCAAGCATGACATCACACTCCCTAGGAGGAAGGTAATGCCACTGTGGCGACCATGCTCATGGGGGCACCACAAGTGCACTGATGCCCAGCCACTGCTAGATGATTCTGCTGGTACATTGACCCAGACCACTACATTCCCCTCGCACTCTACACAGCCAGAATCTGACCCTGATGAAACTCAGGTTCCCCTTCCCGCATACTATACCACCTTACACGGTGACAAAGAGGAAGATGCAGATGAAAGTGCAGGTTCCTTGAGCAGGTGGGGGAGGGCATACTCATGGGCGATGGCACTGGCACAGGGCCCCTCATAGTACGCAAAAGTGTCTCTGCCGGTGGGAGACCCACCGTCAGACACACCGCCATACTATGAGGGGCCCTATGCCAGTGCCATCGCCGACGAGTGGGCCCCCCTGCTTGCTCAGGATCACAGCACTTGTAAAGTTGAAATACTTACCTCTCCCTGCTCCACCGCCGTGACGTCTTCCGCGTTTCCTGACGTGACATTCTGGTATGAGAGCGCGATGACATCACGTCTGTACGCCTTCTGCCTAAACAGTCCAAGTGCAGAGAGATGGAAGATGGGGATGACGAGGAGTCAAGAGTACAGGGATTCCCTAGCAAGGAGACTTATTTAATTGTTTTAAAGGTTGGGAGCAATTTTTGGGGAGCACTATACTCTGGAGAATGATATATGGGGCCCACCATACACTGGAGCATTCCAAAGGTGGACATCAGACACTGGAGCAGCATTTACAGGGCCCATTATAAACTGGAGCATTAGAAATGTGGCCCATTATATATAGAGCATTATTTGGGCCCATAAGACAGTGGAGCTTCATCCATGGGGACCAACATATACTGTATGGAACATTATATGGGACCAATGATTCTGTATGGAGAAATACATGGGCCTCATTACTCTGTATAGTGAACTATGCGGTGGCCATAATACTGTATGGAGTAATATACTGTCCGTTTTTGGAGCTATTGGAGAATTTAAAATGGATATCAGTCATGTGATGTAAGAAGTGAAGTATTTTTCATTGTACTATACCGCTATTTCTCTGCAGTATCAGAGGATCATTAATTGTGGCATGTGTTAAAGGAGCCCATTGACACTCTTTGGCCCTGGGCCCATGAACATCTGGAGCCAGCCCTACCCCCCCCACAACTTTAGCCAAATAACCCCCAGTTTTCAATGCCTAACTATTATTCTAAAGTAAATTAAGGTTGACAAGCTTAAGTAATAAGAATTGATGTTTTTGGCATTAAAATGGGCACTGTAGGTGTGTTTCCTGTCCTCCACTCACTGCCGACTTTTCTTCCCCTTTGACTTGCATTGGGTTTCGTGTTTCAGTCGGCCTTCGACTTTTCACGAAATTCGGCCGATTTCGTTCGACCCGACTTTTGTGAAAGTCGGGTTTCATGAAACCCGACTAGACACGAAAAAAGGCAAAGTCGCTCATCTCTAGTCAGCTGCACTATTAAACATTTCAGACTTAACTTTTGTGAGATATCTTATGTTTTAGGCCATTTAATTCACAGCAAATTGGTGGAGATGTGAGACCTGAGACCCACAGCAATTGCTCAAAAGCGACTGCAAATAAGCTTCCTATACCTATTTCACAGTCATTTAAACTGCAATTTGTTAGTGTAAATGCACCCTTAAATGCTCAGCGTAACATGCAAGGAATGGTTAATGCCCCCGAAATGTCCAGGTATTGTTCCATACCTAATACACTCTGTGCGGCATCTCATATGCTATTCATGGGCATTTTATTGGGCATACGCTGGTGAATATTTTAAATCTATCCCTGTATTTGTTTGCCATGGAAAGAATTTTTGACATTACTCAGAAATGAAAAGAAAAATATTTCACAAATAAATCATCAGTGTCTGTGAATGATTGTTATTTTATGCTAGGGTGACTTTTCAAAGCCACAGCTTGTCTCCGCAGTAATAGAATTTTCCTAGTGGTTCATTTTGATCGCTGTGATAGACATTATCATAGTGATCAAAATAAAAAATAGCAAATCAAACCCCCCTTTGACAGACCCTAAGATAGGTAAAAAATAATAAAATTAAAAAAATGTATATTTTTCCATTATTTGAAGTTAGAGGTTTGGGGCTAGGGTTAAGATTAGGGTTGGGGCTAGAGTTAGAGTTAGGGTTTGAGCTAGGGTTAGGGTTCGGACTAGGGTTAGGGTTGTGATAGGGTTAGGGTTGTGTTGAGGTTAGGGTTTTGTTCTGGTTACATTTGGGGTTACGGTTGTGGTGTTGGGGTTAGGGTGATGTTGGGGTTGTAGCTAGGATTATGGTTGTGGTTAGGGTTGGGATTAGGGTTAGGGGTGTGTTGGGGTTAGGGTTGGGGTAAGGGCTGTTTTAGGGTTGGAGTCAGAACTGGGGGTTTTCATTGCTTAGGCACATCAGGGGATCTCCAAATGCAACATGGTGCCTGCCATTGATTTCATCCAACTTTGCATTCAAAAAGTCAAACAGTGCTCCCTCCCTTCTGAGCACTGCCATGCACCCAAACAGTGGTTTTCTCACACTTACGGGGAATTGACGTTTGGGTGTAACGTAAATTTTTTTGTGAAAAAAGTTAAATATTATTTTTTCTCCTTCCATATTGCTTTAGTTCTAGTGAAGTATCTGAAGGGTTAATAAACTTCTTGAATATGGTTTTGCTCACCTTGAGGGATTCTTATTTTAGAATGGTATCACTTTTGGGTATTTTCTGTGATATAGACCCCCCCAAAGTCACTTCAAATGTGATGTGGTCCCTAAAATAAATGGTTTTGTCAATTTTGTTGTAAAAATGAAAAATCACTGGTCAACTTTAAACCCTTATAACTTCGTAACAAAACAAAATATGTTTTCAAAATTGTGCTGATGTAAAGTCGACATGTGTGAAATGTTATTTATTAACTATTTAGTGTGACATGACTGATTTAAGGGCACAAAAATTAAAAGTTTGAAAATTGCAAAAATTTCAACATTTTTGCCAAATTTCTGCTTTTTTCATAAATAAATGCAAGTCATATCGAAGAAGTTTTATCTCTATCATGAAGTACAATATGTCATGAAAAACCTTTCTCAAAATCAGTGAAATCCGTTGACGTTTTCCAGAGTTACTGTATGACCTCATAAAGTGACAGTGGTCAGAATTGTAAAAATTGGCTTGGTCATTAAGGGCAAAATTGGTTCGGTCACTAAAGAGTTAAACTATGCCAATTGGTAAATGTTTACATTATTTAAATATATGGGTAAATATTTAAATTTAGTCGATTAATCTAAATGGATCTTCAGAAAAGGGGGCAGAGAATCGCTACTTCATGGGAAATTCAATTATTTGCTAAAAAAGACATGTTAAGAAAATTCCGTGGATTCACTTGCTGTTCTGCGGATTTACAAAGCATTATCTTTACAGACAGTGAGTTATGCTATTTACATTGCAGGCTGTTCTAATACACTTATCATTCAAACGGCAGGCTACACAAATAGTATACTACAACCTCATGTGTTGCTGAAGTAGAGTAGAGTTTTGTTTAGAAAGAATTCTCTACATCCATATCTAAAACTACATATAAAAGAAAGCAATATATTATCTTGAGGTGTAGCAGAGCCGAGTATGCCATTTGCTATCTTTATACTAAAGCTATTTGTTTTCTTTGACAAAAAACTAATAGAGTGCATTCCATTTTCCTTTACCTTTTCAAAAATCCTTTAAGAAATAACTCATTATACCTTGAATTGCTGAACATGTCAAGTTGATGAATGTTGTTTCGTATATGGGATGTTTCCTATTTTCACCTTGTTTTATACAAAGGTAAAATAAGAATATCACACTTAAGTTTAAATATATAAAAGTTATTTTCATCGAACTTGGACGTGTTATATTAAAGTGTGAAGTCTAAAACAGTGGAGCTGACATCTCGCACCATATTAAAAAAAAGCTTCTGACATATATATTGATCATGCTGTCTATATTGGCACAGAGTAACCTGGCATGCACCTAGGTCAGTGTAAGTGCTTTCCCATTGTCACAGTTTTCCTGGTAAGTGTAGCATAATGTACAATATGTAAATATGCAAAAAAAAATGATGAGTCCTCATTATAGAGGAGTGTTCAGAGACTCTCCCAATTAAGGATAATTCATATGTATTCTTCTAGATTAAACATAAAATTTCCTTTGAGCATCACTCCAGCATTTTATTTTAGTGCTGGAATCGTGCAACTAAGCTAAGTTCGCTGCCGCTAGTATTGTACTATTGTACTTACCAGTTGCCATCTTCATCTGTTCCTGCCGATGCCGGTGTCCAGCAGTTTGTGACATGCTAGTCCGTTTCAGTGTTTGCTGGTCGATCCAGAAGTCACAACTCAATGTAAATCTTTGAGAATCAGAACGAGGCCAGAACGAGACTTTCCTAGACTTGCATTGAAAGCGCGTGACCTTCCGGTCAGTCAGACTTTGCATTCACAAGATGGCAGTGTGGGACTAGAGTGGGATGGGGAAAAAGCAGAAGATGGCGGCTGGTAGGTGTAAAACTAGGGTTAAGGAACTTAGCTTAGTAGCACCACTCCAGTGCTGAAATGAAAACAAAAGCTTAAATGCAGCTTTAAAACAGTTGTCCAGAAAATGCAAATTATTACCCATCAGCAAGTGGAGGTCCAACAATTGGGACCCTCTCCAACCAGCAGAATGGGGCAGTTTTATGATCAGGAATGCATACTGCCAGTCCATTTTAACAGGTTCAGAATGGAGGATATGTGATTATTAATCTTAACTAGACAATTCCCTTTAAGCCGACATAGAACATATTTCTAAATTATGCCTTGTCGTATAGTATGCAAAGCTATTTTGGCTGTAAAATGAAAACCACCATAACAAACCCCATTATAGTCAAGCAGGTCCATCAGGTGCTGTTGGAGTTCTGTTTTGTGCTGGTTCCATAACTGCCAATATCATTATTTTTCTGTTCCAATCATATAACGGAAGATTTGAAATAATGAGGCGCAAATGTGAAGAAAGATTAAGCTATAAAAAATCTGTGTACAATGACAAAAATCATGTTTTCTTACTCTCACGTTAGGGAATTCGTCAAATAGATTTTTTTTCTGTAGAAGTGATAATCTAGATTTGCTTGTATTAGAATTTCATGCAGCACTAATCTTTATGATGTTCTTTAAATTTAATCTTGGTCCATTCAGCAATTTATGGATCACTATGAAAATTTGCCTGGCTTTGTTCTACAAAATTCTGTGATTAAACTCAGTTTTGTCTCAAGTGTATAATTTCTTGAGCATCAGAGAGTAGCCGGAAAATTATAGCAATCTGGAATTGGGATTTTAATTTAGTTCAGAGATTACATACTGGTTGCAAAGTTTCAAAGCAAGAAAATACTAGCCAAAGATTTCCCCGTTACAATGTATCAACCCCAAAAGTTTAGCTTAGCTTATTTTTTTCAGCAGCACAAGCTTGCTCTCTTGGTAGTAAAAACTCTGTTTTCAAAATTGCTATTTCAGCATCTTTGTTGCATTTTTCCCTTTTTGCTGCAATTTTTTGCACAGTTTTTTGTGTGCAGATTAATTGTGTAATTTTGACTACAATACATGTTTAAAAAAGTTACTTTTAGTCGGCAAAAATGCTGCAAAAATGCTAACTAACATTTTTGATGTGTATTTGCATTTGCTTTCTGTGAGTGAAAATACTCTGTAAAAAAAAATGCTGCAAAAAAAAGTTGAAAGACTTGACATGCTGCAGATTTAAAAAACGCTGAAGTCTTCCAATTCAGGAAAAGGAAAAAAGCAAGCCTGTGTATGAGATTTCTAAAATTTCATAGCTTTTGATGGTACTATAAAAAGCAGCTTTTATTTTTCATAAAAAAGCTGCAAATATGGAACATGTGAACGAAACCTAAAGCTACATACATATGATGAGTATTTGATGTTGCAGATTTTCTGCAGTATTTCTGCACCTGTTACTGTGGTCACAGGACAGTGTATAAATTAGTCCCATTCTCATCCAGAAAAGTGAAACTTTTTTATCACTTGTCATCAATGCGCAATCCATTTTTTTACAGCAGCACCTATCAAAAAGGAAGGGCAGACCCGTGGATCTTCAGGTCCCTCGGATTCTGCCAAACTTTATAAAAAGTTCAGTTTGGGTACCCAAACCCGGATCCTATTCAAATGAATGGAGGAGTCTGGACATCCAGCGGTTCCAATGCTGTCATCTATGTGACAGCTTGGGAAACACAGGGTCTAATTGGTGCATAACCTTACATGTTTCCGAAGGTCATAACGCTGCAGTTCCCTTGCTGTCACACAGATGACAGAGTGTGAGTCATCAGCTGTGACCAGCAGTAGAAAAGTAGAAAGGTTATTACCGGTTACTCGTTGGATGACGAGGTCTACTCTCATCAGTGTACAACTGGTCTTGTTAATAGCATCGAGGGCAGGCGATGCTGATAAGACTATTCACCAGTTGGCACCTATGCATTGTAAAGATGTCAGTGAGATATATAATTAGATCAATGTATGTGTAGCTTTCTGGACTTGTATTTATTTAATAAAAAAAAATAATGTAAAAAATGACTTGGGGTCCCCTTTATTTTTACTAACCATCTGAGGGAAAGTGGACAGTTGGGGGATAGTGTTATAATTCTTTTAGGGGACAATATCTTTAAGGCTTCCAATGCTGTTAATATCAGCTCACAGCTGTCTGCGTAGTCTTTACTGCTTATTAAAAAGAGTGTGAAACACCCAAAAAAGGAACTAGTGTCCTCTCTATATTTAATAACCAGCAGCAGAGGCTAAAAAGACAGCTGCCGGCTTATATTAATAGGCTGGGAAGGGGCCATAAATATTGGCCCCCTATCAGACTTTGAACGCCAGCCCTCAGCCGCCCCAGAAATGGTATATCCAATAGATGGGCAAATTTTGGTTCTTAGTCTCGGCTCTTCCCACTTGCCCTGGTGTGGTGGCAAGTGGGATAATTGCTTTGGGGAGGAGAGAAAAACAAGGAGTCTCCATGCACGCAACTTGAATCAAATGATCCAAAATGATGGAATGCCACTGGAGGGTGCTGATCCTGCTGGGGATTACAGCAATGATACAGGAAAGGGAGGATTTGTTCTCCGCACATCATCTGGGTAAAATAAAAAAATTGTTTATTCAATAGTTAAAAAACAAAGGAGTAATAACATCCTGACGCATTTCTGGCATGGTAAGTGTCCTTAGTCATAGGATCCTTGCATTTGGTCTGTTGCAAGTATTGTTGTGTGACTGATTTATTGGCATATTTTGCACAAATTAGTATATTGTCATGCACTTTTCACTTTAGTCAGTTTGTCTGTTCCCCCCCATGGAGCTCCAGCCTCTGTATGCTAATCATTGAATTTTAAAATGTTACAATAAAGTTTAAAAATGTTACGATTATACACTATGAGCATTCAGTTCTTCTTTCTTGTATTTGCTGGTAAGATGTAATGAGACAAAACACATTCCAAAAAAATTCAACTTTTGTCTCGTCAGTCCGCAAAAGTCTTGGGGATCATCAAGATGTTTTCTGGCAAAACTGAGATGACCCTTTACATTCTTATTGCTCAGCACTGGTTCTTGTATTGGAACTCTGCCATGCAGGCCCTTTTTCCTCAGTTTTTCTTATGGTGAAGTCATGAACATGGACCTTAACTGAGGCAAGTTAGGCCAGCAGTTCTTTGCATGTTATTGCGGATTTTTTTGTGACCTTGTTGATGAGTCATCACTGTTCTTTTGGGTTAATTTTGATCGGCCACTCCTGGGAGAGTTCACCATTGTTCTATGTTTTTGTCAATTGTAGATAATGGCTCTCACTCTGTTTAGATGGAGTCTCAAAGTTTTAGAAAAGGCATTTTAACCTTTTCCAGACTGATAGATCTTAATTATGTTTGTTCTCATTTATTCCAGAATTTTTTAAAATCACAGAATGAGAGTTTTGGAGGGTTAGTTGTCACAGAAATTTACCCTAGACCATGAAATAGTGTATGTCTGAGAAAATTAACCCATAATTTTTTCTTTAATGCTTTTTTGGAGTGTTATATCACACAAATGTACCCCATGCTACAGAATACTGTACGGGTACAAAATTTAACAGAACTAAATTTTTTTATCACTTTTTGTGAGTGTTATATATCACAGAAATGTACCCCAGTCCACACAATAGTGTATGAGTGAGAAATTTAACACTGAAAATTTTTTGGATGTTCTTTTTGAGAGTTAGATATCACAGAAATTTATCCCAGAACACGGAATAATATATTGGTGAGAAATTTAACCATGCCAAATTTTTTAACACTTTTTTGGAGTTTTACATTCCATTGTAATGTACCAATACCGGTGTTACACTTTATCAATGACTAATTGAATCCCAGCGGTAAAGGATGCAGCTTGGGTTTGGGCTTTGGTGGTTATGGGTAATTGAATGGATCCGCACCACAGGCTTCTGCCACCTCTGCTATTGTGTAAGCTTCTCCTGGCTTCAATATTCCTCTGGTGGCTCCCTTGGGAGTCTCGTGTGATTCTGCCATCTCTGTCACCCACTAAGCATGTTATACTGTAGTGATGATTAATTGAACACAGCAAAAAATTTTAAATTTTGGAGTGTTATATACCACAGAAATGTACCCAAGACCACGGAATAGTGTATGACTGAAAAATTTAACCCAACAAAATTTTAAAGTGCTTTTTTGTAGAGATAGATATCACAGTGGTGTACCCCAGACCACAGAATAGTGAGTGAGTAATTTATTCCAGAAACATTTTTAAATGTTTTTTGGAAGTATAAGATATCACAGATATGTATCCCACACCATAAAATACTTTATGGGTGAGTAATAGAACCAAGAAAAAATTATAAATGCTTTTTGTAGTGTTATATGTCACATAAATATAGCCCACACCACAAAATACTATATGGCTGATAAATTATAACCAGCGCAAGTTTTTTATGCATTTTTTTAATGTTATATGTCACAAAAATTGCCACAAAGCACAATATGTTCAATGGATCTTCAATATATTGCAAAAAAGCCACAGCTGTATATTTTGCAAGGAACTGCGCAGCCCTAATTCCTGTCTACAGACTGTATTCCGGCACTGTCCCTGCTCCTGCAACTCTCTCTTCCTCCCTAAACTAAATGCAGACTATATTTGATACAAACATCAAAACAATTAGCGCTTAGTAGGGATATTAGTATGATGTCTCAGTTCCAGCACCAGTATCAACACTATAAGACTCTGATTTGTAATACTGTGCACACACAGGCCTAGAAAAGCTCTCTCCCTCCAATACAAAGTGTCACAGAGATGTTCATTTCTATATGTCAGGGGCTCTGGCACTACCCTAAGCTGGGTCACTTACAGCCCAGGCACCTAAAATTCAGGCTCCATGAAGAAGGTGGAGGCAATCACCTCAGCCTCCAGAGGAAAGGTAAGAAGAAGCAGACATCAGAAGAAGATTACTGTATTACCCACGTTATATTTTTTCCTGGCTTTGCACTTTCTGCAACACCTTTATGAGTGCAGGAGTACAATAACTACAATGTAAAAATATTTTAACCCCCTTACCCCCATGGGTGGTTTGCACGTTCATGACCGGGTCAATATTTACAATTCTGACCACTGTCCCTTTATGAGGTCATAACTCTGGAGCACTTCCATGGCTCCTTGTGATTCTGACAATGTTTTCTCATGACATTTTGTACTTCATGTTAGTGGTAAAATTTCATTGATATAACTTGCGTTTATTTGTGAAAAAAATGGAAATTTGGCTAAAATTTTGAAAATTTCCAATTTTCCAAATTTGAATTTTTATGCCTTTAAATCACAGAGATATGGCACACAAAAACCTTAATAAATAACATTTTCCACATGTTTACTTTACATCAGCACAATTTGGGAACCATAATTTTTTTTTAGGAAGTTATAAGGGTTAAAAGTTGACCAACGATTTCTCATTTTTACAACACCATTTTATTTTTAGGGTCCACATCACATTTGAAGTCTCTTTGAGGGGTCTATATGATAGAAAATACCCAAAAGAGACACCATTCTAAAAACTGCACAACTGATGTTACTCAAAACTACATTCAAGAAGCTCATTAGCCCTTCAGGTGCTTCACAGGAATTTTTTGAATGTTTAAAAATAAATGAACATTTAACTTTTTTTCACAAAAAAATTACTTCAGGTCCAATTTTTTTTTATTTTACCAGGAGAAATTGGACACAAAAGTTATTGTGCAATTTGTCCTGAGTACGCTGATACCTGATATGTCAGGGGGAACCACTGTTTCGGCGCATGGCAGAGCTCAGAAGGGAAGGAGCACCGTTTGACTTTTTCACTGCAAAATTGACTGGAATTCAGATCGGATGCCATATCACGTTTGGAGAGCCCCTGATGTGCCTAAACAGTTTAAACCCCCCACAATTGACCCCATTTTGGAAACTAGACCCCCGAAGGAACTTATCTAGTTGTGTGGTAAGAACTTTGAACCCCCAAGGGCTTCACTTTTTTCCACAAAAATGATCTTTTCACCCCCAATTTTTATTTTTCCAAGGGTAACAGGAGAAATTGGATCGCAAAAGTTGTTGTCCAATTTGTCCTGAGTACATTGATACCCCATATGTGGGAGAAAACTACTGTATGGGCCCACGTCGGGACTTGGAAGGGAAGTAGTGACGTTTTGGAATGCAGACTTTGATGAAATGGTCTACGTGTGTCATGTCGTGTTTGGAGAGCCTATGACTTGCCTAAACTGTTGAAACCCCCCACAAGTGACCACATTTTGGAAACTAGACCCCACAAGGAACTTCTGTAGATGTGTGGTGAGCACTTTGAACCCCCAAGGGCTTCACAGAAGTTTATAACACCCGGGAGTGAAAATAAAAAAAATCTTATTTTTTCCACAAACATGATCTTTTAGTCCCCAATTTTTTTATTTTCCCAAGGGTAACAGGAGAAATTGGACCCCAAAAGTTGTTATCCAATTTGTCATGAGTACGCTGATACCCCATATGTGGGAAAAAACTACTGTATGGGCACACATAGGGGCTTGGAAGGAAGTAGTGACGTTTTGGAATGCAGACTTTGATGAAATGGTCTACATGTGTCATGTCGCGTTTGGAGACCCTCTGATGTGACTAAACTGTCGAAACCCCCCACAAGTGACCCCATTTTGTAAACTAGAACCCCCAAGGAACTTATCTATATGTGTGGTGAGCACTTTGAACCCCCAAGTGCTTCACAAAAGTTTATAACGTAGACCCATAAAAATAAAAAAAATCATATTTTTTTTTCACAAAAATGATATTTTTGCCCCCAATTTTTTATTTTCCCAGGAGTAACAGGAGAAATTGCACACCAATAGTTGTTGTGCAATTTGTCTTGAAAGTCTGATACCCAGTATGTGAGGGTAGACCACTGTTTGGGCACATGGCAGAGCTTGGAAGAGAAGGAGCACCGTTTGACTTTTTCAATGCAGAATTGGCGGTAATTGAGATCAGACGCCATGTTGCGTTTGGAGAGCACTTGATGTGCCTAAGCAGTGGAAACCCCCCAATTCTAACTCCAACCCTAACCCCTACACACCCCTAACCTAATCTCAGCCATAACCCTAGCCCTAGCCCTAATCCTAGTCCTAACCCTAGCTCTAACCCTAGCCCTAACCCTAGCCCCAGCCCTAACCCTAACCCTAATGGGAAAATGGAAATAAATAGATTTTTTTATTTTATTATTTTTCCCTAACTAAGGGGGTGATAAAGGGGGGTTTGATTTACTATTTATGGCGGGTTTTTATGTTTGGCAGCTGTCATACGCTAAAAGACACTTTTTATTGTAAAAATAGTTTTTGCATCACCACATTTTGAGAGCTATAATTTTTCCATATTTTGACCCACAGAGTCATGTGAGGTCTTATTTTTTGCGGGACGAGTTGATGTTTTTATTGGTCCAATTTTCGGGCACGTGACATTTATTGATCACTTTTTATTCCGATTTTTGGGACGCAGAATGGACAAAAACCAGCATTTCATGAATTTCTTTTGGGGGTGCTTTTACACCGTTCCGCGTGTGGTAAAAATGATAAGGCGGTATTATTCTTTGGGTCAGTATGATTACAGCAGTACTTCATTTATGTAGTTTTTTTATGTTTTGGCGCTTTTATGCAATGAAAACAATTTTATATAAAAAATTATTTTTACATCGCTTTATTCTGCGACCTATAACTTTTTTATTTTTTTGCTGCTGATGCTGTGTGGTGGCTCATTTTTTTGCGGGACAAGATGAAGGTTTTAGCGGTACCATGATTATTTATATCCATCTTTTTGATCGCACATTATTGCACTTTTTCTTCGTCGGTATGATGATAAAGCATTGTTTCTTGCTTTGTTTTTATTTTTTAAGGGGTTTACTTAAGGGGTTAACTAGTGGGACAGTTTTATAGGGCAGGTCATTACGGACATGGCAATACTAAATATGTGTACTTTTATTGTTTTGGGTTTTTTTATTTCCAAAAAATGAATTTATTAGGGAATTTTTTTTTAAATTTATTTAGCGATTTTTTTATAAATTATTTTTGCACTTTTTTTTAACTCTATTTTATTGTCCCGGGGGGACATCACTGTCATGTGTCAGATCGCTGAACTGACACTTCCCTCAGCGCTGTGTCAGATCAGCTATCTGACAGGCGCTGCACAAGTCTTCCTCATGCCTGCACTCTGCAGGCACTGAGGAAACCACCTCCCTGCAGGCCCCCGAAGGCCCCAGCCACCATCTTGGATCTGGGGGCCTGCAGGGAAGGAGGCCCCCAGAGCAGCACAGCACATCGTGCTGCGCTGGGGGTCTCAGGGAAGCACAGAGGGAGCCCCCTCCCTGCCATTGCTTCCCTAATCCCCCAATACACTGCGATCATGTTTGATCACAGTGCGCCAGGGGTTAATGTGTCGGGGGTGGTCTGTGACCACCCCTGACTCATAGCGCTGGGTGTCAGCTGTGATAATCATCTGACACCTGGCTGCGATCAGCGGCTCTCCCCCATGAGCGCTGCTGATCGCTATGACATATAAACCCCTCCATGGGAATTAAGTCCCAGGTCACATGGATGGGATAGTAAGTCTAATGTCAGAAAGGGGTTAATATTTTAGTTGTTGCCTTTCAGAGGTATATGGTTGACAGGATATGTATGGCTAGATGTTAGCACAGCCGGTGGAGGTGGTGCCGTGCAGTAGGTTCCCAAACCTTAAGTATGTATAGCAAATACTGGGCACACTCGTGAATTGCAGATGTGAAAAATAATTTGAATACATACAGTAGCCACTAGATACAAACGTTTCGGTCATTATAGACCTTCGTCAGTGTACTAGGGTAAGTGTAAGAGAATATGTGAGATTCTCACAAAGGTATTGCCAGTGGATAAATCTTATTAAATAAGAAGGCCTGGGTGGTCAGTGACCACAGGTAATGGCCAAAACAAGGCAGCTGCGATGCTCTGTCTCCTATGACGTGATGATCTGCCGCCTGGCAATACCTTTGTGAGATTCTCACATATTCTCTTACACTTACTCTAGTACACTGATGAAGGTCTATAATGACCGAAATGTTTGTATCTAGTGGCTACTGTATGTATTAAAATTATTTTTCACATCCGCAATTCACGAGTGTGCCCAGTATTTGCTATATATGTATGACTGGATGACCCAACTTATTATTTCTTTCCTGGCTGTTCACTTTCTTCAAAGCCTTTATCAGTGTAAAAGTACTTCAACTACACTTTCAAAATTTTTACATACCAATTTTTTTCCTGGATACAAATAGTCATCCATATAGTTGAATGAGGTTATTGTTATATTATGATGTTATGTAAAACTACAAAAAGCCTTGAAAAATATTTCTGGATTAAAATAATTATTCATAGAGTTTTATGTGGTTTGTGTTACTTTTTGGTAAATAATAGAGTTGAGCGAAACGGGTCGAAAAATTTCAAAAGTCGCCGACTTTTGTCAAAGTCGGGTTTCATGAAACGAAACCCGACCCTAGGATGAGGTCGGCCACGAGGTCAGCGACTTACGCGCCAAAGTCGCGTTTCAAAAGTTTGTTTTGCGCTCTTTTTCAGCCAATCAGGATCCACGGACACTGTGGGCAACGTGATGACATAGGCAGGGGTCACCACCATCTTTCAGAAGGGCATGCAAGTGATTGGCTTGCTTTGGTGGGCGTCACAGGGGGTATAAAAGGGCGTGCACGCCGACCGCCATCTTACTTCTGCCGATCTCAGTATAGGGAGAGGTTGCTGCTGATTCTGTAGGGAGAGCGTTAGGCAGGGAAGAAGACAAAAAAACTGCTTCTGCTGCTAGCGATTTGGCCTGCACAACACACCAGTCACTGTGTGTGCAGTGCAAGGGGAGGCTATATAGTGGTGTATCAGTGGTGTTGGTTGTTGGGCTGCCTTCTAAGGCTTCCTGACATTCCTGCATTGCTGTTTACCCACTGCTCCGCAAACTGCTTTTTTAAAAGCAATCCCAATTTTTTTTTTTGTCCTGCTGAGAAGAAAAAAAAACTGCTTCTGCTGATAGCAATTTGGCCTGCAAAACACACCAGTCACTGTGTGTGCAGTGCAAGGGGAGGCTATATTGTGGTGTATCAGTGGTGTTGGTTGTTGGGCTGCCTTTTAAGGCTTCCTGACAGGCTGGCATTGCTGTTTACCCACTGCTCTGCAAACTGCTTTTTTAAAAGCAATCCAAGCTCCCTTATCCTCTAGTCACTTTTGTCACAGCTGTGCCATCGAGCCTGTCACATAGCACTCAGATATTCATTGGGCCTCACACAATCCAAAAGTGTCCAGTGTCCAAAAGTGTGTGCAGAGATTCAAAATCTCCCTTATCCTCTAGTCACTTTGGTCACAGCTGTGCCATCGAGCCTGTCACATAGCGCTCAGATATTCATTGGGCCTCACACAAGCCAAAAGTGTCCAGTGTCCAAAAGTGTGTGCAGAGATTCAAAATCTCCCTTATCCTCTAGTCACTTTGGTCACAGCTGTGCCATCGAGCCTGTCACATAGCGCTCAGATATCAGTGGGCCTCACACAATCCAAAAGTGTCCAGTCTCCAAAAGTGTGTGCAGAGATTCAAAATCTCCCTTATCCTCTAGTCACTTTGGTCACAGCAGCTGTGCCATCGAGCCTGTCACATAGCGCTCAGATATTCATTGGGCCTCACACAATCCAAAAGTGTCCAGTGTCCAAAAGTGTGTGCAGAGATTCAAAATCTCCCTTATCCTCTAGTCACTTTGGTCACAGCTGTGCCATCGAGCCTGTCACATAGCGCTCAGATATCAGTGGGCCTCACACAATCCAAAAGTGTCCAGTGTCCAAAAGTGTGTGCAGAGATTCAAAATCTCCCTTATCCTCTAGTCACTTTGGTCACAGCTGTGCCATCGAGCCTGTCACATAGCGCTCAGATATTCATTGGGCCTCACACAATCCAAAAGTGTCCAGTGTCCAAAAGTGTGTTCAGAGATTCAAAATCTCCCTTATCCTCTAGTCACTTTGGTCACAGCTGTGCCATCGAGCCTGTCACATAGCGCTCAGATATCAGTGGGCCTCACACAATCCAAAAGTGTCCAGTGTCCACAAGTGTCTGCAGAAATTCAAAATCTCCCCTGTCCTATAGACACCTTGTACCTTGTTTTACATTACTATATAGTTTGTTGGATTTTGTCTACATTTCTACCAAAAATGAGGAAGGCTGATGGAAGAGGCCGTGGAATTGGGCGGGGGTTGGCAGCTGGTAATGATGGTGTTGGTGGTGGATCTGATGGTAGTGGCAAGAGCAAAATAGGACCGAATGCAGGAGGTGTTGAGCCTGCGTCATCGTCTGGCTACATAAGGCCTCGAACGCTTAGTTTTCTAGGAGTTGGCAAACCGCTTTTAAAGCCAGAACATCAGGAAAAAGTTTTGTCTTACATTGCTGACTCAGCCTCCAGCTCTATCGCCTCCTCTTCTTCAGTTGTAAAAAGTAAAAGCACTGAGTCGTCATTGGAGGCTCATGTTCATGAACCACACCTTTCCTTGTGTCCTTCACCCCAACCAAGATTGAAGGATGACGCAGGCCATCCTACTGATTACTCCATGGAGCTGTTTTCACATACCATGCCTGGATTATCAAGTGAAATGGTGAATTACCCAGGCCAAGATGAATCTGACATGGAGTGCACTGATACACAGCCGCTGATGGATGATTCTGCTGGTACATTCACTCAGAGCACTACATTGTCCTCGCAGTGTACAGAGCCAGATTCTGACCCTGATGAGACTCAGGTGCCCCTTCCCGCACACTATACCACCATACACGGTGACACAGAGGAAGGTGCACATGACATAGAAGAGGAGGTGATGGATGACCCAGTTGTTGACCCAGATTGGCATCCATTGGGGGAAGAGGGTGCTGCTTACAATAGCTCAGATGAGGAGCATCCACAGCAGACATCGACATCGCAACAGCTGTTATCTGGCAGGCCCGGAGCACTCCAAAGACAGGTTCCAAACATCAAAAGAGTTGCTGGACAGCTTGTCCAGAGGGTCAAAAGATCACAGCGTGCTAGGCCGCAAAATGTCTGCCAAAGTAGGAAGAGTGCAGTGTGGCACTTTTTTGAACAAAATCCTCATGATCAGGCCAAGGTTATCTGTAAGAAGTGCGCAAAGACCTTTAGCCGAGGGAAAAATCTGAAAAATTTGAATACCAGTTGCATGCTTAGACATTTAACCAGCATGCACTTGCAAGCGTGGACACAACACCAAACCTCAAGTGCCACATGTGCAACTGATCACAATGAAGGTAGTCAGCAACGCTACATTGTTTCCCCCACTGTAAGCCCACCGGTTAGCACAGCAGCAAATGTTGAGGTGTCGTTGCAAGGCCACAGCAGTCAGGGAATCCCACTGTTATATCAACAAACGACTGATTCTAGGCCATCAGAAAGAACACCAACTCCATCACCATCATCAACCCTCTCTCAGTCCGCCCTGTCCACCGCTACTTCCACCATATGCAGCTCTCAAGTCCAGCTTACCCTCCCAGACACTATGAGTAGGTCAAGAAAGTACTCAGTCTCTCATCCGCGTACACTGGGTTTGAACGCCCACATTGCCAAACTAATCTCGTTTGAGATGATGCCCTTTCGGTTGGTGGAAAGCACAGCTTTCCGCGAACTCATGGCCTATGCAGTACCACGCTATGACCTACCCAGTCGCCACTTCTTCTCTCGCAAAGCCATCCCAGCCCTCCACCATCATGCGAAAGACCGCATTGTCCATGCACTCAAGCAGTCAGTGAGCTGAAAGGTGCACCTCACAACTGATGCATGGTCCAGTCGGCATGGCCAGGGCCGTTACGTGTCCATCACTGCGCACTGGGTTAATGTGGTGGATGCAGGGTCCACAGGGGACAGCGGTGGTGGGACAGTGCTGCCTAGCCCACGGTATAGGAAACAGTTGGCTGTAGGCGTTCGACCCTCCTCCTCCTCCTCCTCCTCCAGAAGCGAAAGCTCGTCCACAGAGCGCAGTCGTACGAGCACTCCATCTGCAGCTGCCACTGTTGCACACGATGTGTCCCCCTATCGAGCAGCTAGTGGAAAGCGTCAGCAGGCTGTGTTGCAGATGATGTGTTTGGGCAACAGACACACCGCCGAGGTGCTGGCCGAGTACTTGAAGCGACAAACTGAGTCATGGCTGGGCAGTGTACATCTTGAGGCAGGCAAGGTAGTTAGTGATAATGGCCGTAATTTTGTGGCAGCCATAGCCCTTTCAAAACTCAGCCACATACCTTGCTTGGCTCACACCTTGAACCTGGTGGTGCAGTGCTTCCTCAAAAATTATCCGGAGTTAACAGCCCTGCTCCAGAAGGTGCGAAGACTGTGCGCGCACATCCGCCGGTCGCCTGTACACTCCGTTCGTATGCAGAAGCTGCAGCGATTGCTCCACCTTCCCAACCACCGCCTCATTATCGACATTGCAACAAGGTGGAACTCCACCCTGCACATGGTGGAGCGGCTGTGCGAGCAGAGGCAGGCCATAATGCATTTGTGGGAGGATACACGGCCAGGCACTTTGAGAGCAGACATGGAGTTGACAGGTGTGCAGTGGTCGAAGCTGAAAGACCTCTGTAAAGTCCTTCAGTGTTTTGAGGAATGCACACGGCTGGTAAGCGCAGACGACGCCATCCTAAGCATGAGCATCCCACTTATGCGTCTGCTCATGCAAACTTTGACGCACCTTAAGGAGCAGGCGTCTGCAGCCAATGTTGATGAGGAGGAAGAGGAGGAGGGAATCCTTGATGACATTCAGCCATTGTCTGCTCAGGGACCTCTCCTGGACGAGGTGGAGGAAGAAGAGGAGGAGGAGGATGATGATGGGGATGATTACTTAGGGGAGGAGGATGCATCTCGTGGGGCAAGTGAAAATGTTGGCGTGGCAAGGTCTGGTACAGGGTTTGTGCGTGACTGGAGGGATGTGGATTTGCCAGAAAGTGCTCCTCCACCCAGCACTCGCAGTGCATCATTGACACCGGGAACATTGGCCCACATGTCAGATTATGCCTTGCAGATCCTAAAAAGGGACCCCCGCATTGCCAAAATGATGAACGATGACGACTACTGGTTGGCCAGCATCCTGGATCCACGCTATAAAGGCAAATTACAAAACATCATGCCACAGGAGAACCTTGACCTAATATTGGCTAATAAACAAGCAACTCTGGTAAATCGGTTGCTTGAGGCATTCCCAGCACACAGCAGCGGTGATGGTTCTCACACGAGCCGTACGGGCCGGGGGCAGCTTGGCAGAGGTGTTCGTGGTGCACACAGCAGAAGTGGCGTTGGAGACAGGGGTTTCATGACAATGTTGTGGACTGATTTTTCAAATACCGCTCACACAACTGGTAATACTGCATCGATGGAAAGTGACAGGAGACAGCAGTTGTCAACTATGGTTACAAACTACTTTTCCTCCCATATCAATGTTGTCCCACACAGGTCATTCCCCTTTGACTATTGGGCCGCTAAACTGGACACCTGGCCTGAATTGGCCCAATATGCCTTACAGGAGCTCCCTTGCCCAGCTGCAAGTGTGCTATCAGAAAGAGTCTTCAGTGCAGCTGGATCAATCCTGACAGAAAAAAGGACCCGTCTGTCAACCCAAAATGTGGATGATCTAACCTTCATTAAAATGAACCATGCATGGATTTCCAAGGATTTTGTCCCACCTTCCCCTGATGACACATAGGGTGACAGAAAAATGGCTTGCTTTGGTCCACCTCTTCCTGGGACTTCACCTATTTCGCCTTTTGCATCAGCTGAATGTCCAACATCAACATATGCCACTTTCTAAAACTCCCTAACTGTGCTGCCTCCCCCCCATGGCCGGGGTCACCACCTATCGCACGACACCGTGCGAGTGCCGTTGCCCTGGACAGGTGGGTAGGCCGACTCTTGGGCGCGGGCACTGGCACAGGGTCCCTCATAGTGCAATCAAGTGTCTCTGACGGTGGTGGTGCACACCCGCCGTCAGACACACCGCTGTACTATGAGGGGCCCAGTGCCAGTACCGACGCCCACGAGTGGGCCCCCCTTGCTTGGGCAGGGCCCCAGCATTTGCAATCTTTACCTCTCCCTGCTCCTCCGCTGTGTAATCTGGGCCGTCAAATCCATACTGTGCCTGACACCGTCTGAGCCTGCCTCCTGATGTATAGACATATATTTTGAATGTGTACGCTATCCATACATGTTATCCGGGGAAACGGTACCCTTTCTAACCTTTGTGCAATCACGTGCAATCCATACTGGGCCTAACACTGTCTGAGCCTGCCTCCTGATGTATAGACATATATTTTGAATGTGTACGCTATCCATACATGTTATCTGGGGATACGGTACCCTTTCTAACCTTTGTGCAATCACGTGCAATCCATACTGGGCCTAACACCGTCTGAGCCTGCCTCCTGAGACATATATTTTGAATGTGTACGCTATCCATACATGTTATCCGGGGAAACGGTACCCTTTCTAACCTTTGTGCAATCCATACTGGGCCTAACACCGTCTGAGCCTGCCTCCTGAGACATATATTTTGAATGTGTACGCTATCCATACATGTTATCCGGGGATACGGTACCCTTTCTAACCTTTGTGCAATCCATACTGGGCCTAACACCATCTGAGCCTGCCTCCTGAGACATATATTTTGAATGTGTACGCTATCCATACATGTTATCCGGGGAAACGGTACCCTTTCTAACCTTTGTGCAATCATGTGCAATCCATACTGGGCCTAACACCGTCTGAGCCTGCCTCCTGAGACATATATTTTGAATGTGTACGCTATCCATACATGTTATCCGGGGAAACGGTACCCTTTCTAACCTTTGTGCAATCACGTGCAATCCATACTGGGCCTTACACAGTCTGAGCCTGCCTCCTGAGACATATATTTTGAATGTGTACGCTATCCATACATGTTATCCGGGGAAACGGTACCCTTTCTTACCTTTGTGCAATCACGTGCAATCCATACTGGGCCTAACACCGTCTGAGCCTGCCTCCTGAGACATATATTTTGAATGTGTACGCTATCCATACATGTTATCCGGGGAAATGGTACCCTTTCTAACCTTTGTGCAATCACGTGCAATCCATACTGGGCCTAACACCGTCTGAGCCTACCTCCTGAGACATATATTTTGAATGTGTACGCTATCCATACATGTTATCCGGGGAAACGGTACCCTTTCTAACCTTTGTGCAATCACGTGCAATCCATACTGGGCCTAACACCGTCTGAGCCTGCCTCCTGAGACATATATTTTGAATGTGTACGCTATCCATACATGTTATCCGGGGAAACGGTACCCTTTCTAACCTTTGTGCAATCACGTGCAATCCATACTGGGCCTAACACCGTCTGAGCCTGCCTCCTGATGTATAGACATATATTTTGAATGTGTACGCTATCCATACATGTTATCTGGGGATACGGTACCCTTTCTCACCTTTGTGCAATCACGTGCAATCCATACTGGGCCTAACACCGTCTGAGCCTGCCTCCTGAGACATATATTTTGAATGTGTACGCTATCCATACATGTTATCCGGGGAAACGGTACCCTTTCTAACCTTTGTGCAATCACGTGCAATCCATACTGGGCCTTACACAGTCTGAGCCTGCCTCCTGAGACATATATTTTGAATGTGTACGCTATCCATACATGTTATCCGGGGAAACGGTACCCTTTCTTACCTTTGTGCAATCACGTGCAATCCATACTGGGCCTAACACCGTCTGAGCCTGCCTCCTGAGACATATATTTTGAATGTGTACGCTATCCATACATGTTATCCGGGGAAATGGTACCCTTTCTAACCTTTGTGCAATCACGTGCAATCCATACTGGGCCTAACACCGTCTGAGCCTACCTCCTGAGACATATATTTTGAATGTGTACGCTATCCATACATGTTATCCGGGGAAACGGTACCCTTTCTAACCTTTGTGCAATCACGTGCAATCCATACTGGGCCTAACACCGTCTGAGCCTGCCTCCTGAGACATATATTTTGAATGTGTACGCTATCCATACATGTTATCCGGGGAAACGGTACCCTTTCTAACCTTTGTGCAATCACGTGCAATCCATACTGGGCCTAACACCGTCTGAGCCTGCCTCCTGAGACATATATTTTGAATGTGTACGCTATCCATACATGTTATCCGGGGAAACGGTACCCTTTCTAACCTTTGTGCAATCACGTGCAATCCATACTGGGCCTAACACCGTCTGAGCCTGCCTCCTGATGTATAGACATATATTTTGAATGTGTACGCTATCCATACATGTTATCTGGGGATACGGTACCCTTTCTCACCTTTGTGCAATCACGTGTAATCCATACTGGGCGTGAGAACGACTGGCGAGCTGTTAAGCAAGCTACAGCACCTGTGGTTTGCACACGTAAGTTTTTCATTTTTTCAGGAATGACGGTTAGGCCTAATTCCGGAACTGCGGTTGACCTGCACTTACTGGGAAATCATTGTTCGCGGGTAATAATTGTAATCAGTGATCCCCATCACTAACTTTGTTCAGCGGGTTATCTGCACCTGTAAGCGACAAATGCTGGCCTTTTCAGTGTAGCGCACATGCAGCCACGGACATGTAAGGGCATGACACACCAGTTATTGGCCAATCTCATGTGCCAGAGCCTCACGTGTCCCTCTAGTAAGCCGGACTCGGACCGCGGGGCATGACGGAGTCTCGTTTGTTAACGGAATTAAGCTTGCAATGTGTGCATCTGTTCTGTAGCTGGCATGGTTGAGGTTTCCCAGGTGGAGTCGAATTTAACCGTAGGCTCCACTCCTGGTGGTGCCCTTCTGGACATTCCTTTAAGGTTCAGCTTTGCAACCATACTGCCCATGTAAAACAAACACTTTGCCTTGATGAACGCTGTTTGGAGGGTCATGACTCGTGGGAATAACGCCGCCCAATCAGTTAACCTGCTAGAGAGATCCTTCGTTGCTCCCAAGCATGACATCACACTCCCTAGGAAGAAGGTAATGCCACTGTGGCGACCGTACTCCTGGGGGCGACACAAGTGCACTGATGCCCAGCCACTGCTCGATGAATCTGCTGGTACATTGACCCAGACCACTACATTCCCCTCGCACGCTACACGACCTGAATCTGACCCTGATGAAACTCAGGTTACCCTTCCCATATACAGTTCCATCTTACACGGTGACAAAGAGGAAGCTGCAGATGAAAGTGCAGGTTCGGCCCACCCGCCATCAGACACACCACCGTTCTATCAGGGGCCCTGTGCCAGTGCCGTCGCCAACGAGTGGGCCCCCCCTGCTTGCCCAGGATCACAGCACTTGCAAAGTTGAAATACTGTGCAGTGAGATGGAAGATGGGGACGACGAGGAGTCCAGACAAGTACAGGGATTCCCTAGCGAGGAGACTTATTTGATTGTTTTCAATGTTGGGACAGCAATTTTTGGGGAGCACTATACTCTGGAGAATGATAGATGGGGCCCACCATACACTGGAACATTCCAAAGGTGGACATCAGACACTGGAGCAGCATTTACAGGGCCCATTATACACTAGAGCATTAGAAATGGGGCCCATTATGTTTGGAGCATTATTTGGGCCCATAAGACAGTGGAGCTTCATCCATGGGGACCAACATATACTGTAGCATTATGTGGAGCTCATCATATACTGTTTCAAACATTATATGGGACCAATGATTCTGTATGGAGAAATAGATGGGCCTCGTCATGAGATGTAAAAAGTGAGGTATTTTTCATTGTACTATACCGCTATTTCTCTGCCGTATCGGAGCATGATGAGTTGTGGTATGTGTTAAAGGGGCACTCTTTCGCCCAGGGCACATGAAAACCTGGAGCCAGCCCTCCCCCCCACAACTTTAGCCAAATAACCCCCATTTTTCAGTGCGTAACTTGTATTATGAAGTTAATTAAGGTTGACAAGCTTAAGTAAGAAGAGTTGATGCTTTTGGCATTCAAATGGGCACTGTAGGTGTGTTTCCTGTCCTCCTCTCACTGCCGACTTTTATTCCCCATTGACTTACATTGGGTTTCGTGTTTCGGGACGACCCCGACTTTTCCCTATAATCGGACGATCTTGCTCGACCCGACTTTTGGAAAAGTCGGGTTTCACGAAAAGAAACGCGACCCTAAAAGACCAAAAGTCGCTCAACTCTAGTAAATAACCATCCAAAAACATCTTCAAATATTTTTCTGTATTCGATTATTCATCTATATACTATTACGTTCCCTGGGAAACATTTCTGTGGTATATAACCCTCCAAAAAAGCATTCAAAATTATTTCACTATTATGTTGCTCATACATAGCGTATTACATGCACTGGGGTATACTTCTGTGTTATATAACATACCAAAAAAAGCTTTGAAACATTTAATTGTATTCAATTACTCATTGATATACTATTACATAATCTGTGGAACATTTTTTGTGTTATATAACACTCCATAAAAGCCTTAAAACATTTTTATGCTTTCAATTACTTAACCATATACAGTTACATGATCTATGGAACAATTTGTTGTTACAAAGCAGTACAAAAAAGTATTGAAACATTTTTCTGTATGCAATTACTCATCCATATACTACTACTTATTACTTGGTCTGTGGTACATCTCGGTGTTAGATAACGGTCCAAAAAAGTGTTGAAACATTTTCTTTATTCGATTACTCATCCATGTACTACTACGTGCTCTGTGGTACATTTTGGTCTAATATAACACTCAAAAATAAGTGTTTTATGTGACATTTTGTTGGAATATTAGACTCCAAAGCAGAGTTGAAAAATTGGTCTGGATTCAACCAGTCATCCATACAGTATTAGGTGCTTTCTGTGACATTTGGGTAGTATATAAGAGTACAAAAAAGTGTTGAAAAATTTGTCTGGATTAAACCAGTCATCCATACAGTATTAAGTGCTTTCTGTGACATTTTGAATGTATATAAGACTACAAAAAATTGTTTAAAAATTTGTCTGGATTCAATTAGTCATCCATAGAGTATTAGGTGCTTTCTGTCATATTTTCGTGGTATATCATACTACAAAAAAAGTGTTGAAAAATTAGTCTGAATTCAATTAGTTATCCACAAAGCATTAGATGCTTTCTGTCACATTTCAGTGATATATAAGACAAAAAAGCGTTCAAAAATTGTTCAATATTTGATTACTCATTCATATTGTATTACGTCCTCTGGGGTACATTTCAGTGGTATATAACACTCCAAAATGCGTTTAAAATTTTTACGGTATTATATTTCTCATCCTTAGATTATTACATGCTCTGGGGTTCATTTCAGTGGTATATAACCCTCCAAAAAAGGTTTGAAAATATTTATGTATTAACTTACTCATCCATAGAGTATTACGTCCTCTGGGGTACATTTTTGTGTCATATAACCCTCCAAAAAAGTGTTCAAAAATTTTTCATTATTATATTGCTCATCCATAAGGTATTACATGTTCCAGGGTACATTTCAATGGTATATAACCCTCCATAAAAGCATTCAATAATTTTTCAGTATTCAATAATTCATCCGTAGAGTATTACCTGCTCTGGGGTATATTACATTGGTATGTAAAACTCCAAAAAAGCAATTAAAATTTATTCTGTATTCAGTTACTGATCCATAAAGTATTATGTGCTCTGGGGTACAATTTGGTGGTATATAGCCTTCATAGAATCATAGAATCGTAGAGTTGGAAGGGACCTCCTGGGCCATCTGGTCCAACCCCCTGCTCAAAGCAGGATTCGCTAAATCATCCCAGTCAGATGTATGTCCAGCCTCTGTTTGAAGACTTCTATTGAAGGAGAACTCACCACTTCTCGTGGCAGCCTGTTCCACTCATTGATCACTCTAACTGTGAAAAAGTTTTTTCTAATATCTAATCTGTGTCTCCTCCCATTCAGTTTCATCCCATTGCTTCTAGTCTTTCCTTGTGCAAATGAGAATAAAGTTGATCCTTCTACAATGTGACAGCCCTTTAGATATTTGTAGACAGCTATTAAGTCTCCTCTCAGTCTTCTCTTTTGCAAACTAAACATTCCCAAATCCTGCAACATTTCCTCATAAGACAGGGTTTGCAGACCGGTCACCATTCTGGTCGCTCTTTTCTGAACTTGCTCCAGTTTGTTGATGTCTTTTTTAAAATGTGGTGCCCAAAACTGGACACAATATTCCAGATGAGGTCTGACCAAAGAGGAGTAGAGGGAAATAATGACTTCACGTGATCTAGACTGTATGCTTCTGTTAATACATCCTAGAATTGCATTTGCCTTTTTTGCTGCTGCATCACACTGTTGACTCATATTCAGTCTGTGATCTATTAGTATACCCAAGTCTTTTTCACATGTGCTGTCACTTAGCCCTATTCCTCCCATTCTATATATGCTTTTTTCATTTTTATTGCCCAGATGTAGTACTTTGCATTTCTCCCTGTTAAAAACCATTCTGTTAGTTGCTGCCCACTTCTCCAGTTTATTTATATCTTTTTGAATCCTCTCTCTCTCTTCTCTAGTATTAGCTATCCCTCCTAGCTTTGTGTCATCAGCAAATTTAATCAGTTTACCCTCAATTCCTTCATCTAAATCGTTGATAAAGATGTTGAACAATACAGGGCCCAGGACAGAGCCCTGTGGTACCCCACTTGAGACATTCTTCCAACTGGATGTGCAGCCATTTATGACCACTCTTTGGGTCCGATCACTAAGCCAGTTATGAATCCACCTAACAGTTGCCTTGTCCATTCCATACTTAGTCATTTTTTCAATAAGGATTGTATGAGAGACTTTGTCAAATGCTTTGCTGATGTCAAGATATACTATATCTACAGCATTTCCTTGATCAACCCAATCAGTGATTCCATCATAGAAGGAAATTAAGTTAGTCTGACATGACTTATTAGTTACAAACCCATGCTGACTCTGTTTAATCACTTCATTCTTATCCAGGTACTGACATACATGTTGTTTAATAATTTGTTCAAAGATCTTTCCTGGTATAGAAGTCAGACTCACCGGGCTATAGTTGCCTGGGTCCACCTTCTTCCCCTTTTTGAAGATAGGAACAACATTTGCTCTTCTCCAGTCTTCTGGCACTTCTCCTGTTCTCCAAGAATTTTCAAAGATTATGGAGAGGGGTTCAAAAATTTCTTCTGCTATCTCCTTCAGTACTCTGGGGTGTAATTCATCTGGACCTGGAGACTTGAATTCATTTAGGTTAGCTAAGTGTTTCCTCACTATCTTTCTGTTTATAGATATCCTGGATTCTTCTATTCCCTTAATAGGACAGTGAAGAACAATTGATGTTACATTTCCTTTCTGAGAGAAAACAGATGCAAAATAGGAATTTAAAAGTTCAGCCTTCTCAACATCCTGTCTTACCATTTCATCATTTTCATCCTGTAAAAATCCTATAGCATCTTTGACTTTTCTTTTACTTTTGACATATCCCCAAAATCCTTTATTATTGCTTTTGACATCTCTTGCAAGCCTCAATTCATTTTCAGCTTTAGAAAATCTGATTTGTGCCCTGCAGGTTCTGCAGACAGCATTATATTCTTCTTTAGATATGCCTCCCTCTTTCCATTTTATAAACATTTTTTTCTTCCTTTTTAGCATGTGCTTAAGTTCTGTGTTCATCCATCCTGGTTTCCGTAAATGCTTCTTATTCTTCCCTCTTTTCCGAATTGTTAACAACTGTGCTTTGAGAATTTCATTTTTCAAGATTTCCCATCCTTCCTGGACATTTTTGTCTTTAAGGATATCCAGCCATTGGATCCCTCCAATTCTCTTTCTGAATCCCTTAAAATCTGCCTTTCTGAAATCTAACCTTGACGTCTGAGTCTTCACAGGTCTTCCGCCTCTAGTTATCCAAAATTCTAAAATAGCATGGTCGCTACCTCCTAGGGTCCCAGCCACTTTTACCTCCTCAACCATTTCCTCCCTGTTTATAAGGATTAGATCCAAGGTAGCGGTTCCCCTTGTTTTCTCCCCTACCTTTTGGAAGATAAAGTTGTCAGCAAGAGAGGATAAGAATTTCCTTGACCTGTTAGTTTTGCCTGAGAGAGATTCCCAACAAATGTCTGGATAGTCGAAATCTCCCATGACAACTATGTCATATTTTTTGGAGAACTTGGCCATTTGATGCATAAAGAGTTCATCCATATCTTCAGCTTGCACAGGCGGCCTGTATTAAATGCTTACAATGGTGTCCTTTCCATTGTTCTGTCCTTGTATTCTTACCCAAACAGTTTCCACAGAACTCCCAGTCTCTGAAGCTTCAATCTCTGTGCAGATATACGCGTTTCTAACATACAATGCGACACCTCCTCCTCGTTTATCAAGTCTGTTTCTTGCAAATAAGTTGTATCCTTCTAGTCTTGTATTTCAATCATGTGTATTGTCCCACCAAGTTTCAGTGATTCCAATGACATCATATTTCTTTTCCTGTGTTAGTAGTTCCAATTCTTCTTGTTTGTTGCCCATGCTTTGTGCATTAGTATAGAAACATTTTAGTTTGAGATAGGTTTCTCTTTCTCCAATATTTGTATTAAATAGATTCTTTTGTCTTTGTTCTTCCTTTCCACTTCTAATAGCAGAGTTCTCAATAGCATTTGACAGGTGTATGGCTTTTTCTGGTCTTTTGCTTCCCTTCCCATGTTGTTCTAGTTTAAAGCTCTCCTTACAAGTGTAGCAAGGCGACTTCCAAATACATGCTTTCCAGTCTTCGTAAGGTGCACCCCTTCTCTAGCCAGTAGTCCATCTCTAGCAAGTAGTATACCAAAATTTTTTGGTATTATATTGCTCATCTATAAGGTATTACATGCTTTGGAATACATTTCATTGGTATATAACCCTCCAAAAAAGCATTCAAAAATTTTCGGCATTCAATTATTCATTCATAGAGTATTACATGCTCTGGGGTACATTACTGTAATATGTAAAACTCCACAAAAAATTGAAAATGTCTTCATTATTTAATTACTGATCCATAGAATATTACCTTCTCTGGGGTACATTTCGGTGATATGTAACCATCCAAAATAGTGTTCAAAAATGTTTCAGGATTCAATTACGCATCTTTAGAGTATTACATGCTTTGAGGTATATTTTGATGGTATATGAACCACCAAGAAAGCAATGATGTTCTGTATTAATTTACTCATCTACAGAGTATTACATCCTCTGGGTTACATTTCTATGGTATATAACTTTCCAAAAGAGTGTTAAAAAATTTTTATATACTCACTTGTACCCATGCTCTGGGGTGCATTTAGCGGGTATGTAAAATTCCATAAAAGAATTCAATAATTTTTCAGTATTCAATTACTCATCTATAAAGTATTATGTGCACTGGGTTACATTTTGGTGGTAAGTAACCCTGCAAAAAAGCGTTAAAAAAGTTAAGTATTCAATTACTCATCTATAGAGTATTAAGTGCTCTGGGGTATATTTCAGTGGCATATAACCCTCCAAAAAAAGTGTTAAAAAATTTCTTGATTTAATTAGTAATCGATACAGTGTAACATGCTTAGTGGGTGACAAGGCAACAAAGATGGCAGAATCCCGCAAGACTTCTGAGAGAGCGAACCCAGGCCACAGTCTTCACCGCTGGGGTTCTTGCAGACTCCAGATGGGAGAGCCAGGATCCAGCAACTAGTGAGCTGACTGCGGGTGCTAGGCTGGTCACAAGAGACGAGGAGGAGAACCAGGACTAGGGATGGAGAAATGCTAGTGGGCCTGCTTGCTTCAAGGTACCAACAGTAGGCATTCCGGGGAGAGGTCATTACATACAACAGGCAGCAGAGATGGTGGTCCATAGAAGAGTTTGGTACCCGTCATCACATCTCCTCCAACCAACAGGCAGCAGAGATGGAACACTTACGTTGAAGTCTGCAAGAGCTGACAGCTGGAACCAGGGTCATGTTCCTCAAAATGGATGGGCAACATAGCTGGTACGTGATGAGAGTAGTTGAAGAAAGAAGGGAGCAAGATGGAACCCTTCTTGTGAAATGGACATTCTTGGGAAAGGCTCCTCGGGGTTGTTCATGATAAAGCTACCACCCCCAAGAGATCGGACTGTCCTTAGGGTTCCCCATCCTATGCGGGATCAGGTAATAGTGAAGATGACACAGGGGTTGTCGCCCATTGTTACATATTGTGGGCTCCAGCATTACCCAAAGTTGGATCACTTACAGCCCAGACACCTGGGAATCGGGCTCCAGGAAACAGATGAAGGCAGTCTCCCCAGCCTCCCGAGAAAGGCTTTGCACTTTTTGCAAAGCTTTTCTGAGTGTAAAAGTACATCAACTACAATTTCAAAATATTTATGTTCCAAATTTTTTCTAGATTGAATTTGTCATCCATAGAGTAAAATGTGTTTGTGTTACATTACGGTGGTATCTAAAAATAAAAAAAAAACTTTACAAATTTTTTATGGATTAATTTATTCATCCACTCAGTTTAACAGTTATTGTTGCATTACGGTGGTATATAAAGCTCAAAAAAGTTCAAACATTTTTAATGGATTCAATTAGTCATCCATATAGTTTAATGTGATTTGTGTAAAATTACGGTGGATTATAATTTTAAAAACTGCTTGACCTGGGACAGTTTGCAAACAATTTTTGTAGCAAAAATTGACTATTGTCATATTGTAACAACCCTGCTGGCATCACTGCATTGTCTCCCATTCCCTACTCACCAAATTTCTCACTGCTCCAGGCCATGCTGTGATTTCTGTCTGCTGCCAGCTCCATGCTGTGTCTCATGTCTGCTCTTTGCATGTTTTCTGGCTGTATGTATAGGGGGGCGGTGCCTGAAATCTCTGGTTCTTATGGAGTCAGGGTGCACCTGTCTAATGTCTCCCTGATCAATTACCCAGAGCCCTCTATTATTTAGGGCTGCTCCACCCACTGAACCTGGCCTGTGCAATGTGTTAACTCAGTTAGTATCTTGCTACTGAGCCTGCCAGGTCATTTACTGTGTATCGCCTTCTCTGGAGGTCTTTCTCCTAGCCTTGCTTGGTTCTCTCTGTCTGCCCTCCAGGAGGCAGAATATCCTGGTCTCTGTGTGTTTGTCCTAGCTTTGTCTTGTTCCTGTCTTGTTGCCCTCCAGGAGGCAGTATTTCCTGGTCCCTGTGCTAGTACTCCTTGCCTTGTCTTGTTTTGGTCTCTGTGTCGTGTTCTAAGCCTTGCTTTTCATCTGAGTATACTTCGGTCCCTGTATCTTGTCTTGTACTATTTCCCTGTCTGAATTCTGTCCTACCTTTGTCTCTCTGTCTCCTTGTATGTGGCTTTGTTCCCTGCTCTGTATCCTTGCAAGCGGATCCTTGCAAGCTCTGCCTGCTCTGCACCCTTGCAAGCTCTGCCGGCACTGCACCCTTGCAAGGTCTTCCTGCTCTGTACCCTTGGAAGCTCTGCCTGCGCTGCACCCTTGCTAGCTCTGCCTGCTCTGTATCCTTGCAAGCTCTGCCTGTTCTGTATCCTTGCAAGCTCTGCCTGCTCTGTACCCTTGCAAGATCTGCCTGCTCTGTACCCTTGCAAGCTCTGCCTGCTCTGTACCCTAGCATGCTCTGCCTGCTCTGTACACTTGCATGCTCTGCCTGCTCTGTACCCTTGCAAGCTCTACCTGCTCTGTACCCTTATAGTACACTATAGGAACAAAAAAAGCGCAAATAGGGTCTTATCCGGGTTAATATCAAAAAATAAAAAAGAAATTCACTCACCTATTGCAGGAGAGATCAGGCATATACAATTAGTAATGAATAAACCAAATAAAAGTCCAGATAATAAAGACTAAAAATATTTTATTAATTACACAATAAAAGAGAAACCAGACATATAAGACATAATGCAATACCATAAATCATGATGTAAGAAGGTAGTTACATAGAGAACACACAAGCCATAAATACATATATTGATCATAAAAAATTCCTACCGCGTCAAAGTGCATATAATAAACATACATAATATATAATTACTCTATATGATATGAGTTTCACTTTTTGTTTTGAAGAACTTTTTGATAATTTTCTAATTTTGCAGGAAGCACCTATACCTATTGATCATCACTTGACAATAATGTCATTAGGGACATAATGATCAGGCAAACTGTATGAGATTAGCACAGAAAGGAGAGAATCGGTTGGATGTTATCTGGTCTGATTCCTTTAATCAGAGGGTATAACAATGGTACTATAATAGTTAGAGTAATAGTGTCATTCTTTAAACAGTTTTCATCACTCACTTTGCCTGCTAAAAAGATGGCCATAGACATTAGATTAATGTCTGTGAAATCTGCTGATCCCAGCAGGTCTGATTGACCATCCAGTGAAGTTAGAGGTAGAGTTGTGTAGAGAAGTGTTAGACAATTGGATAACAGTGTAGTATTGTTTATTTTTATTCATCAACTTTCATACTGTTAATTAATTTACAAATATCAGACAACTATGATACTTTTTATTCTTTCAGTAAATTATTTTATCTCATTCACACCACATTTGGGCATCCAGTTTTTACAGGTTGCAATTAACTTCCATTGTGCCTAAAAAAAGAGTTCATTTGGATCTTGTTTTCAAAAGGGTTAGCAAAAAATGAGAATGAAAATGAGCCTGAATGATTTGTGTCCTGTTGCATCAGGTTTTAATGGTAAGTATGCCTAACAAAAAAGTTCTGTTCAGAAGGGTGCAAAAACTTATAATGATCCTAAATGGTCCATCAATGCACTAAGTACTCTGACAGTCAGTCTACAAATATTCAGCACAGTAAGCAAGAAACAAAAACAAATTTATATAGCTCAACAAAGTAATACTGAAAAAAATACTCTATATTCTCATAGACAATGCTGTAGAAAATATCTAAAACATATTCATAAGGAAAACAAAATGTGCTCAAGTGTGCACCAATGACTGTGACGGTTCATGCTGCCAATAAGTTGGGAGTTGCCAATATTAATTACTAATTTGGCAAAAGATAATCACTTACATGTATTGCTGTACAGTTGACATTTTAAGTAAACAGATGGGAAAAGTGTCTGAAAAGTAATTAAAATCTAATCTTCTCACAGATATATTTTTTAACACTGTCAGGGAATTTCATCCAAACATGTTAGCCTGAAATGTCAATGTCACTTGTGTCTACCATAGGGAATACCATATGTTAGAAACAGAGTACAAAACATGAAATCAAAGAATCTATGGCGCTATATAAAGGAACCATTTTACAGTCTTAAGGAAATATATACCTTCGCATACTGTCTAGTTGTTACTAAACACAAACAAAGACATAGAAAGTACAAATATTGAAGCAATTGTGCTCCAGTGTACAGTATATCCAAATCAAAAATTAAAAAAGAAGAGTGAAGGTCTAATGGTGATGTCCCTCCAATTATTTGTTCAAAAACAATGGTTTATTAAAACAACGCAATTCTAGAGCGAACCGTTCTCTTCATCAGGTACACAATAACAGGCGTACCTGATGAAGAGAGCGGTTCGCTCTAGAAACAAGTTGTTTTAATAAAAAACATTGTTTTTTAATAATTAATTGGAGAGACAGCACCATTAGATCATCATTCTACTTTTTTAGTATTTGGTTTGAATTTGTATCTTCACCTTCAGCTGGGGTCTGATGTCTAGGGCTGCAGAATTTCTGTTTCCTATACTAATCTATTCAATAATTGCTATTTTTGGCCTTACAGAGGTTTTGTAGAATCAAATTATTGGTAGTAAGTAACATACATGACTGGTAAATAACAAAAATTAGCGAATTGTTTAAAACTCAAATTTGCCAAATTTTCCACAAAAATTAGATTTTTGGCAAATAAATTTGCTGCAAATCACAAAACGGAAAATCCTTTAATTGCACTTAAAATATGTTTATAATGTCTCTTAGGACTGTATTTAACCTGACTTGAGCTCTCTAATCTAAAGACAGCATTATTAATATCAAAATGACTGAAACCTAACTATGTGAAAATGGATGGCAACTAGTGATGGGTGAGCACTAAAATGCTCGGGTGCTCCGGTCGAACAAATTGGAATACTCGGGTACTCGGACAGAATAATGAGCCCAATGTAAGTCTTTGGGAGACCCGAGCATCTTTGCCGCAAACCCCCCCCGGGGGGTCTAAAGACGTCTGATGATGGAAACATTGCTCAAATGACATAGGGACATTATGGGGATCACCCCTTAAAGCATTCCTGATTCCTAGTTCACAGCTTTAAACAATGTTATCAGAGTTTCATGCCATTTTTACCGGTGCACCAAAAAACATACCAAAACGAAGCCAAAACGGATTTTGCTGGGAAATATGTAAAGGTACATACTTTCCATGTTAATGACTTGTATATAAGGCAAAATAAATTAACCCCAGACCAAAATGTTCCTCCCCCACTTGGGATATGTTCAGATGCAGCGATTTTGAAATGTTTTTCAACTTTAAAATTGCTTTCAACCAAAACAAATGGATTCACTGGGAATGCATTTACTTGGAAACATCATTGTAACATTTAACAACCCTAGCTGGCCATGTGGTATGTGACACATAAGCAGACACATCTTGTTTCATTTATGAAGGAGGGACTCTTAAAGTCTCCGAGCCTCTTTTTACCAGGGCATCAGGCGGCATTAATCTTCTTAAAGGGGCATTATTAAACAGTGGGTCTCCTAAACTGTTATTGTCTATGCAGTGAATGTATGAGCTGCCAAGCATTACGCCACACCACAATATCCCTTTCACGAGAGGTACAGGAGGACTTCCAGAAAAAAATGTTGCATTGAATGCATGACCTGGCTGGCCACAAAATTACATGCACCCCAATAAGCTTTTTCAAGCCATGCACTGGATGGCCACCGGAAAATCCTCTTCACATTATTCATTTTATACTCCCATTCTGTTTTTTTATGCATTGACTATAAGGCCTGCCCTGCTACCAAGTCATATGCACCCCAATAAGCCTTTGAACCCACATACTGGACGGGAGCAGGAAAGTCCACTTCACATTATTCATTTTGTACTCCCATTCTCTTTTCTTATGCATTGACTGCAAGGCCTGCCCTGCTACCAAGCCATATGCACCCCATCAAGCCTTTGAATCCATATACTGGATGGGCACAGGAAAATCCACTTCACATTATTCATTTTGTACTCCCATTCTGTTTTCTTATGCATTGACTGCAAGGCCTGCCCTGCTACCAAGTCATATGCACCCCAATAAGCCTTTGAACCCACATACTGGAAGGGAACAGGAAAGTCCACTTCACATTATTCATTTTGTACTCCCATTCTCTTTTCTTATGCATTGACTGCAAGGCCTGCCCTGCTACCAAGCCATATGCACCCCATCAAGCCTTTGAATTCATATACTGGATGGGCACAGGAAAATCCACTTGACATTATTCACTTTGTACTCCCATTCTGTTTTCTTATGCATAGACTGCAAGGCCTGCCCTGCTGCCAAGTCATATGCACCCCATCAAGCCTTTGAATCCATATACTGGATGGGCACAGGAAAATCCACTTGACATTATTCACTTTGTACTCCCATTCTGTTTTCTTATGCATAGACTGCAAGGCCTGCCCTGCTGCCAAGTCATATGCACCCCATCAAGCCTTTGAATCCATATACTGGATGGGCACAGGAAAATCCACTTCACATTATTAATTTTGTACACCCATTCTGTGTTCTTGTGCATTGACTGCAAGGCCTGTCCTGCTACTAAGTTATATGCACCCCAATAATCCCAATCCCCCCCTGGAAGAAATATGTAGGAGGACCTCTTAACCAAAAACGTTCCATAAAAAGGAGCAGGTCTCCTAGACTTGTAATGGCCATACACTAAGTGTATTGGGCTGGCAAACTTTTTCCCCTGTGGGGTACACCTCAACCGTTTTCAGAACAAGTATTTTACGCACAGCATAACCACCCACCCTTGTTAATAATTCGACACTGGCTGTAGTTGCACGGAACACGTAAACCCTTTTGATCTAGTGGCGGTGGATGAGGAGACTTGGAGGAAGGCCTGAATAAAAAATAGGCCCAATTTGTAGGAGCGGGTCTCATAGAGTTGTAAAGCCCATACACTAAGTGTGTTGGCTGTCAAACATTTGCCCCTGGGGGTAGATATCAACACAGTGTGGCCTTTTTTTTGGGGGGGAAGGCATCATAAACACCTTGCAAAACTGTTACGTGGTTTCATACACAGTTGCTGCTGAGAAGGTACAGGTTTTTAGTAAAAATATGAAGGACGAATCGTTGGATCATGTGATCTGGATAAGGCACATGGTGATGACAGGAATGGGAAAGTACATGATTAATAGCAGCAGTGGCTATAGGAGGTATGAGATCCACGATACAGCCAACAATAATTTGTCATTTAGCCACCATCAATTACCGTCATTTGTTTCATGCCCATCATAAGATCGGTGTACCAGATGCACGTGTGAGACTCGACCTATGAAATGCCCGTCTAAAATATGTTGCCAAACACGCACGCGCCTGCATAAAGGGCAAAGTGCAACATGTTCGTGAGATGCTGAATTAGAGAAAGCAGATCAGTGTTAGTGGAAAACCAAACAAACTAATGGATGCTCATGAAAAACTAAGTTTAAAGAGGAGTGCACCGTCCGTAACTATAAACACACCCGTGGCACAAGCTTCTTCATCTTCACCCATACATATTACCAATAATATCCTAATCTAAGAGGAGACTCTTAAAGAAGAAGTTACAGGTCTGTGAGAGCCAGAAATCTTGATTGCTTGTTTCTGACCAAATACTTATTTTCTACCATAATATGCAAATAAAATGAAAAAAAAACAGACAATGTGATTTTCTGGATTTTTTTTTCTCAGTTTGTCTCCCATAGTTGAGGTCTACCTATGATGTAAATTACAGACGCCTCTCATCTTTTTAAGTGGTGGAACTTGCACTATTGCTGACTGACTAAATACTTTTTTTCCCCACTGTACACTCACGTATAACAGAAGTTTTCACCAGGGTGTGTAATTGGGGTGGGAAGCAAAAAAGGAAAGGATAAGGAATTTGCATGCATACAAACCAAGCACCAGTAGCTAATAAATTCCTCCAGCACTCCTTCACAAAACCAACTTCTCTCCACTCCTATGTCTTGCAGCAATGACTAACTCAGACAAGGACTAGGTAATCGAGTCAAAATTTAAAGGGGAGATGAATGGCTATCCAAGCACAGCTGAATACAGGAATTTCAAACATGGTTGATTAATCCCTGTTCTGGTGAATAAGCCTGTTTAATACACTGGAGAAGTGCTTCTTCTTAGTGGCATAGTAGGGGCCACCAGACACTGCGGTCTTGTGGCTGTGCTCTGTTGCTGTTGTAACTCCTTGACACCTATACACAGGTTCACTCCGAAGCACAAACAGTCTTTCTCTATGATAAGGAACATGTTTGTTCCTTCACCCCATTTATCATTTTAATCAGTTTAATACTGCCAACCTGACAATCCTACTGACAGTTTCCCTTTAATGTGATGTGCATATGATCTTCCTCTTATGGAGAGAACTTTCCAGCAATTTATAGCTGTTAAATCCTTAACTCCATTACACTGCAATGATTTGAATAAATGTGCAGAAAACTTGATGCCTGCATGGTACAATGATGTAGAAAGTTTATAGATCCTGAAGAACTTTGATGAGTTTTGGGTAAATAAATCAGCAGACTTGTGATTGAATCACCAGTGTGTAAGTAATTAATTACAGAGTTGCTAAGATCCATTAACTTTCTTGTGCACATTAGAGCAGTCCTGGGCAGAGTGTGGCCTGCAGGCCACATCCGGCCCTCTGGCTGTTCCAATCGAGCCCACAGACCAAGACAACTGAAGCAGTGAAAGAGTGGCCCACCGTACATCCACCGCTGCTCACTGTCATGACAATCCGCATCCAGAGGGATATTTGTATGTATGTAGGAGGCTGTCTGGGGCTCATACTGTATATAGGGGGTCTCATGTTGTATCTAAGAGGCTATGTGGGGCTCATGCTTTATACAGGGAGGCTATGTGGGGTAGATGCTGTACATACAAGGTTATGTGGGGGCTCATGCTCTACCGTGATGAGCAAAAGGGTAACAATGTTTTGAACTTTTGACCTTCAGGTTCCATATCTTGCCATTCCCTACTGCTTTGTACATGAGACAATGATCATTTTAGAGACAATCCTCTTGGCTATCTCATACAGAAATTTGACATGCAAGCTATGTGAGGCACATGTTGTACACAGGAGGCTATGTGGGAGTCCTTACTGTACATAGGAGGCTATGTGGAGGCTCATATTGTATGCCGAAGGCTATTTGGGGTCTCATACTGTATTTAGGAGGCTATGTAGGGGCTCTTCCGGTATATAGGAGGCTGTGTGTGGGCTCTATTGGTATATAGGGGCTATATATGGGCAAATACGGTATACGGTGGTTCGACCCTCCTCAACAGTTATGGCCTCTCAGGAAAATTAGTTGCCCACCCTTCATTAAAGTGACATCATCTGTATCCGCCAGTAAGGTGCATGGGGCCTGCTGAATCGTCCACAAAAGATAATGTTAAGGAGAGAATGATTATGTGTGTTAGAATTCTGAAAGCCTATTTTGGTTCTCTCGGAGATAAACCGATGATGAAGAAGTCTGACAGTGGCCCTATCATAGAAGACAAAAATATTCTAACAAACCAAGAGTTCCTGTTTATGGAGTACTCATAGTAAATAGCTGTCAGCTGAACATAGCCATCCTGATGCATAGGAAAAAGAAAAACACCAACATACAATTCATACCATAACTCAATTACAATAGAAATTAGAGACATTAATCACACATTTACTTAGAACAACAAGTTTTAACCAACATCACTTTTTTTTTTTTTTTTTTGCTATTTTCTGTTCTTTAAACCCTGAAGCATGTTTTAATCTGAAAAATAAAGTATTTTCTGCTTTCTAGTAAAAAAAAAAATATGGGTTGTAAGTTATTTAGGAAAATTGGAATTACTCTTTTATTATCATTCAGAGCTTTGGAGATCCAAATAACATAGAATGAACCTTACATTTCTAGTATAACTGATATGAAACCTACAGAGTCCAAACTGTATTCCCAATGAATGTAAGTTTAAGTAGCTTAGCTGCTTAGCAAGATACAATCTTAGAGACAAACAAGTGTGCCAGCTCATTATGCAAACCATGTTAAATACTTAAGAAATCAAAACATGAGCGCTGCTTTATTCAATGTAGGTTTTGGCACATGGGAAAATCTGACAGAATCTTCAATTTACTTCTTTTATAAACAACCTGGGTTAATAAGGAGCATATTTTCATACAAACATATTTCAAGATTGTCAAAATAAAACTGTGTACTGGAAAAATGCAAACTTCTTAAGAAACACCTTTGTTTTTTTTGTTTTTTTAAGCAACTTTTTAACATTTATCTTTGTTATTTCTTGATTAATTTTTTTTTTACATCTTTTGCCTACACCAGTTTTTCAGCATTTTTTTAGATGTCTTTTTAATAGGCATTTTCCACACTTTTTGTTAATTCCATTCAACAATGAAGAAACTGTTAGCTGATTTGCAAACAAAAAGATTTACAAAACATTCAAAAAGTTGCCTAGACATCTTCTAGGTGTTTCCAGAGCCTTCATATTTATTGGATGTTAAAGAATATAGTGTCTTTAGAGTAGAAACCACCTGCAAAATGATCAGCTCACTTCTATTAACCACTTGGCACCTTGAGAAAGTTTAAGTGATTGAAAGATGCTCATGTCATGGTTTCATCATTCACTGTGGCCTAAGGATGCTCTGAGTGACAGCTCAGCCGTTCTATAGAATCCAGAGTGAATCTGGAGGGGCAAACATGGGCTCTCATCAGCAGTAAGATCATTACCTTCAGTCAGAGAGCTGTGGTTACCATGCTGTCAGATCACAGCATCTGAGCTAGCTGCTGTGACATCAGTAAAAAGGTTACCGCCAGTCAAAGGCATTGGATGATGAGAAAGTACACCCACTGTCACTGATAGCAGCAAGAGGAGGCAAGGCTGATGAGGGTATTCATCAGCCGACACCTGTGCTATAAATAAATAATAAAAAATGACATGGGGTCTCTTCTAGTTTTGGCAACCATCGCAGACAAAAAAAAACCAGCTGTGGGCTGCAACCCTCTGCTGCCAGCTTTATCAAGGCTGATTATCAAGAATAGAGGCATCAAATGTCGCTTTCATAAAAATTATTTAAATAAATAATTAAAAAAAATGTCATGGGGCCCCCTCATTTTTGACAATCAGCCAATTCTAAAGCAGACAGCTGGGGGCTGGTATTCTTAGACTGAAAAAGGGCCATGCATATTGCCCCCAGCCTAAAAAAAGCAGCTCACAGCCGCCCCAGAAAAAGCTCATCAGTTAGATGTGCCATTTTTCTTCCCACTTGTTCTGATATGGTGACAAGTGAGGTAATAGGCTTTGAGTTGAAGTCAGCTGTTTTTTGGCCGCTGACATCAAGCCCAGGGATTAGTAATGGAGAGGCATCTATAAGATACCCCCATTACTTACCACATAGTTAAATTGTAAAAATAAACACAGCCATACTGATGTGACTGCTCTCCACAGCAGCTGGCTCACACTGATACAAGAGTGTAATAATTTTATCAGTGTTTATCACTGAGCTGATGTGAGAAAGGTCACCGGAGTTCATAGCTGATTAACCCCGATCACTTCACTTATGGCACCATGGGCTGCATGAGAACTTTCTCACTTCTTTTTCATCCCAATACTATTACCCCACTTGCCACTGCACCAGTGCAAGTGGGAAGAAAAAGACAAAGTGCTAGAATTGGCGTATCTAATGGATGCATCATTTCTGGGGTGGCTGAGAGTAGATGATTTTATTCTGGGAGGGGGCCAATAACCATGAACACTTCCTAGGCTATTAATATCAGTCCACATCTGTCTGTTTAGCCTTTGCTGGTTATTGAATATAGGGAGGGCCTCACATCATTTTTTGGAGGTGTCTCTTCTATAATATCCAGTAAAGGCTAAGCAAACAGATGTGAGCTGATATTAATAGCCTATGAACCTTTATGGAAATTGGCCTGTTCCCAGAATATTAACATCAACCCTCAGCTGTTGGCTTTCTCTCAGCTGTTTATAAAAATGACATGGGATCTCCCTTATACTCATTAACCGGCAAAGGCTAAACAGACAGCTGAGGGCTGATATCAATAGCCCAGGAAAGGGCCCCCTCCCAGACAAAATATCATCCCTCACCCATGCCAGAAATGGTGTATCCAAAAGATGTGCAAAATATGGCACTTAGCCTCACTCTTCCCACTTGTCCTGTGGCGGTGTCAAGAGAGGTAATAGGGTTGGGGTTGATGTCAGCTTTGTATTGCCAGATGACATCAAGTCCATGATTTTGTAATGGAAAGATGTCTATAAGACACCCCCATTATTAACACCATAGTATGTTTTGAAGTAAAGTCACAGCAAGAATAAAATCCTTTATTTGAAATAAAGATACTGAAATTTTAAACTCTAGCGGTGATGTCAGTGAGGTGAACGGAGTTCATCGACTATGAACTTCACTCACTGCAATCACGTCACTGCGAGACACTGATGCTGTGCTGTGAAACGCAGCTCAATGTTTCTGCTGGCTGTCAGGCTGAACGCTCTCTTCATGCCAACATTTAGCATGGCATCTAGATGTAGCAGTGCTAGATTCACCGTGGGACTGCTGGATTATCTTCTCCTCAGACAGGTCAAGAATATGGTTATTTATTAATATTTTGTCTTTTACAGGGGACATAGGCATCGGAGGAGGAAAGGAAGTTGGCCAAACTCTTGTGATACATGACCCCATCTATACTCCCTCTAATACAGTGCAGTTGTCCTGTCCTCTTTGCAGAAAAGCAACCCCTAAAGTATGATTTTTCTCCAGCAGCCTTCATGGTTAGAACAGCGTTCTTGCATTTGTACTCGTCCTTCTTCATCTTCCAAATACTGTGAGTGGAGTTTTTCCCAGCAATATGCGCTCCTGAAGGATGATGATGGAGCATTCACCAAGTGTTATAGCCTATGAAAGCACTGTCCAGTGCTCTCACTAGTACCCAGATCTTTGCAGCAAACTGAATGGAAAGAGGAATGGCGTGAGCCAGGGACTGGATCTAAACACAGTATCTCAAGACACCAAATAGGTGAGTATATTCACACTGAGTATATACCTTTGGAAATGAATTTCTACTAGTGATGAGCGAACGTGCTTGCCACTACTCATTACTCACCCGAGTATCACGGTACTCAGTGTACTCGGCGAATACCGAGCATTTCCGGGATTACTCGGCGGGAACTCGGTTCTCCACCCAGCTTTTTTGGTGGATGTTACAGACCCAGTCACGATGCAGGGATTGTCTGCCAGGCAATGAAACGCCGCAGCCATCTTTGTTGTAGTCATGCAGTGATTGGCTGGCCGCACAGCATCATCAGGGGTATAACAGACTGGACGCCGCCCTGCTCGGTCCATTCAGCTCCGGACTGAGATAGTGTAGGGAGAGCTGCTGCCGAGATAGGGTCAGAATTGGGTATTTATTAGTTAGTGTGCGGCCTACAATCCTAAACTACTCAAATCCAGCTAAACCAATACTCTTTCTAAGGACTAATCCCGGAGTATATAGGTTCCAGTGTTAGGTAGGCAGGGTAGTGTACGTTGCTCTATACACAACAGTGCAAGGCCTGCAGGCACTGTATGTGTGTTTATAGATCATTGCATACAACAAGAGGGTCTATTCCCTTCCTGTGTTCTAGTGCTGCTGCTGTTACCTGTAGTATAAATTGGCCATATATAACTAGCCCCAGGTGTAATTGGAATACAGGCCATACATTTTTGGTGTGGTATCTCTGTGCCAGCTCATATCTGTGTGTGCTCAAAGTTTGGCCAGTTTACGGTGGTTTTCTTTTTTTGTCCTGGTTGTAACTAGAGATGAGCGACTTTGCCTTTTTCCGGGTCGAGTCGGGTTTCATGAAACCCGACGTTCGCAAAAGTCGGGTCGAACGCAATCGGCCGTTTATTGTGAAAAGTCGAAGGCTGACTGAAACACGAAACCCAATGCAAATCAAAGGGGAAGAAAAGTCGGCAGTGAGTGGAGGACAGGAAACACACCTACAGTGCCCATTTCAATGCCAAAAACATCAATTCTTATTACTTAGCTTGTCAACCTTAATTTACTTTATAATAATAGTTAGGCATTGAATACTGGAGGTTATTTGGCTAAAGTTGTGGGGGGGTAGGGCAGGCTCCAGATTTTCGTGGGCCCAGGGTCAAAGAGTGTCACTGGGCTCCTTTAACACATGCCACAATTAATGATCTTCTGATACGGCAGAGAAATAGCGGTATAGTACAATGAAAAATCCTTCACTTCTTACATCACATGACTGATATCCATTTTAAATTCTCCAATAGCTCCAAAAACGGACAGTATATTACTCCATACAGTATTATGGCCACCACATAGTGCGCCATACAGAGTAATGAGGCCCATATATTTCTCCATACAGAATCATTGGTCCCATATAATGCTCGATACAGTATATGATGAGCTCCACATAATGCTACAGTATATGTTGGTCCTCATGGATGAAGCTCCACTGTCTTATGGGCCCAAATAATGCTCCAAATATAATGGGTCCCATTTCTAATGCTCCATATATAATGGGCCCTGTAAATGCTGCTCCAAGTGTCTGATGTCCCCCATTTGGAAAACTCCAGCATATGATGGGCCTAACGGATGATGCTCTAGTGTACGATTGGTCCAAATAATGCTCCATATACAGTATAATCTTCCCCATTTACAATGCTCCAGTATATGATGGGCCTCATGGATGATGCTCCAGTGTCTTATGGGCCCAAATAATGCTCCATATATAATGAGCCTCATTTCTAATGCTCCAGTGTATAATGGGCCCTGTAAATGCTACTCCAGTGTCTGATGTCCACCTTTGGAATGCTCCAGTGTATGGTGGGCCCCATATATCATTCTCCAGAGTATAGTGCTCCCCAAAAATTGCTCCCAACCTCTAAAACAATTAAATAAGTCTCCTCGCTAGGGAATCCCTGTAATCTGGACTCCTCGTCATCCCCATCTTCCATCTCTCTGCTCTTGGACTGTTTGGGTAGAGGGCGTACAGGCGTGATGTCATCGCGTTCTCTGACCAGAATGTCACTATCAGGAAATGCGGAAGACGTCACAGCGGTGGAGCAGGGAGAGGTAAGTATTTCAACTTTGCAAGTGCTGTGATCCTGAGCAAGCTGGGGGGCCCACTCGTTGGCGACGGCACTGGCACAGGGTTCCTCATAGTACGGCAGTGTGTCTGACGGCGCATGGTCCGGATTCCGGTCTCCGAATTTGTAGGGATACTGATGGTCCTGCAGCAGAAAACGGAGGAAGTAGCAGCTGTAAATGCTCTGTTCCCAACTAAGGCTCAGAGGCCCCAGCAGCGACTTGTGTGAGCAAGAAGGAAAAGGCTACGGCTGCCTGCCATACGAGAAAGTTCCAAAAGAGAGTCAACAGGGGGAACTTCAGTGAACTCAGTACTGCGAGTACCTCAGATAAGCGCTAGAACGGAGGCCACACTACCTATCTGCAGAGAGAGAATTACTAATTTCCTTCCAGGCTGACCAACTCCTTCTCCATCTGTACTCTGGGTCCTGGATGGCACTTACCAAGTACAGGTAAGGGAATTGCATGACTGTGTCTGTCATCTTTCTCCTGCGCCTGGCGCGCGGCTCTGTTACATCCTGCACTGCACACCATCTACCAACTCTTTCGTCTGCCCTGCGACTACGGCTCTACCTGTGCAGGGCTTCTACATCTTAGCTGCACCACAACATCTGTCCCATAGAAGCGACACTGCAGCGCTGGTCAATTTGATCAGAAACCACAGGTGGCATCACGTATCATTCACCTATAAACGCTATTCACCCCTTTGCATGGACGCCAATGCCCACGGACCGGGTCACCACCACCGTGACACATCCCTCTGAGACACCAGCCTGGTACTGATTAACCCCACTGCCCTGGCTGGCGACCCACACTCCATGTCAGATTCATCTTGGACTGGGGAATTCACGATTTGACTTGATAACCCAGGCATGGTATGTGTAAAGAGCTCCATGGAGTAATCTGTAGTGTGGCCTGCCACATCCTTCACTTTTGGTAGGGGTGAAGGACACAAGGAAAGGTGTTGCTCCTGACCAGGAGCCACCACTGATGACTCAGAGCTTTTATTTTTTGAAACTTCAGAAGAGGAGGCGATAGAGCTGGAGGCTGTGTCAGCAATGTAAGCCAAAACTTGTTGCTGAAGCTCCGGCTTTAAAAGCGGTTTACCTACTCCCAGAAAAGGCCTTGTGGAGCCAGATGATGAAGCAGGCTCAACACCTCCTGCCTTAGGTGCTATTGTGCTTTTGCCACTACCAGCAGATGCACCACCACCACCACCATCAGTACCAGCTGGCAATCCCCGCCCACTTACACGGCCTCTTCCACCATACGTCCTCATTTTTGAGAAAATGTACCCAAAATACCACCAGCTATATGGTGCTGTAAAACAAGGTACAAGGTGTATATAGTATTGGGGAGAATTTGAATCTCCCTAGAGATTTTAGGAGGCTGAACAATTATCTCAGGCCCACTATAGATTACACCTCAATGTAACAGGCTGAAATAGGCTGGTGTATGAGAAGGTACTAGGTGTATATAGTATTGGGGAGAATTTGAATCTCCCTAGAGATTTTAGGGGGCTGAACTATTATCTCAGGCCCACTATAGATTACACCTCAATGTAACAGGCTGAAATAGGCTGGTGTATGAGAAGTTACAAGTTGTATATAGTATTGGGGAGAATTTGAATCTCCCTAGAGATTTTAGGAGGCTGAACTATTATCTCAGGCCCACTATAGATTACACCTCAATGTAACAGGCTGAAATAGGCTGGTGTGTGAGAAGGTACAAGGTGTATATAGTATTGGGGAGAATTTGAATCTCCCTAGGAGGCTGACAATGATGCTCTCAGTCCAAGTATGGCAGCAGGCAGCCTAATAAGCAGGACTGCTGCACACAAAAGTGTGGAAAAATGAACGCTTGGTAACTGTGCTGAAAAGAGGAAGAAAAGTATTTTTGCTTTTAAAAAAGCAGTTTGCACAGCAGTGTGCAAACAGAAATGCAGCTATCAGGGAGCCTTATAAGGCAGCCTAATAACCAACAGAGCTGATGCACAAAAATATATCCTCCCGTCACTGCGCACAAACTGTTGTGTTGTACAGTGAAAATCGCTACCAGCAGAAACATTTTTTTTTCTTCTTCCCTCCCTAACGCTCTCCCTTATTCAGAATCAGCAGCAGCAACCTCTCCCTATACTAAGATCGGCAGAAGTAAGATGGCGGTCGGCATGCACGCCCTTTTATAGCCCCTGTGATGCCACTCAAAGCAAGCCAATCACTTGCGTGCCCTTCTCAAAGATGGTGATGACCGCTGCACATGTCATCGCGTTGCCCACAGTGTGCGTCCTCCATCATTGGCTGAAAAAGGGAGCTGGAAGCATCATTTAAAACGTGACTTTGGCGCTCTGGTCGCCAACCTCATGGCCAACCTCACGCTATGGTTTCGTTTCATGAAACCCGACTTTAGCTAAAGTCGTCGACTTATGAATTTTACCGACCCGTTTCGCTCAACTCTAGTTGTAACTACTTAATTACAGCAGTATTTAGCCCCCAAAAAATACAGGCCGCACATTTGCTTTAGTGGTATCTCCGTTGCAGCTCATATCTGTGTGTGTTCAAAGTTTGGTCAGTTTACGGCATTTTTCGTTTTTTGTCTTGGGTGTCACTGTACTTATATACAGCAGTATTACACAAAAAAATGTAAAAAATACAGGCCACACATTTTTCGTAGTGGTATCTCCATGCCAGCTCATATCTGTGCGTGCTCAAAGTTTGGCCAGTTTACAGCAGTTTTCTTTTTTTGTCCTGGGTGTCACAGTACTTATATACAGCACTATGTTGCATTATTTTAAAAAACAGGCCACATTATACAGTGGGGTCTATCTCCGACACGTCTTCTACATACGTGTGCAAAAAATTGAAGCATTTTAGGCCTAAATTCCCTTTTTTGGGCAGTCTGTCACTCTCGTTATATCCAGAACTCTTTTACATCCATCAAAAAAAGAACAAAACATATTTTACAGTGTGGTATATCTGGGACACGCCTCATATCCGTCTGATAAAAATTTATGGATTTTAGGCCGGCACTCCAGTGTTTTCCTGTCTGGTGCTCAAGTTATGTACAGCACTATGTTGCATTATTTTAAAAAATAGGCCTCATATTACAGTGGGGTCTATCTGTGACATGCCTCATACATCCGTGTGCCAAAAATTGAGGCATTTTAGGCCTAAATTCCCTTTTTTGGGCAGTCTGTCACTCTCGTTATATCCAGCACTCTTTTTTATCCAATACAAAAACATTTTTACAGTGGGGTATGTTGGTAAAAAGATTTCTGTTTCAAGTTGTTACGGCAGCTTCATGAGTGTGTTAAATGCTGCAACTACTACCACCATCATCACCATCTTCAGCCTAGAGGCAGTCACTGCGCAGATAGAACGTCTGAGTAGCAAAGGTTGAACTCTTAGACGGAGTTGTACTCTGTATTGCACTCTGTCTCTATATTACGAAGATTAAATCTTCTTGATGAAATCATGCCTGGAAGAGCCATAGCAAGGTAACGTTGAAGATCACGGGGACAGGACTCACAGCTACTGAAGCCTGGTGTTCCTGAGCAGGATTCTGACAAGCCCTCACCTACTAATACTGAACTGGTTGGACGATGGAGCACATGCATTTTCTATAACTGAAGCTAGAGATTTTGACATTTCATATGCATTCCCAGAGATGTCAATTGAAGAGCGTGGTGGTCGTAGATGTGACTTCTACACCACCACATGAGCTGCCGCCTCTCCACCTCCCGAGGTGCCGCACCCACCACCTTCTGTCTTTTTCCCATTCTCCCGCAAAATGAAAGTCGGCAAGGACAAGGTCCTCTCCCCTCTGTAACAGTCTGTCCTTGTAATTTTTTGTTTTCGCCTTATAATAACTCTCAATCTTCAAATTAGGACACAGATAAGCAGAATGCAGATGTTAATTATGGTGTCATTGACACTCACCCTCTTTTTGGATTCGTATAAGTTTTGGAGGATGTTGTATATTGTATATATCAGACATCCATGTCCACTCCTCACGTTATGTGTGAAGACAGAACTAAATACCGACAACCTTGTTGATGCTGGTAGATTATTCACCAACTGCCCTCTTCTGCTCACAAATCCTTTCCAATATCTGCAGTGTAGAGTTCCAAGGCCTGGGGGCATCACACAACAGTCATTGAGCCAGAAGCTGCAAGCGCTGCTGAATCACAGCAAGGGTGGATGAAGCTGTAGCTGATTTTCTAAAATGGATATTTCGAGTATTGCACTTTTCTGAGCAGATCTGCCAGCTCTGTGTAGCTTTTCAAAAAACATTGACCAATTTGGTTAAGTGCATGAGCCAGGCATGGCACGTGTGTCAGCTCGCCTAGCCACAGAGCAGCCACCAGATTCCAGCCATTGTCACATTTAATCATGCCTGGCATTGGGTTCAGCCGTCTCAGCCACCAATCTGCCTGATCTTTCAGAGCTGTCCACAACTCTTCAGCATTTTGGGGTTTGTCACAGAAGCATATTAGCTTCAGCACAGCCTGTTCCCACTTTCATTTGGCAGTGCTGCAGTGCTTCCAGCTTGTGACTGACGTGCTACCTTTTGTAGCTGGAGGCTGAAGTGGAGGCAAAGGAGGCGGAGGTGCAGGAGCTGTAGACTGTGGGGCCAACCCAGATTGATGTAGGGCCCGCAATACTCGGGGTTTGGGAGGGCATGCACCATGCCAAGGCTGGAGTGGGTCCCAGCTTCCACTATGTTAACCCATTGTGCCCTAAATGAGATGTACCGTCACTGACCACAAGCACTTGTCCATGTGTTTGTGATTAGATGGACTTTCCAAGTAACAGCATTGTGGAGGGCACGTGCAATGTTGTGGGACTCGTGCCTGTGTAATGCCGGGACGGCACACCGGGACAAATATTGCTGCATTTTCGTGCCATCAGGGTGATACTCTACTCTGCCCTCTCTTTCAAGCTAAGATCCAAGCCCTTGCCTCCTACTGCCCATTACAACTCAAAAATATTTCCTGGATCAGTACATTTCAAGAAAATTAAAAAATGTTTGTGCATGCCCTCATGATCTCCTGCCTTGACTATTGCAACATTATACTCTCTAGCCTCCCCTCTAGCACTCATGCACCACTCAAATCTATCCAAAACTCTGTTGCCAGAGTAATCCAACTGTACCTCCATTATTACCCAGCCTCTCCTCTCTGCCATGCCCTTCACTCCCTTCCTATTGCCCATAGGCTACAGTTCAAAAATTACTAAATATGACATACAAAGCCTTCCACAATCTGTCTCCTCCATATATCTGTGACATGGTCTCCCAATGTCCAACTGGGTCATGACTTCTTCTACGCAAACCAAGTGTGCCGTCAGTGAGATGTACCATCCCTGCCCACAAGCACTTGTCCACGGGTCCGTGTTTAGGTGCACTTTCCCTGTAACAGCATTATTGATGGCCCGGGTAATGTTGTGGGACACGTGCTTGCTTGTGTAATGTTGTGACGGCATACCCGGAGAAATAGTGGCAGATGGGGACCGAATACCTTGTTACTGCCACCATCAGGTTGCAGAAAGCGTCCATCTGCCACAAGCCTAAAATGCAACATTTAGATCACAAGCAGACAAGAAATTTGTGAATTTAGTACTGTGGCCTGTGGGCCGTTGGCTGCGTCTTTCCGCTTACGGTCCAATGACTGGGGTATGGACAAATGAAGGCTGCGCTGGGACAAGGGCATGGATGTGCTTGATGATGGTGCTACTTGACTGTGGACAATGGCAGGTGCAGGGCAGGAGGCATCTTCGCATGCACCGTGGAGAGGGGATTGGCTTACATGCAGTGGTATCACACGCAGACACTGTTCATGGAGCCTGATGTTCAACCACCAAAGTCGGGTGCTTTGCTGCCATGTGCCTGAACATTCCTGTGGTGGTAAGGCTGGTAGTTTAACTACCCCTGCTGATGTGGCCATAGCCGGTGTGGCAAATGTCTTTTTTGGGGTTATCGGCGGAGTCTTTAAAAAAAAAAACAAGACTGGTATGGGACATTCATTGTCTCCCTCTCCCACACCACCTCCTCACCTCGACAGCTGTCTTTCAGTGTTCCCAAATGCTCTGTCCTCAGACCCCTACTCTTCTCCATCTACACTTTCAGCCTGGGACAGCTGATGTAATGGCACGGTTTGCAATATCATCACTACGCCGATGACACGCAGATCTACCTATCTGTAACTGACATAACCTCCTTACTGACAAAAATCACACATGTTTCCACTATATCATCCTTCTTTTCTACTCGCTTTCAAAATGTGGACATGGACAAATCAGAATACATAATCTTTCAAGCATCTCACGCTGAGTACACCGGAGAGCTGTGTATGCCTCATTCAGTACCACTGAAGTAAGAGATGAACTTTGCCCTAGAGAAAATGATTTTCCAGACATTCACTGCCTTTTTTGCACATTTGTATGTTGATATCTACCCCCAGGGGGAAATGTTTTCCAGGCTATACACTTAGTGTATGGTCATTCCAAGTCTAGGAGACCCTCTCCTTTAAATTGGGCATAGGTTTTAATCAGACCTTCCTCCACGTCTCATCATCCACCATCACTATACCACCAGCGTTAACATGTTCTGTGCTGATACAGCCATTGTCAAAATCCTAACAAGGGTGGGTGTTTTTGCTGGGTGTTAAATACTTGCTATGGAAAAGGTTGAGGTGTACCCCACAGGGGAAAATGTTTGCCAGCCAACACACCGCGCTGCTACAGTCAGTGTCGAATTCCGAACAAGGGTGGGTGGTAATGCTGGGCGTAAAATAATTGCTCTGAAAAAGGTTGAGGTGTATGTTATGATTGGGTCACCGAGGAGGAGAGCAAGACCAAGCTAAGCCACACAAAACCAGAGAGGTTGGTAACTAAGTGGATTGCAGACCCCTGATCCTACCCACACAACTAGCAGTAGCCGTGGAGCGCACCTACGATGATCCTAGACTCCTCTACACAGCCGGAGAGCTAAATAAGCCTAAAGCAAGAAAGGGGAGATCTAAACTGCCCCAGAGCAGACCCCAAAGGAAAAGATAGCCCCCAAACATATATTGTCGGTGAGACAAGATGAAAACACAAACGCAGGTAGGAAAATAGACTGAGCAAACGATGGGGCCCACACTAACTAGACAGGACAGGAAAGGAAAGACACTGTCTGCAATCACGCAAAAAACCCTGCAAAAAATGTCCAACACATCTGATAGAAAAATACTGAAGTCACACGACTTCGCCCACTATGTCAGCACTCTGGTATATTCTGAAAGCAGAGCCAAAAAAGAGGCCAATCTAATAAAGGACAAAAACAAACTGGCACAAGCAGTAACATATGGATGGAGATTCAGCACAGCCCCAACCGGAGCTGGCTGACCACATAAAACTGAAATAGACAATGCCAGATCAAATGTGAACAATAGCAAAAGAACACTTAGCTGAGTGTCCACACTTGGGCTGGTCGAAGATTCCACTTGCCCTGAAGAAAATCGAGGATGAAACCCAAAGTTACAGAAAAAGGGCGACATCAAAGTGGCTGAACTAGCTCTATTGTTTAGCATGAATTTGGCCAAGGGCAAAAATGAGACCCAATCATCCTGATCAGCAGATATAAAACATCTCAAATAGGACTCCAAAGTTTGGTTTGTTCTCTCAGTCTGCCCATTGGTCTGAGGATGAAATGCAGAGGAGAAAGATAACTGAATTCCCAGTTTGGAACAAAAAGCTCTCCAAAATCTGGAAACAAACTGGACTCCTGTGTCCGACACAATGTTCTCAGGAATCCCGTGCAACCGAACCACCAGTTGTAAAAACAAGGGCACCAACTCTGAAGAAGATGGCAACTTTGGGAGTGGTACAAGATGGATCAACTTAGAAAATCTATCACAAATCACCCAGATAACAGTCATTCTCTGAGAGACAGGAAGATCGTAAGTAAAATCCATTGCGATATTGGTCCATGGCCTCTTGGCCCCCGGCAGGGGCATCAACAATCCACTAGAACGAGAACAGGGTTTGGACCGAGAACAAGTCCCACAGGACTGCACAAAATTCCTGACATCACGAGATAAGGCAGGCCACCAAAAAGACAGACTCACCAAATCTCTGGTACCAAAAATACCTGGATGACCAGCCAACGCGGAGTAATGAATTTCAGACATTACTCTCTTCCTCCACTGGTCAGGGGCATACAATTTTCCCAAAGGGCAACGATCAGGTTTGTCCTACTGAAATTCCTCCAGGGCATGTCTCAAATTGGGTGAGATGGAGGAAAGAACTACCCCCTCATTTACAATGGTAGTAGGCTTGGTCACAATAAGAGAATCCGCAAAGAAACTCCTAGAAAGGGCGTCCGCATTAACATTCTTAGTGCCCGGAAGAAAAGAGACCACAAAATTAAAACGCGTGAAAAACAAGGCCCACCTAGCCTGACTAGGATTCAAGCATTTGGCTGATTCAAGATAAATCAAATTCTTGTGGTCGATGAGGACCACAACTTGATGTCTAGCTCCCTCCAACCAATGTCTTCACTCTTCAAATGCCCATTTCATGGCCAACTATTCCCGATTCCCCACGTCATAGTTACGTTCAGATGGGTAGAATTTTTGAGAAATGAAGACAAAATGGCTCCTGCATCAATCTCAGAAGCATCCACCTCCACCTGAAATGGGAGTGAGACATCAGGTTGCCGTAGAACCGGAGCGGAAGTGAATCTCCACTTAAGCTCCTGAAATGCCGAGACTGCCTCTGGAGACTAATTCACCACATCAGCGCCCATTTTGGTAAGATCAGTCAGTAGTTTGACAATACCAGAAAAATTACTTATAAATTTACGATAGAAACTAGCAAAACCCAAAAACTTCTGGAGAGCCTTCAAATAAGTGGACTGAACCCAATCATAAATGGCCTATACCTTGGCCGGGTCCATTTCAATAGCTGACGGGGACAAAATGAATCCCAAAAATGAAATTCTCTGTACACCAAAGAGGCACTTCGATCCCTTAACATACAGGGAATTTTCCCTCAGAATCCGGAACACAGTCCGGACATGTTCCATATGAGAACCCCAATCACCGGAAAAGATCAAAATATCATCCAGATAAATTATCAAAAACTTATCCACAAAGTCCCAGAAAATATCGTTCATAAAAGATTGGAAGACAGAAGGGGCATTAGTGAGCCCAAAAGGCATCACCAGGTACAAAAATGTCCATCCGGAGTATTAAACGCCGTCTTCCATTCATCCCCGTTCTTGATGCGAATAAGATTATACGCCCCCCTGAGGTCAAGCTTGGTAAACCAGCAGGCACTTTTAACTCTGGAAAATAAATCAGAAATCGGGGTAATGGGTACTGATATTTAACAGTGTTTTTGTTAAGGGAACGATAGTCAATACAAGGCCTTAATGAACCATCTTTCTTGGCCACAAAAAAACCCAGCACCTAAAGGTGAAGAGGATAGTTTAATATGACCCTTCTCCAACGACTCCTTGATTTAAGATCACATAGCATCATGTTCGGGTACCGATAAGTTGAAAAGCCAACCTTTGGGAAATTTACACCTGGGCATTAACTCAATTGCACAGTCATAACTCCTATGAGGAGGCAAAGACGCAGACTTACTCTCACTAAATACATCAGAAAAATCAGCCAAATAATCAGGAATATTATGAGACTGGGGGGTGGTGGAGAAAACAGGAGTGTCACTAAGAACACACTGACAACCACAACTCACCACAGACACAGATTTCCAATCCAAAACATTATGGGTTTGCAACCAGGGAAAACCCAGAACAATAGTATCATGCAAATTGTGCAACACCCAAAATTTACAATTTTCTTGGTGGTCCGGGGCGACCCGCATTATCACCTGGGTCCAAAACTGGGGTTTATTCTCCGCCAAAGGAGTAGCATCATTATCCCTCAAAGGGATAGGATTCTGCAGGGGTATCATGGGAAAACCACAACGTTTAGTAAAGTCTAAATCCATCAGATTCAAAGCTTCACCTGAATCTACAAAAGCCTTAGCGGAAAATGTAGACAAGGAGCAGATCAGGGTAATTGCCAAAAGAAACTTAGGCTGTACACTGCCCACGGCAAATGTGTGCGCAAAACATTTTTCTCATTTAGAGCTGACAGAAATATTATGAAAGGCGTCTCCACAGAAAAAACACAGCTTATTACGCCTTCTAAACTCCTGACATTGTGCCCTAGACAAAACCCTATCACATTGCATGGGTTCAGACGTTCGTTCAAAAGGCGGCAACTCCTCTCGTGTAGTTTTACGTTCACGTAAATGCCGATCAACTTGAATGGCTAATGACATAGAATTGTCAAGACCAGAGGGAACAGGAAATCCCACCATAACATCTTTTACGGTTTCTGCCAAACTCTTCTGAAAGAGAGCTGCTAGGGCATCGTCACTCCATTTAGTAAGGACTGCCCACTTTCAGAATTTTTGACAGTATAACTCTGCAGAATCCTGACCCTGGTTCAATGCTAATAAGGTTTTCTCAGCTTGATCACTAGCATTAGGTTCATCATACAACAACCCCAAGGCTTGAAAAAATGTGCCCACATTAGTCAGAATAGGATTTTCAGGTGTCAGAGAAAAAGCCCAATCCTGGGGATCGCCGCGCAGCAAGGAGATGACAATTTTAACCTGCTGCACAGAGCTCCCCAATGAGTTAGGCTTCAAGGCAAGAAATAGTTTACAATTATTCTTAAAATTCAAAAATTTAGACCGATCCCCAGAAAACACATCAGGAGTAGGGATTTTTGGCTCAACAGCAGATGATTGAGCGAGATAGGCGAAAATTCCCCGCACTTCAGCAGCGAGCTGCTCAACACGATCAGACAATTGCGAAATCTCCATTAAAGAAAAAAATCCTCCTACGGCCCCAGAGAAAAAGAGGAAAAAATATATAAAAAAAAATTCTGACACTTTTTTTTTTACAATTCTTTCCTGCCTTTGAGTACCCTAGAATCTGCGGTTTAGGCTGGTGATTCTGTTATGATTGGGTCACCAAGGAGGAGAGCAAGACCAAGATAAGCCACAGAAAACCAGAGAGTTTGGTAACTTAGCGGATTGCAGACCCCTGATCCTATCCACACAACTAGCAGTAGCTGTGGAGCATACCTACGATGATCCTAGAAGCTTCGACACAGCCGGAGAGCTAAATAAGCCTAAAGCAAGAAAGGGGAGATCTAAACTGCCCCAGAGCAGACCCCAAAGGAATAGATATCCCCCAAACATATATTGTTGGTGAGACAAGATGAAAACACAAACACAGGTAGGAAAATAGACTGAGAAAACGATGGGGCCCACACTAACTAGGCAGGACAGGAAATGAAAGACACTGTCTGCAATCACGCAAAAAACCCTGCAAAAAATGTCCAACATGTCTGATAGAAAAATACTGAAGTCGCACGACTTCGCCCACTATATCAGCACTCTGGTAATATTTTGAAAGCAGAGCAAAAAGAGGCCAAGCTAATAAAGGACAAAAACAAACTGGCACAAGCAGTAACATATGGATGGAGATTCAGCACAGCCCCAGCCGGAGCTAGCTGACCCCATAAAACTGAAATAGACAATGCCAGATCAAATGTGAACAATAGCAAAAGAACACTTAGCTGAGCATGCAGGGACTGAGCTGGAACTAAGACCTCAGGAGGCAGTAAAAAATCACCAGCAGGGATAGAGGGAGTCAGCTGTCTTAAATCCAATCAGAAACTCCAGATCTCCAATCATCCTCCTCATTTTCAGGTGGCAAGCCTCTGTTAATCAGATCAGCTCAATTACCTCCAGTAACCACCAGAGGGAGCCCAGATAGAGCACTCGCGTCCCCTCTGTCAATATAACCAGCTTGACTACCTTCACTAGTAACCATAGGTAGGCCACAAAGCGAATTCACAACAGGTGTACCTCACAAGGGAAATTGTTTGACAGCCCATAAACTAAGTGTATGGGCATTCCAAGTCTAGGGGACTTGCTCCTTTAAATTGACCATAGTTTTTAATCATGCTTTCCTCCACGTTTTATTATCCGCCGCCACTAGATCACCAGCGTTGACGTGTTCCATGCTGCTACAGCCATTGTCGAAATCCTTACAAGGGTGGGTGGTTATGCTGTGCGTAAAATACTTGTTCTGAAAAAGGTTGAGGTGTACCTCACATTAGAGATGTCTGCCAGCCCATACACTAAGTGTATGGGCATTCCAAGTATAGGAGACAGACTCCATTAAATTTGGCATAATTTTTAATCAGGCTTTCCTCCACATCTCATCATCCGCTGCCACTAGATCACCAACATTAACGTGTTCAGTGCTGCAACAGCCAGTGTCGATTGCTTAACAAGGGTGGGTGGTTATGCTGGGTGTTAAATACTTGTTATGGAAAAGGTTAAGGTGTACCCCACAGAGGAAAATGTTTGTCAGCTAACACACTTAGTGTATGGGCATTACAAGTCTAGGAGACCTGGTCCTTTTTAATGGGACATTTTTTGTTAAGAGGCCCTCCTCCATGTTTCTTCCAAGGGGGATTGGGGTTATTAGGGTGCATATGACTTGGTAGCAGGGCAGGCCTTGCAGTCAATGCATAAGAAAACAGAATGGGAGTACAAAATGAATAATGTGAAGTGGATTTTCCTGTGCCCATCCAGTACCTGGGTTCAAAGGCTTATTGGGGTGCATATGACTTGGCAGCAGGGCAGGCCTTGCTGTCAATAATGCATAAGAAAAGAGTATGGGAGTACAAAATGAATAATGTGAAGTGGATTTTCCTGTGCACATCCAGTATGTGGGTTCAAAGGCTTATTGGGGTGCATATAACTTGGTAGCAGGGCAGGCCTTGCAGTCAATCCATAAGACAACAGAATGGGAGTACAAAATGAATAATGTGAAATGGATTTTCCTGGGCCCATCCAGTATGTGGGTTCAAAGGCTTATTTGGGTGCATATGACTTGGTAGCAGGGCAGGCTTTGCAGTCAACACATAAGAAATCAGAATGGGAGTGCAAAATGAATAATGTGAAGTGGATTTTCCTCTGCCCATCCCGTACCTGGGTTCTAAGGCATATTGGGGTGCATATGACTTGGTAGCAGGGTAGGCCTTGCATTCAATACAACATTTTTTCTGGAAGCCCTCCTGGACATCTCATGAAAGGTGTATTGGGGTGCGTCATAATTCTTGGCAGGCCACTCACTGCATAGGCTATAACAGTTTAGGAGACCCACTGTTTAATAATGGCCCTTTAAGCAGACTAATGCTGCCTGATGCTCCTGTAAAATAGTCTCTGTGACTTTAAGAGTCCCTCATTCATAAATTAAGCAAAATATGTCTGCTTATGTGTCACACACCATATGGCCAGCTAGGTTTGGTAAATGTTACAATGACATTCCCAGTGAATGCATTTGTTTTGGTTGAAAGCAATGTTAAAGTTGAAAACCGCTGCAAAACCGCTGAGTCTGAACATAGCCCAAGTGATGGAGGAACATTTTGGTCTGAGGTTAATTATTTTGCCTTATATACAAGTTATTAACCTGGAAAGGATGTACCTTAACATATTTCCCAGCAAAATCTATTTTGGTTTCGTTTTGGTATGTTTTTTGGTGCACCAGTAAAAATCGCATGAAACTCTGACAACATTGTTTAAAGCTGTGAACTAGGAGTCAGGAATGCTTCCAGGGGTGATCCCCATGATGTCCCAATGTCATTTGAGCAGTGTTTCCATCATTTTCAGATGTTTTTAGACCTTAAAAGGACCCCGGGGGGGATCGTGGTAAAAATGCTCAGGTCTGCCATAGACTTACATTGGGCTCGTTGTTCTGTCCGAGTACCCGAGTATTCCAATTTGCTCGACCCGAGCAATGAGCACCTGAGCATTTTAGTGCTCGCTCATCACTAATTACTACACTTAGAAGCCAGCGCTCCCAATTTTTCTCCCTATAGTCTCCTCGTGTTTCAGAGAGAGATACAGTATATAGAAGAATAGCCGGTAATTCATTTTCCAGCTTCTGTAAAATCAATGCAGGAGCCAACAGGATAGGAGAGGATTACATACAGTAAATCCATATAGAATAGGTAGATAGATACATGTCAGTGACAAATACAATTAGTATAGTGTGTGTGCAAAATAATCGACATGTACTTAATTAATATTAGATTAAGTATTAATCTTAATTAAGATTATTTTGCGGAAAAAAATGGCATGGGGTCCCCCTATAATTAATAGCCAGCAATGGCTATGCAGACAGCTGAGGACTGATGTTAAAAGCCTAGGAAGGGGCCATGGATACTGCCCCCCCGGCTAAAAACATCAGCTCTCAGCCACCCCAGAAAAGGCACATCTCTAAGATGCGCCAATTCTGGCACATAGCCTTGCTCTTCCCACTGCCCTGTAGCGGTGGCATTTAGGGTAATAGTTAGGGGGTTGATGTCACCTTTCAGGTGACATCAAGCCTCGAGGTTAGTAATGGAGAGGCATCAATGAGACGCCCCTATTACTAACTCCATAATCAAATTGTAAAGAAAACACAGACACCCAGTAAAAAATCATTTAATTGAAATAAAGACACAGACTCTACAGAATACAAGCTGTGTTTTACAGTGTAAGCATAAGTTATGAAGTTCTAAACATCTCATGTACACATGTTTTTCCTGACTCAATTTGAGCATTGCAAATTTTTGAACATCTGCAGCATGTCAATTATTTCAGGATTTTGCAGTGTATTTTTCACCTATAGAAAGCAATGGGAAAGTGCAATAATGTTGCAAAAAATGCTGCAAAAAGGTTTTAGGTGAATAAAGACATCACACATATTCCTCACCACAAAAATGCAGCAAAAGCACAGGAAAAAAACACAAATTTAGCAAAACATTTCGAACGCTGTTTTTGCTGCAGAAAAAATTCTGCAAAACCACTGAATGTGACCATAGCCTAAAATAAATAAAGAGGGGTGTCCTTACAGATTCTGGTCTTGTCCAATCAGTGATGCCAGGAGCAGACTATATGGAGATACACCCATTTAGCAAAAGCAAAAGTGACATCCAGTTGTCAATTTACCAGGGATGAGCAGATTGATCTGCGTAGGGTCGAGTTTGAGTCAAATTTCATGATATTTACTTTTTCAAGAAAACATTCACATTTTGAGATTTGATTTGCAGTTTCCCCCCAAAAAATTGCCTGGCACAATTTCTCACGCTGCTGGGAGAGCAAACTAATGTCATTTTGCATTGCCGCATGGGCTTCCCCAGAATGTCCTGCAGCTATGACATCTTATGGATTTTCATACCTTCTACAGAGAGGTCACTGCCTGGGCTGTCACAGATCAGCGTTTCCAGTGGAGCAACAGTTTTTATGGCAGTCATTTTCTATCTCCAGAGTTATTGGGTATGTCTCTCTTCCATGTTGAATGTAAATTCTTATGGTCAGTTCGGTTCTCTCTCCTGCAGAGTGTAAACTCTTATGGTCAACAAGGTGCTCTCTCTCCTATAGAGTGTAAGCTTTTACGGTCAGCAGGTGTCCTCTCTTTCTCTCTCCTGTAAAGTGTAAGCTCTTATGAGACAGCAGGGTCCTCTCTCTGCCCTGCTTGTAAAGTGTAAGTTCTTATGCTTACTTCTGTTCTCTCTCCCTCCTCTTTCCACTCTGCAATGTGTATTAACTGAGCAACTATAAGCTTTCAAGCATTGGAGATTCACGAGAATTTATTTGGCGCAAATCGGATTCGGCTAATTCAAATTTCAAAAGATCCACTCATCTCTACAATTTATTCATAACTTTTTAGTAGAAATAATGGAAAATCAAATCAACACAGACATGAAAGAAAAGAAGCTCTAGCATTCCTATTTCATGGACAATGCAAGTATTTACTAAAACGGATATGTCCGGACAGGTGACAGGTCATAAAATGTTCATAGGACAGAATCTGAATGGAGAATTCTCTTAATGTGAATTAATTTCAGACTTATTTGTAATTTTAACAGATGGGTGCATGTTGCATATGGAGGCCCAATTGAAAAAACGAGCTGTCTATGCCAACATTAGTCATCCAGACATTAACTTAATGTGCTGTCCCATTAATTTAATAATAATTAAAACACATTGTAAAAGCAACAGGAAACAAGAATAATGGTAGTTTGGAGCATGTATCTTGTGTTTGGAACAGATTTAATAAAGAATATTAATTAATCAGATGTAAGCAGCACAGTCACCAGATTTGATTTGATTTTTTTTTCGCCTTTGTATGTTTAACAATACCTTAATTATTTAAAAGAATGCCAAGAGAAAAACTGAAATAAAAAAAAAACAGATTAATGAACAAATCTTTAGAAATCAGATGTAAATCGCACAGTCGCCAGTTTATTATTTTATTTTTCTCCTTTGTCTGTAGAACATTGCAATTATTATTTGAAAAAATATTAAGAGAAAAAGAGAAAAAAAGGCAAATCTGCACACATTACCTGCAGAGAATAAAGAAATGCAACAGCTGTAAAAGTAATAATAATAATAATAATATCTTGTTGCTATTCTAATTTTACTATTGCCATTTTCATTAATAGGATTTTCTGAGTCATGTTAATGTAAATCAAGTGGTTAGAAATATTTTTTTATGTACAAGCTAACACATTACATTAGATTGTATCATGAAACACTTCTTCACAGATGACAGCACATTCCATTTGATGAAGTGCCATGTGGTGTCCTGTCTCGAAGCAACAAAATGAAATGCAAGAATTAGCAAGTGAAATGTTAGATAAAAAAAACAACTGCTACATGTTAAGACAAAACTCACATATAATGACTGCTTTCTTGCTACTTGTGATGTATTTGCAATAGCATTTTTCTCAAGTTATTCTTGAAGAGCACTTTTTACCAGTTTGAGCATGGTGAACTGGACACATCATAGAATAGTAATTCCAAAGCTGAATAAAACATAGTTTTACCAAATAACATGATCAAACTGGTGAAAGTTCTTCTTAAAAAGAATAATAAGTGTATGGTTTATATATTCAATGTATTACTTTTTCTAGTGATTCATTCATACAAAAAATAGATTCGGCACTCCAAGATAGATGCAAGAAAAATGTGAACAATTTATCAGTACAGGTACATCCACTGTATAAGGCTAGTTTCACATTAGCGTTTACAGCCGCAGCGTCGGGCTGCGCATGGCCGCCGCTAAGCCCCGCCCCCTGCCGTGCCTCCGCCAGTAGCTCCGCCTACGGACGCATGACGCTGCATGCGTCCAGCGTTCCCTATCTATAGCACTGGGGACGCAGGCCGTGCGCAGTATGCGTTTGGCGGCACATGCGTCCTTTTGATGCTGCGCCGACCAGCGCCAAACGCAACAGACTGCAATTTGGTGCGCTCGGCGCAGCGTCAAAAGGACGCATGTGCTGCCAAACGCATACTGCACACGGCCTTTGTCCCCAGTGCTAAAGATAGGGGATGCAGGACACATGCAGCGTCATGCGTCCATAGGCGGAGCTACCGGCGGAGGCGCGGCAGGGGGTGGGGCTTAGCGGCGGCGGCCATGCGCAGCCCGACGCTGCGGCCGTAAGCGCTAATGTGAAACTAGTCTAAAGGGTTTGACATTTTGGCCAATTATATGGCCTTCATCAGAACTAAACAATATAAATGACAAAGAAAATTATATATAAATATGTAGCTTCTACCTAATCAATGGATAAATTCTGTACCAAAGTTAATTTTTGCCAGAACTGTATTATTTTCTGTTAAGAGACCACTTTCAAATGTTCAGTTTGTCTGATTTTTCTCTTTATAGGTATAGTTTTGAGTAAAATGTAAATTGTTCTTTTAGTCTACAAACTTCTGACCACATGTCTTCGAATTTCCAAGCAATAAATTTTGTTTTTTTTTCTGAAAAGGAGAAATGTTTTAACTCAAGAAGAGTTCAGAAATCAATATTTTGTGGAGTAACCACGATTTTTAATTACAACTTTCAGGCATCTTGGCATGCTTTCCACCAGTCTTTCACACTGCTTCTGGCACAAAAATTTAAGCAGCTCTTCTTTGTTTGATGGCTTGTGACTATCCATAATCATCTTGATTACATTCCAGAGGTTTTCAATGGGGTTCAGGTCTGGAGAATGGGCTGCTCATGACAGTTTTTTGATGTGGTGGTCTCTTAATTTTTGTCAGAGCTATACATATTTTTTATGAGGAATAGCTCCTGTCAAACCAATTTAACCCCTTAACGACCAGGGGTATTTTTGGTTTTGCATTTTCATTTTTCCCTCCCCTTCTTTCCAGAGCCATAACTTTTTTATTTTTCCGTTTATATGGCCATATGAGGGCTTATTTTTTGCGGGACGAGTTGTACTTTTAAATGACACCATTGGTTTTAGCATGTCATATACTTGAAAACGGGAAAAAAATTCCAAGTGCGGTGAAATTGCCAAAAAAGTGCAATCCCACACTTGTTTTTTGCTTGGCTTTTTTGTTAGGTCCACTAGATGCTAAATATGACCTGCCATTATGATTCTCCAGGTCATTATGAGTTCATAGACACCAAACATGTCTATGTCCTCTTTTATCTAAGTGGTGAAGAAAAAATCCAAAGTTTGCTAAAAAAAAAAAAAAACATTTGCGCAATTTTCCAAGACCCGTAGCGTCTCCATTTTTCATGATCTGGGGTCGGGTGAGGGCTTATTTTTTCCGTGCCGGACTGACGTTTTTAATGATACCACTTTTGTGCAGATACGTTCTTTTGATCGCCCGTTATTGCATTTTAATGCAATGTCTTGGTGACCAAAAAAACGTAATTCTGGCGTTTTGAATTTTTTTCTCGCTACGCCGTTTAGCGATCGGGTTAATGCTTTTTTTTATTGATAGATCGGGCGATTCTGAATGCGGCGATACCTAATATGTGTATGTGGGATTTTTTTTTTACTGTTTTATTTTGATTGGGGCGAAAGGGGGGTGATTTGAACTTTTATGTTTTTTTAATTTTTTTTAATTTTTAAACATTTTTTTTACTTTTGGCATGCTTCAATAGCCTCCATAGGAGGCTAGAAGCTTGCACAACCCGATCGGCTCTGCTACATATGGGCGATGAGCAGATCGCCCATATGTAGCAGATTTACTGCTGTGCTTTCAGTGCCGACCACCGGGTGGCGCTGAAAGCCTTATGCCTGGAACAACCATAGAGGTCTCATAGAGACCTCTGGTTGTCTAGGCAACGTGACGCCAACCCCCGATCACGTGACGGGGGTCGGCGATGACATCATTTCCGGCCCGGCGGCCGGAAATGCTATTTAAATGCCCGCTGTCAGCTTTGACAGCGGCATTTAACTAGTTAATAGTTGCGGGCGGATGGCGATTCCGCTCGCGCCTATTGCGGGCACATGTCAGCTGTTCATAACAGCTGACATGTCCCGGCTTTGATGCTGGCTCAGCGCCGGAGCCCTCATCAAAGCAGGGGAGATGTCCGATGACGGACTGTGTCCGTCATTGGACATTAAGGGGTTAATCAGTTTTTATGAAGAGGTAAGCTATAGACTGGACTAAGGTGAGTCATTGGATGTGGTATATCTTGATTTTTCCAAAGCGTTTCATACCGTGCCACCAAAGAGGTTGGTGCACAAAATGAGAATGCTGGGTCTGGGGGAAAATGTGTGTAAATGGGTAAGTAACTGGCTTACTGATAGAAAGCAGAGGGTGGTTATAAATGGTATATTCTCTAACTTGGTCACTGTGACCAGTGGGGTACCGCAGGGGTCGGTGTTGGGACATATTCTCTTCAACATATTTATTAACTATCTGGTAGAAGGTTTACACAGTAAAATATCAATATTTGCAGATGATACAAAACTATGTAAAGCAGTCAATACAAGAGAAGATAGTATTCTGATACAGATGGATCTGGATAAGTTGGAAATTTGGACTGAAAGGTGACAAATGCATTTTAACAATGATAAATGTAAGATTTTACATATGGTAAGAAGGAATCAATATCACCATTACACACTGAACGCGAAACCAATGGGTAAATCTGACATGGAGAAGGACTTGGGGATCTTAGTTAATGATAAACTTACCTGGAGCAGCCAGTGCCAGGCAGCATCTGCCAAGGCAAACAGGATCATGGGGTGCATTAAAAAAAGGTCTGGATACACATGATGAGAGCATTATATTGCCTCTGTACATATCCCTAGTTAGACCGCACATGGAGTACTGTGTACAGTTTTGAGCACCGAAGCTCAGGAAGGATATAATGTAACTAGAGCGAGTACAAAGGAGGGCAGCGAAATTAATAAAGGGGATGGGGGAATTACAATACCCAGAGAGATTAGCAAAATTAAGATTATTTAGTCTAGAAAAAAGACAACTGAGGGGCGATCTAATAACCATGTATAAGTACATAAGAGGACAATACAAAAATGTCTCCAAGGATCTGTTTATACCAAGGAAGGTGACAGTCACTAGGGGCATTCTCTGCCTCTGGAGGAAAGAAGGTTTTTCCACCAACATAAAAGAGGATTCTTTACTGTTAGGACAGTGAGAATCTGGAATTCCCTGCCTGAGATGGTGGTGATGGCGAACTCAGTCGATGGGTTCAAGAGAGACCTGGATGTCTTCCTGGAGCATAACAATATTGTATCTTACAGTGATTAGGTTCTTTAGAAGGACGTAGATCTGGGGATTTATTTTGAGGGAATATAGGCTTAACTGGATGGACAAATGTCTTTTTTTGAATTTGTTATCTATGTTGCTATGTTACTATTTTAGATACAAACAGCAATGTCAGATGCATTATCCATGAAAAAACAGTGTATAGCAGATAAGTAGGAACTTCACTGTTCAAATAGTAAAGCAGAAATATACAGGATTCTAGAGATCAGAAAAAGACTTTTTGGAGTACATAATCAAATACAGTACAGCTTCATTTTTTAACAATTACATATGAAAGTACTTAGTTGCAATGGAATTCTATTTGAACCTTACAAAACTCCACATTTGGAAAAATGCAGATTTTTTTTTGCAACATGCTTCTGCGCGGATTCAGCAAAATGACATCCCCTCAGCATCTCACTGTCCCATATCTGGTTCTTGTCCTTGCTTCTTATAATCACCGCGAGTGCTAAGATGCCAGGCCTTTTAACGTTAGGCTGGGACTCCCAACTATGATGAAGCACACATAAGGTCATGATGCCATGCCATCACAATTTGTGCCATGATTGTACTTTTGCATGAGAAGAACTATTCCAGATCTCATCATAGCCATAAGTCCTGGCCTAGCACGAAGAGCCAGAAATTTCAACGCTTGTGGGTGGCGATAAGGAGGTGCAACAAGGACAGGATGGGACAGGGCATATTTAGGAGCAGAGAGGCCAGAAAAGTGAACGATAAGGTGAATGTAAGTATTTTCTTTATTTATATACACTATATTATATTTACTAAGAAGTGATCCCAGAGCATAATAGGGGACATTTAATACATGCAGAATAACTTTTCTGCTAATCAAATTTCCTGGGAAAATCTGCATGATCTAGAGAACTCAAATTTTAAATGTCTTGTTTGTCAATGAAAATCTCACACAACCATTTTTACTATTACTGCTAGTTGTGAACTAAGCCATATATTTACAGGTGGATTTATTCTATGAATATCAGTATGAATCATCATAAGTTTTTGTGATGATTCAGAATGTGAGAATTATTTCTGAAAGTCCTTGAAAAGGTCACGGTTTCAACATAAAATATATATAGCTGACTTGTGTCCATAGAAACTAACTTCAGTTACTAAGACTTGTGGACAGCTTTTAAGTTTAAGAATCTTATTTTTAATACTTTCCGTTTCATAGGTGCCTCATGTATAATTTAAAGTACAAATTTTAGTAATAGCCAATTCTTTATATTTGAAAGATATATTTGAATTCTGTTTCAAGGACAAACCTATTTAATCTGCTCGAGTTAGCTAAGAAAGATGTTTAATTTGTCGGAGTTCAATTCTAATATCCCATGAGAATAAATACCTAATCAAAATTGTTCAATTTCCCTGCAGCTCCACCAGAGGCAAAGTGAAGTATTCCCACTAAAATCCATAGGACTGTCCAGCTAATACATGTCTATGCTGGGTACCTTTAGGGCAGAGACACACTGGCATATTTTTCGTCCGAGAATCGGATTGTAAAACTTGCCCTGGCCGCCACCTCTCCTGACCTGAGCTTGACAGCTGCATAGTAATCCATCACACTGTCATGCTCAGGTCAGGAGAGGTGCTGGCCAGTCCGTGCTATGCGATGCGATTATCGCATGAGAAATTCAGAAGTGTGACTCCAGCCTTAGAGCGATGCTCATTCTTTGTGGCTGTCCTCTATCCAATTTTTAAATGAATTTCTGAATTATGGACCTGTTCTTCAATGAATTCTCTAATAGGGTATTTGAAATGGATTTTATAAACCATGCAGAATAAACCATTTTGAGGGGTTGGTCAAATAAATCTTTTATTTTCGTATTTATGTGCTAAAAACAATTAGAAAATATCACTTACAAAAAAAATGCTGTGGTAAGATCTGTCCCAATATCTTTATTTGCATACTGACATCCCTTTTGTTTATTCTGATAATATAAAACAAATAATGAAAAAAGAGGCCAAACCTTTTAAGGGAACCCACGTGTAAACAAGTCAAGAAACAAGAGCACAAAGAGGGAGTTAGTATATTTATTTAGGTTTCAATTCAGTAATGAGAGTATTAACTTTTTATGTATTTAGTGTGCCATTCTACTACACTTATCAATAAATGGCACTCTTCGTAAATTTGCATTGACTTGTGAAAGTATTCACCTCTTTGGCATTCTTTGTGTTCTGCTACCTCACAATCTGGAATTTCACTTTTTTTAGGGTTTGCATAAGTTCATGTAAATAACATTCCTGTGACTGTGAACATTTGGTTTTCTTTTTTTTGTGTAGCAAACAACAATATGACAACATATTTGAAAACTTCAGTGTGCACAGATATTCACCCCCTTAAAGTCAGTACTTTCTAGAGCCTCATTTTGTGGCAATAACAGCTGCAAGTTGCTTTGGAAAGTCTCTTTGAACGTTCCACATCTTGCCATTGGGATTCTTGCCCACTCCTCGAGGCAAAACTACCTCTAGCTCTTTCAAGTTAGATGGCTTCCTCTGGTGAACAGCAATCTTCAAGTCTGAACACAGATTCTCAATTGGACTAAAGTATGGGTTTTGACTAGGCAACTCCAAAACATTTACACGTTTCCCCTTAAACCACTCTGGTGATACTTTAACAGTATGCTTTGAGTCATTGTCTTGTTGGAAGGTAAACCTCTGTCCCAGTCTCAAATCACTGAAAGACTCAGGTTTTGCTCAAGAATATCCCTGTTTTTCACACCATCCATCTTCCCTGCTGAAGAAAAATATCTCCATAGCATGATGCTGCCACCACCATGTTTTACTGTGGGGATGGTGTTCTTGGAGTGATGAGTTGTGTTGGTTTGGCACCAGACATTGCATTTACATTGGTGGCCAAAATGTTTAATTTTGGTCTCATCTGACCTCAGCACCGTCCTCCATACATTTGAGGAGTCTCCTAAATGTATTTTGTCAAACTGAAAATGAGTCTTACAATTAATTTTTGCATGCAAATAAATGCTTTTTTCTGCAAATTCTTCCATAAAGGCCACCTCTATCGATTGTACGACTTTTTCTTGTTGTATGGAAAAATAATCCAGTCTCTGCTTGGGAACTCTGCAGCTCCTTAAGGGTCACCTTTGGTCTCTGTGCTGTCTCTCTGATTAATTCCCTCCTTGCATGCGCTGAGAGTTTTGCTGGAGCATCACTATTTTTGCAGGTTTTTCGTGGTAACATGTACTTTCAATGTATTGTAATAAGGAAGCTGGAAAGGTAAAACTGAGGGGAAAGAAGGGGGAAGCATTATCTAAGCGTAGTAATGTACACTGCTCAAAAAATAAAGGGAACACTTAAACAACAGAATCTAACTCCAAGTAAATAAAACTTCTGTGAAATCAAACTGTCCACTTAGGAAGCAACACTGCTTGACAATCAATTTCACATGCTGTTGTGCAAATGGAATAGATAACAGATGGAAATTATTGGCAATTATCAAGACACACTCAATAAAGGAGTGGTTCTGCAGGTGGGGTCCACAGATCACATCTCAGTGCAAATGCTTTCTGGCTGATGTTTTGATCACTTTTCAGTGTTGGTTGTGCTTTCACACTCGTGGTAGCATGGAAGTGCAGCTCATCCTGGATGGCACATCAATGCGAGCTGTGGCTAGTAGGTTTGCTGTGTCTGTCAGCAGAGTGTCCAGAGGTTGGAGGCGCTACCAGGAGACAGGCCAGTACACCACGAGATGTGGAGGGGGCCATAGGAGGGCAACAACCCAGCAGCAGGACCGCTACCTCCGCATTTGTGCAAGGAGGAACAGGAGGAGCACTGCCAGAGCCCTGCAAAATGACCTCCAGCAGGCCACAAATGTGCATGTGTCTGCACAAACGGTTAGAAACTGACTCCATGAGGATGGTCTGAGGGTCCGACATCCACAGATAGGGGTTGTGCTCACAGTCCAACACCGTACAGGACGCTTGGCATTTGCCACAGAACACCAGGATTGGCAAATTCGCCACTGGCGCCCTGTGCTCTTCACAGATGAAAGAAGGTTCACACTGAGCACATGTGACAGATGTGACAGAGTCTGGAGATGCCGTGGAGAACGATCTGCTGCCTGCAACATCCTCCAGCATGACCAGTTTAGTAGTGGGTCAGTGATGTTGTGGGAAGGCATTTCTTTGGAGGTAGCCTGACTGCCATTAGGTACAGAGATGAGATCCTCAGACCCCTTGTGAGACCATATGCTGGTGCGGTTGGCCCTCGGGTTCCTTCTAATGCAGACCTCATGTGGCTGGAGTCAGCAGTTCCTGCAAGATGAAGGCATTGAAGTTGTGAACTGGCCCACCCATTCCCCAGACCTGAATCTGATTGAGCACATCTGGGACATCATGTCTTGCTCCATCCACCTACATCATGTTGCACCACAGACTGTCCATGAGTTGGTGGATGCTTTTGTCCAGGTCTGGGAGGAGATCCCTCAGGAGACCATGCGCCGCCTCATCAGGAGCATGCCCAGGTGTTGTACAATAGGGAGATCATACAGGCACGTGGAGGCCACACACGTTACTGAGCCTCCCACTTGTTTTAACAACATTACATTCCACTTTAATTTTGTGTGTGACTCCAAATCTAGGCCTCCATTGGTTAATACATTTTATTTGCATTGATGATTTTTGTGTGATTTTGTTGTCAGCACATTCAGCTTTGTACAGAACAAAGTATTCAATGAGAAAATTGCATTCATTCAGATCTAGGATGTGTTATTTGAGTGTTCCCTTTATTTTTTTGAACAGTGTATAATGTATTGCAGTAGAATAATTTGAAAACAAAGTTACTCACCTCAGCAGGTTGTGCTAGATAGGCACAACACTAGATATCGCTAATGAATGTAAAGGATTCCTTCACTGGTATGCTGCCCATCTGGTAGACCATTGAGGGTGGTTTTCTTCTCCCAAAAACTGCTCCACGTGGATGTGGCTTTCAGTATAAATCCAGAAGGCACTTCCGTTTGTAAGGAGAAATTCCAGTGTGTAGTCATAGGACCTTTTAGCGGTCTGAAAAAGCATATCACTGTTTAGTAGAGGTTCATTCTTTCCAGCAGAGTCCAACTTCTCCTTACTCTTTACATTTAATGATATGATAATGGATTTGATGGTGCTCCAGGGAATCATCAGAGATTGGGACATGTTTTTATAGCCCAACCCTGACTTGTATTTCTAAACAACTTTGTCCCTGACTTGTTTGGAGATTTTCTTGGTCTTCATGGTGTTGTTCGGTAAGTGGTACCTCTTGCTTAACCTCTACACGACCTTGGGATTTTCTGTTATTGCTTTTATGTTTTGCTCCCTTTCTTCCCAGAGCCATAACTTTTTTATTTTTCCATCAATATGGCAGTGTGGGATGAATTGTGTGAACTGGGAAGTGGTAAAAAAAAGTCCAAAAAAGGTGAAATTGCAAAGTATGGAAGGAGTAGAGTACTATAGTGCTAGGTTGCCCTGGCGGTGTGCTTGGGATCATTATCATGCTGAAAGACTCATCCACATTTCATCTTCAATGCCCTTGCTGATGGAAGCAGGTTTGCACTCAAAATCTCATGATACATGGCCCCATTCATTATTTCATGTACACGGATCAGTCATCCTGGTCCCTTTGCAGAGAAATAGCCCCAAAGAATTATGTTGCCACAGCCATGCTTCACAATAGGTATGGTATTCTTTGGATGCAACACAGCATTCTGTCTCCTCGAAACACAAGTTTTGTTTCTATCAAAGAGTTCTACTTTGTTTTCATCAGACCATATGATATTCTCCCAATATTCTTCTGAATAATCCAAATGCTCTCTAGCAAACTTCAGATGGGCCTTAATATGTACTGGCTTAAGCAGGGGGACATGTCTGGCACTGTAGGATCTGAGTCCCTGGTGGCGTAGTGTGTTACTGATGGTAGCCTTTGTTACAGTGGTCCCAGCTTTATGCAGATCATTCACTAGGTCCCCCTGTGTGGTTCTGGGATTTTTACTCACCGTTCTTGTGATCATTTGGAACCCATAGTGTGAGATCTTGCGTGGAGCCCCAGATCGAGGGAGATTTCAGTGGTCTTGTATGTCTTCCATTTTCTTATTATTGTTCCCACAGTTGATTTCATCACACCAAGCTGCTAGCCTATTGCAGATTCAGTCTTCCCAGGCTGGTGCAGGACTACAATTTTGTTTCTGGTGTCCTTCAAAAGCTCTTTGGTCTTCATGATAGTGTGACTGTTTGAGGTTGTGGACAGGTGTCTTTTATAATGATAACAAGTTAAAACAGGTGACATTACCACAGGTAATAAGTGGAGGACAGAGGAGCCTCTTAAAGAAGAAGTTACAGGTCTGTGAGAGCTAGAAATCTTGCATGTTTTTAGGTGACCAAATATTTATTTTTCACCTTAATTTGAAAAACAAATCTTGCCAAATCAGACAAGGCGATTTTCTGGATATAGTTTCTCATTTTGACTCTAATAGTTGTGGTCTACCTATGATGTCAGTTACAGACCTCCCTCATCTTTTTAAGTGGGAGAACTTGCACAATTGGTGGATGACTACTTTTTTCCCCACTTTTTAATTTGTAAAAATCATCATCTGCAATGAATGTCGGCCATGGTGCGGTGCTCATAGCAGATCTGCAGTGAGCAGCTCAGGGGACTCATGCAGACTCCCGGTTGTCATACCAACTCATCAGCATCCTTCTATTTCGTGACAGCAGAGCCAATGAGCTTTGTTTGTGACGTGCTTCTGCGTGCTAGCGCTCTCATGTCAGAGATTGACAACGGCATTTAACATGTTAAAAGACGCCAGTGGTTCGCTATTTCACCTGCAGCAGTAAGGGGCACATAGGGGATACACGACCTATGACGTACCTACAGCACTGGCAAAAATTAAGAGACCACTTTAAATGTTCAGTTTGTCTGAGTTTTCTCTTTTTAGGTATTTTTTTGAGTAAAATGTAAATTGCTCTTTTAGTCTACAAACTTCTGACAACATATCTCCGAATTTTCAAGCAATAAATTTTTTTTTCTGAAAAGGAGAAATGGTCAAAATAAAAAAAAACAGTGCTTTCAGACCTCAAATAATGCAAAGAAAACAAGTTCATAATCATTTATAAACAACAATACTAGTGCTTTAACCATGATTTTTAAAAGCAGCTTTCATTTATCTTGGCATGCTTTCCACCAGTCTTTCACACTGCTTCTGGAGCAAAAATTTAAGCAGTTCTTCTTTGTTTGATAGCTTGTGACTATCCATCATCCTCTTGATTACATTCCAAAGGTTTTCAATGGGGTTCAGGTCTGGAGAATTGGCTGCCCATGACAGTTTTTTGATGTGGTGGTCACTTAATTTTTGTCAGAGCTGTATATGTCATATACTACTGTATATACTGTATACTATATATACTATATACTGTATAGACTGACAGACCATTTGTCACTTGTGGGCTTCTTTTCACTAAGCATGTGACCTATGAAGGTAATTGTTTGCACCATAAATTTTTAGGGGCTTCATCACAAAAGGGTTGAATACATAAGCACATGCCTATTTAGTTATTTGAGCCTAAGCCTATATATTTAATTTATGCTTATATTTTTCTCACTTCGCCAGCTTAGACTAATTAGTGTTAATGTATCACACACAAATCGGATTACAAAAATATTTAAACACAAGTTGTAATGTAACACAATAAGTAAAAATCCAAGAGGTTGAATACTTTTGCAAGTCACTGTAGAAGGGTCTCATCTATATTGCTGTTTTTTTTCTACCTCAGTAAAGTTTAAAAGAAGTGTTGTTTTTTTTAATTTTTTTTGTAATTTATATATTTCTTTCCTTCAAATCCATCTGTGCTTGTAATAAAAGAAAATATCACTGGAGCAAATCATTTACTTTGTACTTTAAATTTGAAATGTAACTCATGACTTACAGTTTTTTGCATAGGTATAGTGTATTCCGAATATGTAAGTCATATATTTTAACCTAGCACTATAGTACTCTACTCCTTCCATACTTTGCATGTATATAGATATGTTTTATTCATAATTCCCAGGATCATGTCTATAAGTTTGTTACTTAAAACTATATATATATATATATATATTTTCCAAATACTGAAGTGAGTTGAAATTCAAATAAAATTGCTCAATATATGGATAATCATTCTGGTAAATGAAATAATGAGTAAAACATAAAATACAATTATTATAGGAAAAAATATCTCAAGAGATTTTGACCAAGGATAGACATGTGTGATATATGATGAATGAATGATCACCATAAAGGAGTAAGTTGAAGTTAATGAGTTTCATTGAAGATAATTAAGATGAAATGCAAATGAAATGATTAATGAGACATGAAAATCCTGGACACAATCTATTCTTTGCTCATCTATCTTACAAAATTATATATGCTAAATTTAAGCCATCATGAAGCTCCGGGAACCACTACGCAACACCAATATTAGAATAGATTGTAATAATGACATAGAAACAGATCATCATTTCTCTTTGGAGCATTACTATAAGCAAGCATTAAGATTTAGAGAGATAGCCAGACAGATTGAAATCAGAAAGATAAAAAGTCAGAAGCCAGTAATTGATTGGTGACACCTGGGTTATGCGGCTGATGGCTGGATGTGCCTGTGGAAATTTAACTTTGAAATGTTTTCAAAGTACAATATTTGGGAGTGAGACAATAACGAACCATTGCACATTATGTGCTTGCACTGCGCTATTGTTTTTCTGCTTCCGAAAGCTTAAGAGCTGAGTTAGCGAAGATGCACTTAGAACAGCGTAGTGGTGGAAGCAAGAACTTGACACGAAGAGTGGATATTGGCATTTGTATACTTTTGCTCACTTTCACAGTCCATGTGAGTGGTGTCACCAGAAATCTTTTATTCCCAATGAATTATTTTACTTGTAACCCATCAAACTTCTAGAATTTGTATGAATTTTTGGCATTCACCAGGTCCTGGAACCTGGAATTTGTCTGACTCCTCAAGACAGTGGTGGATCAAAGCTGGTCAAAAACTAAGGATTTGAATAAAGCAGAAATAAACATAAATAGATAAACTGATAGAGCGATAGATTAATGTATATATATACGGTATATGAGATAAATAGATACATGATAGATATATAGCTAGATAGTGATGTAAATGAAATGTGCATTATGCTACGAGGTCTTTCTAGACCCTAAAGCAGGGATGGGGAACCTCAGGCCCCAGGGCCATTTCCGGCCCTCGATGACCTTTTATCAGGCCTTCGGGCAGATTCTCAGGGACCGCAGTGCTTTGGCAGGGAGCTGTATTTTGATTGCCACAAATTCATTAATTTCTTCTTACTCTGTGAGCACACACACGCAGTGTTCAGTAATGAACACTGAAGGGCATGCAATGAAAGATTATGTCCTGACAACAGCGCCACAGTCAGGATGTAATTTGTGGGCGGAGTTTGTACGGCCCCCGAAGGATGGTATAAATATTCAAATGGCCCTTGGCAGAAAAAAAATTCCCCACCCCTGCCCTAAAGCATAATAAGCATATGTTAAAAAAACACTGTAAAACATTAAACTTACCAGGACTTCACTCCAGTGCAGTCGCCTTGTTCTGTCTGGTCACCAGTGCAATTTCTAAATAGGCACCCTTGGCATCTCTGGTCATAATGTCGTGGAACAATTCCCAGCATAGAGGGGCAAAAGATGACTTTGAAGAGATTGCATCAGTGACTGAACAAAAGCAGACATCCAGACCGATGTTTGCTGCAATGTGGGAAAGATGAGGGCCAGTGAACGCAATTTTTTTAAATTTTTTTAACCCATTCCTGGCCCTCTGCAATCCAATAAAATTGCAGCCATCTGGCTTTTGCAAAGGAGAAGATGAATTCGCCAATCTCTAACTGAAGATGTGCTGCAGCTGAAATGACTCCGCAAATTAACAGCACCAAATGTACACCAAATAGTGTAGATTTTGCTTTGGATTTTATGTGGAAATTCATAGTAAAAATCTGTAACGTAAATCAACAAGCTGTGGGTTTCCAACATACAGAAAGTATAATGTTCTGCTGTGGATTTTCTTCACAGCTTATGGATGAGATTTCTGATACTGATATGGTACAAATCAAAGGGTTAATTCAAGTTTCAGCATTTTTATTAGAATAATAATGTTTGTATATTATGCATATTATCTTTGTATATTATGTTTTCATCCCTCAAAGAAAACACTTGAAAAGTAAAGAATTGCTGATTTTTTTCCTGTGTTTTCTAATAAATTATACGGTAAAAGAAATGGAGCCATTTAAAAGAAAACCTTGTCATGCAGTAAGCAAACCCTATATAGCTATGTCAATTAGTGTTGAGCATTCCGATACCGCAAGTATCGGGTATCGGCCGATACTTGCTGTATCGGAATTCCGATACCGACTTCCGATATTTTTTCAATATCGGAAGTCGGCATCGGAATCGGAAGTTCAAAGTTGATTGACAGCCTGACGTCATCATGATGCGCGGTGTGTGCGCATCATGATGCGCCGTCATTTCGGGCCTTCCGGGGGTCTCTGCCGGCCTGCCGGGGGGCTGTGTGGACTGCCCGGGGTCTGTACCGGCCTGCCGGGGGGCTGTGCCGGCCTGCCGGTGGTCTGTGCACCCTGTGGGGGTCTGTACCGGCCTGCCGGGGGGCTGTGCCGGCCTGCCGGTGGTCTGTGCACCCTGTGGGGGTCTGTACCGGCCTGCCGGGGGGGCTGTGCCGGCCTGCCGGGGGGCTGTGCTGATGTCCGGGGGTCTGTGCAAGCATCGTCCGATGGGACTACAAGTCCCATCTGGCGATGCCTGCTACCATGACAGTGATTGACACATTAGCCAATGATGGGACAGTAGTAGTCCCATCATCCGGCTAATGTGTTAAATGTTAAAAAAAAAAAAAAAAAAAAAATACTACATACATACTACATGCATACTACATACATACTACATACATACTACATACATACCACATATATACTACATACATACTACATATATACTACATACATACTACATACATACTACATGCATGCTACATACATACTACATGCTACATACATACTACATATATACTACATGCATGCTACATACATACTACATGCTACATACATACTACATATATACTACATACATACTACATACATACTACATGCATGCTACATACATACTACATGCTACATACATACTACATATATACTACATGCATGCTACATACATACTACATGCTACATACATACTACATATATACTACATGCATGCTACATACATACTGCATGCTACATGCATGCTACATACATACTACATACATACTACATGCTACATACATAACACATATATACTACATACATACTACATACAATACATTCATACAATACATACATAGACATACAGTACATATAACATAGAGTAACATACTTACCAATACTTGTCACATTGTTCCCCGAAGCCATTGTCTTTTTCGGAATAAATATTAACATAACAAACCACAAAAATACTCACCCACGATCCGAAGCAGTCCACGAGTGTGTCCCACGACGATCTTGGGTAGAGAACTGCAGCATCAGCTGTTGCTGCCGTTCTCTACGGGCTGCAGGAATCCAATGACGGAAGGTAGGTATCCTTCCGCACTGTATTCCTCCGCCACTTAAAAAAAAAAAAAGTCCCTAGTCTCACTTTATGCCATTGCTGCGTGGGAATTTCCCACACATAGAATGTATGTAGCATGCATGTAGCATGCAGTATGTATGTAGCATGCATGTAGTATATATGTAGTATGTATGTAGCATGTAGTATGTATGTAGCATGCATGTAGTATATATGTAGTATGTATGTAGCATGCATGTAGTATGTATGTAGTATGTATGTAGTATATATGTAGCATGTATGTAGCATGTAGTATGTATGTAGCATGCATGTAGTATATATGTAGTATGTATGTAGCATGTAGTATGTATGTAGCATGCATGTAGTATGTATGTAGTATGTATGTAGTATGTATGTAGCATGTAGTATGTATGTAGCATGCATGTAGTATATATGTAGCATGTAGCATGCATGTAGTATGTATGTAGTATGTATGTAGTACATATGTAGTATGTATGTAGCATGTTGTATGTATGTGGCATGCATGTAGTATATATGTAGCATGTAGTATGTATGTAGCATGCATGTAGTATGTATGTAGTATGTATGTAGTATATATGTAGTATGTATGTAGTATGTATGTAGCATGCATGTAGTATATATGTAGTATGTATGTAGCATGTAGTATGTATGTAGCATGCATGTAGTATGTATGTAGTATGTATGTAGCATTTAGTATGTATGTAGCATGCATGTAGTATATATGTAGTATATATGTAGTATGTAGTATGTATGTAGCATATATGTAGTATGTAGTATGTATGTAGCATGTAGTATGTATGTAGCATGCATGTAGTATATATGTAGTATGTATGTAGCATGTAGTATGTATGTAGCATATATGTAGTATGTATGTAGTATGTATGTAGCATGCATGTAGTATATATGTAGTATGTATGTAGCATATATGTAGTATGTATGTAGCATGTAGTATATATGTAGTATGAATGTAGCATGTATGTAGTATGCATGTTGCATGCATGTAGTATATATGTAGTATGTATGTTGCATGTAGTATGAATGTAGCATGTATGTAGTATGCATGTTGTATGTATGTAGCATGTTTTTTTTTTTTTTTTTTTTTTTTTTTTACATTCAACACATTAGCCGGATGATGGGACTACTACTGTCCCATCATTGGCTAATGTGTCAATCACTGTCATGGTAGCAGGCATCGCCCGATGGGACTTGTAGTCCCATCGGACGATGCCTGCACAGACCCCCGGAGCCTGCACAGCCCCCCGGCAGGCCGGCACAGCCCACCGGAGCCTGCACAGCCCCCCTGGCAGGCCGGCACAGCCCCCCGGCAGGCCGGCACAGCCCACCGGAGCCTGCACAGCCCCCCGGCAGGCCGGCACAGACCACCGGAGCCTGCACAGACCCCCTGGCAGGCCGGCACAGCCCCCCGAAAGGCCCGTACAGACCCCAGAGAGGCTGTACAAGGGAAAAACAGGATTTTTCTTATTCCGATACCGGAAGTCCCATAGACTTGAATGGGACTTCCGGTATCGGAATCGGCGATACCGATACTTTTTTTTAAGATCGGCCGATCCATTCCGATCCGATACTTTGAAGTATCGGACGGTATCGCTCAACTCTAATGTCAATAAAAAAAATAGAAAAAATGTTCTTCAAGGTTAAGGGTATGGGAAAGCCTAGTTCCTGAATGGATTACTATAGAGTGTTGTGTTGCTATAGAGTCTGGAGATTGCTGAAGGCTTTGCTAAACCAAATCTATCAGAAGAAGGGAAAGATCTACGGTGCCTTGAGAAAGTATTCAGGCCCCTGGAACTTTTCCACCTTTTCCCACATATCATGCTTCAAACATAAAGATACCAAATGTAAATTTTTGGTGAAGAATCAACAACAAGTGGAACACAGTTGTGAAGTTGAATGAAATTTATTGGTTATTTTAAATTTTTGTGGAAAGTAAAAAACTGAAAAGTGGAGGGTGCAATATTATTCGGCCCCTTTACTTTCAGTGCTGCAAACTCACTCCAGAAGTTCATTGTGGATCTCTGAATGATCCAATGTTGTCCTAAATGACTAATGATGATAAATATAATCCACCTGTGTGTAATGAAGTCTCCGTATAAATGCACCTGCTCTGTGATAGATTCAGGGTTCTGTTTGAAGCACAGAGAGCATCATGAAGACCAAGCAACACAACAGGCAGGTCCGTGATAATGTTGTGGAGAAGTTTAAAGCCGGATTTGGATACAAAATGATATCCAAAACTTTAAACATCCCAAGGAGCACTGTGCAAGCGATCATATTGAAATGGAAGCAGTATCATACCACTGCAAATCTACCAAGACCCGGCTGTCCCTCTAAACTTTCATCTCAAACAAGGAGAAGACTGATCAGAGATGCTGCCAAGAGGCCTTTGATCACTCTGGGTGAACAGCAGAGATCTATAGCCTAGGTGGGACAGTCTGTCCATAGGACAGCAATCAGTCGTACACTGCACAAATCTGGCCGTTATGGAAGAGTTGCAAGAAGAAAGCCATTTCTCAAAGATATCCATAAAAAGTGTCATTTAAAGTTTGCAATAAGTCACCTGGGAGACACACCAAACATGTGGAAGAAGGTGCTCTGGTCAGATGAAACCAAAATCGAACTTTTTGGCAGCAATGCCAATGATATGTTTGGCATAAAGGCAACACAGCTCATCACTCTGAACACACCATCCCCACTGTCAAACATGGTGGTGGCAGATTCGTCGTTTGAGCCTGCTTTTCTTCAGCAGGGACAGGGAAGATGGTTAAAATTGATGGTAAGATTGATGGAGCCAAATACAGGACCATTCTTGAAGAAAACCTGTTGGAGTCTGAAAAAGACCTGAGACTGGGACGAAGATTTGTCTTCCAACAAGACAATGATCCCAAAAATAAAGCAAAATCTACAATGGAATGGTTCACAAATAAATGTATCCAGGTGTTAGAATGGCCAAGTAAAAGTCCAGACCTGAATTCAATCGAGAATCTGTGGAAAGAGCTGAAAACTGCTGTTCACAAACGATCTCCATCAAACCTCACTGAGCTCGAGCTGTTTGCCAAGGAAGAATGGGCAAGAATTTCAGTCTCTCTATGTACAAAACTGATAGAGACATACTCCAAGCGACTTGCAGCTGTAATTGCAGCAAAAGGTGGCGCAGCAAACTATTAAGTTAAAGGGGACGAATAATATTGCACGCCCCACTTTTCAGTTTTTGAATTTCTACAAAAATTTAAAATAACCAATAAATTTAGTTCAACTTCACAATTGTGTCCCACTTGTTGTTGATTCTTCACCAAAAATTTACATTTGGTATCTTTATTATTGAAGCATGATGTGTGGGAAAAGGTTGAAAAGTTCCAGGGGGCCGAATACTTTCGCAAGGCACTGTATGTATTTTGCTTATTACTGTGTGTGATAATGGCGGTATTCTGTTGTGTAGTCTGCAGCATTTATCATACTTTGGTTATTGTTTATACTGGTTCTGGGGTAGCAGTCGAGTTGTCCCTGACATAGGAACACTGACCAAACTAGAATACATTACATTTGTGCACAAATACCATTTGTACACCTCTTACCTTCATATTGAAGGATTTTACAATTCTGAAGGAAAGTGCAAGCTCCAGAGGTGTGGATATGTTACATATGTCGTAGTTAGGAATACCCTTTTAAAAAAATGTAGTATTCTATCCTTGTGTTAGAAAAACATACCAAAGTGTATTTCCTTTTATTTTTTTTACCAAAAAAAAGATATTTGTATGGAATTGCATATATTAAATGGGTAGTCTGATGTAGAAAAAAATGTTTTTTGACACATGGATGCTCGTAAAATGAAAATAGTGGGATTACTAGGTTTCAAATGCCCCTTTTTCCCTCTCCCCTAGATTCAGCACTGGCCCATCTGGAGATCAATGCCAGCTCCAGAAGTTATGCCTGATTCAGCACTGGCCCATCTGGAGAAGTTATGCCTGCTCTATTTGGAAGCCATAGAAGAGCTGCAGCATATGATTGGCTGCAGCGGTCAGGTGGCTAGAACAATACATCAGCAGTAAGCTGATCATTGAGAAGTAGTTGTGTTCAGTGTTGTATTCGGACAGTATTTCTCAGACTGATGTGTCTATCTTCTATGGGGTATACAGTTCAATATCCCTCTATCTGACAGCACCATGGGGCCAATTCTATAAGAAGCTAATTAACGTAAGCATGCTATGAGAGAGTGAGAGAAAGCCAGCCTGAAGAAATGAAGAACATGTCTACTCCATGCAGATGTTGACATGGTTTTAACAATGAAGCAGTGCTTTCATTTGTAGGGTATGCTGATTTCAGTTAAGATAATTCTAAATTAAGGAACTGTCCGCAGTACCATATCCTATTTCTTCACTATTTTGTAGATTAAAATTAGGCTTCTGATTTCTTACTAAAATTAGTAATGCTTTATAGTGAGTGTTAGTATAATATTTTCTTTTACTCATATCCTTTATTTTCCTCAAGTTGAAATAAAATAACTTTATGAGGATTCCAAAATCCCAACACAATAACTCTATGAGTCCCAGCCTCTCAATAATTTTTTCCTTTAGGCATATTTCAATTATTGTTGCCTTTTGGACCCAGGGGTTTTATATCCATTTTCAAAACACAAACTGTGTTATGAGATTTTGCAAAACAACAATGACTCCAGTAAAAATAAGGTAATAGATTCAACAATTTAGAAATATAGGTGCTAAGGAAGTTGTTGATTCCTTTTTAATAGGCATGAGAGCAATTATACTTCACTACCTAAATTGTTTTTTGTATTGAAGTCTGAGTAGTTATTGAAAGGTTCTAGGCTTGTCTACGGATGCAGCTGCTGTCATTTTTGATCCAAATTGAATGTAAAGGCTGCATTTTACAAATCATATAGACAGATCGGCAAGCTAACATTATTAACATAGAGCAAAGCCCATGAAAGTGTCATATTTGATAATATGACATCTTCTTATTATCACTTTCAAACTCAACAAAAAAACCCAGCCGTATCTCACAGGGAAGACCGCAATATACAATATATGGAGAAAAGTACTGTGACTAGTGTTGAGCATTCCGATACCGCAAGTATCGAGTATCGGCCGATACTTGCTGTATCAGAATTCCGATACCGACTTCCGATATTTTTTCAATATCGGAAGTCGGCATCGGAATCGGAAGTTCAAAGTTGATTGACAGCCGAAATGACGTCATCATGATGCGCGGTGTGTGTGCATCATGATGCGCCGTCATTTCGGGCCTTCCGGGGGTCTCTGCCGGCCTGCCGGGGGGCTGTGTGGACTGCCCGGGGTCTGTACCGGCCTGCCGGGGGGCTGTGCCGGCCTGCCGGTGGTCTGTGCACCCTGTGGGGGTCTGTACCGGCCTGCCGGGGGGCTGTGCCGGCCTGCCGGTGGTCTGTGCACCCTGTGGGGGCCTGTACCGGCCTGCCGGGGGGCTGTGCCGGCCTGCCGGGGGGCTGTGCTGATGTCCGGGGGTCTGTGCAAGCATCGTCCGATGGGACTATAAGTCCCATCTGGCGATGCCTGCTACCATGACAGTGATTGACACATTAGCCAATGATGGGACAGTAGTAGTCCCATCATCCGGCTAATGTGTTTAATGTTAAAAAAAAAAAAAAAATACTACATACATACTACATACATACTACATGCATGCTACATACATACTACATGCTACATACATACTACATATATACTACATGCATGCTACTTACATACTACATGCTACATACATACTACATATATACTACATGCATGCTACATACATACTGCATGCTACATACATACTACATACATACTACATACATACCACATATATACTACATACATACTACATGCATGCTACATACATACTACATACATACCACATATATACTACATACATACTATATGCATGCTACATACATACTACATACATACTACATGCATGCTACATACATAACACATATATACTACATGCATGCTACATACATACTACATGCTACATACATACTACATATATACTACATACATACTACATACATACTACATGCATGCTACATACATACTACATGCTACATACATACTACATATATACTACATGCATGCTACATACATACTACATGCTACATACATACTACATATATACTACATACATACTACATACATACTACATGCATGCTACATACATACTACATGCTACATACATACTACATATATACTACATGCATGCTACATACATACTACATGCTACATACATACTACATATATACTACATACTACATACATACTACATGCATGCTACATACATACTACATGCTACATACATACCACATACATACTACATACATACTACATGCTACATGCTACATACATACTACATATATACTACATGCATGCTACATACATACTGCATGCTACATGCATGTTACATACATACTACATACATACTACATGCTACATACATACCACATACATACTACATACATACTACATGCTACATGCTACATACATACTACATATATACTACATGCATGCTACATACATACTGCATGCTACATGCATGCTACATACATACTACATACATACTACATGCTACATACATAACACATATATACTACATACATACTACATACAATACATTCATACAATACATACATAGACATACAGTACATATAACATAGAGTAACATACTTACCAATACTTGTCACATTGTTCCCCGAAGCCATTGTCTTTTACGGAATAAATATTAACATAACAAACCACAAAAATACTCACCCACGATCCGAGGCAGACCACGAGTGTGTCCCACGACGATCTTGGGTAGAGAACGGCAGCATCAGCTGATGCTGCCGTTCTCTACGGGCTGCAGGAATCCAATGACGGAAGGTAGGTATCCTTCCGCACTGTATTCCTCCGCCACTTAAAAAAAAAAAGTCCCTAGTCTCACTTTATGCCATTGCTGCGTGGGAAATTCCCACACAGCAATGGCATAAAGTGAGACTAGGGACTTTTTTTTTTTAAGTGGCGGAGGAATACAGTGTGGAAGGATACCTACCTTCCGTCATTGGATTCCTGCAGCCCGTAGAGAACGACAGCATCAGCTGATGCTGCAGTTCTCTACCCAAGATCGTCGTGGGACACACTTGTGGACTGCTTCGGATCGTGGGTGAGTATTTTTGTGGTTTGTTATGTTAATATTTATTCCGTAAAAGACAATGGCTTCGGGGAACAATGTGACAAGTATTGGTAAGTATGTTACTCTATGTTATATGTACTGTATGTCTATGTATGTATTGTATGAATGTATTGTATGTAGTATGTATGTAGTATATATGTGGCATGTATGTAGCATGTAGTATGTATGTAGTATGTATGTAGCATGCATGTAGCATGCAGTATGTATGTAGCATGCATGTAGTATATATGTAGTATGTATGTGGTATGTATGTAGCATGTAGTATGTATGTTGCATGCATGTAGTATGTATGTAGTATGTATGTAGCATGCATGTAGTATATATGTAGTATGTATGTAGCATGTAGTATGTATGTAGTATATATGTGGTATGTATGTAGCATGTAGTATGTATGTAGCATGCAGTATGTATGTAGCATGCATGTAGTATATATGTAGTATGTATGTAGTATATATGTAGTATGTATGTAGCATATATGTAGTATGTATGTAGCATGTAGTATGTATGTAGCATGCATGTAGTATGTATGTAGTATATATGTAGTATATATGTAGTATGTATGTAGCATGTAGTATGTATGTAGCATGCATGTAGTATATATGTAGTATGTATGTAGCATATATGTAGTATGTATGTAGCATGTAGTATATATGTAGTATGCATGTTGCATGCATGTAGTATATATGTAGTATGTATGTTGCATGTAGTATATATGTAGTATGCATGTTGCATGCATGTAGTATATATGTAGTATGTATGTTGCATGTAGTATATATGTAGCATGAATGTAGCATGTATGTAGTATGTAGTATGAATGTAGCATGTATGTAGTATGCATGTTGTATGTATGTAGCATGTATGTAGCATGTATTTTTTTTTTTTTTTTTTTACATTCAACACATTAGCTGGATGATGGGACTACTACTGTCCCATCATTGGCTAATGTGTCAATCACTGTCATGGTAGCAGGCATCGCCCGATGGGACTTGTAGTCCCATCGGACAATGCCTGCACAGACCCCCGAAGCCTGCACAGACCACCGGCAGGCCGGCACAGCCCCCCGGCAGGCCGGCACAGCCCACCGGAGCCTGCACAGACCACCGGCAGGCCGGCACAGCCCCCCGGCAGGCCGGCACAGCCCACCGGAGCCTGCACAGACCACCGGCAGGCCGGCACAGCCCCCCGGCAGGCCGGCACAGACCACCGGAGCCTGCACAGACCCCCTGGCAGGCCGGCACAGCCCCCCAAAAGGCCCGTACAGACCCCAGAGAGGCTGTACAAGGCAAAAACAGGGTTTTTCTTATTCCGATACCGGAAGTCCCATAGACTTGAATGGGACTTCCGGTATCGGAATCGGCGATACCGATACTTTTTTTAAGATCGGCCGATCCATTCCGATCCGATACTTTGAAGTATCGGACGGTATCGCTCAACTCTAACTGTGACACTTTCATATTAAACCTACAGGAGCTTTTATGGCACTCCAATCTAAATCCATACGCAGCATCGGACTGGAGAACCTTGGGCCCACCAGAGAAAAATCATTCTTGAGGCCCACCATGCAGTTATGTAAAAATACCACACAGGATAGATCCTATATACTACACGACACGGTGGAGCTGACTGATCCTCTATATACAACACCACAAAGCAGAGCTGACAGATCCGCTATATACCACACCACATAGGAGACCTGACAGAACCTCTATATACTACACCACCCAGGAGAGCTGTCAGATCCTCTACTGTATATACTACACCACCCAGGAGAGCTGTCAGATCCTCTATATACTACACCACACAGGAGAGCTGAGGAGATCCTCTATATACTACACCACACAGGAGAGCTGACTGATCCTCTATATACAACACCACACAGGAGAGCTGACAGATCCGCTATATACCACACCACATAGGAGACCTGACAGAACCTCTATATACTACACCACACAGGAGACCTGACAGAACCTCTATATACTACACCACTCAGGAGAGCTGTCAGATCCTCTATATACTACACCACCCAGGAGAGCTGTCAGATCCTCTATATACTACACCACACAGGAGAGCTGAGGAGATCCTCTATATACTACACCACACAGGAGAGCCGACAGATCCTCTATATACTACACCACACAGGAGAGCCGACAAATCCTCTGTATACTACACCACACAGGAGAGCTGACTCATGCTCTATATACTACACCACTCAGGAGAGCTGACAGATCCTCTATATACTACACCACACAGGAGAGCTGACAGATCCTCTATATACTACACCACACAGGAGAGCTGACTGATCCTCTATATACAACACCACACAGGAGAGCTGACAGATCCGCTATATACCACACCACACAGGAGAGCTGACAGAACCTCTCTAAATACTACACCATACAGGAGATCCAACAGATCCTCTATATACTACACCACACAGGAGAGCCGACAGATCCTCTATATACTACACCACACAGGAGAGCGGACTCATCCTATATATACTACACCACCCAGGAGAGCTGACAGATCCTCTATATACTACACCACACAGGAGAGCTGACAGATCCGCTATATACCACACCACACAGGAGAGCAGACAGATCCTCTATATACTGCACCACACAGGAGAGCCGACAGAACCTCTCTATATACTACACCACACAGGAGAACTGACAGATCCTCTGTATACTACACCACACAGGAGAGCTGACAGATTCTCTATATATACCACACCACACAAGAGAGCTGACTGATCATCTATATACTACACCACACAGGAGAGCTGTAAGATTCTCTATATACTACACCACACAGGAGAGCTGACAGATCCTCTATATACTACACCACAAAGGAGAGCTGACTGATCATTTATATACTACACCACACAGGAGAGCTGACTGATCCTCTATATACTACACTACACAGGAGAGCTGACTGATCCTTTATATACTACACCAGACAGGAGAGCTAACTGATCCTCTATATGCTACACTACACAGGAGAGCTGACTGATCCTTTATATACTACACCACACAGGAGAGCTGACAGATCCTTTATATACTACACTACACAGGAGAGCTGACTGATCCTCTATATACTACACCACACAGGAGAGCTGACTAATCCTCTATATACTACACCAGACAGGAGAGCTAACTGATCCTCTATATACAACACTACACAGGAGAGCTGACTGATCCTTTATATACTACACCACACAGGAGAGCTGACAGATCCTCTGTATACTACACCACACAGGAGAGCTGACAGATCCTCTATATACTACACCACACAAGAGAGCTGACTGATCATCTATATACTACACCACACAGGAGAGCTGACAGATCCTCTATATACTACACCACACAGGAGAGCAAACAGATCCTCTATATACTACACCACACAGGAAAGCTGATTGATCCTCTATATACTACACCACACAGGAGAGCTGTCAGATCCTCTATATACTACACAACACTGGAGAGCTGACAGATCCTCTATATACTACACCACACAGGAGAGCTGACTGATCCTTTATATACTACACCACACAGGAGAGCTGACAGATCCTTTATATACTACACTACACAGGAGAGCTGACTGATCATCTATATACTACACCACACAGGAGAGCTGACTGATCCTTTATATACTACACCACACAGGAGAGCTGACTGATCCTCTATATACTACACTACACAGGAGAGCTGACTGATCCTTTATATACTACACCACACAGGAGAGCTGACAGATCCTCTATATACTACACCACACAGGAGAGCTGACTGATCCTCTATATACTACACCAGACAGGAGAGCTAACTGATCCTCTATATACTACACCAGACAGGAGAGCTAACTGATCCTCTATATACTACACTACACAGGAGAGCTGACTGATCCTTTATATACTACACCACACAGGAGAGCTGACAGATCTTTTATATACTACACTACACAGGAGAGCTGACTGATCCTCTATATACTACACCACACAGGAGAGCTGACTGATCATCTATATACTACACCACACAGGAGAGCTGACTGATCCTCTATATACTGCACCACACAGGAGAGCTGACTGATCCTCTATATACTACACTACACAGGAGAGCTGACTGATCCTTTATATACTACACCACACAGGAGAGCTGACAGATCCTCTATATACTACACCACACAGGAGAGCTGACTGATCCTCTATATACTACACCAGACAGGAGAGCTAACTGATCCTCTATATACTACACCAGACAGGAGAGCTAACTGATCCTCTATATACTACACTACACAGGAGAGCTGACTGATCCTTTATATACTACACTACACAGGAGAGCTGACTGATCATCTATATACTACACCACACAGGAGAGCTGACTGATCCTTTATATACTACACCACACAGGAGAGCTGACTGATCCTCTATATACTACACTACACAGGAGAGCTGACTGATCCTTTACATACTACACCACACAGGAGAGCTGACAGATCCTCTATATACTACACCACACAGGAGAGCTGACTGATCCTCTATATACTACACCAGACAGGAGAGCTAACTGATCCTCTATATACTACACCAGACAGGAGAGCTAACTGATCCTCTATATACTACACTACACAGGAGAGCTGACTGATCCTTTATATACTACACCACACAGGAGAGCTGACAGATCCATTATATACTACACTACACAGGAGAGCTGACTGATCCTCTATATACTACACCACACAGGAGAGCTGACTGATCATCTATATACTACACCACACAGGAGAGCTGACTGATCCTCTATATACTACACCACACAGGAGAGCTGACTGATCCTCTATATACTGCACTACACAGGAGAGCTGACTGATCCTTTATATACTACACCACACAGGAGAGCTGACAGATCCTTTATATACTACACTACACAGGAGAGCTGACTGATCATCTATATACTACACCACACAGGAGAGCTGACTGATCCTCTATATACTACACCACACAGGAGAGCAGACTGATCCTCTATATACTACACTACACAGGAGAGCTGACTGATCCTTTATATACTACACCACACAGGAGAGCTGACAGATCCTCTATATACTACACCACACAGGAGAGCTGACTGATCCTCTATATACTACACCAGACAGGAGAGCTAACTGATCCTCTATATACTACACTACACAGGAGAGCTGACTGATCCTTTATATACTACACCACACAGGAGAGCTGACAGATCCTTTATATACTACACTACACAGGAGAGCTGACTGATCCTTTATATACTACACCACACAGGAGAGCTGACAGATCCTCTATATACTACACCACACAGGAGAGCTGACTGATCCTCTATATACTACACCACACAGGAGAGCTGACTGATCCTCTATATACAACACTACACAGGAGAGCTGACTGATCCTTTATATACTACACCACACAGGAGAGCTGACAGATCCTCTGTATACTACACCACACAGGAGAGCTGACAGATCCTCTATATACTACACCACACAAGAGAGCTGACTGATCATCTATATACTACACCACACAGGAGAGCTGACAGATCCTCTATATACTACACCACACAGGAGAGCTGACAGATCCTCTATATACTACACCACACAGGAAAGCTGATTGATCCTCTATATACTACACCACACAGGGGAGCTGACAGATCCTTTATATACTACACCACACAGGAGAGCTGACAGATCCTCTATATATTACACCGTACAGGAGAGCTGATAGATCCTCTATATACTGCACCATACAGGAGAACTGACAGATCCTCTATATACTACACCATACAGGAGAGCTGACTGATCCTCTATATACTACACCACACAGGAGAGCTGACAGATCCTCTATATACTTCACCACACAGGAGAGCTAACAGATCCTCTGTATACTACACCACACAGGAGAGCTGACATATCCTCTATATACTATACCACATGAGACTCCATATACTGTACCACACAAAAGTGCTGACATGTCTTATTTAAAATACCACTCCACTTTATTTTTTAATTCAGCCTCAGGAGTAACATAGTAACATAGTAACATAGTTTTGAAGGCTGAAGGAAGACCTTATGTCCATCTAGTTCAGCCTATTTTTAGTGCAGCTGTTCTGCATTGTTGATCCTGGGGAAGGCAAAAAACCCACAAAGTAGAAGCTAATTTTCTCCATAGGGAAAAAAATTCCTTCCCCTAAGCTTGGTCAACCATCTACCTATAATATTCTGTTATTCGTAACCTTCTATACTGTTACTCACAAGAAAAGCATCCATTCCTTTCTTAAATTCAGTCAGTGAGTTGGCCATCACCACTTCCTCAGGAAGAGAATTCCAGAGCCTCACTGCTCTTACCGTGAAGAACCCTCTTCTATGCTGGTGCAGAAATTGTCTTTCCTCCAAACGAAGAGAATGCCCCCTTGTTCTTGTCATAGTCCTTGGTACAAACAGTTCATTGGAGAGATCTCTGTATTGCCCTCTGATATCAGTGATATCAGTAATGTAGGTCCTGTGTGTGTAGCAAAATAATTACCGGTGGCCATATTCCACTGCAACGAAAAAGACTGAAACAACGACACAGCGCCAGAAGATGCAACTGCTGTGTATTTTATTACACACAGGGAAGCTGTAAGATAGCCTCCTTTTGGGGGGTGAGACATTGTTTTTACTAGCACCATTTTGGGATAGATGTGATATTTTGATCACTTGTTACAGGTTTTTTGCGGAATTGTGGCAATCACAAAAAAAGACATTTGGCATTCTTGAATTGTTTCTGTTTACGGTGTTTACTGATTGGCTTAATTGTTTTTATATTTTGGTAGATCGGACTTTTATGAATGCAGCTATACCAAATATATGTATTTTTTCATTTTTTAATATCTTTATTTTCAATGAGATAAAAGAGGGTGATTTGAACTTTTTTGTAATTTTTTAAAATATTTTTTTACTTTACTTTTCACTGGTATAGTTAGCCCCCTTAAGGGACAAGAAGATGATCGCATGTGCTATTATATACAGTGATGTGACTGCATCGCTGCATATAGCAGAAACCATGGTCTCCATTGAAGCTCGGCCACAGGAAGCTGTCCCCGGCTGTCACAAGAAGCCATCGGCGACCCGCGATCACGTCGTGGGCACGTCAATGAGTGAGAGAATGATGCGCACGCATATTGGCACGTCTTAAATGCAGCTGTCAGAGATTGACAGTGGCATTTAACACGTGCCATACATGTAAGGCGGATGTCATAAAGGTGTTAAATACCTGAGGATCCCCTTCCCCATTGTGTCACCCAATATCCTGTGGGCCCCCTCCCCCACTGTTTCACCTCTCTTTCCTCTCTTTCCTGTGGGCCCCATCCCCCACTGTTTCACCTCTGTTTCCTGTGGGCCCCCTCCCACCACTGTGCCACATATTATGGGGGCCCCTCCCCGACTGTTTCACCTCTATTTTCCTGTGGGCCTCCTCAGAGGGGGAGAGGGGACCCACAGTAAAATAGAGGTGGTTAACACAATACGAGAGGGAGCCCACAGGAAATTAGAATACTACTGTGGGCCCCATCCCTTGTGTCACCTTTAGGTTGCACGGGGGCCCCCCTCCCCTGACTGCCTCAGGGGCTGAAGGTCTAGTCAGGTTGCCTGCATCATAAATTTATTTGCTTACAGTCACACTGACACTGCAGCCATCAGACTCTCTCTCCTCCTCTGTACAATATATGGATGATATTTGGTAATGTGGTGATTTGTGTGCCCTAGTATGCCTTTCATCTGTTTGCTCTTTGCTGGGAACAATATATGGATGTGCTGCTTGGGCAGGACAGGTGAACATAAAGTAACACAAGAAAACTAAGGCTGACTGGCTGAATTGCAGCCAATCAGCGTTTCCACTGCTGTCCAGGGCTTTGTGGAAGAGGAGCCGAGAGACTCAGCACAGGAAACAGGTGACTGTTGGTCAGCTGTTGTGTGCGTGTGAGTCTTCTCTCAGACTCAGCTTAGCAATCAGCTGTGCCTGTGCCTGTGAATGTGCTGGCTGAAGTGAGGGTAGGCAAGCACACACAGCTCTCTTGGCAGAGTAATAGAAGCCTGGAGCGGCAGCAGGTGATGTGAAGGCACTGCACTTCCAATCACATCACTTGTGCAGCCTGCCAGCCGGTGTCGGCTATAGTATAAAGTGTGCACCGCTCGGCGCACACTATGAACATACCGGGTAGGTAGGAATGAAGTTGGCAGGAGCTGAGTACAGGCCATTGGAGGATTCTCTGATGTCCTGGTGCCCCAGCCTGACCCTTTTCTGAGAAGTTTTTCTACAAGATTTTCGGATGTCTCTGTATAAAGGTTTGCTTATTCATCTAAAAAGAGCATTTGTGCAGTCAGACACCAATCTTGACAAAAGTACCTGGCTCACCATATCATTTACATTATTACCAAAGGTATTCAAAGGGTTTGACTTCATGACTCTGTGCAGACCAGTCAAATTACTCTATGCCATATTCCCCGACTTTGGCTTTATTGACCTTGCTTTGAACCCTAGGGCACAGTCATGCTGGAACAGAAAAGGACATTCCCTAAACTGTTCATAAAAAGTTGGCAGCAACAAGTGTCCAAAATGTCTTGGTATGGTAAAGCTTTAACATTTCACTGGTCCTAATGGGCTAGACAAAATAACTCCATATAATTATATCTCCTGCACCAAACTTTACAGTTGGGATGATGCAGTCAGGTAACGTTCTACTGGCATTCAGACTACCAGATAGATAGAAAAGCATGATTTGACACTCCACAGAATATATTTCCACTGAGTACAATAGCAGTGTGCTTCACACTACTCTTTCCAACACTTGACATGGTTCTTTGTGATGTAAGGCTTGCAAGCAGTCACTCTGGCATGGAAACCCATGCCACTGAAGAGTAACGGTTATGTAACAGAAGCACGGCACTCCTATTATTGGCTGGTGCTCAAGTAGGGTCCCATCCCATGTAATAGCATTGAAGAACTTGGCACTTGCAGAAAGTTACAAATTATTGAGTTTTCTTTACATGTGCAATCCATAGTTTAATGTGTGATGTATCAGTCAGATCCCTCACCTACATCAGATGCAAGGATTGCTTTTAGACAGGGGTGAAGAAAATGTAAATCATGTGCTCAAAGAATAGCATGTCAAATCTCTATTTATTTTAATATATTAATTAAAATGATAGATTATACAAACAACACAAAGTGATAAGGTGCTAGTGCAAAAGTTACCAGTGCTCAATAAAAAGTGGTTTGATCTCACCACTGTTGAAGTAGTTCTCTGCAAGTTGCAGGTATGGAGGTAAGGAGGGGGAGGAATTTCTGATATCCCCTGTCGTGCCCCTGTATTGCTCCTTCCCTTACAAAGACAGTTCCCAAGTAAGACTACTAAGAGTACCTACGAGATTGTGTAAAGTCTCCCTATGTCATGTCGGACACTGTTCGCACCAGGGTGTCCGGCAGACAGCGGTAATACCCCATCCTACCACATGGTTCTCAGCGGCGCTGGTTGGTCTTCTGATCCGGCTTGGATTGGGTTAACCAGGTTGTCATTCTGGCTGAGGGCTTAGCCACGCCCTCTGTCTTTAAATTGCCCTGTGTGACTATGGACGTCGCTGACTATAGCTCTTGCTCTTGTGCTAAGCGATACCGGTCTGGAGTGGTGGTCTAAGGAGCATACGGTTGCTGGTGTAGTATATTCCATTGTTGCCATTTTGCCTCCCTGTGTTGCATTATTCGGTTGCCCTTGCACATTACTGTATTCCCCTGTGTGTACGCGGTGTGGTGCATATCCGTTATCCCTGTCCATACTTATTTGTGGGGTCTGGTGTTTGGTCTCCTCACTGGGTGGAGGGTGGAGGGTTCAGCTTAGGGCTGGACAGGAGACAAGGACAGGGTGGAGGCCCAGGCAGGCACACCTTCAGTGTAAACCCTGGGTTGAGGGACAGACAGGGTTTCCCCTAGTCTGAGGGACACCGCAGGGGCCCCGGGGTTTCAGCCTAAAGTTACCTAGGCTTCCCATGACACCCTACATGTTTCCTCCCCATTTTGGGGGATTCGTCAGGGGAGTAAATAGTATGTGGGGAGTTAACAGTTCCTGCATTGGCAGGTAACCCGCATGTTAGGTCCAACTAGCTATGTCAGAACCTGTCAAATTAAAGCCTGATACAGAGAAGCCATCATTAGCATGCCCTTCTTATGTGCTCTCCAACTTACCCTCATATTGGTCGGCCTCTGTTGTCACTTCTGGTGGTTGGACCGCACAGTGAAGCACAGGTCCACAGGAAGTGACGCGCCTATACCTATCCTATTGTGTCCAGTCGGTATCTATCGTCACTTCTGGTAACTGGCCCGCACAGTCGAGCGCAGTAATCTCATCCTATTATGTCTGGCCGGCAATCCCTCATAAGAGGATAATTATTATTATTATTATTAATAATAATAATAATAATAATAATATCATGTCTCCATGAATTTTAGCAAGTGCAGAGTACTCCTTGCGTTTTTTGCTCTCAAGCCACTTCAGATTTGCACCTGCAATTTTATTTCTCTGTGTTATTAGGAGCAGAATAACTTTCCTACATTTCTCAAACTGAATAGATACAGGGGTAGACATTCCGCCAGTGCAGTGCCGATTCAGCTGCACAGGAGCCCGAAGGTGGAGGGGGGCCCATGGAAGAGAGGATTTTACTTAGTGCAATCTGGTCTATGATCTTGAACCTCATGCTGTGGGGTGGCCCATGCCCAGATTACCCTCATTATAATCTATTTCTGCATCAGTGGTAGCACACTGGGCAGGAACACTTTTCTCCACTGTGTGCAGCAAAAGCTGCAGGAAGTCGTCCTCAGCTTTCTGCCTTTCCTGTCTGAGACACTCTCACTATGGCTCTGCATTAGTTAGCAAGTAAAATACCAAAAGAAAAAACACAAGAACCTGGTAAAATAAATAAGTGCAAAATAAATTTAAATAAAAATACCTTTTCTATGTAGTATATTTGGGTATGTGGTGGCACAGAAGGCGCTCACACAAAATTAAAGCAATGAATTACAAATTGACAAAATATATAATGCATAGCAGCATAAATTATGAGACCAAAATATATATATCAAAGTGCAATAATGCTGGACAACAATTGATTTTTAGATCAATAGTATACTAATCACATGCTTGAAACCTAATTCGAAGTTTTCAAGCGCAGATTTGAAAAAATATATAATCATGTATACAACATTGCTATTTAAATGGTTGATCTTTTATTGCAAGAAACCTAATTATCCTATAAATCCTGGTTAAATCTATAGTACATAATTACCAACCACATCTTCAGTATACAGTTTGCCAGACCTATGCTGTGTATAATACTAGAAGGTCTAACAATGGAGACAGTTCAATAGACATATATGGTAAACTTTATAAGGCATATACAGTAGATCAATCAGTAAAACACATATTACAGGGAATAAAAATAGAAGGCAAAGGGGAATGAGTTGCTGCAACCTCAAAGACGTGCTAGTCACTGACTAAAGCTCATCCCTCAGTCGTTCTCAGCCTGGACCGTCGCATCTTGGCACCATCCAGGTTGAAAACTGTTTATCCCTAGATATGGATTACGGCATGGGCAGAACGACGGATAGTTGAGGGAGATGGTTGCTTTTTTTATTTTTGTTTTATTACAGGAGACAAGTGCTTCAATGGAATGGGCGTTAGACAGGGGTGGGACTACCGCAGTTGCAGGGGTCACAGCTACGACTGGGCCTGGAGTCTTTAGGGGCCCAATAGCGGAGCTGCAGCCACTCATTGGCTGTGCAGCTGTTATTTGGCTGCCAGGCTGCAATTGGCTGCTCTGTGTGCACATGACCTGTGATGAGGTCACAGGAGGGGTGGAGTCAGGGGGGTCACATGCTCAGGAGCCTCCGTGTTTTTGCAGGACTCTGCCGTGCTGGTTGTCATGGTGCACTGCTGGATGCGGGTAAGTTTATGTGTGGGGTCAGGAAGGGTTTACAGGGTGGATGTAGCAGAGATGTGTGTATGTACAAGGTGTACGGAGCAGAGCCGTGTGTACGAAGTGTATGGAGCGCAGCCGTGTGTATATGAAGTGAGCGGAGCCGTATGTGTACAAAGTGTACGGAGCAGAGCCGTGTGTGTACGAGGTGTACGGAGCGGAGCCATGTGTGTACAAGGTGTACGAAGCAGAGCCATGTGTGTGCGAGGTGTACAGAGCAGAGCCATGTGTGTATGAGGTGTACGGAGAGAAGCCGCATGCGTACGAATTGTGCAAAGCAGAGCCGCATGCACATGAACTGTACGGAGAGGAGTCGCATGTGTATGAGGTGGACAGAGCGGAGTGGAGCATGTACGAGGTGTATGGAGTGGAGCATGTACGAGGTGTATGGAGCCACGCGTGTATGAGGTGTACGGAGCGGAGATGTGAGTGCATTTTGGCATTGGGGGGGCCCATTTGAAAAATTGCACCGGGGCCAATAACTTTGTAGTTACGCCACTTGTGTTAGATAAGTATAACTGTGCTTGTTATTTTTAAATAAAAAGGAAAAGTGTGTTTTGTTTTTATTTCAAATATAGTACCTTATTCAGGGTGTGTATTTATATACAATATAACTATAGGAATAGTAATGGCCTCTCCAATACTAAACTTTGGGCTTGTCTCCGGACAATACAAAGGTGATATCAACCCCACAAATATGAACCCTACTTGCCACCACCACATGATAAGTGAGAAGAGCCAGGCAAAGAACAAGAATTGGCACCTTTTCTGAAGGGCTGCGGGTTAGGGGGACCAATATCCATGGCCCCTTACCAGCTTGAGACTACTAGCCCTCAGCTGTCTGCTTTAGCTTTGCTGGTTGTAAAAAATGGAGGGGACCACCCACCGTTTTTAAATATTTATTTAAATAATTAACAAATATGGGAACCTCTCTATTCTTGAAAACCAGTCTTGATGAAGCTGACTGCTGAGGTTTGCAGTCCGCAGCTGTTAGTTTTACCTGGCTGGTTATCACAAATACAGGGAAAATATAGGGAAACCACAAATCATTTTTTGGGGGGAGTACCACATTTTAATAACCAGGAAAGTTTAACTGTACAGCTGTGAGCTGATTTTAATAGCCTGGGAACCTTTAGGAACATTGTCTCTTTCCCAGATTATCATCAGCTCCCAGAAGTCGGATTTCCCTCAGCTGTTTATAAAAAGTATGGGGAACTCCACTCCGTTTTTTTTATTTATTAACATTCACAATAAAATACACAGCCAAGATAACCTTTGTTCACAGCCTTCAGGTGTTCCAGCAGCTGAAAATTTAGAAACCTTAAAATGTTCTTCAAAGTTTCATATGAGGTTTCTGGGCCTAGCAGCTGCCAGGAGACCCAGTGGCTGTGAACGCTGAAAGGTTAGCTGAGTTTAAGCCACTGGGTCTCATGGCAGCTCCAGTGCCGGTCTCTTGAATGCCGGAGTGGTGAGTGATGGACTCACGTCCGTTTATCAGTATGGCATTGGTACTTGCAAAGCAAGAGAAACAGCTTCTATGAACTCAGGTGGCCTTACTGTGTAAAAAAGGGAGGTTCGTTGGAGGCAGTGAAAAGTCGGAGGCAGAGAAGGGGTTAACAGGATTTAATGAACAGGCAATTAATAAGTAATACTCCATGCAGGGAGGCAAGATTATTACGACAGCGACGGAAATGGCATACAAACACACTGCTAGAGAATAAGATATACAAAAGCAAGGTACTTTATTGCTTGCAGTTCTTGCAGGGGAAAGGCTGGAAAATCTCTCAGCGGCGTTGCAAATTGTGGACAAAGTCTCTGGTTCTGCTACGGAGGAATGAGAAGCACTGTCTCCTGACGGTGCTGGTGGATCCAGTCTTGCTTGGCTTGAGTGCGCTGGAACGTGGAAACAGTCCGTTCTGAGGATTCCTCAGAAATGGTGCCGAGCACAAGCCATGGGAACGCTCACCGACCACGGCAGCAGACGGTTCTTTGGAGTAGTCTAAGCAGCCTATCTGTTACCACGGACAGGACTGTCCAAAAGAACAGGGTCAGATGTTAACTTAATAGTGTCAAAGTCACTTTTATAGTCAGCACGCTGAGGGATGAGTGGCTTGGAGTTGTCAGCCAGAACAGCAGAGAGGGAGTCAACCTTCTCCTGTCTCTTTCCCACCAAGTCTTACCCTTTCCCATGCTCAGTCCTCTTTATATTCCTCACGCCCCCTGCTGTCCAGCGAGAAAGTCCTTCCCACCTAGAAGTTACCTCTTGTTATGAATGGGTCACCGAGGACAAAAAAACCTAAACATGCTAAGCCCAGAAAAACCAGAGAGGTTGGTAACTATGCAGATTGCAGATCCCTGATCCTACCACACAACTAGCAGGAGCCGTGGAGCGTGCCTACAATGAACCTAGATGCCTCGTCACGGCAGGAGGACTAAATAAGCCTAAAGCAAGAAAAGGGAAAACTAACTGCCCCAGAGCAGACCCCAAAGGAGCAGACAGCCCCCACACATGTATTGACGGTGAAACAAGATGAAAACACAAACACAGGTAGGAAAATAGGCTAAGCAAACGATGGGGCCCAAACTAACTAGAAAGGAGAGGAAAGGACAGACACTGTCTGCAATCTGCCCAAAACCCTACAAAATAATGTCCAACACTTCTGATAACAAAATTGACCCTGAAGTCACTAGATTTCTCCCACTATATCAGCACTCTGAAATATTCTGAGACAGAGCAAAAAGAGGCCAATCTAATAAGGGACACAAAGCAAATTGGCAAACACAGATAAATAAGAGTGGAAATTCAGCACAGACCAAGCCGGGGCTGGCTGACCACACAAAAAAACTGCATAGAACAACAAAATCAAGTGTGAACATTAACAGAGAAACTTAGCTTGAGCTGACTGGAACAGAGCTGAGAACCAAGACCTGACAAGCAGAAGGAATCACCAGCAACTGAATAGGGCGTCGGCTGTCTTAAATCCAATCTGAGACTCCTGAGATCCAATTGTCATCCTCATTCTCAGGTGGCAGATCTCCAACGATCAAATCAGCCTCACTACCTCCCATTACCACCAGAGGGAGTCTGGAAGGAGCATTCACAACTGGTGAACCAGAGAATGAACTCACAACAGTACCCCCCTTGAGGAGGGGTCACCGAACCCTCATCCATGCCACCAGGCCGATCAGGAAGGGCCCGGTGAAAAGCACGAACCAATCTATTGGCATGAATATCAGAGGCAGAGACCCAAGAATTATCCTCCTGACCATAACCCTTCCATTTGACCAAATACTGGAGTCTCCGTCTAACCAAACGAAAATCCAATATTTTCTCTACCTCATATTCCACATTGCCTTCAACCAACCCAAGGTCAGGAGGTGCTGCCATAGGAACCACTGGCTCAACAGACCTCTTCAACAGAGATTTGTGAAATACGTTATTGATCTTGAACGTAACTGGAAGAGCCAATCAAAACGAAACAGGATTAAGAATTTCAAAAAAAGGACCAATAAATCTTGGCTTAAATTTAGGAGATGCAACCTTCATAGGAATATTCTTAGACAACAATCAAACCATATCACCCACTTTAAACCGGGGACCAATGGTCCTATGCCGGTTGTAAAATCGCTGGGCCTTTTCCTGAGAGAGTGACAACTTATCCACCACTTGGTCCCATATCTGCTGCATTCTCTTAACCACAGTGTCCACACCTGGGCAGGATGAAAATTCCACTTGCCCTGAAGAGAATCGAGGATGAAACCCAAAATTACAGAAAAAGGGTGACATCAAAGTGGCAGAACTAGCTCTATTGTTCAGTGCGAATTTGGCCAAGGGCAAAAATGAGACCCAATCATCCTGATCAGCAGATATAAAACATCTCAAATAAGACTCCAAGGTCTGGTTTGCTCTCTCAGTCTGTCCATTGGTCTGGAGATGAAACGCGAAGGAGAAGGATAACTGAATTCCCAGATTGGAACAAAAGGCTTTCCAAAATCTGGAAACAAACTGGACTCCTCTGTCGGACACAATGTTCTCAGGAATCCCATGTAACTGAACCACCTGTTGTAAAAACAAGGGCACCAATTCAGCGGAAGATGGCAACTTTGGGAGTGGTACAAGATGGACCATGATCGAAAATCTATCACAAATCACCCAGATAACAGTCATTCTCTGAGAGACAGGAAGATCAGAAATAAAATCCATTGAGATATGGGTCCATGGCCTCTTGGGCACCGGTAAGGGCATCAGCAACCCACTAGAACGAGAACAGGGTTTAGACCGAGAACAAGTCCCACAGGACTGTACAAAATTCCTGACGTCATGAGATAAGGCAGGCCACCAAAAGGACCGACTCACCAAATCTCTGGTACCAAAAATACCTGGATGACCAGCCAATGCGGAGCAATGAATTTCAGACATCACTCTCTTTCTCCACTGGTCAGGAACATACAATTTTCCCATAGGGCAACGCTCAGGTTTATCATCCTGAAATTCCTCCAGGGTGTGTCTCAAGTTGGGCGAAATGGCAGAAAGAACTACCCCCTCACCTAGGATAGTAGTAGGCTCGGTCACACTAAGAGAATCGGCAAAGAAACTCCTAGAAAGGGCATCTGCCTTAACATTCTTAGTGCCCGGAAGAAAAGAGACCACAAAATTAAAATGCGTGAAAAACAAGGCCCATCTAGCCTGTCTAGGATTCAAGCGTTTGGCCGACTCCAGATAAATCAAATTCTTGTGATCGGTGAGGACCACAACTTGATGTCTAGCTCACTCCAACTAATGTCTCCACTCCTCAAATGCCCACTTCATGGCCAACAATTCCCGATTCCCCACATCATAGTTGCATTCAGATGGGGAGAACTTTCGAGAAAAGAAGGCACAGGGATTCATCTTAGAAGTCACAGGGTCTTTTTGGGACAAAACAGCTCCTGCACCAATCTCAGACGCATCTATCGCTACCTGAAATGGAAGTGAGACATCAGGTTGCCGTAAAACTGGAGCTGAAGTAAATCTCTGCTTAAGCTCCTGAAATGCTGAGGTAGCCTCAGGAGACCAATTCAGCACATCAGCGCCCTTCTTGGTCAGATCAGTCAGTGGTTTGACAATACCAGAAAAATTACCTATAAATTTACGATAGAAATTAGCAAAACCCAAAAACTTCTGGAGGGCTTTCAAAGTAGTAGGCTGAACCCAATCATAAATGGCCTGTACCTTGGCCGGGTCCATTTCAATAGTCGATGGAGATAAGATAAATCCCAAAAATGAAATCCCCTGTACACCAAAGAGGCATTTCGATCCCTTAACAAACAGGGAATTCTCCCTCAAAATCCAGAAAACAGTCCGGGCGTGTTCCACATGAGAATCCCAATCACTAGAAAAGATCAAAATATCATCCAGATAGATGATCAAAAACTTATCCACAAAGTCACAGAAAATATCATTCATAAAGGACTGGAAGACAGAAGGGGCATTAGAGAGCCCAAAAGGCATCACCAGGTACTCAAAATGTCCCTCCGGAGTATTAAACGCCATCTTCCATTCATCCCCGTGATTGATGCGAATTAGATTATCCGCCCCCCTGAGGTCAAGCTTAGTAAACCAGCAGGCACTCTTAACTCTGGAGAATAAATCAGACATCAGAGGTAACGGGTACTGATATTTAACCGTCATCTTGTTAAGGGAACGATAATCAATGAACCATCTTTCTTGGCCACAAAAAAACCCCAGCACCTAAAAGTGACGAGGATGGTCTAATATGACCCTTCTCCAATGACTCCTTAATATAGGATCGCATAGCATCATGTTCGGGTACTGTTAAGTTGAAAAGTCGACCCTTGGGAAATTTACACCCAGGCATCAACTCAATTGCACAGTCATAACCAGCGTCGGACTGGCCCACCGGGGAACCGGTGGATTCTCCGGTGGGCCCTGGCATCTGGTGGGCCCTGGCACCTGCTGGCATACAGGGCCAGCAGTTGCCTAGGGCCCCCGCTGCTCCAGGGGCCCCCAGCCAGTGGTGTGTCGCACACCATGCAGCTGCTATGGGGGCCCCTGCCAGCGGAGCAGCAGCGGGTGTCAGGAGGCAGGAGCCCCTGTCCCCGCTGCTAAAGAGAAATGAATATTCACTGCGAAGCAGTGAATATCATTTCAGGTCTCCACCCCCAGAGGCCCCGCCCCCAGCCAGTAAGCCGCTCTGCATCAGGGCCGGCGCCGCCCTCAGTCCCCTCTGCTCCTGGCTCACAGCCAGTGCGCGATGACGTCACTACATCGCGCACCCGCTGTGTGTCTGGCAGAGGGGGCAGCTCCTGACACTGAAGCCGGGATCAGCGTGGGAGCGAGGAGGAGAGGTGAGTATTGTGTTTTGTTTGTTTTTTATATCTCTCTCGTTCTCTCTATCTGTTTCTCTCTATCTATCTATCTATCTCTATATATCTCTCATATCTATCTATCTATCTTTCTATCTATCTCTATCTATTATCTATATCTATCTATTTCTATATCTATCTCTATCTATCGCTCTATGTTTATATCTATCTTTCTATCTCTACATCTATCTCTATATCTATCTATCTCTATATCTATCTATCTCTATATCTTTCTATATATATCTCTATATCTATCTCTATATCTTTCTATATATATATCTCTATCTATCTATTATGTCTATTTATCTCTATATCTATTATTTCTATATTTATTATCTATCTAGCTACCATCTATATCTATCTATCTTTATCTATATATATCTCTATCTAATATCTATATCTATCTATCTCTATACCTATCTATCTATTTATCTATCCGTTATCTATCGCTATATCTTTTCTCTGTATCTATCTATCTCTATATCTATATCTCTCGCTATCTATCGCTCTATATCTATATCTATCTCTATATCTATCTTTATATCTATATATCTATCTCTATCTATCTCTATATCTATATCTATTTCTCTCTATATCTATCTCTATCTCTCTCTATAGCTATCTATCTATATATCTCTATCTATCTCTATATCTATCTCTCTGTATATCTATCTATCGCTCTATCTCTATATCTATCTTTCTATCTATATATCTATCTATCTTTCTCTATCTATTTATCTCTATATCTTTTCTCTGTATCTATCTCTCTCTATAGCTATATCTATCTATCGCGATATCTATTATCTCTATATCTATATCTATTTCTCTCTATATCTCTCTCTATATCTATCTATCTATCTATCTATCTATCTCTATCTCTATATCTATCTCTCTGTATATCTATCTATCTTTCTTTCTATCTCTATATCTATCTCTATATCTATCTATCTTTCTCTATCTATCCATCTATTTATCTCTATCTATTATCTATATCTATCTCTATCTATCTATCGCTCTATATCTATCTTTCTATCTCTACATCTATCTCTATATCTATCTTTCTATCTATCTATTATGTCTATCTATCTAGCTATCTCTATTATCTATATCTACCTATCTCTATATCTTTATCTTACTCTATCTCTATATCTATCTGTTATCTCTATATTTATTATCTATCTTTATCTATCTATCTCTATCTATTATCTATATCTATATCTATCTCTCTATTTATCGATCTCTGTATCTATCTCTCTCTCTATCTCTCTCTCTATCTACCGCTCTCTCTATCTCTATCTTTATATCTATATCTATCTATCTCTATATCTATCTATTATCTCTATATCTATCTACCTATCTATCTCTATATCTATCTCTATATCTATATCTGTTTCTCTCTATATCTATCTCTATATCTCTCTCTATAGCTATCTCTATATCTATCTATATATTATCTCTATATCTATCTATCTATCTCTATATCTATCTGTGATCTCTATATCCATATCTATCTCTATATCCATATCTATCTCTATATCTATCTATCTCTATATCTATCTTTCTATCTAACACTATATCTCTATATCTATCTTTCTATCTAACACTATATCTCTATATCTATCTCTATATCTCATTATCTATCTATCTCTATCTCTCTCTCTTTATCTATCTATCTATTGATCTATCCATCTATCTCTATATCTATTATATCTATCTATTATCTCTATTATTTATATCTATCTTGTAAGGAGAGCTTTAAACTAGAACAACATGGGAAGGGAAGCAAAAGACCAGAAAAAGCCATACACCTGACAAATGCTATTGAGAACTCTGCTATTAGAAGTGGAAAGGAAGAACAAAGACGAAAGAATCTAATTAATAAAAATATTGGAGAAAGAGAAACCAATCACAAACTAAAATGTTTCTATACTAATGCACAAAGCATGGGCAACAAACAAGGAGAATTGGAACTACTAACACAGGAACAGAAATATGATGTAATTGGAATCACTGAAACTTGGTGGGACAATACACATGATTGGAATACAAGACTAGAAGGATACAACTTATTTGCAAGAAACAGACTTGATAAACGAGGAGGGGGTGTCGCATTGTATGTTCGAAATGCGTATATCTGCACAGAGATTGAAGCTTCAGAGACTGGGAGTTCTGTGGAAACTGTTTGGGTAAGAATACAAGGACAGAACAATGGAAAGGACACCATTGTAGGCATTTACTACAGGCCACCTGTGCAAGCCGAATATATAGATGAACTCTTTATGCATCAGATGGCCAAGTTCTCCAAAAAATATGACATAGTTGTCATGGGAGATTTCAACTATCCAGACATTTGTTGGGAATCTCTCTCAGGCAAAACTAACAGGTCAAGGAAATTCTTATCCTCTCTTGCTGACAACTTTATCTTCCAAAAGGTAAGGGAGAAAACAAGGGGAACTGCTACCTTGGATCTAATCCTTATAAACAGGGAGGAAATGGTTGAGGAGGTAAAAGTGGCTGGGACCCTAGGAGGTAGCGACCATGCTATTTTAGAATTTTGGATTACTAGAGGTGGAAGACCTGTGAAGACTCAGACGTCAAGGTTAGATTTCAGAAAGGCAGATTTTAAGGGATTCAGAAAGAGAATTGGAGGGATCCAATGGCTGGATATCCTTAAAGACAAAAATGTCCAGGAAGGATGGGAAATCTTGAAAAATGAAATTCTCAAAGCACAGTTGTTAACAATTCCGAAAAGAGGGAAGAATAGGAAGCATTTAAGGAAACCAGGATGGATGAACACAGAACTTAAGCACATGCTAAAAAGGAAGAAAAAAATGTTTATAAAATGGAAAGAGGGAGGCATATCTAAAGAAGAATATAATGCTGTCTGCAGAACCTGCAGGGCACAAATCAGATTATCTAAATCTGAAAATGAACTGAGGCTTGCAAGAGATGTCAAAAGCAATAATAAAGGATTTTGGGGATATGTCAAAAGTAAAAGAAAAGTCAAAGATGCTATAGGATTTTTACAGGATGAAAATGATGAAATGGTAAGACAGGATGTTGAGAAGGCTGAACTTTTAAATTCCTATTTTGCATCTGTTTTCTCTCAGAAAGGAAATGCAACATCAACTGTTATTCACTGTCCTATTAAGGGAATAGAAGAATCCAGGATATCTATAAACAGAAAGATAGTGAGGAAACACTTAGCTAACCTAAATGAATTCAAGTCTCCAGGTCCAGATGAATTACACCCCAGAGTACTGAAGGAGATAGCAGAAGAAATTTTTGAACCCCTCTCCATAATCTTTGAAAATTCTTGGAGAACAGGAGAAGTGCCAGAAGACTGGAGAAGAGCAAATGTTGTTCCTATCTTCAAAAAGGGGAAGAAGGTGGACCCAGGCAACTATAGGCCGGTGAGTCTGACTTCTATACCAGGAAAGATCTTTGAACAAATTATTAAACAACATGTATGTCAATACCTGGATAAGAATGAAGTGATTAAACAGAGTCAGCATGGGTTTCTAACAATAAGTCATGTCAGACTAACTTAATTTCCTTCTATGACGGTATCACTGATTGGGTGGATCAAGGAAATGCTCTAGATATAGTATATCTTGACTTCAGCAAAGCATTTGACAAAGTCTCTCATACAATCCTTATTGAAAAAATGACTAAGTATGGAATGGACAAGGCAACTGTTAGGTGGATTCATAACTGGCTTAGTGATCGGACCCAAAGAGTGGTCGTAAATGGCTGTACATCCAGTTGGAAGAATGTCTCAAGTGGGGTACCACAGGGCTCTGTCCTGGGCCCTGTATTGTTCAACATCTTTATCAACGATTTAGATGAAGGAATTGAGGGTAAACTGATTAAATTTGCTGATGACACAAAGCTAGGAGGGATAGCTAATACTAGAGAAGAGAGAGAGAGGATTCAAAAAGATTTAAATAAACTGGAGAAGTGGGCAGCAACTAACAGAATGGTTTTTAACAGGGAGAAATGCAAAGTACTACATCTGGGCAATAAAAATGAAAAAAGCATATATAGAATGGGAGGAATAGGGCTAAGTGACAGCACATGTGAAAAAGACTTGGGTATACTAATAGATCACAGACTGAATATGAGTCAACAGTGTGATGCAGCAGCAAAAAAGGCAAATGCAATTCTAGGATGTATTAACAGAAGCATACAGTCTAGATCACGTGAAGTCATTATTTCCCTCTACTCCTCTTTGGTCAGACCTCATCTGGAATATTGTGTCCAGTTTTGGGCACCACATTTTAAAAAAGACATCAACAAACTGGAGCAAGTTCAGAAAAGAGCGACCAGAATGGTGACCGGTCTGCAAACCCTGTCTTATGAGGAAAGGTTGCAGGATTTGGGAATGTTTAGTTTGCAAAAGAGAAGACTGAGAGGAGACTTAATAGCTGTCTACAAATATCTAAAGGGCTGTCACATTGTAGAAGGATCAACTTTATTCTCATTTGCACAAGGAAAGACTAGAAGCAATGGGATGAAACTGAATGGGAAGAGACACAGATTAGATATTAGAAAAAACTTTTTGACAGTTAGAGTGATCAATGAGTGGAACAGGCTGCCACGAGAAGTGGTGAGTTCTCCTTCAATGGAAGTCTTCAAACAGAGGCTGGACAGACATCTGACTGGGATGATTTAGCGAATCCTGCTTTGAGCAGGGGGTTGGACCAGATGGCCCAGGAGGTCCCTTCCAACTCTACGATTCTATGATTCTATGATTCTATGATTCTATCTATCTAGCTATCTCTATCTATCTCTATCTCTCTCTATATCTATCTATCTTTCTAACTCTATATCTATCTATCTCTATACATATCTCTATATCTAGATATTATCTCTATATCTATCTCTATATCTATCTTTCTATAGCTATCTGTCTCTATATCTATCTATCTATCTCTATATCTATTATCTCTATATCTATTATCTCTATATATATCTCTATATCTATTTTTATTTATAGCCATCTATCTATATATATTTATCTCTATATCTACCTATATATGTCTATATTATTATTATTATTATTATTATTATTATTGTTATATCTGTATATCGCTATCTATTATCTATCTCTATCTATATATCTATCTATCTCTATATCTTTCTATCTATAGCTATCTATCTCTATATCTATCTATCTATCCATTATCTATTTTCTATCTGTCTCTATATCTATCTACCTATCGATCTATCTATCTATCTATCTATCTATATTTCTTTCTATATCTATCTTTATATCTATCTCTATCTATCTCTATCTCTATGAATCTTTCTATCTGTATCTATCCATTATCTACTTTCTATCCATTATCTACTATCTATCTCTATATCTATCTATTTCTACATCTATCTTTCTATCTATATCTATCTAACTCTATATCTATATATCTATATAGCATTATACCCTATGAGGGGGTCAGTATTATACCCTATGAGGGGGCAGCATTATACCCTATGAGGGGGCAGCATTATACCCTATGAGGGGGGCAGTATTATACCCTATGAGGAGGCAGCATTATACCCTATGAGGAGAGCAGCATTATACCCTATGAGGAGGCAGCATTATACCCTATGAGGAGGGCAGCATTATTCCCTATGAGGGGGTGCATTATTCCCTATGAGGGGGGCAGTATTATACCCTATGAGGGGGCAGCATTATACCCTATGAGGGGGTGCATTATTCCCTATGAGGGGGTGCATTATACCCTATGAGGGGGGCAGTATTATACCCTATGAGGGGGGCAGTATTATACCCTATGAGGGGGGCAGTATTATACCCTATGAGGGGGTGCATTATACCCTATGAGGGGGGCAGTATTATACCCTATGAGGGGGGCAGTATTATACCTTATGAGGGGGGCAGTATTATACCCTATGAGGGGGTGCATTATACCCTATGAGGGGGGCAGTATTATACCCTATGAGGGGGGCAGTATTATATTCTATGAGATGGCTGCATTATATTCTATTAGATGGCTTCATTATACTATGTGAGGGGGCTGCTTTATATTATATGAGGGGGCTACCCCAACTCCTGCTACATAATTAAGACATGTACAACCTTATATTATACCCGGATATTAGCGTGTTTTACCGCATAATTGGTGGTCTGGTTTTTAACTCTATGCAGCTACGTAGTGGGCCCAAAGAATGATTTTCTCTGGTGGGCCCAAGGTGTTCCAGTCCGACGCTGGTCATAACTCCTATGAGGAGGCAAAGACGCAGACTTGCTCTCACTAAATACATCAGAAAAATCGGCTAGATAATCAGGAATATCATGAGACTGAGGAGAGGTGGAGAAAACAGGAGCGTCCCTAAGAACACACTGAAAACCCCAACTCACCACAGACCCAGATTTCCAATCCAAAACTGGATTATGAGTTTGCAACCAAGGAAAACCCAGAACAAAAGTATCATGCAAATTATGCAGCACCAAAAATGTACAATTTTCTTGGTGGTCTGGGGCAACTCGCACTGTCACCTGGATCCAAAACTGAGATTTATTCTCCGCCAAAGGAGTAGCATCAATAGCCCTCAAAGGAATAGGCGTCTGCAGAGGCGTCATGAAAAAGCCACAACATTTAGCAAAGTCCAAATCCATCAGATTCAACGCTGCTCCTGAATCCACAAAAGCCTTAGTGGAAAACGTGGATAAGGAGCAGATCAGAGTAATTGCCAAAAGGAACTTAGGATGTACACTGCCCACAGCAAATGTGTGTGTGCAAAACGTTTCTCTTGTTTAGGACAGACAGAAATAGCATGAGAGGCATCTCCACAGAAAAAACACAGCTTATTACGTCTTCTAAATTCCTGACGTTGCGCCCTAGACAAAACCCCATCACATTGCATAGGTTCAGACGCTTGTTCAAAAGGTGGCAGCACCTCCCGTGTAGTTTCACGTTCACGTAAACGCCGATCAACTTGAATGGCTAATGACATAGAATCATCCAGACCAGAGGGAACAGGAAATCCCACCATAGCATCTTTTACGGTCTCTGATAAACCCTTCCGAAAGAGAGCTGCCAATGCACTATCATTCCATGTAGAAAGGACCACCCACTTTCGGAATTTTTGACAGTAACATTGTAACATAGTAACATAGTTATTAAGGTTGAAGGGAGACTTTAAGTCCATCTAGTTCAACCCATATCCTATCCTAAATTGCCCTAACATGTTGATCCAGAGGAAGGCAAAAAAAAACCATGTGGCAAACAGTAAGCTTCACATTGGGGAAAAAAATTCCTTCCCGACTCCACATACGGCAATCAGACTAGCTCCCTGGATCAACGCAATATTAAGGAAACTAGTGTATATACCCTGTAATATTATACTTTTCAAGAAAGGCATCCAGTCCCTTCTTAAATTTTAGTAGGGAATCACTCATTACAACATCATATGGCAGAGAGTTCCATAGTCTCACTGCTCTTACAGTAAAGAATCCGCATCTGTGAGTATGCTTAAACCTTCTTTCCTCCAGACGTAGAGGATGCCCCCTTGTCCCCGTCACAGGTCTAAGAGTAAAAAGATCATTAGAAAGGCCTTTGTACTGTCCCCACATATATTTATACATTGTAATAAGATCACCCCTAAACCTTCGATTCTCCAAACTAAATAACCCCAAGTGTAATAACCTGTCTTGGTATTGCAGACCCCCTAGTTCCCTAATAACCCTGATCGCTCTTCTCTGCACCCACTCCAGTTCAGCTATGTCTTTCTTATACACCGGAGACCAGAACTGTACACAGTATTCTAAGTGTGGTCGCACTAGTGACTTATATAGAGGTAAAATTATGTTCTCCTCATGAGCATCTATGCCTCTTTTAATGCATCCCATTATTTTATTTGCCTTTGCAGCAGCTGCCTGACACTGGCCAATAAATGTGAGTTTGTCGTCCACCCATACACCCAGGTCTTTTTCAGTGACTGTTTTGCCCAGTGTTTTACAATTAAGCACATAATTATACATCTTGTCTACCCAAGTGCATGACCTTACATTTATCCTCATTAAAGCTCATTTGCCATTTATCAGCCCAAGCTTCTAGTTTACATAAATCCTCCTGTAATATAAAATTGTCCTCCTCTGTATTGATTACCCTGCAGAGTTTAGTGTCATCTGCAAATATTGAAATTCTACTCTCTATGCCCCCTACAAGGTCATTAATAAATATGTTAAAAAGAAGCGGGCCCAAAACTGACCCCTGTGGTACCCCACTGCTAACCGTGACCCAGTCCGAGTGTGCTCCATTAATAACCACCCTTTGTTTCCTATCCCTGAGCCAGCTCTTAACCCACCTACACATATTTTCCCCTATCCCCATTGCTAACCCTCCAGGATTTTACCCAGAGTTGAGGTTAAACTTACTGGCCTATAATTTCCAAGTTCAGTTTCTGTCCCCTTTTTGAATTTTGGCACCACATTTGCTATACGCCAGTCCTGTGGTACAGACCCTGTTATTATGGAATCTTTAAAGATTAAAAATAATGGTCTATCTATGACTGTGCTTAATTCCTGCAGTACTCAGGGGTGTATCCCATCCGGGCCCGGGGATTTTAGTGATTTTTAGACGCCGCCGTACTTCCTGCTGGGTTAAGCAGGTGACATTTAACGGAGAATTTTTATCCCTGATTATGTTATCTGTCATGGGAGTTTCTTGTGTAAATACTGATGAAAAAAAGTCATTTAGCATATTGGCTTTTTCCTCATCCTCATCCACCATTTCACCCAGACTAATTTTAAGGGGGCCAACACTATCATTTTTTAGTTTCTTACTATTTATGTAGTTATAGAATATTTTGGGATTATTTTTACTTTCTCTGGCAATGAGTCTCTCTGTCTCAATCTTTGCTATCTTGATTTGCTTTTTACAGAATTTATTTAATCTTCTGTATTTAGTTAATGCCTCATTACTACCTACTTTCTTTAATTCTCTAAATGCTTTATTTTTATCTCTTATTGCACCCCTTACAGCTCTATTTAGCCATAGTATAGTATAACTCTGCAGAATCCTGACCCTGGTTTAATGCCAACAGGGTTCTCTCAGCTTGATCAACAGCATTAGCTTCATCATACAACAACCCCAAGGCTTGAAAAAATGCATCCACATTAGTCAGAATAGGATTTTCAGGTGTCAGAGAAAAAGCCCAATCCTGGGAATCGCCGCGCAGCAAGGAGATGACAATTTTAACCTGCTGCACAGAGCTCCCCGATGAGTTAGGCTTCAAGGCCAGAAATAATTTACAATTATTCTTAAAATTCAGAAATTTAGACTGATCCCCAGAAAACACATCAGGAGTAGGGATCTTAGGTTCAGCAGCATGTGACTGAATGAGGTATGTGGAAATTCCCTGCACTTCAGCAGCCAGCTGCTCCACACGATCAGACAATTGCTTAATCTCCATTAGGAAAAAGAAAAAAAAATCCTCCTACAGCCCCAGAGAAGAAAGAGGAAAAAATATATATATAAAAAAAAATTCTGACACTTTTTTTTAACAACTTTTTCCTGCTTTTGAGTACCCTAGAATCTGCGGTGTGGCTGGTGATTCTGTTATGAATGGGTTACCGAGGAGGAAAAAACCTAAACATGCTAAGCCCAGAAAAACCAGAGAGGTTGGTAACTATGCAGATTGCAGATCCCTGATCCTACCACACAACTAGCAGCAGCCGTGGAGCGTGCCTATGATGAACCTAGACGCCTCATCACGGCAGGAGTACTAAATAAGCCTAAAGCAAGAAAAGGGAAAAATAACTGCCCCAGAGCAGACCCCAAAGGAATAGACAGCCCCACACATGTATTGACGGTGAAACAAGATGAAAACACAAACACAGGTAGGAAAATAGGTTGAGCAAATGATGGGGCCCAAACTAACTAGAAAGGAGAGGAAAGGACAGACACTGTCTGCAATCTGCCCAAAACCCTACAAAATAATGTCCAACACTTCTGTTAACAAAATTAACCCTGAAGTCACTAGATTTCTCCCACTATATCAGCACTCTGAAATATTCTGAGACAGAGCAAAAAGAGGCCAATCTAATAAGGGACACAAAGCAAATTGGCAAACACAGATAAATAAGAGTGGAAATTCAGCACAGACCAAGCCGGGGCTGGCTGACCACACAAAAAACTGCATAGAACAACAAAATCAAGTGTGAACATTAACAGAGAAACTTAGCTTGAGCTGACTGGAACAGAGCTGAGAACCAAGACCTGACAAGCAGAAGGAATCACCAGCAACTGAATAGGGCGTCGGCTGTCTTAAATCCAATCTGAGACTCCTGAGATCCAATCGTCATCCTCATTCTCAGGTGGCAGGTCTCCACCGATCAATTCAGCCTCACTACCTCCCATTACCACCAGAGGGAGTCTGGAAGGAGAACTCACAACTGGTGAACCAGAGAATGAACTCACAACAACCTCCCCTAGCAACAGTGATGACAGTCCCGATAGTTCTGGCCTTAAAGGGCACCAGAAACCGCTTTCTCTATTTCGGCTTATCTTCTTACAAATGTTCTTGTTGACAATTAAAAAACTAATTAGAAAATACCAAGTGGGGGTCGCCCATAATTTTCGTAATCAGCAGAGGGAAAGCTGGTGGCTGAGCTGATGTTAACATTCTGGGACAGAGACAATATTCATAAACATTTGCAGGCCATAAATATCCCAGGTGATATCAACAGTCCACTAACATCTATGTGTCTGGTCAAACTGTCAGAAACAGACTCCATGAGGGTGATATGAGGGCCCAAAGTCTACAACTGGGTGTTGTGCATACACCATGCAGGGCGATTGGGATTTGCAGAGAACATCATGATTGGCAGATTCGACATTGGCGCCTTATGCTCTTCATGGAAGAGAGCAGATTCACACTGAGCACATGTAACAGATGTGACAGAGTCTGGAGATGCCATGGAGAACATTCTGTTGCCTGCAATATCCTCCAGCATGACCGGTTTGGTAGTTGGTCAGTGATGTTATGGGAAGGCATTTCTTTGGAGGGCCACACAGCCCTCCATGTGCTAGCTGTAGGTACCCTGACTTCCACTAGGCACTGTGATGAGATCCTCATACCCATTGTAAGACCATTGCAGGTGCAGTGGCCTGGGCCCTGGGTTCCTTCTGATGCATGGCAATTCAAGGCCTTATGTGACTGAAGTGGGTCAGCAGTTCCTGCATGATGTAGGAATTGATGGTATGGACTGGCCTACCCATTCCCCAGACCTGAATCCAATCAAGCACATCTGGGACATCATGTATTGTTCAATCCACCAACCCCACAGACTGTCCAGGAGTTGACTGATGCTTTAATCCAGGTCTGGGAAGAGATCCCTCAGGAAAACATCTGCTTCCTCTTCAAGAGCATGCCCAAGTGTTGTAGGGAGGTCATACAGGCACATTCCTAGTCTTGGGACATTTCCACTGAAGTTGGATCAGCCTGTAATTTGATATTCCACTTTGATTTTGACTAATGTTCCAAATCCAGAATGTTCAACAGGTGCTTGAAGTTCATCATTACAATGATCAAGAAGGGTACCGACTTTTCATCTTGGTGTACTGAGGTTTTTCATGCTTTTGCTGCTCTCAAGACAGCCTCTTCTAAATGTTGAGTTGTCATTTGTGTTTGAGGTAGATGCTTCTTCTTTGGGGATGGGTGCTGTTTTTTCAAAGAAGAAGGACGGTTACTTTTTCCTTCTGCTTTTTTTCTTGGAAATTCTCACAAGCTGAGTCTACCTATGATATAGGTGATCCGTAATTCTTGGCTGTTAATAGAGCTTTAAAGGAATGGAGAGGGAGAGGGCTGGGTATAGAGTGATGGTTTTCACTAGAGTTGAGCGAAACAGGTCGGTCAAATTCAAATATCGCCGACTTTAGCTAAAGTCGGGTTTTGCCGATTGAAACCCGACCATAGTGTGAGGTCGGCCATGAGGTCGCCGAGCCGAGCACCAAAGTCACATTTCAAATAATGCTTCCTGTGCCTTTTCTCAGCCAATGATGGAGGACGCACACTGTGGGCAACGCGATGACATGGGCAGCGGCCACCACCATCTTAGGGAAGGGCACTGAAGTGATTGGCTGACTTTGTGTGGCGTCACAGTGGCTATAAAAGGCCGTGACCACCGACCGCCATCTTACTTCTGCCTATCTTAGAATAGGGAGAGGCGCTGCTGCTGATTCTGAATAAGGGAGAGCGTTAAGCAGAGAAGAAGAAAAACAATTGCTTCTGCTGATAGCGCTTTTCACTGTACAGTTAGTGTGCAGTGAAAGGGGAGGATTTTTGTTGTGTGCAGCAGCACTGGTGGTGATTAGGCTGCCTTTTAAGGCTACCTGATAGCTGCATTGCTGTGTGCACACTGCTGTTCAAACTGCTTTTTTCAAACCACTCCAACTTTTATTATTTTGTTCTGGTGAGTTACAGAGCGTTCATTTTTTCACACACCGTATAGCGGTGTACGCTCCTCACACACTACCGTGTACTGGCTGGAATCATGGACAAATACAAGCTCTCTGTGTGTGACAATGGAAAAACAAGCCGAGGAGATTTTCCATTTTTCCAGACCTACACCTTATAGAGCTGTCCGCTTTTCAAACAGTTTCGTATATCTGCTGTTTGATCACGGTCAAAACTATACAGAGACAGCGTGTGTCACTCCGTATAAAAATAGACGGAGATTGACAATTTTCCATACAGACACCGTACAGCGGTGTACGCTCCTCACACACTACCGTGTACTGGCTGGTATCATGGACAAATAGAAGCTATCTGTGTGTGACTCTGGAAAAACAAGCCGAGGAGATTTTCCATTTTTCCAGACCTACACCTTATAGAGCTGTCCGTTTTTCAAACAGTTTTGTATATCTGCTGTTTGATTACGGTCAAAACTATACAGAGAGAGCGTGTGTCACTCAGTATAAAAATAGACGGAGATTGACAATTTTCCATACAGACACCGTATAGCGGCGTACACTCCTCACACACTACCGTGTACCGACTGGTATCACGGACAAATATAAGCTATCTGTGTGTGACTCTGGAAAAGCAAACCGAGGAGATTTTCGAGATTTTCCATTTTTCCAGACCTACACCTTCTCGAGCTGTCCGCTTTTCAAACAGTTTCGTATATCTGCTGTTTGATTAAGCTCAAAACTATACAGAGACAACGTTTGTCACTCCGTATAAAAATACACAGAGATTGACAATTTTCCATACAGACACCGTATAGCGGTGTACACTCCTCACACACTACCGTGTACTGGCTGGTATCACGGACAAATACAAGCTATCTGTGTGTGACTCTGGAAAAACAAGCCGAGGAGATTTTCCATTTTTCCAGACCTACACCTTATAGAGCTGTCCGCTTTTCAAACAGTTTCGTATATCTGCTGTTTGATCACGGTCAAAACTATACAGAGACAGCGTGTGTCACTCCGTATAAAAACAGACGGAGACTGACAAATTTCCATACAGACACCGTACAGAGCTGTCTGATTCTCAAACTGTATTGCATATCTGCCGTTCGCATTAAGGGCCTGTCACACTAAGCGATATCTCTAGCAATATCACTATAACTTGTGACGTTATAGCAATATTACTTGCGATATCGCTATGTCTGATACTTACCTACGACCCGCTCCCCCGCTGGTTATCGCTGATCACGCAAGAACGTCCAGGACTGTTTCTCGTCGTCAGCTTCCTGTGGCGCTTCCTGTGGAGAGATGAGCAACGAGCGTGGAGCCGGGCGGGAGGACGCAGGATCGCCTAGTGTGACAGGTAAGTAGCGACCCCCATCCCCAGCGATGTCGGTGGTGAGATCTGCCTGTGTGACAGCTCACTAGCGACCATTTAGCGACGCACCAGCGATCCTGACCGCGCCATATCGCTGGTCGGGATCGCTGGTGCATCGCTAAGTGTGACAGTATCTTTACAGTCACATCTATACATAGTCAGCGTCTGTGTATGACACTCTGTAAATACATATACGGAGATTGCTAGTTACACAAAAAACGTATACAGCTGTACACTTCTGATACAGTTCCGTATATATATGCTTGTTGGATTACGGTCCAATACATACTGTGAGAGCGTCTGTGACTAATAAAATATATACGTAGATTTAAATTTTTTAATACACCTTACACAGCTGGACGCTCCTCATACAGTACCATCTCTCTGCTGCTATTTTTGGTACATTTTCCAAAAAATGAGGAAGTATGGTGGAAGAGGCCGCAGACGTGGGCAGGGGGGTGCAACTGGTACTGATGGTGGAGGTGCATTGGATGGTTCTGGCAAAAGCACAATAGCAGCTAAGGCAGGAGGTGTGGAGCCTGCGTCATCATCTGGCCCAAGAAGGCCAGTAAGGTTCCCTTTTCTTGGAGTAGTAAAACCGCTTTTAAAGCCGGAGCATCAGGAACAAGTTTTGGCGTACATTGCCAAAACAGCCACCAGCTCTATTGCCGCCTCTTCTGAACATTCGAAAGCTGCAAGCACGGAGTCGTCAGTGCAGGGTTCTGGTCAGGAAAAACACCTTTCCTTGTGTCCTTCACCCCCACCAAAAGTTAAGGATGCGGCAGCCCACACTTCAGATTACTCTATGGAGCTCTTTTCACATACCATGCCTGGGTTATCCAGTCAAATCCTGAATTTCTCAGTCCAAGATGAATCTGACATGGAGTGCACTGATGCACAGCCACTGCTAGATGATTCTGCTGGTACATTGACCCAGAGCACTACATTACCCTCGCAGTCTACTGAGCCAGAATCTGACCCTGATGAAACTCAGGTGCCCCTTTCCGCATACTATACCACCTTACACGGTGACACAGAGGAAGGTAAAGAGGAAGGTGCAGATGACTTTGAAGAGCAGGTGATGGATGACCCAGTTCTTGACCCGGATTGGCATTCATTGGGGGAGGAGGGTGGCGCTGGCAATAGTTCAGATAAGGAGAAGGATAGACAGCAGGCATTGACATCGCAGCAGCAGTTATCTGGCAGGCCCGTAGCTGTCCAAAAACGTGGACCAAAAACTAAAAGAGTTGCAGGACAGCTTGGCCAGACAGTCAACTTAGCACAGCGTGCAAGGCCAGAAAATGTATACCATAGTAGGAAGAGTGCAGTGTGGCACTTCTTTGTCCAAAATCCTACTGATGAGGCAAAGGTTACCTGTAAGAAGTGCGGAAGGACCTTTCGCCGAGGTAAACAACTCAGAAATTTGAGTACCAGTTGCATGCTTAGAGATTTAATCAACATGCACTTGCAAGCGTTGATGGACTACAAAACCTCAGGTAGCACATGTGCACCTGCTCCGTCTGAAGGTAGCCAGCAATGCTCCATCGCTTCCCCCACTGTAAGACCACCGCCACCGTTAAGCACACCACCAGCACTAAATGTTGAGATGTCGTCGCAAGGCCAAAGCACTCAGGGAATCACATTGGTTTTGCAACACAACACTGAATCTAGGCCATCACCACCAATACCATCACCAACCCCCTCTCACTCCATCCGGTCCACTGCTACTTCCCCCATATGCAGTTCTCCAGTCCAGCTCACCCTACCAGACACTCTGAGTAGGACAAGAAAGTATTCATCCTTTCATCTGCGTACACTGTGTTTGAACGCCTACATTGCCAAACTAATCTCATTAGAGATGATGCCCTACCGTTTGGTTGAAAGCGAAGCTTTCAGCGAGCTCATGGCCTACGCTGTCCCATGCTATGACCTACCCAGTCGGCACTTCTTTTCTCGAAAAGCCATCCCTGCCCTCCACCTGCATGTGAAAGACCGCATTTTCCATGCGCTCAAGCAATCAGTGAGTGGAAAGGTGCACCTCACAACAGTTGCATGGTCCAGTAAGCATGGCCAGGGCCGTTACGTGTTCATCACTGCACACTGGGTTAATGTGGTGGATGCAGGCTCCACAGGGGACAGCGGCAGTGGAACAGTGCTGTCTAGCCCATGGTATAGGAAACAGTTGGCTGTAGGATTTTGACCCTCCTCCTCCATAAGCGAAAGCTCGTCCACAGAGCGCAGTCGCACGAGCACTCCATCCACAGCTGGCAGTGTTGCACATGAGGTGTCCCACTATTGAACATCTAGAGGTAAGCATCAGCAGGCTGTGTTAAAGATGATGTCTTTGGGCGACAACAGACACACCGCGGAGGTACTGGCCAACTACTTGCAGCGACAAACTGAGTCATGGCTGGGCAGTCTACATCTTGAGCCAGGCAAGGTAGTCAGTGATAACGGCCGTAATTTTGTGGCAGCCATAGCCCGTGCAAAACTCACACACATACCTTGCCTGGCTCACACCTTGAACCTGGTGGTGCAGTGCTTCCTTAATAATTATCCAGAGTTAACATCCCTGCTCCATAAGGTGTGAAGACTGTGCTCGCACATCCATTGCTCAAACGTCCACTCCAGTCGTATGCAGAAGCTGCAGCAATTGCTCCACCTCCCCAAGCACCGCCTAATCAAAGAAGTTGCAACAAGGTGGAACTCCATCCTGCACATGGTTGAGAGGCTGTGTGAACAGAGACAGGCTGTAATGCATTTGTGGGACGATACACAGGCAGGCAGTTTGAGGGAAGACATGGAATTGTCGGGTGTGCAGTGGTCAAAGCTGAAAGACCTCTGTAAAGTCCTTCAGTGTTTTGAGGAATGCACATGGCTGGTAAGCGCAGACAACGTCATCATAAGCATGAGCATCACACTTATGCGTCTGCTCATGCAAAGTTTGACGCACATTAAGGATCTAGCGTCTGCAGGGGAGGAACAGGAGGAGGAGGAGGAGGGAAGCCTTGCTGACAGTCTGCCATTGTCTGGTCAGGGAACTTTCCTGGCCGAGGCGGAGGAAGAAGAGGAGGAGGAGGAGGATGAGAGGGATGATGTTTTTTTTGGGCAGGAGGATGCTTCTCAGGGGGCAAGAGAAAATGTTGGCATTCCAAGGTCAGGTACAATGTTTGTGCGTGACTGTAGCGATGTGGATTTGCCAGAAAGTGCTCCTCCACCCAGTAGTGGCAGTGCATTACTGACACATGGAACATTGGCCCACATGTGTGATTATGCCTTGCGGATCCTAAAAAGGGACCCCTGCATTGCAAAAATGATAAAGGATGACGACTAGTGGCTGGCCAGCATTCTCGATCCACGCTACAAAGACAACTTACACAACATCATGCAACAGGAGAACCTAGAGATAATATTGGCTAACAAACAAGCAACTCTGGTAAACCATTTGTTTGAGGCTTTCCCAGCACACAGCAGTGGCGCTGGTTCTCCCACGAGCCGTAGTGGGCATAATGGAAGAGGTGTTCATGGTGCACACAGCCGAAGTGGCGTTGGAAACAGGGGTTTAATGACCATGTTGTGGAATGATTTCTCAAGTACCGCTCACACGACTGCTAATACTGCATCGATTACAAGTGACAGGAGACAGCAGTTGTCAACTATGGTTACAAACTACTTCTCCCATATCGATGTTCTCCCTCACAGGTCATTCCCCTTTGACTATTGAACCTCTAAACTGGACACCTGGCCTGAATTGGCACACTATGCCTTACAGGAGCTTGCTTGCCCTGCTGCTAGTGTGTTATCTGAAAGAGTCTTCAGTGCTGCTGGATCAATCCTAACAGAAAAAAGGACCCTTTTGTCGACCCAAAATGTTGATGATCTAACCTTCATTAAAATGAACCATGCATGGGTTTTAAAAGATTTTGTCCCACCTTTCCTTGATGACAAATAGGTTGCCAGAAAACTGCCTCGTTTTTGTCCTCCTCTTTATCGGATTTCCCCAATTCCACCATTTGCAGCAGCTGAATGTCCAGCCTAAACATCAACATATGCGATTTTTTAAACCTCCCTAACTGGGCTGCTCACCCCCCAAAGGGCTGGGGTCAACACCTGGCGCACCCGGGCAAGTGCCATTGCTCTGAACAGGTGGATGGGCCCACTGATGGCCAACGGCACTGGCACAGGGCCCCTCATAGTACAATACAGTGTCTCTGACGGTGGAGGGGCCCACTTGCCGTCAGACACACCAGCGTATTATGAGGGGACCTGTGCCAGTACCGTCGCCCACAAGTGTGCCCCCCCTGCTTGGTCATGGCCACTGCACTTGCAAGTTACAATACTTACCTCTCCCTGCTCCACCGCTGTGTAATCTGGCCAGTAAAATCCTTCACAGGGACGGCCACTAGAAATATGGTGTATTGATTGATGATGGTTAAGATGTACCTATGGCCTGTCCTGCTGGCCTCTACCTTCAGATGATCAATGGCTACCATTTGTAATGGACATCACCTTACAAGAGGATGCAGTGGTGCTTTATGATCACCTTTCACAGTTGTGATAGTCACAGACGTGTGACATTCCCGCCACCATTTTTCATTGTCTCCTCTCATGCCAATTGTCAGGGTCCTGACATCGCCGGCGTACAGTCTGTGCTAAGCAGGGGCTCACCCGCACCGTAGGGACCCCTGGGGACAAGAACAGCCGGACAATAACGATGCACAGGACCTGGATGTAGAAGTTTAGAAAGCAGGCACAGGACCTATGGTCATGTGAACGGTCATGTGACTGCAAGGGGGCAGGGCTTAGCGTCCTGCTTTCAGAGGAGGAAGAAAACTCAGAGTCGGGCAAAGCAGAAGTCAGGCACAATACAGGCAAGCGAGGTACAGGAGGGATAAACAGATGGAAGGACAGATAAAGCCAAAGGTCAAACACAAGATATCAATACAGTACCAGGGATGAGACAGAACGGACAGTTAGGGCCAAGCAGAAATCAAAAACCAAACGGTCATAGAAGGTACCAGGCAGAATCCAAAGCGATATCCAGAGAACAGACCGAGTCATACACAGAGAATCAAGCAACCAGAACACAGCACTAACACACTCAGGGGTCACCACACAATGCCAAGGGTGAAAGTATAACTGACGGGGGATGGGAGCTTCCTGAGGCTATAAGAAGCCTCCCCAGAACCAATCAGAGGCCACCATAATAGGTCCCAGGTGTGCAGGTGAGAGTCTGCACTGCGATCAGAACATTAACCCCAGAAGTGCCGGTCACCCAGCACTGGTATCATGACACCAGTCCAATAGAATCGTCTACGGCCTGTGGCTTCTGTCTTTTGCACTCCTAAATGGCCAGACACATCATGATAAGTAGTGAGGACCATGTCTACATCTCTCCCTGTGATCACAATTTGATGGAGAAGAGTAACGGTGATGTGATCCACGCTACTGCGATAAAGCAATCCTTTCTTCACAAAGAACCATTTTCACTGTCTCCACAGACACAGTAATTGAGGGTCTGCATCACCTCTGCAACATCTACCGGGAAGTTTTCCCGCGATCAGTAATTTCCAAATTTCTGCTAACACTCGACTTTCCGTCTGTACTTGTATCCATGTAGTTTCCAGTAGCGGAGAGTCTGGACTGTCTTACTGAGATTGAAATATATATGAAGATTTAAAAGTACCACTACACTGTATACTGTTGTATGCTTCGAATACCTTTCCCTTTTTCTACTTTTTAAATTCTGGTGTAATACATAGTGAGCCTGTGAGTGTCTGTGTCTGACTCCGGAAGTATAGACGGAAATTTACAATTACCCCTAGACTGGATACACCTGTTATGTGCTGATACAGTACCTTTGTTCAAATTTTTAATTACGGTATCATCCACAGTGAGTGAGCGTGTGTGGTTTAAGCCTTCTATATATACGATGAATCGTAGATACCAATTTTTACCTTATACTCGATACAGCTTGTATCTTGTTTTACAGTACCTTTGTTCGACATTTAGTATTACGGTCAAATCCATACTGGGTAAGCGTCTGAGACTGACTACGGGACTATGTATACGGAGATTTCAATTGTACCCTATAATATATGTTCTTGCTATCTTGTATCCAGTACCTTTTTTACAACATTTTTTATTGTGGTCAAACCCAGACTGAGTGAGCATCTGAGGGTGACTCCAGAAATATATACCGAGATTTCAAATTTGGCCAACACTGTATACAGCTGTACGCTTCTGACACAGTAACCTTTTTTGCTATTTAGATTCTGGTGTAATCCATAATGAGCCTGTGAACGTCTGTCTGTTACTCCGGAAATATATTTGGAGCTTTAAGATTACCCCACCACTGTATACAGCTGTACGCTTGTGTTACATTACCCATTTACAGCTTTTCATATTCTTGTGTAATCCATACTGGGCCTGAGAGCGTTTGTGTCTGCCCCCTGAAATATACATGGAGATTCATAATGTTTACGCTATACTATATATACCTTGTATCTGGTGATACTGTACCCTTTTTCAACTTTTTATTTTATTGTGTAATCCATACTGAGCCTGTGAGCATCTGTGTATGACTCATGAAATATATACGGAGATTTACTGTTATTCCTAGACTGTATAGAGCTGTACTCTTCTGATACAGTACCATATATCTGCTGGTAATTTGTGGCCATTTTCCAAAACATGAGGAAGTATGGTGGAAGAGGATGCTGACGTGGGCATGGGGGGCTACCTGGTACTGATGGTGGTGGTGGTGCATCTGCTGGTAGTGCCAAAAACACAATAGCAGCTAAGGCAGGAGGTGTTGAGCCTGCGTCATGGTGTAGCTCTGGAAGGCCTGTAAGGCTCCCTTTTCTGGGAGTAGGTAGACTGCTTTTAAAGCCGGAGCATCAGGAACTGTTTTGGCTTACATGGCTGAAACAGCCTCCAGCTCTATTGCCTCCTCTTCTGAAGTTGTAAAAAATGCAAGCACTGAGTCGTCAGTGCAGGCCTCTGGTCCGGAGCAACCCCTTTCCTTGTGTCGTTCACCCACACCAAAAGTGAAGGATGCGGCAGCACACACTTCAGATTACTCCATGGAGCTCTTTTCACATACCATGGCTGGGTTAATTAAAAATGGGGCCCATCATATACTGGAGCATTAGAAATGGGGCCCATTATATATGGAGAATTATTAGGGCCCATCATACACTGGAGCATCATCCATGAGGCCCATCATATATTGGAGCATTATAAATGGGGCAGATCAGACACTGGAGCAACATCTATAGGGAACATTATACACTGGAGCATTAGAAATGGGGCCCATTATATATGGAGCATTATTTGGGCCCATCGTACACTGGAGCATCATCCATGAGGCCCATCATATACTGTAGCATTATAAATGGGGCAGATCAGACCTATCGCCTCAACACATTAACCTAACCTATCCCTGTGTGGCAGAGCCAAAAGTTTTACCATAACCAGGTTCCCAGCATCATGTTCCCACATGCTTTATGCATCCATTAGCCCTCTGTGTCTGTACTGTTACACACTTAACATTATGGCTGGTCCATACAATCAGAGCAACTGTTACCACCCACCTTTCGTGTCTCCCTCTTTCCTCATAGACTGTAAGCTTGCGAGCAGGGCCCTCACTCCTCTTGTTATTTGTTATAATCTACTGTATGTGATTATTGTTATGCTGTAATGTCTATTGTCTGTACAAATCCCCTCTGAAATGTAAAGTGCTGCGGAATATGTCGGCGCTATAAAAATAAAATTTATTATTATTATTATCAGACACTGGAGCAGCATCTATGGGGCACATTATACACTGGAACATTAGAAATGGGGCCTATTATATATGGAGCATTATTTGAGCCCATCATTCACTGGAGCATCATCCATGAGGCCCATCATATACTGGAGCATTATGTGGAGCTCATCATATACTGTATGAAACATTATATGTGACCAATTATTCTGTATGGAGAAAAATATATGGGGCTCATTATTCTGTATGATGCACAATGTGGTGGCCATAATACTGTATGGAGTAATATACTGTCCTTTTTTGAGCTTTTGTACAATTTAAAATAGATCAGTCATGTCATGTAAGCAGTGAAGTATTTGTCATTGTACTATACCTATATTTCTGTGCCGTATCGGAGCATCATGAGTTTTGGTTTGTGTTAAAGGGGTTCACTGACACTCTTTGGCCCAGGGCACACGAAAACCTGGAGCCAGCCCTACCCCCCCACAACTTTAGCCAAATAACCCCCAATTTTCAATGCGTAACTATTATTATGAAGTAAATTAAGGTTGACAAGCTTCAGTAATAAGAATTGATGTTTTTGGCATTGAAATGGGCACTGTAGGTGTGTTTACTGTCCTCCACTCCCTGCCGACTTTGCTTCCCCATTGACTTGTATTGGGTTTCGTGTTTCAGTCAGCTTCCGACTTTTCCCTATAGTCGGCCGATTTTGTTCGACCCGACTTTTGCGAAAGTCGGGTTTCATGAAACCCGACTCGACCCTAAAAAAGGCAAAGTCGCTCATCTCTAGCTTTCACTGATCACAAAAATTTACTGTATGTTGACACCACTAAGTGCTTGAGTGCTAGACAAGCCTGGTGGGTCCTCATTCGCTCAGTTTGATTACTCTACATATCTCCCTGGTACTAAGAATGTTAAAGCTGATGCTTTATCACATAGTTTGGCTCCGGAGTTTAGGAATGAAAATCCAGTCAAAATTGTTAGTGAAAGGGGTGGTGTTGGGTGCTCTGGGGATTGGTCTGAGACATTGTGGAAGCTCAGGTTGGTGCACCTGAGGACTTGCCTCCCAGCAAGCTTTTTGTGCTGTTCTCACTTTGCAGTGATATTCTTAACAAGGTGCACGACTCTGTGATTGCCGGACAACCTGGTTCCTCTGCCATCTGGAGAGCTGTTTACAGTTTCTTTTGGTGACAGAGTTCTCAAAAGGATCTTGATGAATATGTCCGTAAGTACAGAGTTTGCGCCATGCCTAAAGCCTCTCACTAGGACCAGGCTGGGTTTCTTTTGCCCAACGAGGTTCCGTCTCAACCTTGGACTCACTTGTCCATGAATTTCATTATAGATTTGCCTAATTCTGGTAGTAATACTGTAGTATGGGTGGTGGTGGACCCTTTCAGCAAGATGGTTCACTTGGTTCCTCTACCAAAATTGCCTATTGCTAAGAGTTTACCTACATTGTTTATCTCCCCTGTTGTTAATTAACATGGTTTTCCTAAATACATTGCTTTTGGTGTACCTTTTACTCTAGGAATGATGCTTTTGTTTTTTCAGATTATTATCCTGAGACTAGTGTTCAGACAGAGAGAATGAATCAAGAATGAATTAGAACAATATTTAAGATGTTATGCTTAATATAATCAAGAGTATTGGGAGGATTTTCTTCCTTTGGCTGAGCCCACTCTCATAACCGTACTTCTACAGCTACCGATGCCTGGCCTTTTTTTGTTGTTGTGGGGGTTTTCATCTAATTTTTGGAAATTTTTCTCATTGGCAGTCTGTGATCCCAGAGGAGGAAAGATATTCTTCTTGTTTGATTAAAGTCTGTAGAGAGAAGTTGAAAATGGTCTTTTGATAACTTAAGATCAGACCAAGAGAACTGCGAACTGCAGACATAGGAGGCACCTTTTTTTAAAGGGGGGAGAACTTTTTTGGCTTTTCACAAAAATCTTTCTTTTAAAGTTCCAGCAAGGAAATTTTCTCCTATATTTGGTGTTCCGTATAAGGTATTTAAGATCATTAATCCTGTGACAGTCAAGCTAAAGCTCCCTGCTTTGAGGAGGATTAACAATTCTTTCCATTCCTCTCATCTTCAACAGTTTGAGGAGATGCCGAGTCCTCAAAAAATGATTGAATGTGACTTGGAGGAGGACAAGGAGAAGGAGATGGAATGAGTTTAGGCTCCTGACATGTCAAACGTCAGCTGCAATATATTGTTAAATGGAAGGGTTTCAGTCCGAAGAATAATTCCTAGGTTGATTCAGAAGATTTTCATGCTGATCACCTAGTGAGGTAATTCTGTCAGCGGCTCCAGCGGTTTGGGATTTCAGTGGGTCCTATAGTCAATCAAAGAAGGAGTGGTGCTTTTCTGGTTTCAAATTATTGAGCCTGTGCTTTGTGGTCATCTTTTCCTTCCTCTGAGCAACAGCAGATACCCCTTTTCTCTGGGTGTTTAGTGTCTTTTATCCTTGCTTCAGTTTTCTTAGGGTAACAGCTGTTATGTCCACAGGGCGTGATAAAGTATAGTGGACTCACTAGACCACTGATGGTGCAGTGGCGGCTATATAATCGATACCCAAGAGACAGGAGAGTGGATGTCATAAACTAAAAAATATTTATTAACAAGGTTAAACAAAAAGGGAAAAGGTGTCAGAGGGAAGGAACCTCTGGATCACGGCACTGTACCACATAGTGGATCACCGGGCAAGGTGAACCCCTATACAGGGATTCCCCCGTCACAACACCAGGTGGCCTAAATGCTGCAAATCCTGGACTAGAGGATGACCTGTATTTACCGAATAGAAACACTATGGAATACTTGGCTCTGCTGGTGGAGAGAATCCCAGAAGCTCCATGGAGTCCCAGAAAGGCTGATCCCTCTGGTAGCAGTATCTGGAGGGTTCTGTGAGGAGAGGCTAAGTCAGCTTGGAGTGGAAACTGGAGTGACCAGAGGAATCCAGGATAGGAATTGCCAGAATATTCTGTGAAAACAGAGAGGTCAGTATAGTGCAGAGCACAGCAGAGTGTGGCCTGAACCTGAGGCAACAATCCCAGAGAATAAACATGTTGCTCTAAACAAGGGGAGCATGCCTTTTATGCACAGAACATCACAGCACAGACAGACCTAATAGACAACAGGTGCCCTGCTGTTTTAAGTATGTGCAGGAAGCGGGGCGCGCCTCCTAAGAGCATTACCAGGACACCTGCCAAGAGAATGCAGGTTCTTAGCAGAGAAAGGAGCCACTGATTGTCAGGAGCCATGGACAGGATGAGTAGAACCAGTAGAGCTGTGTGAGAGGTGCTGGTCTTCCTGCGCAGCAGAGACCGGGCCTGCGGCTGAGGGCATGACAACAGGTGTTTTCATTTATTCATTAGTCTGGCCTATCACCTTTTGCATTAGGGTTTATATATTTTCTCCCGCTGGTATTTCCTGTTGGTTATACTCTCATTTTAATATTCAGCCATACAGCTGTAGTTTAAACTAGTCAGTGAAAGACCAGCTAGGATTTAAATCTCTGCTGTTTATTTTCTTTGCCCTGCATTTTCTGTTTCTTTTTAGGAACTGTAGCAGAGTGTATCTTTTGAGAATTCACCCGTACACAGGAGAACTTCACTGAGCAAGTTATCTTGAGTACACAGCATTTACTTCTTGAGGGTAAACTTGAGATAAGAATTCAGAAGCAGTATAATACAGTCAAAAGCGAAAGTAAAACTAAACAACAACAAGAGAGATTCCCTCCCCACAATACAGCAAACATTCATCCACTCAATGCTGACTTTTATTCCCCATTGACTTGCATTGGGGTCGGGTTGCAGACGAAACTCCGACTTTTTTTGCCCTAGTCGGACAAGTTTCATCTGAAACAAATTTTGTTTCATGAAACCCGATCTGACCAAAGTCGCTCAACTCTAATGATATGCCTCTGGTAAGTTAATGGATGCAAATATTCTGTATCTACATTTCATGACTTGCAGACAGGTGATGGTAATAATACTTTTCAAAATGATAGAATCCCATGCACCACTCCGAAATCTGTACTATCTTGGTGCAACTGTCCACCATATTGCCAGTAACACAGAGTAATGAATGTCCAAAGCACCCGATATTCTCCTCAAATACTCCCTTATTGGTTATAGCATACAAAAAAAGTGACGTTTTAGCCACACATGGCCATTCTCAAGCAATACATAATGAAGAAAACAGATAAACATATGCACAGACATATAATGTAAATTATAGTAAGGCATCAATGGACCACTCCTCCTGACTCCTGCCTTTGGTCCCACCTCTATTTTCATAGAAACATTAGACACAAAGAGAAAGATTACAATAAACATTAATAGTCAATTAATGGAAAGTGTCTGTAGGTACTAGTAGCTCAGCACATCATCAGTGTCATTTATATTATAAAATCATGTCATCATGAGAGGCAAATCCTTCTAATATTGATCAACATAGGTCCCACCCCAGATAACTGCCTATTACTAATCAATATATAATTGAGGTGTGCCTAAAACATCCTTGGGAAAAATAAACCAATTAGTTTTTCTTTAAGAAGCCCTCCTACTCTGCTCTCATTACCTGTTTTAAATGTATCTGTTTGAACTCATCTACATATATAATTGCCAATTGGCCTCTGTCACCGAATCCCATAAGGCACCGTGGCAGTGTCACTTGTGCAGGCACAGTTCGTGGCTGAAAGGCCATGAACTGCCCCTGCGCAAGTGACATACGGTATATACCCGAGTATAAGCCAGCAAGCCAGTGGGGGGAGGGGGAGCAGCAGGAGAGAGCAGCTGTGACAGCATACTCACCCACTCCTGGCGTGGTGGCTGCAACGTCCCTGCATCTCTCTCTGCTTTCCTGGCTTCCAGCAGCACTTCCTGTATTCAGGATAGGACCAGGGAGCCATACATATAGGATGTGACCGGGGAGCCATGCATACAGGATGGGACCAGGGAGCCATGCATACAGGATGGGACCAGGGAGCTATGCATACAGGATGGGACCAGGGAGCCATGCATACAGGATGGGACCAGGGAGCCATGCATACAGGATGGGACCAGGGAGCCATACATAAAGGATGGGACCAGGGAGCCATACATACAGGATGGAACCAGGGAGCCATACATACAGGAGGGGGAGCCACACATACCAGGACAAGGATGGGTGGAGCCACACATAACACGACAGGATGGGGGAGCCACGCATACCAGGACAAGACGGGGAGCCACACATACCAGGACAGGGACAGGGGGAGCCACACATACCAGGACAGGGATGGGGAGCCACACATACCAGGACAGGGACGGGGGAGCCATACATACTAGGACAGGGACAGTGGGAGCCACATACCAGGATAGGTATGGGAGGAGCCACACAAAACAGAACAGGGATGAGGAGAGCCACACATACCAGAACAGGGATGGGGGAGCCACACATAGCAGGACCTGGACAGGGGGAGCTACACATATCCGGATAGGGACGGGGAGCCACATACCAGGACTGGATGGGGGGAGCCACACATACCACGACAGGGATGGGGGGAGCCACACATAGCAGGACATGGACTGGGGGGAGCCACACATAGCAGGACAGGGATGGGGGAGCCACACATACCAGGACAGGACAGGGGGAGCCACACATACTAGGACAGGATGGGGGACAATGCATACCCGGCGTATACTCGAATTAATAAGCTTACCCAGTTTACCATGGCAAAATTAGGTGCCTCGGCTTATACTCGAGTATATACGGTACACGTCTCCGCTAGAGTTGAGCGACTTTGGTCAGATCGGGTTTCATGAAACAAAATTTGTTTAAGATGAAACTGGTCCGACTAGGGCAAAAAAAGTCGGAGTTTCGTCCGAAACCCGAGCCCAATGCAAGTCAATGGGAAATAAAAGTCGGCATTGAGCGGATGACATTCATCCACTCAATGCCGACTTTTATTCCCCATTGACTTGCATTGGGGTCGGGTTTCGGACGAAACTCCAACTTTTTTTGCCCTAGTCGGACCAGTTTCATCTGAAACAAATTTTGCTTCGTGAAACCTGATCCGACCAAAGTCGCTCAACTCTAGTCTCCGCTATTCCCATGCAGGTGCAGTAACAGCCACATCATTACTACGCATGCACAGGATTAGCGGTGATGTGTATATCAATTGCGAAGGCGCAGTTCATGGTCGCAATTCCCGCGCATGCGCAGTAACAGCCACAACTGCGCGCTTTACATGTGCTGCTCCTGTCAGCACCACTAAGCATACACAGATATTAATTTCACTGCACTCCCGATGCGATAGCATCAGGCCTATTTCTAGTTACTTGTATAAAAGACACCTGTCCACTGTAGACCAGTACAATGCTGGGATGGGCTACAGGACAATAAGCAATTAGCTTAGTGAACAGGCAACAACTGTTGGTACAATTATTAGAAAATGGAAGAAACACAAGATGATTGTTAATCTCCCTCAGTCTAATGGTTCATGCAAGATCTTGTCTTTTGGTGTAAGAATGATTCTGAGAAAGGTCAGGAATTAGCACAGAACTATACAGGAGGACCTGGTCAATGACCTGTAGAGAGCTGTAACCACAGTCTACAACATTACTGTTAGTAACACAATACACCATCATGGATTAAAATCCTGCAGGGTGTGCATTTTCTCCCTGCTCACACCATCACATGTCCAGGCCCATTTGAAGTTCACCAATGACCATCTGGATGATGCAGGGGAGGCATGAGAGGTCATGTGGTCAGATGAGACCAAAATAGAACTTTTCGGTATCAACTCCACTCACCGTGTTTGGAGAAAGAAGAAATATGAGTACAATCCCAAGAACACCGTCCCATCCGTGAAGCATGGTGGGGAAACATCATACTTTGGGGGTGCTTTTCAGCAAAGGAGGCAAGATGACTGCACTGTATTGAAGGAAGGATGGATGGGGTCATGTATCACAGGATTTTGGTCTACAACCTCCATCCCTCAATAAGAGCATTGAAGATGGGTCGTGGCTGGGTCTTCAAGCATGGCAATGACACAAAACACAGAGGCAGGGCAACTAAGGAGTGGCTCCATAAAAAGCATTTCAAGGTCATGGAGTGACTTAGCCAGTCTACAGACCTGAACTCAATATAAAATCTTTGGAGAGAGCTGAAACTCAATATTGCCTAGCGAGAGCCTTGAAGCCTGAAAGATCTGGAAAAGATGTGTATGGAGGAGTGGGCCAAAATTCCCATTGCAGTGTGTGCAAACTTGGTAAAGAACTACAGGCAACGTCTGACCTGTGTAATTGAAAACAAAGGTTTCGATACTAAATATTAAGTTCTGTTTTTCTATTGTATGAAACACTTATTTCATGCAATAAAATGCAAATTATGTAAAAATCATTCAATGTGATTTTCTGGATTTTTTTAAGAGTCTTTCTCTCACAGTTAAAGTTTACCTACGATAAAAATTACACACCTCTCCTTTCTCTTTAGGAGGGAAAACTTGCAAAATCGTCAGTGCATTAAATACTTATTTTCTCCACTTTAATTAGTTATGTAGATTCTTGTCATGTCACTGCATTGTTTTTACTCTAAAAAATCTAAATTTAAATTTTTACTATGTTATTATTATTATACATTTATATAGCGCCATTTATTCCATGGCGCTTTACATGTGAAAAGGGGAAAGTACAATAAACATGTGTAAGACAAGAGACACACAAGTACAGAAGGAGAGAGGACCCTGCCCGTGATGGCTCAAAGTCTACAAGGATGGGTGAGGATACACTAGGAGAGGGTAAAGCTGGTGGTGTGGTGGTTCAGTAAACTGAGGATCATTACAGGCTGTAGGCTTGTCGGAATAGGTGGGTCTTCAGGTTTTTCTTGAAGGTTTCTGTTGTTTGTGAGAGTCTGATGTGTTGGGGTAGAGAGTTCCAGAGTATGGGGGAAGCACGGGAAAAGTCTTGTATGCGGTTGTGGGAAGAAGAGATAAAGGGGGAGGAGAGAAGGAGATCTTGAGAGGATCGAAGGTTGCATGCGGGTAAGTACCGGGAGACCATGTCACAGATGTATGGAGGAGACAGGTTGTGGATGGCTTTGTATGTCATGGTAGGGTTTTGAACTGGAGCCTCTGGGAAATAGGAAGCCAGTGAAGGGTCTGGCATAGGGGGGAGGCTGGGGAATAGTGGGGAGTCAGGTGGATTAGTCAGGCAGCAGAGTGTAGGATGGACTGGAGTGGTGCCAGAGTGCTAGAGGGGAGACCAGAGAGTAGTAGGTTGCAGGAATCGAGGTGGGAGATGATAATTGGAGTGCACTAGTGTTTTTGTGGTTTCATAATTGAGGAATGCACGGATCCAGGAAATATTTTTGAGTTTGAGGTGGCAGGAGGAGGCGAAGGCTTAGATATGTGGTTTGAAAGAGAGGGCAGAGTCGAGGATCACCCCAAGGCACCGAGCATGAGGGACTGGGGAAAGCGAGCAGCCATTGACATTGATGGATAGGTCTGGTGGAGGGGTGGAGTGAGATGGGCGAAGATGATGAATTCTGTTTTGTCCATGTTCAGTTTGAGAAAGCGAGCAGAAAAGAAGGCTGAGATAACAGACAGACATTGTGGGATTTTGGTCAGTAAGGAGGTGAGGTCAGGTCCCAATAGGTAGATCTGTGTGTCATCGGCGTAGAGGTGATACGGCAAACTGTGGGATTCTATGAGCTGTCCCAGGCCGAAGGTGTAGTTGGAGAAGAGTAGGGGGTCCTAGGACTGAGTCTTGAGGAACACTGACAGATAGGGGGTGAGGTGAGGAGGAGGTGTGTGAGAGGGAGACACTAAATGTTCGGTCTGTTAGGTATAATGAGATCCAGGAGAGGGCCAAGTCTGTGATGCCAAGAGATGAAAGAATCTGTTGCAGGAGGGAATGATCCACGGTGTTGAAGACTGAAGACAGGTCCAGGAGATGGAGGACAGAGTAGTGTCACTTGCTCTTGGCGGTTAGTAGGTCATTAGTGACTTTAGTTAGGGCAGTTTCAGTTGAACGATGTGGTCGGAAGCCAGATTGTAGCCCGTCAAAGAGGGAACAGGAGGAGAGGTGGGAAGACAGTTCAAGATGTACATGCTGTTCCAGTAGTTTTGAAGCATAAGGGAGAAGAGATATCGGGTGATAGACACAGAGGATGGGTCGAGGGAGTGCTTTTTCAGGATGGGTGTGATTGAGGCATGTTTGAAGGGTGAGAGAAAGAGACCATTTGTAAGTGAAAGGTTGAAGAGGTGTGTTAGAGTTGGGATGAAGATTGTGGCAAAGTTAGGGATGAGGTGGGACAGGAGCGGGTCAAGCATGAAAGTGGTGAAGTGTGATCTTGACAGGAGGGTGGAGAGCTGGTATTCTGTCATGATGGAGAAGCTGGTTTTGGAAGAACAGGGCTAAGTGGCTAAGAGGGGCATTGGGGGCTGCGGGCCAAAGCTTTCTCTGATCGTATTGATCTTCTATTTAAAGAAGGAGGCATAACTATTTTGTTATTATTTTGTAGATCCACCTTTGGCTTTCAACAGTGACTGAATCTTTCTGGGTATGCTCTTGATTAGATCATAAACATGTCTCAACCGAAATCCGATCCCAGTTCTCTTGAAAAGTTGGTGCATACTGGTAAATTCACTTGAATATGTATACAGCTTTATCTTCCACTCTACCCACAAGATGAGGTCTTGGTACTGTCGGGGCCAATCCAGCACCTCTTCTTCACTGCCACTGAACCACTCCTTCCCCAATCTCGACTTATGCTTTGAGTCATTGTCCTGCTGGAACACTGTCATCCTTTTCATACCCATAATGCTTGAGTGTACAAAGTAACTTGTCCTGCAGAATATTCACATATAATGTAGCTCATCATTGAGACCACTATCGTTCCTGGTCAATTATCCAATTAATAGCCTTAGGCTGTGAAACAACCCTATATTATCAAGCTCCCTACTGTACACTAAACTTGAAAGTTCCTTCAATTTCTCGATCCATTAGCCCCTTTTTTCCCTTGTTTCTACTAGACCCATTTGCATCTGTGGCGCCCCTGAGGGTTCAGTCGCCACAGAGGTACTGCACCTCCTCCTGAGGTGTGGTGCTCCACCATCCAGGTAAGGTGGAGACACCTGACCACACTCCAACACCTGCATCCCACATAACATAGTAGTGTAACAAAGCACCCTTTGGTGGCTCCCTGCTTGGAACACAAAGAGTGCTGGGAGGTGGGTGGAGCTTAGTCTGCACCAAAAGAGTGGGAAGAGATTAGTAGTCAGTGAGTCTGACAGAGGAGTCTGAGAGAGAAGTTCCCCTGAGATGGATGGATGAAGGAAGTGCTGCAGCAGACCTCAGTGACCTGGGTCTGCTGGCACAGGAATGAGAGCTTCAGAAAGCCTAATTCTGCATAAGAAAGATAGTTTTGTATGTAACGTAATGAGGGGAAGAGAGCTAAGGACTAGGGTTAGAGCAGAGCCCTTCTTCAAGTTCTAATCGCATGGCCGGGGTCCGGTCCCCAAGGTTGTATGGATACTAATGGTCCTGCAGCAGACACCGGAGGAATAGAAGTTGTCACCACTTTATTCCCACACAAGACTTGGGGGCACAACAGCAACGTGAGTGAGCCGGGACTTAGTAGCAAGGAGTCCCCGAAGCAGGCTACAGCTGTCTGCCATACAAGTAGAGTTCTAGGAACATCAGAAAGGAGGAACTCCAGTGTAACTCAGTACTGTGAGTACTTCAAATAGGCCCTAGAAAGGAGACGTTCAGAAAAGGCACATGTTGGCGGAGTGCTGGAACGGAGTACTTCATCTTGCCTGGAAGTTGGCTGAGCTCCTGACCTGGAGGACATGGCACGGATGCGGGCACCTGTATGCACAACAGACTGTGAGTAAAGCTTTGGAACTACATCTTCTGGTGTCCTCCACTTATTCCTGCACCAACACACTCAGCACTGCTACATCCTTGTGCCTAACACTGCATCGTTCTCCTCTCCTCACTATCTCTCCATCTACACTGCCCTAGGACTACAGCCCTACCTGTGGAGGGCCACAACATCATTGCTGCACCACACCATCTGTCCCAGAGGATCTGTCTGCAGCCTCGGCTTAACATCTTCCTTGCTGAACACCACAGGTGGCATCACGAATCATTCACTCATAAACTTTAACCATCATCCACACGTTCAACATCATCCCCTTTTTACAATGGACGCCCAGGGCCACGGACCGGGTCACCGCTAACGTGACAACTCCCATTGAAACCAACAGGCCCGGTACTGAGTACCCTGCTGCCCTGGGTGCGAGGGCGATCCACATCCATCAAAGCCTAGTCTATTGACTTTTGACTTATCCCTCCAAATAACCCTTTTTCAATCTTCTACTGTCCACATTTCAAACATTTTTGCAAACTCAGGCTGACACTTCTTATGACAATATTGAAGTCTATGCCTCTTCACCTTTTTTGGAGCCACCATTCTAGACTTGTGTAATGTACGGCACACAGTGCTTGCATGGACGTCTGTGATGTCACTATTACCATGTATACGTGGCACCTCAACAGCCGTGTTTGTCACGCCAGAACTAATAAACCTTGTGATGAGACAACTTGTTGAATCCAATATTTTGCCCTTATGTCCACCTCCTGGCTTTTGACATGATGCAGTTTGGCAATTTTCTTGCCTGAGATTCCACTATTGATGAGAAGGATGATGCGGTTTCTCTTTTTTGTGAAATGCCTGCTTCTTGAGTCGAACCAGTGACCTTTTGCTTGGGAATAAACATAGTAACACAGTGAGATATTAGGAAATGTGAGAACAGGTTGTATTTCCTAGTATACAATATTTTTAACCACCATGACCAAAACAGTAACAATGTATTAACATGACAAGAATCTGCATAGCTAAATATATGCTAAATAGTTGTGTAGCATGGTGCAAGGAGGCAGCTGCAGGCAAAGCACTCATCTTGTTTAATGCTATATGAAAGTGTGGGTCCTGACTGGGTGTTTGGACTTGTGCTGTGAGGGCCTTACAGCTGTGCAAGCCATATGTAGCCGGTGGTATGGGCTGGTCAGTACCAAGTGTTTCACAATATAATGAGGCAGACTTCCATTCCAAACAAACGTTTACTGAGTTGTAACTCAATAAAGGTTCTATACAAGGGATAGTGGGTACAAAGTCACTTCTCTTCTGGATCACACTATCCCTCATCCTTAGTCTCTTCTAATTTACTCACATTTATGTATGAGATAGTCAAGATGATTGTCCATTAAATGATGGTATTCTTGCGCTCGAAGCAGTAGTTGATTGTGAGATATGGAGCCTGAAAGTGAAAAGTTCAAAACATTGCTACACTTTTGCTCATCAGTGTATTGTCCTCTCTTATTAGCTATAGTGCTGGCTCTTATTACATAGCCTCCTCCCTTATTATTTCTAGCGCCATCTTTTACTACACAGCTTTCTTCCTCAATGATGTATAGAGCAGTCCCTTATTACAAACCATCCTGCATTATTATGTATAATTGTCACGCGGGGCTTAGGACAACTAAGGCAGAAATACCCGGGGCCCCTGTGGTGTCCCTTTCACTAGGGGAAACCCTGTCTGACCCTCAACCCAGGGTTTTTGCTGAAGGTGCAAATGCCTGAGCCTCCACCCTTTCCTTATCCCCTGCTCAGCCCTGCACTTAACCCTCCACCCTCCACCCAGTGAGGAGACACACCACCAAAGCTCCCACACAAATAAGACAGACAGGGAGAACTTAAACTGCACTGCGCCGCACACACACAGGAATATACAGTAATGTGAACAGGGCACAACTAAACACAAATATGGGAAGGAGAAAGGATAACGACGGATCATACGACACCAGATACGAATCTCTCTCTCTGCAACACCTCCACTCCAGACCGGAACCACTTGGTATGAAAACACAAGCTATAATCGGCGACGCCCATATGCCAGTATGACTATTTAAAGACCGTGGGCGTGACTAACCTTCCAACCTGGTCTCCAGCAGGATTAACCCCCGAGAGCCTGAAGATCAAGCCAGCGCCACTGAGGCTATAGTGGCTGGAGGTGGAACTACCTCTGCCTGCCGGACGCTGTGGTGTGAACAGCGTCCGACATGACAGTACCCCGTCTTCTACGAGGGACCCCAGGGCCCTCAAGACTCATAGGACCTGGCTTGTCCGGATGACGACGGTGAAAAGAACTGACCAGCCGATCCGCATGTATGTCTGAGGCTGGAACCCAAGACCTCTCCTCCGGACCATACCCCCGCCAGTGCACCAAATACTGAAGAGTACGGCGTACTACTCGAGAGTCCACTACCTTGGCGACCTCGAACTCTAAATTGCCATCCACCATGACTGGAGGTGGCATCGGCGTCGTGTCCACCAAGCCTACCACCTTTTTCAATAAAGCCCTGTGAAAAACGTTATGTATTTTGTACACCGCAGGAAGTTCCAACCGATAAGCCACTGGGTTAATGATGGCAGAAATCCTAAAAGGCCCAATAAACCTTGGACCCAGTTTTAAAGATGGAATTTTGAGTTTTATGTTCTTCGTAGCTAACCACACCCATTCACCCACACACAGGTCCGGACCTGGCACGCGTCTACTGTCAGCCACCCATTTGTACCTGGCACTCATGCTCAACAAACGCTGTTTCACCCGCCTCCAGACTGATGACAATTGGGCTCCTAGCTGATCCTCCTCCGGGACACCCCTGGAGTCACCCTGACGTAAGGTACAAAACTGAGGATGTTGACCGTACACACAAAAGAATGGAGACTCTCCTGATGACTCTTGGCGGTGATTATTTAACGCGAATTCAGCCAGAGGAAGGAAAGTAGACCACTCCTCCTGGTTGTCGGACACAAAACATCGTAAATACTGTTCTAGATTTTGGTTCATGCACTCAGTTTGTCCATTAGACTGTGGATGAAACGCCGATGAATGTGACAACTTGATCCCCAACCTTGAGCAAAAAGCTTTCCAAAACCTCGCCACAAATTGCGTACCCCTATCAGATACTATGTCAGATGGTACTCCGTGGAGTCTGACCACCTCCTTCACAAATACCTGAGCCAACGTCTTAGCATTGGGCAAAGAAGACAACGCCACAAAATGCGCCATCTTTGAAAAACGGTCAACCACCACCAGGATGACCGTGTTCCCTGCCGAGGCTGGCAAGTCAGTGATAAAATCCATGGAGATTTCTGTCCATGGCCTATTGGGTACCCCCAGAGGCTGTAGCGTGCCAGCAGGACGGGTTCGGGGTGACTTAGCCCTAGCGCACGTGATGCAAGCTGCCACGTACGAGACCACGTCCTGCCGGATTTTGGGCCACCAGAAACGACGCGATACCAGCTCTAAGGTGCCCTTCACCCCTGGATGACCAGCCAGTACCGAATTGTGGTGTTCCTTCAACACCTTAAGCCGAAGATGCAGGGGTACAAATGATTTGTTGGCAGGAAGTCCTGGTGGTACCTCCTCTTGGGCCTCGGCAATCTCCGCCTCTACCTCCGTCGTGAGAGCCGAGACCACTACCCCTTTCTGGAGGATGGGTACTGGCTCTTCCCGAGGTTCTCCCCCCGGAAAACACCTAGACAAAGCATCCGCCTTGGTGTTTTTAGCCCCGGGACGGTACGTCACAAGAAAATTGAAACGAGTAAAAAACAATGCCCAGCGAGCCTGCCTAGGAGACAGACGCTTGGCCAACTCCAGATAGAGCAGATTCTTATGGTCGGTGATAACTGTGACCTGGTGAGCCGCCCCCTCCAAGAAGTGTCGCCATTCCTCAAAAGCCAGTTTGATGGCCAACAACTCCCTGTTGCCGATATCATAATTCCGTTCGGCCGGCGACAGCTTCTTGGAGAAGTAGGCGCATGGATGCATCTCGCTCAAGGACAAGCCTTGAGACAGTACTGCCCCCACTCCCACCTCCGACGCATCAACCTCTACCACAAAAGGTTTAGACACGTCTGGTTGCACCAGAATGGGGGCTGAAGCAAAACTATTCTTCAGACGCTCAAATGCACGTATAGCCACCTCAGGCCAGTTCGCCAGATCGGCACCCTTTTTGGTCATGTCCGTGAGCGGTTTGGCGACAGTCGAAAAGTGTTTTATAAATTTCCTATAATAATTCGCAAACCCAAGGAACCGCTGGAGTGCTTTCAGACTCTCCGGCCTCTCCCATTGCAGCACCGCTTGCACCTTAGCGGTGTCCATTTTAAAACCGGCTGCGGACACAATATATCCCAAAAAGGGCAACTCCTGGACAAAAAATAAACATTTTTCCAGCTTAGCATAGAGCTGGTTCTCCCGGAGCAACTGTAACACCTGCCTAACATGCTCCAAATGAGTGTCCCGATCGCTAGAATAAATGAGGATATCATCCAGGTATACAATTACAAATCTCCCCAGGACATGAGCAAATACATCATTAATAAAATGTTGGAAAACGGCAGGCGCGGTGGTCAACCCAAACGGCATAACCAGACTCTCAAAATGACCCTCAGGAGTGTTAAACGCCGTCTTCCACTCATCCCCCTGACGGACCCTTATGAGGTTATACGCCCCCTGAGGTCCAGCTTGGAAAACCATTTCGCCCCCGCTACCTGGTTGAACAAATCCGGGATCAACGGCATTGGGTAGGGATCACGGATAGTAATCTGGTTTAACTCTCGGAAATCCAGACACGGGCGTAACCCCCCATCTTTCTTCTTAATGAAGAAAAACCCCGCGGCTACAGGCGAGGACGAAGGCCGGATGTGTCCTTTGCTCAGATTCTCCGCGATGTAGTCTTTCAGAGCTTGCCTCTCAGGACCAGAAATATTAAACATCCTGGCCTTAGGTAATTTGGCCCCGGGTTTTAACCTAATCACACAGTCATAGGCTCTATGTGGAGGCAGCCAAGCGTCTGTCTCCTAGGCAGGGTCGCTGGGCATTGTTTTTTACTCGTTTCAATTTTCTTGTGACGTACCGTCCCGGGGCTAAAAACACCAAGGCGGATGCTTTGTCTAGGTGTTTTCCGGGGGGGAGAACCTCGGGAAGAGCCGGTACCCCTGTGGTGTCCCTTTCACTAGGGGAAACCCTGTCTGACCCTCAACCCAGGGTTTTTGCTGAAGGTGCAAATGCCTGAGCCTCCACCCTTTCCTTATCTCCTGCTCAGCCCTGCACTTAACCCTCCACCCTCCACCCAGTGAGGAGACACACCACCAAAGCTCCCACACAAATAAGACAGACAGGGAGAACTTAAACTGCACTGCGCCGCACACACACAGGAATATACAGTAATGTGAACAGGGCACAACTAAACACAAATATGGGAAGGAGAAAGGATAACGACGGATCATACGACACCAGATACGAATCTCTCTCTCTGCAACACCTCCACTCCAGACCGGAACCACTTGGTATGAAAACACAAGCTATAATCGGCGACGCCCATATGCCAGTATGACTATTTAAAGACCGTGGGCGTGACTAACCTTCCAACCTGGTCTCCAGCAGGATTAACCCCCGAGAGCCTGAAGATCAAGCCGGCGCCACTGAGGCTATAGTGGCTGGAGGTGGAACAACCTCTGCCTGCCGGACGCTGTGGTGTGAACAGCGTCCGACATGACAATAATGCTGTCCCTTATTACATATTGCCCTTCCTTATTATGTACATCGCTGTTCCATATGTCATAGTGTCCAGTCTTGTGTTGTACAATATAGTGTTGTCCCTTTTTACATTGCATTTTCACTTATTATGTAATGTATAGTGACACCTCATATTATATAGCATCCACTGTTAAGTATAGAGCCAGCCCTTATTATGTAGCATTATCTCTAGTAATATATAGGGCCATCCTTTATTTCAAAGTGTCCTCTTTATTATGTATAGCACCATTTCATTATTGTATAGTGTTATCCATTGTTATGTGTAATGTTGTCTTTTTATACATAGTGTCTTCTTTTGCTAAGTATGAAATAAAAAGACTCTGGATGGAGGAGCTTGTCACCAGTTCATTAGCTTCTTCAGATTAAAAAAAACAGTTTCCCATATATATGAGGATATACACTCACTGGCCACTTTATTAGGTACACCTGTCCAACTGTGTGTTAAGACTCAATTTCTAATCAGCCAATCACATGGCGGCAACTCAGTGCATTTAGGCATGTAGACATGGTCAAGACAATCTCCTGCAGTTCAAACCGAGCATCAGTATGGGGAAGAAAGGTGATTTGAGTGCCTTTGAACGTGGCATGATTGTTGGTGCCAGAAGGGCTGGTTTGAGAATTTCAGAAACTGCTGATCTACTGGGATTTTCACGCACAACCATCTCTAGGGTTTACAGAGAATGGTCCGAAAAAGAAAAAAAATCCAGTGAGCGGCAGTTCTGTGGCCGGAAATGCCATGTTGATGCCAGAGGTCAGAGGAGAATGGGCAGACTGGTTCGAGCTGATAGAAAGGCAACAGTGACTCAAATTGCCACCCGTTACAACCAAGGTAGGCAGAAGAGCATCTCTGAACGCACAGTGCGTCGAACTTTGAGGCAGATGGGCTACAGCAGCAGAAGACCACACTGGGTACCACTCCTCTCAGCTAAGAACAGGAAACTGAGGCTACAATTTGCACAAGCTCATCGAAATTGGACAGTAGAAGATTGGAAAAACATTGCCTGGTCTGATGAGTCTCGATTTCTGCTGCGACATTCGGATGGTAGGGTCAGAATTTGGCGTAAACAACATGAAAGCATGGATCCATCCTGCCTTGTATCAACGGTTCAGGCTGGTGGTGGTGGTGTCATGGTGTGGGGAATTTTTTCTGGGCACTCTTTGGGCCCCTTGGTACCAATTGAGCATCGTTGCAACGCCACAGCCTACCTGAGTATTGTTGCTGACCATGTCCATCCCTTTATGACCACAATGTACCCAACATCTGATGGCTACTTTCAGCAGGATAATGCGCCATGTCATAAAGCTCGAATCATCTCAGATTGGTTTCTTGAACATGACAATGAGTTTACTGTACTCAAATGGCCTCCTCAGTCACCAGATCTCAATCCAATAGAGCATCTTTGGGATGTGGTGGAACGGGAGATTCGCATCAGGGATGTGCAGCCGACAAATCTGCGCCAACTGTGTGATGCCATCATGTCAATATGGTCCAAAATCTCTGAGGAATGCTTCCAGCACCTTGTTGAATCTCTGCCACGAAGAATTGAGGCAGTTCTGAAGGCAAAAGGGGGTCCAACCCCTTACTAGCATGGTGTACCTAATAAAGTGGCCAGTGAGTGTATATAATACAAATTTCTTGCAAAGGGGCCCCAAGCTGTCAATGTCCACCTCTGAATAGATATTATCTTTATTGCAGTTCTATTTTTAAGCAATCTAGCTATCTATGTTCAAATGATTAGCTGACTCACAGCACCAGTACATTCCTTAAGGCAAAAGTAACCACCGAAAGAAATTGTCTTCGTTAATATAGTTCCTAGGGAATATTCATCCCATTAAATACAACCTTACAAAATACATGTCAACCAGTGGTTATCATGAATTGCATTCCCCATAATAGTATATATGGCTAATGGTATATATGCTCATAGACTGTGCAAAATAATAGTGACATCTTAAAGACACCAAGACAAGTATAATAAAAAAATGAAAACAATTTATTTAGTATCAAGAGATACATGGATTACAAGATTTGGCATGCTATCAATTATTATTATGTATTACTATTTATTTATATAGCACCATTAATTCCATGGTGCTGTACATGAGAAGGGGGGATTACATACAAAGTTATAGATGTCATTAACAGTAAACAAATTTACAATGACAGACTGGTGCAGAGGAGAGAGGACCCTGTCCTTGCGGACTTACATTCTCATTCAATGAGGTTATTAATGCATGGGTGGTCACAGACAGAAGAGGACCTCTTTGCATGAACTGTATATGTGCCTTTCCAATCCAATAGTGCATCATATTGTGTCTGTGATAGAAATTTACAAAACACTTTTTAGAGACCTTTTCAGTTTTGAAGTGACTTTTGGAGATGTATATATTGGAAAAACCCCAGAAGTGATACCATTTTAAAAACAGCACACCTCAACATAATCAAAACTGTTGTCAGGTAGTTTATGAACCCTTCAGATGCTTTTCAGGAATTAATGCAAAGTGGAATGACTGAAAAGAAAAATGTTATTTTTACCACCTAACTGTTACTAACTTCTGAACAGGCCCCTATAGCCGGAAATTTGGCCATGAATTGCCAAGGCAATCATCAAGACCACACAGTCATTATCTCAGGGTGCCAATGGGGTTAAAGAGGGAGCCCCCCACACTGAGTTAAAGGTCTAGATGTTGTTGTCACTATTGACATCCGAGTGCTGTGTGAACCAAATCCTAGCGGCACAGAGCCCTCTAGGCAATTACATACCAGCAGGAGGCAGCATCCTTTCCCCCGACCCCTATTGAAACTGACACGCCGGCCCAAGATGATGACTCTGCCGCAGACCTACGTCTCCAAGTCAAGAAACTAACCAAAAGTGTGGCTGCACTCACAAAAACTGTGCAGTCCATACAAGTGGCTCCAAAGAAGAAGATCCAGTTGGCCTCCAGTTCAGATGATATCCCGTGGCGACAGCAGAGGAGAATCCCACCGACCAGAGGGAGAGATAGCGATCGTTACGACGAGGACGGACAGGCCATCTGTCGCCGCTGCAACAAGGTGGGACACATAGCAAGATTCTGTCATTTAAACAAGCAACCCCTGGGGCAAAAGGCCAACCCTCAGGAGTAAGATGACCAGGCCCACCAAATTAGCGAGACAAGTACGTAGGAGGATGGCCGGTCCTGCCCGTCGTGATTGATGGCTTCCCGATGAACGCTTTACTGGACACCAGCTCCAAGGTGACAACGATCCCATATGTCCTCTTTAAGCAGTACTGGGCTGATTCAGTCATTACTCACAGCCCAGATAAAGACCTTGCCATCTTTGCCAGCAATGGTCAGCCCCTGCCTCAGATGGGATATAAAGGGGTGACCATCAAGATTGGCCGAGTAGAATTGCAGTCGCAAGGTTTGATTATAGTTGATATTGACAAACGAGAATGCCATCCTATGATCACTTTAGGCACTAATGTTATTGAAAATTGTCTTGGAGAAATTATTGTTTTGTTACAACAGGTAGCCGAGACCGCCAGCTCCAGTCAGCAGCAGGTCCTGCAAAAGGAGATCAGAGCCCTGATGCAGAGACAACAGGTAGAGCTGTCTGGTGGAGAAGTCGGCAGTGTCAGAGTAAGTGAACCTTTCCCCATTGCAGTACCTCCCAGAAGTGAAATGTTAATTTGGTGTGGGGCAGCAATAGGCCTCATGGGTCAAGATTACCAAGCCCTGGTAGAACCCATGTACTCTGATAGTGGGCCCACTATCCTGACAGCCAGAGGGGTAGTTGATGTTCGCAAGGGGAGAATACCAATACGCATCTTAAATTGTGGGGAGAGAGAGGTCCATTTACCCCAGTATGCCACCCTTGCTAAGCTGTTCACTGTCAGTAACAATGCAATAGAGGCAGCAGAACCCTTGCTTCCGTCCGACAAGGTGGAAGACAATGGCTCTCAAAGGCAGCAGGAGGATTGGTGTCAGCAGCTACACGTAGGCACTGACTCCACCCCTTTGCACCAAAAGCATGGGGCTTACCGGGTGGCTCGAGAATTTGAACGTGTCTTCAGAAAACATCCTCTAGACTTTGGGCAGGCAAAAGGGGTCCAACACCATATCCCCACCGGACATCATCCATCCATTAAAGAGATGTACCGGCCTGTACCCCCAGCACACTCTCAATGTGCCAAGGGTATGTTACGGGAGATGAATGAGGCTGGGTTTAATCAGAGATAGTTCTAGCCCCTGGGCAGTTCCATTAGTCCTCGTTAAAAAGAAAGATGGTACTATGAGAATGTGTGTAGACTACAGGCAGATTAACAGCATTACACATAAGGACGCTTACCAATTACCTAGAATTGAGGAATCACTAGCTGCACTGAGCACTGCTAACTATTTCTCTACCTTAGATCTCACCAGTGGGTATTGGCAGGTTCCCGTGGCAGAGGCAGACAAAGAGAAGACAGTGTTTACAACACCAATGGGCTTCTGCGAGTTTAACTACATGCCATTTGGGCTCAGCAATGCGCCAGGAACATTTCAGCGGTTAATGGAATGCTGCCTTGGACATAACTACATTGAAACCGTTCTGCTGTACCTAGATGACATCATCGTCTTCTCCAAAACCTACGAAGACCATTTGAAGCACCTAGCCGAGGTATTCGAAGCCCTGTCCAACTTTGGCTTGAAAGTAAAGCCTTCCAAATGTCACCTTTTGAAGCCCAAGGTGCAGTATCTAGGTCATATGGTAAGCGCGGATGGTGTGGCACCCGACCCTGACAAAGTCACCGTTATCCGAGACTGGCAAAGACCCAGCACTATTAATCAAGTAAGGCAGTTTCTTGGGTTAGTAGGCGACTACCGAAGATTTATCAATGACTTCACCTAAATAGCTGCACCCCTGCAAGATCTTCTAGTGGGCCAATCCAAGAAGGCCAAGAACAAGAGTCTTCCATTCGAGTGGAACAAAAGACTAGAAGAGTCCTTCATCAGATTAAAATTGCCCCTCACGGGAGATGAGGTCCTGGCCTACCCTGACTATGACCAACCATTTGTACTTTACACTGACGCTAGCAACATGGGATTGGGAGCAGTGCTGTCACAAGTGCAGAAAGGCAGAGAGAGAGTGATTGCCTATGCCAGCAGGAAGCTTCGTCCCACTGAGAGGAACCCCGACAACTACAGTTCCTTTAAACAAGGAGGAAATGGTTGAGGAGGTAAAAGTGGCTGGGACCCTAGGAGGTAGCGACCATGCTATTTTAGAATTTTGGATAACTAGAGGAGGAAGACCTGTGAAGACTCAGACGTCAAGGTTAGATTTCAGAAAGGCAGATTTTAAGTGATTCAGAAAGAGAATTTGAGGGATCCAATGGCTGGATATCCTTAAAGACAAAAATGTCCAGGAAGGATGGGAAATCTTGAAAAATGAAATTCTCAAAGCACAATTGTTAACAATTCCAAAAAGAGGGAAGAATAGGAAGCATGTAAGGAAGCCAGGATGGATGAACACAGAACTTAAGCACATGCTAAAAAGGAAGAAAAAATGTTTATAAAATGGAAAGAGGGAGGCATATCTAAAGAAGAATATAATGCTGTCTGCAGAACCTGCAGGGCACAAATCAGATTATCTAAAGCTGACAATGAATTGAGGCTTGCAAGAGATGTCAAAAGCAATAATAAAGGATTTTGGGGATATGTCAAAAGTAAAAGAAAAGTCAAAGATGCTATAGGATTTTAACAGGATGAAAATGATGAAATGGTAAGACAGGATGTTGAGAAGGCCGAACTTTTAAATTCCTATTTTGCATCTCTTTTCTCTCAGAAAGGAAATGTAGCATCAACTGTTCTTCACTGTCCTATTAAGGGAATAGAAGAATCCAGGATATCTATAAACAGAAAGATAGTGAGGAAACACTTAGCTAACCTAAATGAATTCAAGTCTCCAGGTCCAGATGAATTACACTCCAGAGTACTGAAAGAGATAGCAGAAGAAATTTTTGAACCCCTCTCCATAATCTTTGAAAATTCTTGGAGAACAGAAGTCCCAGAAGACTGGAGAAGAGCAAATGTTGTTCCTATCTTCAAAAAGGGGAAGAAGGTGGACCCAGGCAACTATAGGCCGGTGAGTCTGACTTCTATACCAGGAAAGATCTTTGAACAAATTATTAAACAACATGTATGTTAGTACCTGGATAAGAATAAAGTGATTAAGCAGAGTCAGCATGGGTTTGTAACTAATAAGTCATGTCAGACTAACTTAATTTCCTTCTATGATGGAATCACTGATTGGGTGGATCAAATAAATGCTGTAGATATAGTATATCTTGACTTCAGCAAAGCATTTGACAAAGTATCTCATACAATCCTTATTGAAAAAATGACTAAGTATGGAATGGACAAGGCAACTGTTAGGTGGATTCATAACTGGCTTAGTGATCGGACCCAAAGAGAGGTCGTAAATGGCTGCACATCCAGTTGGAAGAATGTCTCAAGTGGGGTACCACAGGGCTCTGTCCTGGACCCTGTATTGTTCAACATCTTTATCAACGATTTAGATGAAGGAATTGAGGGTAAACTGATTAAATTTGCTGATGACACAAAGCTAGGAGGGATAGCTAATACTAGAGAAGAGAAAGAGAGGATTCAAAAAGATATAAATAAACTGGAGAAGTGAGCAGCAACTAACAGAATGGTTTTTAACAGGGAAAAATGCAAAGTACTACATCTGGGCAATAAAAATGAAAAAAGCATATACAGAATGGGAGGAATAGGCCTAAGCAACAGCACATGTGAAAAAGATTTGGGTATACTAATAGATCACAGACTGAATATGAGTCAACAGTGTGATGCAGCAGCAAAAAAGGCAAATGCAATTCTAGGATGTATTAACAGAAGCATACAGTCTAGATCACGTGAAGTCATTATTTCCCTCTACTCCTCTTTGGTCAGACCTCATCTGGAATATTGTGTCCAGTTTTAGGCACCACATTTTAAAAAAGACATCAACAAACTGGAGCAAGTTCAGAAAAGAGCAACCAGAATGGTGACCGGTCTGCAAATCCTGTCTTATGAGGAAAGGTTGCAGGATTTGGGATTGTTTAGTTTGCAAAGCAGAAGACTGAGAGGAGACTTAATAGCTGTCTACAAATATCTAAAGGGCTATCACATTGTAGAAGGATCAACTTTATTCTCATTTGCACAAGGAAAGACTAGAAGCAATGGGATGAAACTGAATGGGAGGAGACACAGATTAGATATTAGAAAAAACTTTTTGACAGTTAGAGTGATCAATGAGTGCAACAAGTTGCCACGAGAAGTGGTGAGTTCTCCTTCAATGGAAGTCTTCAAACAGAGGCTAGACAGACATCTGACTGGGATGATGATTTAGCGAATCCTGCTTTGAGCAGGGGGTTGGACCAGATGGCCCAGGAGGTCCCTTCCAACTCTACGATGCTATGATTCTATGATTCTTAAACTGGAGTTCCTCGCCATAGTCTGGGTGGTAACAGAGCGCTTCAAGCACTACTTGGCTACAGCAAAGTTCACCATCTACACGGACATTAATCCGTTAACCCACCTTGAAACGGCAAAGCTAGGTGCACTTGAGCAGCGATGGATGACCCGGCTGTCCAACTACGAGTTTACTATCAAGTACCGAGCAGGATATAAGAACGCTAATGCTGATGCGCTGTCCAGGATGCCCAATTTACCAGACGGGGAGAAGATCCAGAAGAACTCAAAGAAATCGAGTTACCAGCCTTCCACCCTCCAGTTGCAGCTCAGCGCTCCCAAGGGGTGAGGAAAAAGCACTATATCGTATGAGAGGTAACGTTGAACCCATTACCCCATCACGAGTGGGCAAAGACGCAAAATAGTGATCCAGCTGTTCGCCTAGTAAAGGAGTTGCTGACACAAGCTGATTCACACCCTGGTCCAGATGACCCACAGGAAGCATAGCAGTTATGGAAGGAGAGAGGCAAGCTGTTCATCTACGAGGGTAGGCTGTGTCAGAGGAACATCAACTCGCGCACATACGAACTGGTCTGGCAGGTGGTAGTCCTGAAGCGGGATGCGCCAGTGGTCTTGGAGGCGTATCGCGATGGAGCAGGACACTTCGGGTGGAAGAAGTTGGAGGTCCTACTTCGTGAAAGATTCTACTGGGTTGGCATGAGAGCAGCCATTGAGAAGTGGTGCCGAGAATGTGGCCCATGCAACCTGCGCAGGAAGGATCGTAACAGCCAGCGAGCCCCATTACAGCTGATCATCACGAAATAGCCGCTTGAACCGGTAGCCTCGGATCACGTAACATACATAGTAACATAGTAACATAGTTTTGAAGGCTGAAGGAAGACCTTATGTCCATCTAGTTCAGCCTATTTTTAGTGCAGCTGTTCTGCATTGTTGTTCCTGGGGATGGCAAAAAACCCACAGAGTAGAAGCCAATTTTCTCCATAGGGAAAAAATTCCTTCCGCTAAGCTGGGTCAACCATCTACCTATAATATTCTGTTATTCGTAACCTTCTATACTGTTACTCACAAGAAAAGCATCCATTCCTTTCTTAAATTCATTCAGTGAGTTGGCCATCACCACTTCCTCAGGAAGAGAATTCCAGAGCATCACTGCTCTTACCATGAAGAACCCTCTTCTATGCTGGTGCAGAAATTGTCTATTCTCCAAACGAAGTGAATGCCCCCTTGTTCTTGTCACAGTCCTTGGTAGAAACAGGTCATTGGAGAGATCTCTGTATTGCCCTCTGATATACTTGTACTTATATATTAAGTCTCCCCTAAGTCTTCTCTTTTCTAGAGTAAATAGACCTAATTTTGATAACCTTTCTGGGTATTGTAGTGAACCAACTCCATTTATCATTTTAGTAGCCCGCCTTTGAACACTTTCAAGTTCAGTAATGTCTTTCTTGAGCACCGGCGTCCAAAATTGCACACAATACTCCAAGTGTGGTCTGACGAGTGATTTGTACAGAGGGAGAATTATATTTTCATCTTGTGTCCCCAGACCTCTTCTAATGCATCCCATGACCCTATTTGCTTTGGTGGCAGCTGCCTGACACTGGGCACTCCAATTTAGCTTGTTATTGACTAAGATGCCTAAATCTTTTTCCATGTCTGATTTCCCCTAGCAGTTTCCCATTTAGTAAGTAATTGTAGCATCTGTTTCTCCTTCCCATGTGCATAACCTTACACTTATCTGTGTTAAACCTCATTTGCCATTTTTCAGCCCAATTCTCCAATTTACTCAAATCTGTCTGTAGTTGCAAACTGTCCTCCTTTGTGTTAACTACCTTACATAGTTTTGTATCATCTGCAAATACTGATATTTTACTGTGTAAGCCATCCACTAGATCATTAATAAATATAATAGATAGTAGGGGGCCCAATACAGAACCCTGTGGTACCCCACTAGTAACCCTGGCCCAATCTGAGTATGCACCATTAATAACCACTCTTTGTTTTCTATCACTAAGCCAGCTACCTACCCATCTACACACATTTTCCCCTAGTCCAAGCTTTCTCATCTTACTTACCAATCATTTATGTGGGACAGTGTCAAATGCTTTAGAGAAGTCGAGATAAATGACATCCAATGATTCTCCTTGATCCATTTGAGAGCTTACATCCTCATAGAAGCTGATCAGGTTAGTTTGACAGGAGCGATCCTTCATAAATCCATGTTGATATGGAGTTAAACATTTATTAACATTGAGATATTTCATAATGGTATCCCTTAGAAACCCTTCAAAAATTTTACCCACAACAGATGTTAAGCTTACCGGCCTATAGTTTCCAGGTTCCCTTTTACACCCCTTTTTGAATATTGGTACCACATTTGCTTGCCGCCAATCAAAAGGAACAGACCCTGTTTCTATAGAGTCTTTAAATATAAGGAATAGAGGCCTGTCTATCACATTACTTAACTCCCTTAATACCCGAGGGTGAATGCCATCAGGGCCTGGTGATTTGTCAATTTTAATCTTACTAAGGCGGTTCTGCATTTCTTCCTGGGTTAGGCAGGTAATACTTAATGGGGAGTTTACATTATCACTCTGCATTTCCTCTGGCAAATCCTTTTCCTGTGTGAACACTGTTGAGAAAAAAGTATTTAAAACATTTGCTTTTCCCACATCGCTCTCTATGATTTCACCCTCATTGTTTTTTAAAGGGCCGACACCATCAATTTTAATCTTTTTACTGTTTTTATAATTAAAGAATAGCTTGGGATTTGTTTTACTTTCCTTAGCAACGAGTCTCTCAGTTTCCACTTTTGCTAAATGTATATGTTTTTTACACATTTTATTTTTTTCTCTATAACTTTTTAATGCTTCTTCATGGCCTTCTTGTTTTAGCTTCCTAAATGCCTTGTTCTTGTTATTTATTGCCCTTTTTACATCCTTATTTAGCCACATTGGTGTTCTCCTGTTCCTAGCCCTTTTATTTCTGTACGGTATGGCTAGCTCGCAGTGGGTGTGTAAAACTGATTTAAATATTTCCCATTTATTTTCTGTGCTCCTATTTTTGAGGACATTGTCCCAATCAATTCTGCGAAGGTTCTCTCTAAGCTGATCAAACTTTGCTTTCCTGAAATTCAGTGTTTTCGTAACCCCCTTCCAGGGCACCTTACTGAAGGACAAGTGGAATTGCATTATATTGTGGTCGATGTTCCCTAGGTGCCCATCGATTCGTACTTCTGTTATTCTATCTGGCCTGTTGCTTAAAATTAAGTCCAGAAGGGCTGTCCCTCTAGTTGGGCCCTGCACAAATTGTGACAGATAATTATCCTTGGTTACTGACAGAAATTGGTTTCCTTTCTGACATACGCAGGTTTCAGTTTCCCAGTCTATGTCGGGGTAGTTGAAGTCCCCCATAATAATCACCTCATTGTGATTTGCTGCTTTGTCTATTTGTTTCAATTATACATTTTCAGTGGTTTCTGTTATATTTGGTGGCATATAACAAACCCCTATGAGGATTTTATTACTTTTCTCTCCTTGTATCTCCACCCATAGAGACTCCACCTCTTCATTTCCCTCTTGTATATCTTCTCTTAGTGTGGGCTTTAAAGTGGACTTTATATATAGACAGACTCCACCCCCTTTCCTTTTTTTATTATCCCTCCTAAACAAATCATATCCTTGCAAGTTAGCCACCCAGTCATAGCTGTCGTCTAACCATGTCTCAGTTATTCCTACTATGTCGTATTTTTCCTCATACATTACCAACTCCAGATCTTCAATCTTATTGGTCAGACTTCTTGCATTGGTCAGCATGCAGGAAAGAAGTTTTGCTTCATTTTTCTTAGCTTCCTTCTGAGTACCCTGTCTTGGGTCCTCTTTACCACATCTAGTATTCTTGATTAGTTTGTCCTTCTGCTGCATGTTCTTGTCTGCTGTTTTTCCTCCCATCCCCTCTTCTTCTAGTTTAAAGCCCTACTGATGAGTGTGGCAAGTCTTCTGGCAAATGTGTTTCCCAGGTTTTGTGAGGTGTATCCCATCTCTTGCGAGTAGTCCATCGTAGAGGTAATTCACGCCATGGTCCAAGAATCCAAATCCTTGCTGCCTGCACCACTGTCGTAGCCAGTTGTTCACCTCAAGTAACCTATTCCATCTTAACATGAAGTTAACTCCGAGTAGGAATGGCTACGCCTATGCTCTGACCATCGTTGACCATTACCCAAGGTTCTTGGTAGTCATGCCTGTTAAAGACCAAACAGCGAAGACAGCAGCCAAGGCATTCCAACAACACTTTTGTCGACCGCACAGATACCCTGAACAAGTGCTCACCAACCAAGGTCCAGCCTTTAAGGCAGAAGTGTTCCAGAAGTTCTGTAACATGTATGGTTGCAAGAAAATCAGGACGATGCCGTACCATCCACAGAAAAATGTCATGTGTGAGAAGATGAACCAGGTGGTAATTGACTTATTGAAGACCTTACCTCTGGAAGAACGAAACCAGTGGCCAGAGAAGTTACCAGATCTGGTAGATCTATAAAATCATATACCGGTAAACTCCACCAATTGCACTCCGGCCTACCTGATGAGGGCAAGACCTGGCAAGTTACCCATTGATTTGGACATGGGAGTCTTAACACCTGAGATGATATCACCAGATGCAGACTGGGATACGGAGCAGCAGCAACAGTACCGCAAAGTGCAAGAATGTGTGGAGAAAAGTTTGTCCCTGGCAAGACAGAGGCAGGAAAGGAATTACAATCAACATGCCCCTGCAGTTCCATTGACACCAGGAGAGCAAAAGCTCAAAAGAAAGAGACGAGTTCACAAACTAGATGACCAGTGGGAGGCAGAGCCATACACCGTTATACCTTCAGACTTTAATAACTAAAAGGTATGCCTCATCAGCAAGGATGAAGGAGAAACCTCAGAGGCAGTCTCAAAAGATCATCTAAAGGTGTGCCCTGATCAACTGAAAGACAAAGAGGTAGTCCAAGACACCCCACGGCACACAGTAGAGGTGGAAGAAAAGATCCAAACTATCCTTGGAGAATTTTCTCGGACGTGAACATAAGTGAATCAGGCTATCGTAGTACCAGTCCTAACCTTTCACCAGCCTACTTCACCGGATGAAGCAGAGACTCTTAATGAAACGGCTCCAGTAACAGATGCCACGTCTCAAGGAATGCGGAAATCTGTCCCCTGCTAGCAGCGAATCTGTTAGTCTCATGGTGAGTCTAAGAGTCAGGAGAAGGCAGTCCAGAATACTAATATTACACAAGTCCACTTATAGCGTAGTGACTAGTGCACCAGCAGTAGACATTAGAGAACAGGTCAGGTCATCGGAGATACCTGTACTGTGTAGATCCACTCGTAGTACCAGAGGTCAGATCCCTGTCCGTTATAGAGAATACATAATGTAAATAAGTTAATAAGAATGTATAGTTGTAACCATTAAGCATGAGAGCCTACAGAGACTTACTGTATGAACTTTTTAAGTATTCGTAATAACCAGTTGAAGGGCAATTGGGCCACAGGACTATGTGTGGTCAGAACTTTATTTGTAAATAGTTACCCCAACTTGGCCTTCGGTATGGCCGAAAAACCAGGCCCATCTACAGAGTGCCCTGTAGCCACGCCCAGGGATGACACAAAGTGGGCTAAGGTGGTTCCCACCAGCCAAACCCCAGGTACAAGGACAAAGACAATTCCTGGATGGCAGCGTAAGGACTGGTTGCTGCAGTAACTGTGCTATTGTTTCTTTTTCTTTTCTGGTTTTGATAATTTTTACATTTTTAAGACTTTGCAGATTTTCATTTATTGTTGCTGTTAACAGTTCTTGTTATGTTACCTCAGTCCAGGAGTACTGAATTTCACTTGGGGGGAATGTGGCACCCCAGAGTCTGGTTGTCATAGTGACATTGCCTCACTCTAAGGGGTGATGTCATGTCTGGAGGCAGGAGGGGGTCCACATGCCAGGTAACATAGGTTACATGACAATTCCTGCTGCAGGTCAGAAAGGGGAGCTTCCTTATAAATTCTGGCCAGCAGGTGAGGTTAGTGAGTCAGTAAGTCAGCTGAGAGAGAAAACAAGGGAGTTGTCATGGAAACGGGAGCAGCTGGAGCTCATGACAAGACAGTTAGAGACAGTTGAAGTGGATCTGTGAAGAGGAAAGGGACAGGAACAGAGACATGAGGCTCTGGGGGAACTAAAATTGTGTATAGCTGAACCCAGAGTGAAGCGCTGATATATGAAGGGACTCCAGAGTCCTTGGCTGGGCAGGAGCTGTACGCCCTGACAGCCGAATCTGGAGTACAGGGGACTGCAAGTTCCTTGGACACACTGAATACCTGAAGGCACGGCAGCAGACCAAGATCCCGGGGCTGACAGTGAAAAGGACAGTACCCGTGATATAGGCTCACGCTGTCAGTCATACAGGTTAGAGATCATCACGCAGGAGAGGGCCACAGCTTAGCTGCAAGCAGCACAGATCCGAAAACAGAGCACAGAAGGAAGGTTCCCAACCCCACCTGGCAGGATGGATCCCCTGAATGCCTCCAGGCAAGCCGGACTCAATCCCTCATCTGTATGTGTTACCCTAGATTGCAACTACTTTCAAGTAAAAGGTAAAGAAAACTCCACCTCTCTGTGTCCTTCACTTATTCTCTGCATCCCAACATTCACCACCATCTGAACAATCAAATATATTTGACCTGGGGCCCTGCTCTACCCGTGGGGAGCTGAACCATCTTGGCTGCGTCACCATCATCCTCAGAGGACCAAAACCACAGCATCGGCCACCTATTGCTGAACACCACGGGTGGCGTCACAATTAAACTCCACATAACTATCCTCTATTTAATTACTGGATGCCCAGGGCTGCGGACCAGGTCACTACCACAGTGTCATCCCCTTTTGAAAGCCTGACCATCCCGGTACCGAGTAACCTAAGGCCCTGCGGGGCACTCCACAATACTATTAGGGAGGTTTCTGAATGGCTCCAAATTTATTATAGCATACAGTTGTGGCCAAAAGTATTGACACCCCTGCAATTCTGTCAGATAATACTCAGTTTCTTCCTGAAAATGATTGCAAACACAAATTTTTTGGTATTATTATCTTCATTCAATTTGTCTTAAATGAAAAAAACACAAAAAGAATTGTCCTAAAGCCAAATTGGATATATTTCCACACCAAACATAAAAGAGGGTGGACAAAAGTATTGGCACTGTTCGAAAAATCATGTGATGCTTCTCTAATTTGTGTAATTAACAGCACCTGTAACTTACCTGTGGCACCTAACTGGTGTTGGCAATAACTAAATCACACTTGCAGCCAGTTGACATGGATTAAAGTTGACTCAACCTCTGTCCTGTGTCCTTGTGTGTACCACATTGAGCATGGAGAAAAGGAAGAAGACCAAAGAACTGTCTGAGGACTTGAGAAACCAAATTGTGAGGAAGCATGAGCAATCTCTAGGCTACAAGTCCATCTCCAAAGACCAGAAGTTCCTGTGTCTACCGTGCGCAGTGTCATCAAGAAATTTAAAGCCCATGGCACTGTGACTAACCTCCCTAGATGTGAACGGAAAAGAAAAATTGACAAGAGATTTCAACGCAAGATTGTGCGGATGTTGGATAAAGAACCTCGACTAACATCCAAACAAGTTCAAGCTGCCCTGCAGTCCGAGGATACAACAGTGTCAACCCGTACTATCCGTTGGCGTCTGAATGAAAAGGGACTGTTTGGTAGGAGACCCAGGAAGACCCCACTTCTTACCCGAGACATAAAAAAGCTAGGCTGGAGTTTGCCAAAACTTACCTGAAATAGCCTAAAACGTTTTGGAGAATGTTCTCTGGTCAGATGAGACAAAAGTAGAGCTTTTTGGGCAAAGGCATCAACATAGAGATTACAGGAGGAAAAAAGAGGCATTCAAAGTCAAACATGGCAGAGGTTCCCTGATGTTTTGGGGTTGCTTTGCTGCCTCTGGCACTGGACTGCTTGACCGTGTGCATGGCATTATGAAGTCTGAAGATTGCCAACAAATTTTGCAGCATAATGTAGGGCCCAGTGTGAGAAAGCTGGGTCTCCCTCAGAGGTCATGGGTCTTCTAGCAGTACAATGACCCAAAACACACTTCAAAAAGCAATAGAAAATGGTTTGAGAGAAAGCACTGGAGACTTCTAAGGTGGCCAGCAATGAGTCCAGACCTGAATCCCATAGAACACCTGCGAAGAGATCTAAAAATGGCAGTTTGGAGAAGGCATAATTCAAATATCAGGGACTTGGAGCAGTTTGCCAAAGAAGAATGGTCTAAAAATCCAGCAGAGCATTGTAAGAAACTCATTGATCTTTACTGGAAGTGGTTGGTCGCAGTTATTTTGGCTAAAGGTTGTGCAACCAAGTATTAGGCTGAGGGTGCCAATACTTCTGTCTGGCCCATTTTTGGAGTTTTGTGTGAAATGATCAATGTTTTGCTTTTTGCTTCATTCTCTTTTGTGTTTTTTCATTTAATACAAATTTAAAGAAGATAATAATACCAAAGAATTTGTGTTTGCAATTATTTTCAGGAAGAAACTTAGTATTATCTGACAGAATTGCAGGGGTGTCAATACTTTTTGCCACAATTGTACAGCCAATGTCATTAAGAACTACCTTCAATGTACAGAGGATCAAGGAGTCCTAGAAGTCTAGCCATTACACAGACTTGACCGCTAGAGGACAACTGGCCTCGTGCATCCTAGTCCAACTTCACCTCCGCAACTGATTAGCAGCTTTCTCTCACTATACAATTTACACAGGAAATTGTGGTTTGGGTGGGGTTAACAACTGAGCTTTGCTAGATCTGCAAGAGAGAAAATTGTGACTCTATACTAACTGCAGCACCCACTAAACTAAGTCATACATCGCTGGATTTAGGTTCTCTGTCCCTATCTCATCCTGCTATCTGTTAACATAGAAACATTTTTTAAAAAATGTGATTACAAGCTGGACAGGCAGCAGTTGGTCTCTTAGGCAAAAGGCTGCAAAACAAAGATTATTAATATCTCAAGAACGACTGCAAATTTTAATAAACATTCAAGTTCAAGAATACTAGATTTGACATGTTCTACATTTTTATTACTGCAAAGTGAAAAGTTTACATACATTTCATTAGTATTTGGTACCATTGCCCTTAAGCTGAATAATTTGGGTCAAATGTTTGTGATATTCTTCCACAAACTTCTCACCATAGTTGGTCAGAATTTGGGCCCATTCCTCCTGACAAAGCTTGTGTAACTGATCCAGGTTTGTAGGTTGCCTTGCTCAAACCTGCCTTTTCAGCTTTGCCCATATATTTTCAATAGGATTGAGATCAGGGCTTTGTGATGGCCAATACAAAAGATTAATTTTGTTTTCTTTAAGCCACTTTGCAACATTTTGGCAGTATGCTTTGGGTCATTGTCCATTTGGAAGACCCATTTCCAACCAATCGTTAACTTCATGGCTGATATCTTGAAATATTGCTCCAGTATTGCCACATAATCTTCTTTTCTCATGATGCCATCTATTTTGTGAAGTACACTAGTCGCTCACGCAGCAAAAACAACCCCACAAGATGGTGCTTCCACTCGTGTGTTTCACAGTTGGGATGGTGTTCTTAGGCTTCCAAGCATCTCCTTTTTTCCTCCAAATGTAACGATGGTCATTATGCCCCAAAAGTTCCACTTTAGTTTCATCAGACCACAGGACAGGTCTCCAAAAATTAAGGTCTTTGTTCCTGTGTGCATTTGCAAACATTAATTTGGCTTTTTATGTTTCTTTTGGAGTAATGACTTCTTCCTGGTAGAGTAGCCTGTCAGCCCATGTTGATACAGTACTCGTTTCACTGTGGATATTGGCACAATCTTACAAGCTCTTTTGCCTTTGTCCTTGGGTTGATATGCACATGTAGGACCAAAGCGCGTTCATCTCTGAGACACAGAACCCATCTCCTTTCTGAGCGGTATGATATTATTGTATGTACAGATGAGCGAGGCACCTTCAGGTATCTTGAAATTGTACTCAACGATGAGCCAGACTTGTGCAAGTCCACAATTCTCTTCCTGATATCTTGGCTTTATCTTGAGACTTTTCCATGATGCTACACAAAGAAGCAGTTTGTTAAAGGTGTGCATTAAAATACATCCACAGTTGTGTCTCTAATTAACTCAGATGCTGCCAAAAACCTATCAGAAGCTTCCAAACAAATGACCTCATCATATGGGCAGTCCAGAATTGTTTAAAGGTGTAGTAATCTTAGTGTATGCAAACATTTCACTTTGCAGTAAGTAATAAAAATGCCTTAAAACATTCTCTCTCTCTCATTATTTTGACATTTGGCAAATATTAATTATGGTAATCCTAATTGACCTAAAACGGGAAACATTTACTCTGAGTTCATGTCAGATATTGAGAAAAACATACATATGTGTCTTTTTATATCTTGTTTGTAAACTTCTGTTTTAAACTGTATGTGACAATTCCTATCTAGGAAGAGAAAATCCCCGTAAAGGCTAGGTATATTTTCGCACAGATTTTTTTTATTGTTGCTTCCTATGTAAAGTTAAAGGACTTGTTCACAACTAGACATCTCCCTTATAAATGTCCCCAATGTGCTGTGCAAAATAAAAATTGCATATTTAGGCTAATGGGGGTTTTACACATAGCGATATCGCTAGCAATATCGCTATAACGTCACCGATTTTGTGACGTTATAGCGATATCGCTATGTGTGATACTTACCTCCGGCTGGCTCCCCCGCTGTCCATCGCTGATCGCGCGAGATCGTCCGGCTCCATTTCTCATCGGGCGCTTCCTGCTGGGCTTCGACGTGTGGAGGCGGGCGAGAGGACTTCTTCATCGCCGCGTCTGAAAGGTAAGTATTGTCCGGTGTATCGCTGCTGCATCGCTAGTGAGTCTGCATGTGTGGTAGCTCACTAGCGATCATTTAACGATGCACCAGCGATCCTGACCAGGTCATATCGTGGTCAGGATAGCTGGTGCATAGCTAAATGTAAAAGGGCCTTAAGTCTTCTATATCAAATTGGTGGAAATCCTGACAATGGCCAGACAATGTAGCTTCATACATTGCGTAGTGACTGCTTTCGAGTGCTGCAGATCAGTTCAGTTATAAGTTATCATAGTACTTATCATGCCGGTGGAAAATCCATTAAAATATTTAAACACTGTATCAGTGACTTTATGTTAAATGAATTGCCCTTCTAATTTATATTCAACTACTCTCAGAGTTGTTAAGTCCTGAAGTGGGAAAATAGTATTTCTAAGCAGAGAAACCAAGAGAAGAATGAGCAAAGATGTCACATGTTCCATATAAGAACACAAGAAAAATGAAGGAAGAATTTCTAAAACTGTAAAAAGAATCAGATATCAGAAATTGTGGCACAGGTAGATGAAAAGTTTTTAAACTGATCAAATGCCAGAATAATGGCAGGAAATATTTTAAACCTTCTACGTTACATCTGAAAAATGAATTTGCATTATAAATTGTGTTCCATCCATTGTTCACCGAACATCAAACGAATCAGCAAAAAGATAAAACTTCCCTGAGAGAAGTATTGCTTAAACTTGTACATATCACAAATCAGTGATCAAAACAAAAATGGTTTTAAAGGATGTTAAAGGAATAGTTTTAGATTTTTTACAATAATTGTAAAATCATATTATTTAAAGGGTTATTATATTATCATATTATACTCTATCCACTAGGTAAGGAGTAACTTGTTGATCACTAGGGTCCAACCTAATGATCCAACAAGGAAATGAGCAATCTCCCCAAATTTGTTTAGGGCACATTTGATTGACTTGGTCTGCAGATTTGATTTGGTCTTAATAAAATTGGTCCAAATTGAGAGTGAACTGACTGCCAATATAGACATTTAATATGCTTTATGCTTTTCCCAGACCTCTTTACGCCCATCACAGCTCAGAGTCATCCGAGTCGGTCTTCATTTCTTATGACGATCCCCTCCAGTGTTGGCCTGAAGCAGTCATGTGAAAGGGGATGTGCATCACTCCTTATGGACATATCAATGATGTGCACCTTTCCTTATGTGACTTAGTGAGGCCAACCATTGACCTCAGCACAGGAAGGAATCACCAGAAGAACCAAATACCAGCATTTGATGTGGAGCATTCCTAAGCGTGTGTTGGCAGTGTGAGATGTGTCGCCCAAACTTATTTAACAATTGAATATACCATTCAATTCTTCAAATAAGTAAAAGGTGATTCAATGCACACTTTGATACCGGGTTTTACATCCAGACCTATGAGCACCAGTCTGGAGTAAAGTGAATTTGATGTAGGCATTAGTGATGAGCGAGTATGCTTATTACTCGAGATTTCCAAGCACGCTCAGTTGTTCTTCGAGTATTTTGGGTGTGATCGGAGATTAAGTTTGTGGCGCCGCAGCTGCATGATTTGTGGCTGCTAGACAGCCCGAATACATGTGGGGATTTCCTAACAAACAGGCAATCCCCACATGTATTCAGGCTGTCTAGCAAGCCACAAATCTTGCAGCTGCGGTGACACGAACTAAATCTTCAAGCACGCCCCAAATACTCGGAGAACACCCAAGCGTGCTTGGAAATCTCGCGTAATAAGCATACTCGCTCATCACTATTAGGCATCTCTAGGGGTGTGTTAGTAGTGCAAGTTCAGTGGTTCAATATCATTTAAATCTTTGAAAATACCAACTACTTGTTCACTCATTCAGGACAAGTTTTAGATAAAATGTAGCCCTTGGAAAAAATTATAATTTGGTATCCAAATGTTAGGATATTGCACCATCTTACAGAAACATTTAGGACGCATTTACAAAGGCAATTTCAGACTGATAAACTATGATAAATTTGAAAAGGTGCTTGTTAACAGGCTTCTTTAACCAGACTGGTTAATGATTATCTCAGAATAATGGCTAATAGATCATTCTGTACCCATCCAGTATCATGTTATCAGCAACACATGTTCTGTTTACACCAGATGATGTGCTGCTGAGAACATTGATTTTTGTTACAGCATAAGCGATCCAATCACCTCTATAATCGTTTTCTTCATTTGTTGGGTGATTGCTGACATGTTTGCACCTACAAATGCTCGGTAACTTTAAATGTGGGTGCTACACACATTGAATTTTACACACGCTCCATACTAAACACACTGTATTTGATACACACTGCAGTCCATACAGTGCAGGTTATTTCTTTGCTGGCAGTGCAAGAGTTAATTAGTTCAGTTGATCTCCGGGTGCTCTCCAACTTGGATTGTCTCTGCTGTTCAGTGTTGGACACTTCCCTCTGCTATATATGCTCACCACTGGCACTAAGGAATTGTCAGTGATAGTTCTTATTACCTAGTTAGGAGTTGGAGGTGAAGTTTATATTTGGAGTAGACGTTTGTAGAGTTATTCAGGAGATTATTGCATGGAGTTTGCGTGCTCATCCTCTCCTATTTGCTTTGACTTTCCGATAACTTGCCTGTGTTCCACTCTGTTTGGTGAGTGTATTTTGTATGATTTTTGTTTTCATTTATCACTGCAGATATTTCCTTGTTTCTCTGGGTAGTGTTATCATATACACTTCAACCACATATAACCGATATGTTAGGGAACAGATAAGGGTTTATATAGAAGCATAGCAAGGCACATGACCAAGGCGTCTTCACATTTAGGAATAATGCAGGGTCAGAGATAGACTAGGGTGCCCCTAGTTTCAGTCAGTGATTACGTAGGTGCCCATAGTCCCTAGTCACTACGTGACTAACTCATTGCACCTGTTACATACACTGCATGTCACATACACAATGTACAGGTCATACTAATCTCTCTTCCCTTCCTAGTTTTGTCCAGTCTTCCATAAGATAAAGGCCTTTTGGTCATGTGACCATGATTTCTTGAAAGGCTCTTGTCACGACCCACAGGGGTCGGTCCAGCGGACAGCACAACAAGCACCGACAATGGGATGGAAAAAGGGAGAGGAAAGACCTAGCAAAAGGGAACGAAGGATGGGGCACCTCCTAACCCAGCCTGTGCCTATACCCAAGCTCCCCTAACACCCTATATGGATCCTTCCCCCCGTCGCCTAGCCCTAGCTGTCACCTCACTATACCCTGGCTAGTGAAGTGGCCAGCAACGACACTAGCATCACCACTGCGGATGTTGTTAACAAAGGGGGTAGTAAGAATTACGAGGCAGATGAAGACAGGGAATAAAAAAGTATGCTTTCAAGCTTCTTCGGCAAGCTCCAAACAACAGAGGATACGGAACCAGGACCTCAAACAACTGATAAACGCTGGCACCAGAGAGCTCCCAACTCCTTAGCAGGTTTTTAGAGACAAACTCTATTACCATTTATTTGAAGGATGGTGGGAGTGGTCACCACTCACATCAGCAGACCTTGCAACAAACCTGCTTGCAGCAAGGAAACAGACATTAACCCTTGCTGGCACGAAAGCAAAAAACAAGGTTTAAATTAAAGCAGAGCCAGAGCTGTCACGAATCCAAAAATAAATCATGATAGTCCTTCTACAATTCTATCCTTGGAAACTACCCTAAAAATGCAAATATGACATTATCAGAGCAGTTTCTGGCTTGGAATCGCTTTAGAAATGGGCTACTGGGCAATTTCCCAGTCTCCCTTTTGACACAGGCTCTACAGTCATTAAAAATTGGTTTTCTGCTTATTTTGATGCCAGTTTTTAATAACCAGGATCACTTGGGCCAACCTCGTCTCAAATGAAATTGATGTAGGACATCCCTATCTGCATGAAAGCTTATACAGTGTGAAGAGGTGTAGGGGACATTATACTGTATGTACTGTAGGTCCATTATACTACATGGATGGCTGTGTGGGGGGTCACAGTTGGGGATCATATTGTACCAGGGTAGTTGATAGGGTACAGTAGGTTCACCATACAGTGTTTGTGGAAGAATTCACTGTGGGGGATTATACAGTGTTTGTCGGGCACTTTTGTTGGAATCATACTTCATGGGGGCAATGATAAAGAAATGTAAGGGCTTCAATAGGAGGAGAATTACTTTGTAAGGGATGCAGAGTTGTGAGATCTGTACCTATGTGACCCAGCGAAACATTTTTTTTTTAGATGGGGGAGCCCAATTAGAACTTCTGCTATGGGGTCCCATGATTGCTATGTATGCCCCTGGTGCAGGATGCATTGTCCCTTTCACATACGCCTCTGGTGCAAGACTGATTGGTCATAACTTATACATCACATCCAATGCCGCCCCTCAGTACATACTGGCATCCAGCCATGTTTCTCCCGATCAGCGGATGGTTGCTGGCGCTCGTCCTCTTTCCTGCTCCCACATCCCTCACACAACCTAATTAGAAGGCCCCTGCTATTAGTTCTGGACAGCCCTGTGTGCGGTGATTGTGATTGGCTAAGAGAATGAGGCGTGGTCTGTTGGGGAAGACACGCCATTTTACCAGCTTAGTGCACTGGCGGCTTGTTGATGCTCACACTGCAGGTTGTTGCATGTGGTGTGTGGACGGTGCTGCATGGTGGACATGTATGACTAGTTAGTGCCAGGCAGCGGCAATATTGAAGCTGTCCTGAATTTTGTAGGCTTGTGCCAGAGATAATAGGTTGGCAATCAGTGCTGCCTCCTGCGCTATAAGGATGCAGGAATGTGTCTGCGTACAGGACCACAGCTCTACCAGCCATCATTGTGTGTCTGTATGCTTGTGCCAAGCCTGTCATTGCCATTAATGATCCTTGTACTAGATTCTTCTGTGTGGTACTTGTATGTGCGGTGATGGCGCTGACATCCTTTTATTCGGACATCTTTTTTTCTATTTCTCTAAATTAAAATGTTCACTATTGTACAAATTTCTACAGGATAGATATAAATCTATATGAACCAGATTAACTTCTACCGATTTTAAAAATTTACTATGGGGGGCGCTGTTTTACAGTTCACCTCAGGCGGCAGAGAGGCTAGGTTCACTCCTGATTGGAACGTGCTGGACACTGTGCTTTCCTCCACAGAATACTACAAAGACAAACAGTATACTGTGTTTAGTTCTGGGCACCACATTTTAAAAAAAGACATGAGCAAACTGGAGCAAGTTCAGAGATCAGTGACCAGAATGGTGACCGGTCTGCAAACAACGTTCTATGAGGAATGGTTAGAGGACTTGAAAATATTTGGCTTACAAAAGAGAAGAGATGAGTGTTATGAATAGGTCACTGAGGAGGATGGCAGGAATAGGCTAGGCCACCAGGAAACCAGAAAGGTTGGTAACATAGCAGATTACAGACCCCTGATCCTAACAACACAACTAGCAGTAGCCATGGGGCGTAGTTATGATGCCCTAGACACCTCGGCACAGCCGGAGAGCTAACTAAGCTTAAAGCAAGAAAGGTGAAATCTAAAATGCCCCGGAGTAGAACCCCAAAGAAATAGATAGCCCCCAAACATATAATGTCGGTGAGACAAGATGAGGCACAAACACAGGCAGAAAATAGACTGAGCAAATGATAGGGCTCAAACTGTCTAGATAGGATAGGAAAGGAAAGACACTGTCTGCAATCATGCAAAAACCCTAAAAAATCCACCACGTCTGATGTGCAAAAAAAACACTGAGGTCTCACGACCTCTCCCCACACTATATCAGCATTCTGGTATGAACTGGCAACAAAGCAAAAGAGCCAAATATAACAGGGGACTGAACAAACTGACACAAGCTGTAACATATGGAGCGGGGTCCAGCACTGCCCCTGCAGGGAGCACGCTGAACCCTCACAGCAAAGCAGAAAGAGGCAAAACCAGATCAGATGCAAAGGATTAGCAAATGAACAACTTAACTGAAAAATGCAGGATCAGGCAGGAGACAGCAGACCTAAAAATGCAGAGGAAGAAACTAACCACCAGCAGCAACTGAGGGAAGCCTGCTCACTTATATCCTCCGAGTCAGTAACCCCTGATATCCAATCATCGTCGTCAGGTGGCAGACTTCTCTCAACCTGGCCAGCTCCACTACCCGCAGTAACCACCAGAGGGAGACCCGACTCAGAAGTCAGATCAAGAGAATTCACAACAGTACCCCCCCTTGAGGAGGGGTCACCAAACCCTCATCCACGCCACTAGGCCAATCAGGATGGGCCCGGTGAAAAGCACGAACCAATCTCTCGGCATGAACATCATCAGAAGCAGAGACCAAAGAATTATCCTCCTGGCCATAACCTTTCCACTTGACCAAGTACTGGAGTCTCCGTCTAGCCAGAGGAGAATCCAATATCTTCTCTACCTCATACTCCAAATTACACTTAACCAACACAGGGTCAGCGGGCACTGCCATGGGAACTACTGGCTCCACAAACCTTTTCAATAAAGATTTATGAAAAACTTTATGAATCTTAAACGCAACTGGAAGAGCCAAACAGAAAGAAACGGGGTTAAGGATTTCCAAAATCTTATAAGGTCCAATGAACCTTGGCTTGAATTTTGGAGACTCAACCTTTTTATTTTTTGAGGACAACCAAATCATATTACCCACTTTAAACCAGGGACCAATGGTCCTATGCTGGTTGGAAAACCGTTGGGCCTTTTCCTGAGAGTGGGACAACTTATCCACTACTTGGTAACAAATCTGCTGCATTCCCTCTACCACAGAATCCACACTTGGGCAGGCCAAAGCTTCCACCTGCCCCCCAAAAAATCGAGGATGTAACCCAAAGTTACAGAAAAAAGAAGACATCAAAGTGGTAGAACTAGCCCTATTGTTTAGCGCGAATTCGGCCAAGGGCAAAAATGAGACCCAGTCATCTTGATCAGCAGATATGAAATATCTCAAATAGGATTCCAAAGTCTGGTATGCTCTCTCAGTCTGTCCATTGGTCTGAGGATGAAATGCAGAGGAGAAAGATAACTGAATTCCCAGTTTGGAACAAAAAGCTTTCCAAAATCTGGAAACAAACTGGTCTCCTCTGTCCGACACAATGTTCTGAAGAATCCCGTGCAAACGAACCACCTGTTGTAAAAACAAGGGCACCAACTCAGAAGACTATGGCAACTTTGGGTGTGGTACAAGATGGACCATCTTAGAAAATCTATCACAGATCATTCAGATAACAGTCATTCTCTGAGAGACAGGGAGATCAGAAATAAAATCCATTGAGATATGGGTCCATGGCCTCCTGGGCACTGGTAGGGGCATCAACAAACCACTAGAACAAGAACAGGGCTTGGAACGAGAAAAAGTCCCACAGGACTGCGCAAAATTCCTGACATCATGTGATAAGGCAGGCCAGCAAAAAGACCGACTCACCAAATCTCTGGTACCAAAAATACCTGGATGACCAGCTAACACGGAGCAATGAATTTCAGACATTACTCCTCTCCGCCACTGGTCAGGGACATACAATTTTCCCATAGGGCATCGTTCAGGTTTGTCCTCCTGAATTTACTCCAGGGCACGTCTCAAATCGGGTGAGATGGCGGAAAGAACTACACCCTCATTTAGAATGGTAGTAGGCTCGGTCACATCAAGAGAATCCGCAAAGAAACTCCTAGAAAGTGCGTCCGCCTTAACATTCTTAGTGCCCGGAAGAAAAGAGACCACAAAAATAAAACGAGTGAAAAACAAGGTCCACCTAGCCTGTCTAGGATTCAAGCGCTTGGCTGATTCAAGATAAATCAAATTCTTGTGGTAGGTGAGGACCACAACTTGATGTCTAGCTCCCTCCAACCAATGTCTACACTCTTCAAATGCCCATTTCATGGCCAATAATTCCCGATTCCCCACATCATAATTAGGTTCAGATGGGGAAAATTTTCAAAAAAAGAAGGCACAGGAATTCATCTTAGAGGTTACCAGATCTCTTTGAGACAAAACGGCTCCTGCACAAATCTCAGAAGCATCTATCTCCATCTGAAATGGGAGTGAAACATCAGGTTGCCATAGAACTGGAGCAGATGTGAATCTCCGCTTAATCTCCTGAAATGCCGAGACAGCCTCTGGAGAACAATTCACCACATCAGCGCCCTTTTTGGTGAAATCCGTCAGTGGTTTAACAATACCAGAAAAATTACTTATAAAGTTACGGTAGAAATTAGCAAAACCCAAAAACTCCTGGCGAGCCTTCAGAGAAGTGGGCTGAACCCAATCATAAATGGCCTGTACCTTGGCCAGGTCCATTTCAATAGCAGACGGGGACAAAATGAATCCCAAAAACGAAATTTTCTGTACACCAAAGAGACATTTCCATCCCTTAACATACGGAGTATTTTCCCTCAAAATCCGGAACACAGTCCAGACATGTTCCACATGAGAATCCCAATCACTGGAAAAGATCAAAATATCATCCAGATAAATGATCAAGAACTTATTCACAAAGTCCCGGAAAATATCGTTCATAAAAGATTGGAAGATGGAAGGGGCATTAGTGAGCCCAAAAGGCATCACCAGGTACTCAAAAAGTCCCTCTGGAGTATTAAACGCCGTCTTCCATTCACCCCCGTGCTTGATGCGAATAAGATTATACGTCCCCCTGAGGTAAAGTTTGGTAAACCAACAAGCACTTTTAACTCTAGAAAATAAATCAGAAATCAGGGGTAACGGGTACTGATATTTAATAGTGATTTTATTACGAGACCGATAGTCAATACATGGCCTTAATGAGCCATCTTTCTTGACCACAAAAAAACAGCACCTAATTGAAGAGGATGGTCTGATATGACCCTTCTCCAATGACTCCTTGATATAAGATCGCATAGCATCATGTTCAGGTACGGATAAGTTGAAAAGACGACCCTTGGGAAATTTACAACCGGGCATTAACTCAATTGCGCAATCATAACTCCTATGGGGAGGCAAAGACACGGACTTACTCTCACTTAATACATCAGAAAAATCAGCCAAATAGTCAGGAACATCATGAGACTGGGGGGAGGTGGAGAAAACAGGAGTGTCACTAAGAACACATTGGCAACCCCAACTCACCACAGACACAGATTTCCAATTCAAAACAGGATTATGGGTTTGCAGCCAAGGAAAACCCAGTACAAATGTCATGTAAATCGTGCAACACCAAAAATTTACAATTCTCTTGGTGGTCCGGGGCGACCCGCTTTATCACCTGGGTCCAAAACTGGAGTTTATTCTCTGCCAAAGGGGTAGAATCAATACCCCTCAAAGGAATAGGGGTCCGCAGGGGCACCATGGGAAAACCACAATGCTTGGCGAAGTCAAAATCCATCCGATTCAAAGATGCTCCTGAATCAACAAAAGCCTTAGCAGAAAATGTATACAAGGAGCAGATCAAGGTAACCGCCAAAAGGAACTTAGGCTGTACACTGCCCACCACAAAAGAGTGAGCAAAATATTTTTCTTGTTTAGGGCAGACAGAAATAGTATGAGAGGAGTCCCCACAAAAGAAGCACAACTTATTAAGCCTTCTAAGCTCTTGACGTTGCGCCCTAGACAAAACCCTATCACATTGCATGGGTTCAGAAGTTTGTTCGAAAGGCAGCACCACCTCTCGTGTAGTTTTATGGTCACGTAAACATCGATCAATTTGAATGGCTAATGACATTGAGTCGTTAAGACCAGAGGGGACAGGAAATCCCACCATAACATCTTTTACGGTTTCTGCCAGACGTTTCCGAAAGAGAGCTGCTAGGGCATCATCATTCCATTTAGTAAAGATCGCCCACTTTTGGAATTTTTGACAATATAACTGCAGCATCCTGACCCTGGTTCAATGCCAATAAGGTTTTCTCAGCTTGATCAATAGAATTAGGTTCATCATACAACAGCCCCAGGGATTGAAAAAACGCATCCACATTAGCCAGAATAGAATCTCCAGGTGTCAGAGAGAAAGCCCAGTCCTGGGGATCACCGCGCTGCAAGGAGATGACAATTTTATCCTGCTGCACCGAGCTCCCCGATGAGTTAGGTTTCAAAGTGAAAAATAGTTTACAATTATTCTTAAAATTCAAAAATTTATACCCATCCCCTGAAAACACATCGGGAGTAGGGATTTTTGGTTCAAGAGCAGATGATTGAGCGAGATAGGCAGAAAATTCCCCGCACTTCTCAACACGATCAGACAATTGCTTAGTCTCCATTAAAGAAAAAATCCTCCTACGGCCCCAGAGAAAAAGAGGAAAAAATATATAAAACAATTCTTGACACTTTTTTTTTTACAATTCTTTCCTTCTTTAGAGCACCCTAGAGTCTACAGTTTTGGCTGGTGATTCTGTTATAAATAGGTCACTGAGGAGGATGGCAGGAATAGGCTAGGCCACCAGGAAACCAGAAAGGTTGGTAACTTAGCGGATTGCAGACCCCTGATCCTAACAACACAACGAGCAGTAGCCGTGGTGCGTACCTACGATGCCCTAGATGCCTCCGCACTGCTGAAGAACTAACTAAGCTTAAAGCAAGAAAGGTGAACTCTAAACTGCCCCGGAGTAGAATCCCAAAGAAATAGATAGCCCCCAAACATATAATGTTAGTGAGACAAGATGAGGCACAAACGCAGGCAGAGAATAGACTGAGCAAATGATGGGGCCCAAACTATCTAGATAGGAAAGGAAAGACACTGTCTGCAATCACACAAAACCCTAAAAAATCCAACACATCTGATGTACAAAAAACACTGAGGTCTCACGACCTCTCCCCCACTATATCAGCATTCTGGTGAAAACTGGCAGCAAAGCAAAAGAGACTAATATAACAGGGAACTGAAAAAACTGACACAAGCTGTAACATATGGAGCTGGGTCCAGCACTGCCCCAGCAGGGAGCACCCTGAACCCGCACAGCAAAGCAGAAGGGGGCAATTCCAGATCAGATGCAAAGGATTAGCAAATGAACAACTTAACTGAAAAATGCAGGATCAGGCAGGAGAGAGCAGACCTAAAAATGCACAGGAAGAAACTAATCACCAGCAGCAACTGAGGGAAGCCTGCTCACTAATATCCTCCCAGTCAGTAACCCCTGATTTCCAATCATCGTTGTCAGGTGGCAGACTTCTCTCAACCAGGCCAGCTCCACTACCCACAGTAACCACCAGAGGGAGCCCCGACTTAGATGTCAGATCAAGAGAATTCACAACAGAGGAGACTTAAGAACTGTCTACAAACATCTGAAGGGATGTCACAGTGTAAAGGGATCATCCTTATTCTCATTTGCACAAAGAAATACTAGTAGCAATGGGATGAAACTGAAGGGTGAAGATTCAGATCAGATATCAGGAAAAACTTGTTGACAGCGAGGGTAATCAAAGAGTAAAACAGGCTGCCATGAGAGGTGGTGAGTAGGGATGAGCGAATAGCTTCAGATAAGAGCTTATTCGAATAGCTATAGCGCTTACCGAATAACTGCACGGAGAACCCGGATACCTGGCATGCTCCCATTAATCAGCTGTTCAGCGTCGCAGTTCCATGTGTCACGGCTGTTTCACAGTCACAACACATCCATGGAGAGCCCAACAAGCAGGCTCTCCATACATATGTTATGACTGTGAAACAGCCGCGACACATGCAGCTGCGGCGCCAAGCAGCTGATCATCGGGAGTGTTCCAGGTGTCCGGGTACCTGTGCAGTTATTCGGTAAGCGCTATAGCTATTCAGATAAGCTCTTATCCGAAGCTATTCACTCATCCCTAGTGTGAGTTCTCCTTGAATGGAAGTCTTCAATCCGAGGCTGGAGGAAATCTGCGATGATTTAGTGAACCTTCCATTGAGCAGGGGGTTGGACCAGATGACACAAGAGGTCCCTTCCAACTGTAATTTTCTATGATTCTATGTTTTTTTCAATGGGTCTTTAAAGTGGACAGATACATTGGTATCCATTTTGTCCTGAGTGTATGCGCCTGACAATATCAGTAAAAAGTGGTTGATCGCCTAATCTGATACCAGTTTTTATGCCCAGAACCACATTGGGCAAGCTTGGAGTGGACTGATGAGGGACATCCCCATCTTTGTGCCTGTGGTGTAGGATTGTGGCACAAGGTAGCTTAACTCTTTAAAAACAGCAGTTACTTATCCAAATCAGTAAACATTGGCTTTTTGCTCAGTTTCATGCCAGGTTTTATATGCAGACGTCATTTGGGTCAGTCTAGTGTAGACTTAATCTGATGCAAGGCATGCCTAGCTATATGACTGGTGCAAATTCAGCAGCTCAGATTCAGATTTTGAGTGCAAAAGTTACTTATTCAAATAAGTAAAACATGTCTCCTCAGTTTCATGTCAGCTTTTATGATTACAGTGTGATATATGTGGTTGATAATAATTTTACTCTTTTTTACATACCATTTACTATTCAATGTAAATTGTTATGTTCAAGTTCCATTTGGGCCATCCTGAAGGTAAGGAATCTAATTCAACACATGTGTATTGGCGCTGTGAGATCAATAGGTTAAATCATTAAACTCTTTACAACCCTAATTACTTATTAAAATCAATGAAAAATTAACCAATTTTATACCAGCTTTTATATCCAAAACCCATTTTAGGCCAGCCCGAATTTCATAGTTTGATGCAGGGCATCCTTTTCTGTATGTTGGCAGTGAGAGTTGTGAGGCTCAAAGTCATTTAATTTTTTGAGGACCCCAGGTAACATATTCAAATCTGTGAAAAATGTCACTCTGCCCATTATGATGGCAGCTTTCATTCCCAGAACCCATTGGGCCAGGCTTCCCTAACTGTGGCTCTTTTTTTTGGTATAGTATTGCTGTGGATTTTTTCACTTTGTACAAACACGAGTGTTACTCCCTTTATTGAGCAAGGCATTTGACTTATATAGGGTCCCATGGACAGGTAGGTGTCTCACCGGTTGTACCCCGGCCCTGCTCAGTCCTTATCTACATTGAGGTCAACTGACACTAGATGAAATTTTAATACTAGAGTATAAGAATTGTTGTGGTGGGATGGCTTTAAACAGCGTTTATTTAGTGCCTTATTATTATTATTTACTTACCAACAGCATGGCATTTCCTCATTTGGCTTCTATCTTAGTTTTTTCTGTTAAAAGGCCACAGTGTGAACATGCTCTTATACGTTGCATGCATACCAACTTATTCTCCTGCTCATTTTTTTTTTTTTGGCTTCTCAAAACTGTGCATTGGGAGTGTGAATTCAGAATACCAAGGTCATTTAACCCTTTAAATTACATCCTACTATGATGTCTAATGGTTTGGTTTGTAACTGCTTTCAAGTTTTTTTTTTTCACCATCGGGGCTCCTCAAAGCATACTATCTCATTTTTATGAGAAGTTTTGGCCACCATGGACTAGGAAAAGAAATAAAATTCTTTTTTTTTTGTTAATAAGAAGCTAACTTCTGCCCTCAATAAGAAGCTAGACAACTATGAAAGTAACTTTAGCATGGTAATCTAGCAAGTTATAGATCAGTCTCCCTGCTATCATCATCTCATGGAGGCACAGAATAAGTCCTTAGCGTCTCTTCTGCAGATATTGAGGCGAAATAAAGACCAATCCTCTCTTCAGAGCATCCCCCTCCCTTCTTCAATAATATGCTAAGCCCTGATGTTGGCTTTCAGTGGTCTGGTGCTGCTGACAGTGTGCATCACTGATGAGTCAGTCCCAGGGAGGCTGGTGGAGTGGTGCTTGCCATAGAGGAGGCAGCAGCTCCCCCTGATGCCAGGCTAGGAGCTCTGCTGGGAGAGGTCACTGATTGGAAAGGGAAGCTGAGCCCTGGAAGAGGCATGGAGATGGAGGTCAGTGCTGGATCTGTCCAGGACACCTGAAGTCATGGAGGGTGACATGGTAGTATCCTGGGAGCAAGGTGGTCTCCTCTGCTTGTACAGTGCCTGCACCTGCTCACTTGTGGCTCTGGGATTTACTGCTGAAGTTTGATGGTCCAGTGGATTCTGGAGGAGTCTTAGTGCATAGGACCTGCTGCAGAAGACTGTCATAGACCTTCATATAGTGACATCGGTGGATTGCTGCTGCTTCCCCCAGTATAGGGCTCACTGCCTGCCTTCCTTGCATTGATACTATGCGACAAGCAGAGTCTTTGGATTTGCTCCACACTGAGGGATTTGGCTGTTTTAATGCGGATTTCATCGCAGAAATATTATTAAATCCCTATATTTGCAAAGCTTCCCCTCAGAAGATTGCAAAGGTGGAGCAAGCAGAGGGAGCAGATGACAAGCCCATTAATCCTTTCAATGCACGGGAAGCCCCAGGAACCGCTGCTGTGTGAACCGGCTCACTCGTCCTGGCTGCATGTGGCTGTGCTCCTGTATGAAACTAATGATTAGTAGCCCGATTGCTCCGTGCGATCCCCAGCCTTCATTATGAGGATGATGACCATGGCGATCTGTTGCGGCGATCTGGGGATCTGCCGGGGAGATGTGATCTAGTGTGTGGATGCGGTGCTCACAGACTCTTATCCCCTACATGCGATCATGGTGATTACTTGAGAGGAAGTGGCAATTCCTGCTCACCCATCCTATTCCCCCGCACTGGAAGTCCTCCCGGATCTAAATGGAATTGGTGGAGATCGAAGCCCCTTGTGTAAAGAACAGACATGGTCCATGGGCGCAGCTTGTGTCACAGTGAGTATGCCTGCAGCTTCCCCCAAACGAGGTGCAATGGACAGACAGACACCTTACTGGCACTGCTGCTCATCCTGGCCATTACTGCTGTGGCCATAGGCTGTATATATGCTCTGCTGCTGGGGGTGTATATACATTGGCATTCTGGAGATGTAGCACAACTGCTGTGGTGAATGGAGGTATAACAGTGCCCTTTCCTCTTCTGCAGTGATTAGTAAATGCTGTGCACAGCAAAGTGCTCCCTAATATGATAAAGGGCAGTGTGTAGAATATATATATATATACATATATATATATTTGCTTCATGTGCTTATTAGATAAGGGTACAGCGGGTGGTATGTTTGCCCAGAACTATATTAAAATTGCTTGGACACTCAGTTTCACTACATTAAATATACACAGGCCCTTTAACTGTGTATATTATGAGGGTTGATTTCCATAACTCATTCAGTACCAAGGACAGCTCCGTCTGTGAGTCAACATATTGGGCTTTTGATGCTGCCGTACATGTATGTGCATATGGTTAATAGGCATTATTAATCCGCTCTTCCCTTTAAGTTAGCCGCAAAGGTCAGGATGGTAATGCCGCGCGATATACTATAGATCTGTCCTTGATTGCATCCCATTCTAGATCAACCAAATACTTTTCCCAATGAAGGTGAATTTGAGCTTCTTTCTGTGGACCGTAGTAATGATGGAGATGGTCATTTCTTCAATGCGGTGGCTACCTGGGTGTATGAGGAGTTGAGCAGAGCGCAGATCACCTTATCTAGTGACTGTGAGACACGACGCATTGTCTGACACATCAGACACACTTCTGTATCCTCAGAGACGGCTTGTGTACTATGGGGCGCTGCATGCGATACTACACACAGTCAGACTACCTAACCATATAACCTCTCGTCTACCCGCTACGTCTCGGTACTGTAAATAACCTGCAATGCTGTGTACGGTGTACAACACGGAATGGTGACTAAACAACAAGCTCTCTTCTTTTATTGCAGTTGTAACGAGTCTAATTATTCTGCACGTGTCTTGGGCGACCAAAAAATTAGGAGGTAAGTACGGCAGGCAGAAATATTTTTTGCTGAAGTCATTGTCCGTATGGATAAATACGACGTAGCGTTAACGTAACATGTCGATATTTTACTTTTCAGACAAACCAACCACTCCAGAAGGGCAGAAATCATTGCAGTGTGGATCCTGGACAAAGTATTCAGATGGAGGAATTTTTACCTCTCCCAATTACCCCAACAAATACCCTCCTGACAGGGAGTGTATATACATAATAGAAGGTAACTAGAGTAATATTTAGAGAATTGAGCAGAGTATTGGCTTTACAACACACAGTAGTACATAAGATTAGATTGCAGTTCTCTGTATGATTCAGATTTGGTCTACTCCTCCCCAGATATGGGACCAAGACCAAAAAGTCCAGATTCACAAGGTTAATTGTATGCCGCTTATTAAATCTGTAAATATGACTTTTCGAAAACCTAAGCTCGGCTAATTGAAATATAAAATGATGCCAACATTCAAGTTCATTTTCCCCAGTGTTGTCAAGACTTCTTGTGCTTTAGTTGAGAGATTAATAGATTAGTAAAGGGAGGATTTAGGAAAAGAGTGTGCTATAATTTATCAAATGCTTTCAGGCTCCAATCCCTAAGGAGCTATTCACCATTTTGCATTACAGTATGTCTCTTTGTGAAAACTCTCAATATTATTTCTGTTGTTTATGACGGATCAGAGGCTTTAATGGTTTTTAAAATATGAAATCACTTGAGGTTTTGCAGGAATATTAATCATGGAAGAGAAGAACTGTTTTCTATGTGGGTGGACTTTTGTTCATACTCTACCGATGTTGGCAAAACTTTCATAGACAATGACTCTTGTGTTTCACCATATTTTCTTTGGTTCAGAGACATGGAAAACTCAAACGTGTAAGGTGATTGTTCAGTGTTTTATTCTGCATCTCACATAAGGCTTGTGTTTTATAAGAAAACTATTGCAGGTAGAGGTAACCTTATTACATTATATATAAATCGCATGAAAATGTCTATTTTGGCACATTTTATCGACCAAATGAAATATGTCTAGACTGGCAATCTGCCTCACCGGGCTAATCCTATCTGGGCCTCCTTGCTGGACACTTTTTAATTGTATTTGTGTGGAGCTCAATGTTTGTGCTTCTGAAATTCCAGCTGGCCATGCCCCATTACCAGTGTCTCGGTCACCTTTGTGACCATGGGAAGACACTGAGGAAGAGGATCCTTTGCCCAACAAGAGCAAAGAGAGTAGAAAGCACAGAAGGGAGTAAATTAGAGAGGAAGGGACAGAAGGTTGGAGCAGTAATGACAAAGGAGACACCAGACCCAACGGGGCAAAGGAGGAGGTGAGAAGAAAGGGGTCTGGAACTGGCAGCATGATAAGGGGTGCTTTTAAGTCAAAGAGCAGATACTGCTCAGGAGTTCCCCCAAAACCTACTGGTAAACATTTTCTTATAGTTTCCACTATAGTCACCATTGGCACCACTTATAGACGGAGTCTGACTGGTTAATCGTCCTGCCAGTTATTGCTGGGGGTGGGGAGTAAGTGAGTAGTTAGTGTCATAAGAGCAAAAGGGCAGGTACTTTCGGTACTATTGCAGTGTAATTCTAAAGTCAAATGTGAAGAGTTTGTGGACAGCATCTATGTATTGCGAGTGATGTGCCATCTTCACAGATTGTATGTAATATGATGTGTATGACATATATGCAATGTGTGACATCTACACTGCACATAATGTTTCAGTGATATCAATGCTATCATATGTCTAGTATGTGACATTGGAGATGGCAGAATTAATTCACAGGACGTGTCCACCAGTCATATCAGTAACAGTGACCACTGTATGGGGACACAAAAATTTCTTTACCTCTCAGTATTTCCAGCTCCTCTTTTGATTAGCCGGGCTGGTGCGGCGTCATCAATGTAGCATGATGCGCAAACGGCGTCACACCAGCGACTGAATCAAATGAAGGAACAGGAGGTCCGGAGATTCACAAGCCTGCAGTCCAGCAGTCCCAGATTACTGACCTAGCCGATGGACCGTGTCCTGCAAATTGATTTTTCCTTCTCTATGTGAGTGACATGTGTGAATGTTGTTTGTATATTATGTATCTAATATGTGCGTGATGTGCGTGTGTCATGTATCTGATGTGTGAGAGATATGTGTATTTGTATCAAAATTGTGAGTGATGTTTATGTATCATGTATCTAATATGTGATTTACTTGTATCATGTACCTAATATCTGAGTCCCGTGTGTGACATGCATCTAATGTGTGAATATCTAATCTGTCGAATGTATCTAATATGTAGGTGGTTTAGGCATAAAGCAGGTGAAGAATACATTTGTTAATGATTATTGTCTCTGCAAAATTTAGAAATGTAAGTTTTAATCTGTTGCATGCAGTGATGGGAAATTTTCCTTCATATGAAGTATCCTGACCTCTGCACTGATCCTTCCACTGTCTGTTCCCTCTGTGCTTAAGTAATTACTCTAGTGGTCTCCTGAACGGACACTACAGCCATCTCAACTGGGCGAACACTTGTATAGTCTGCAGCATGATAACTTGCCTGTGTAGACTTGGTATCTGACCACTATATGGTAATTGTATGACAGTATTATTTGTTGTATTGGGCTTAGAATCATAGAATGGTAGAGTTGGAAGGGACCTCCTGGGTCATCTGATCCAACCCCCTGCTCAAATCAGGATTCACTAAATCATCCCAGACAGATGTCTGTGCAGCCTCTGTTTGAAGACTTCTATTGAAGGAGTACTCACCACCTCTCGTGGCAGCCTGTTCCACTCATTGATCTCCCTCACTGTCAAAAAGTTTTTTCTAATATCTAATCTGTGTCTCCTCCCATTCAGTTTCATCCCATTGCTTCTAGTCTTTCACTAGCTTGTGAAGAGGTAGTTTGCACTTGGCTCCTGGCTCACAAAACAAGTGTATTTTTCCCCCTAAATGTTTTATGAGATGTTTCCATGTGTCATTTATTTTCCTTCTTGTTTTGTGGGTGGTAAGGATTATGAATAAGCAATGCAAAATGTGCTTAAGCATGCACTTTGCACCTCTATTTTTCAAGTATTTATTGGAGTGGGATAAATATTTTTGTGTGATGTTGGGGTTTGTGCTAGAACCGTTTCTTAGTCCTAGTGTGGCCCAGAAATGGACATGGGGTTAAAGCTCCCTCAAGCATAGAAATGGTGTGGTCAGGCAGGGTTCAGAAAATAGCAAATCATTAGAGGCCAAATTAGAAGACAGATCACAATCTGAAACATAATCGTAGTAGACTAAAACTACCACCATAGCACTAGTAATTCATAATCTTATGGATCAAGTAGGTACAAAATTCTCTATGAAAACATTTTACATTGGCGGGTGGAAATATAGTAAAGCCTTCAATGGATTCCATTAGTATTATCAGAGAATGCAGCTACTAAGTAAAACATAATGGCTCTCCATACTTATAGATGTAGTTAAAAAAGAAAGCGTCGCCTATCTACAGAGTTCCTATATAGGGATTCTGAGTCAGGACTCTTTCACACGTCAGTTTTTCGTGTATGAGTTCTATTCGTCCTTTCGTGGAGGGTATTAGTATCTATGATAATCTATGGGATAGTTTACATGTCTGATTTTCTACCTCGGACCCAGGAGTCTGCACAAATGCACAGAGATTTGCCCGATGTTGAACTGATGCTCAAAACCGACAATGCAAGTTTATGGGTAGATGAAAAAATCGGACAGCACTTAGATGGCGTCGGGTACTATTTGATTTTCATGGATAGTTTGAAAGGAAAAGCTTGAGAAACTCTGTTTTTTTTCTATACATCTAAGAAATGCTGATTAAGCACTGACCAAACTCTGGTGGTGAAATCTGACCAACTGACCAAATTCTGATAAAAACCATTGATGAAATTCAGGATAGTTTTTCTCATATGAGAAAATCACTTATGTGTGAATGAACCCAGCCCATAATCACACAGCTTGAGGTATTATAATTATTATTTATTATTATAGCACCTTTTATTTCATGGCAATTTACATGTGAGGAGGAGTAAACATAATAAAAAACAAGTACAATAATTTTAAACAATACAAGTCACGACTGGTACAGGAGGAGAGAGGACCCTGCCCACTAGTGCTCACAATCTACAGGGGATGGATGAGGATACAGTAGGTGAGGGCAGAGCTGGTCTTGTATATCCCTTTATTAAGACTGAGAACTGCTAAGACCAGAACCATGCATTATACAGATGACAAATTACCCTTAAAGGGAATCTGTAACCCTATTTTCGGCCTATAAGCTGTGGCCACCGCCATCAGGGGCTTATCTACAGCATTCTGTAATTCTTTAGATAAGCCCCCGATGTAACCTGAAAGTTAAGAATAACAAGATATATTATACTCACCTCGGTGTCCAGTCCGGTCCGATGGGTGTCGCGGTCCAATCCGGCGCCTCCCATCTTCTAGAGATGACGTCCTCCTTCTTACTTCTGTCGTGGCTCCTGCGCAGGTGCACTTACTCTGCCTTGTTGAGGTCAGAGTAAAGTACTACAGTGTGCAGGCGCCGGACCTCTCTGACCTCTCCCGGCGCCTGCGCATTGCAGTACTTTACTCTGCCCTCAGTAGGGCAGATAAAGTACGCCTGTGCAGGAGTCGCAGCAGAATTAAGAAGGAGGATGTCATCTCTGGAAAATAGGAGGCGCCAGACCGAACCGCGACACCCATCGCACCCGCCCCTGCCCCCAGTAAGTATAATATAACTCGTTTTTCTTATCTTTCATGCAAAATTCTGTAGATAAGCCCCTGATGGCGGTGGCGCATCTCATAGGCCGAAAATAGTGTGACAGATTCCCTTTAACTGGGGCAGTGTAATGCTTAATCTCCCCCTACATTGTAGATGATTGCTGGGAATTCTAGTGGAATGATACCCTGTGACGACCTGTGTTAGAAACTTTTTTAAGATCAGGGTCTGGAGTGTTGTCAGATTTGCTGAAGGGGCGCCACAAAATGTTTTCGCATTTGAATGTTAATATTATTTGTGCAGTAGTTTCATTTGGACATAATTACTTGAACTTTTCATGGATGTAGCTGTTATCACCTTATGTTGATATTATTTAGTAACTGTATGATAGTGTACATTACACTGGTGATGGCGCTTGACAGTAAATTATTGTTTCTGTGCATGGTGGACACAGAACTGTGTAGGATTGTTAGTTAGGCAACTGTCTAAAATGTTATCTGGACAAATTATCACACATTTATTTGAAAACTGTCCTGTATAGGGCACTGGCGGACACAGACAGATAATGGTCCTTGTGCAAGAACAATAAATGGGTCCTTTGCAGCCCAGCACCTCTTAAAAATTGAAAATTGTGCCTGCTTTACAGGTAGAAATGGACCCCCTTACCTCTAGGGCACCTATGCGTCTGCACAGATTGCACCAATGCTATGTCCACCCCTCGTATGGGGGTGATTGGAGTGATAGAATTGAAGAGCCAACCTTTCAAAATAAGACCAGATTTGCTTTTAACCTTAAAGTTAATATAGCTTTACTATGAAAAAAATAAATAAACAAAACATTGGGTTAAAAATTGTTTAAGATGTTTCCAAAGGGACAACTGATATTGTTGAATATATGGCATATTTTTCTGAATAATCTAGGAAAAATCTAAGAGAGTCCCAAATATATGATACTCCTAGAATGTTTTTGAATAAAGTCTTCTTTCTGCTTCATTTTGGAGTACTAGTGATATTATTATCATCATATAGCAAGCAATCATTTAATTTTTGTGTTATTGCGCTCATGACAGAATGACCTAAACTTGAGCACTTAAAGGGGTTTTCCCACAAGCAAAAGTTCATTTTAATCAATAGATCTTGGAATAATAATAATTTCCACAATTGGATTTGTTTAATAAAAATGCCTGTGCTGAGATAATCTTATAAATGTGCCCCTGCTGTGTACTGTGTCTCACCGTGCAGAAAGATGGTCTGATCATAGCACAGCTCCTGGTCAGGGGGGGAAACAAAACTGTATGTGTATAGCACAGCATGGGATCACAGCTGATTCTTTTTGTGAGGTAAAACATTTCTCTGCTAGTTTTTAAACATTGTTTTAATTCTAAGAAATAATCATTTGTGATCCCATACTGTAATGTCTGTATACCTTTTTCTCCTCACCCTGCCCAGGAGCTGTGGTATGATCAGACCATGTTTCTGTACGGTCAGACACAGCCATTACACAGTACACAGCAGGGGCACATTTATAAGATTATCTCAGTATAAGAACATTTAATTTAAACACATCCAATTGTGGAAATTATTATTATCTTGTGATCTATTGATTAAATTGAACTTACTTTTGTTAGTGGTAAAACCCCTTCATTTGTACTCAAGCACTTTTGCTCCAGCACTATAGAAATATTAAATACATGATACTTGTATGTCACTATTGCTACACGCATAAAAGCATGAGGTTCTAAGCAAACATTCTGATCAAAGTGTGTGTGCCTACCTGCCAGCCACAAGGCAACCTCTTTTACCTGGTACCCTATACTATAGACTCATGTCTTTATACCTAGTCTACAAATGAATTGGGAAATAAAATTATTTACCTATACTTTCTTCTAATTTGAAGGTGGGTGGGGTGTATAGAGTACATGGACCTTAAAACTCTATTTGCACACATTTATTATTGACCATAGAATGCATACAGTTAGAGGAAACATACAGTGGCAGCCATCACCTACAGGATCTGATTATAATTAGTAAATGTTTAACATGTACCATATATACGCGAGTATAAGCCAACCCGAGTATAAGCCGACCCCCCTAATTTTGCCACAAGAAAACTGGGAATAGTTATTGACTCGAGCATAAGCCTAGGTTGGAAAATGCAGCAGCTACTGGTAAATTTCAAAGATAAAAATAGATACCAATAAAAGTAAAATTAATTGAGACATCAATAGGCTAAATGTTTTTGAATAGCCATATTGAATCAGGAGCCCCATATAATGCTCCATACAGTTCATGATGGTCCCATACGTTGCGCCATACAAAATACACCCGATATAATGCTGCACAAAGGTTAATAATGGCCCCATAAGATGCTCCATAGAATAATATGCCCCATATGCTGCCCAATAAAGGTTATGGCCCCATAAGATGTGCCATAGAATATGCCCCATATGTTGCTCCATAATGGTTATGGCCCCATAAGATGTTCCATAGATTATGCCCCATATGCTGCCCCATAAAATGCTCCATAGATTATGCCCCATATGCTGCCCCATAGATTATGCCCCATATGCTGCCCCATACGCTGCCAAATAAAATGCTCCATAGATTATGCACCATATGCTGCCCCATAAGATGCTCCATAGATTATGCCCCATATGCTGCCCCATATATTATGCCCCATATGCTGCCCCATAAGATGCTCCATAGATTACGGTATGCCCCATATGCTGCTCTGAATGGTTATGGCCTCATATGCTGCTGTGAATTAAAAAAAAAGACATACCTCTCGTCATTGGGGGCTAGGTGCCAGTATTCTAAGCAGGCGGGGACACCAGTGCGCTATGGGGGACAGGTGCCAGTGTCATTGTTGGCTCAGGCCCCGGCTCCTGAGATATTTACCTGTCCCCATTCCACCGCTGTGCGCCACTCTGTCTTCCGGGTTCCTCTGTCAGTGACTGTTCAGGCAGAGGGTGTGCATTAGCTACATCATTGCACCCTCTGACCTGAACGTCACAGACAGAGGATGCAGAGGACAGAACGGCATGCAGTGGTGGAATGGGGACAGGTGAATATCGCATATACTTACCCCCTCCTGGCGCGGTCTCTGCAGCCCCTGCTTCTCCCATGTTCTCCCTTCCTTCAGCAGTCACATGGTACCGCTCATTAAAATCATGAATATGTGCATATTCATGACTTTAATGAGTGGTACCACGTGACCGCTGAAGGAAGGCGCCGAGACCTTGGGAGAAGCAGGGGCTGCAGAGACCGCGCCAGGAGGGGACGAGTATGATCTGACATCCTCGCTCCCTCTCCCCCGCCAACCCCTGGTGTATATGACTCGAGTATAAGCCGAGTGGGGGCACTTTCAGCCTTAAAAAATGGGCTGAAAGTCTTGGCTTATACTCGAGTATATACGGTACATTGTTTTACTGGATATTGTTTTTTGGAATAGAGTATTGTACCGCTTTTTTTAATTTGTTGGACAATCTCTTAAAGTTTTTTTTGTGTTTTATGAACATTGGTGGAAACTTTTCACATTATAAATGTAAATATTTCAGCATATAGAGGAGGTGCTATCAGCAGTGACAGACTCAGTGTGACTGATCACTGATACGGTGTCGCTGGCATTTATCCTGCTGCTTTTGAATTAGTTACAAATTTTTTTCTTCTTTCATAATGTACTACAAAGCAGGAAGCCAGTGCAAATTTTTACAGAAAAAAAAATCTGAAATTAGTACCAGTTAGAGGTGTGCTGGCTTGTCACAAGCGGCTATTCTGAGCTTTTACAATTCTTTTGCCACCCTTTTTCTGACTGTGTTGTGGGGGATAATTATTTTTTAAAAATGCAAAAGAAAATTCCCCAATGTCCAAACATTTAACTGCAACGGTCTGCCTCACAATGAGGGTGTTCCAAAGAATTATTTTTTCGTCTTATGTTTTTCTAGTGAATTTTTACATCATTATGAGCCACAAGAATACAGTACCCTGATGCAGGTGCTGACTTTTGTTGTGTACCTTACCAGCATTTCTTATTACTTATTTTTGTGGCAAAGGGTTGATTTTTTTATTAAAAAAAAATTAAAAAGTTTTAAAAAATGTACACTTTTTACTGTGCATGTCCAATGTTCAACAACTGCTTTGCTAGTTCATTTTGACAACTGTGCACACCAGACCTATACTGCGGCCTGCTGACACATTTTGCTTTCCGTACACTTCTGTTTTACTTGTTATGGCCTTTTGCAAAAGGATGAAATAATTGGGGATGAAAAATTGGCAAAAGTTTTTTTATGTGCGGTAAAAAAATGTGACAATGGCAATAGACAGGATAAGATTATGGGAGGCTCTAACAGAAGTAACACCACTGCCAGCAACCATCCGTGCAGTAGTACTACCAAATGTAGGCTACAATCAGACTCATTTGCCTCTGCCACCAGTATTAGTGGGGAAGGCATTACGGAATATACAGCATATCCCGCATTTCTGTCACAGCAGGATGATGTAATCTCCAACAATGGCACTGTCAGTTCGAGGCAGTGTTCTGCACCAAATGGTCTGTTTGATCCTGAATGATAAAGGGGAATAATTTATGGACCATTTTCTAATTTTTAAAAACATGAAATCTCTGTCAGTGCACTATTATTAAATGGGCTGTTGATTACTACCAAGTTATTATCCTTGCTTACATTGATGTCACTTTGACATTACTAAGGGTTTGTAAGAAGTTTGAAAGGGGTTAGATACAGTCCCAGAAGACCATATAGTGTTACATACTGTATATACTCGAGTATAAGCCGACCCGAGCATAAGCCAAGACACCTAATTTTGCCACAAAAAACTGGGTAAGCTTATTGACTCAAGTATAAGCACGGTATGCATTGTCCCCTCAACCCTGTCAAGGTATGCATGGCTCCCCTCTCCCTGTCCTTGTATGCATGGCTCCCCCATCGCTGTCCTTGTATGCATGGCTAATTATCCCCTCTCCTTGTATGCATGTTTCCTATTAAAAAAAACAAACATCCTACACACCATCTTGCTCACCCTCATCTCATTCCGGCGCCAGCAGCTCTCCCTGCCGAGCGATCATGTGGCCCCACTCATTAAGGTAATGAATATTCACTCCTCGCCTATGAGAATGGAGAAGCGTGCATACTCATTACCTTAATGAGCGGGGCCACATGATCGGTTGGCCAGAAATGCTGCTGGCGCCGGAACAAACAAGATGTAGCGAGGGTGTGCAGGAAGGTGAGTAGGATGTCTTCTGGAAGCCGGCTGCTGCTGGTGTCACTGTGCACGCTATAAGAGAAATGAACATTCATTTCTGACTAGCAGCGGGCACAGTTACAGCCGCAGCCACCGGCTCCTGCCTCCTGTGACCAGCTGCTCCACCACTCCTCCTTCCCCGCCGGCATTCTGGGACAATTGACTCGTGTATAAGCCGAGGGGGGGACTGTTTTTATGACAAAAAAAGTGCTTTAAAACTCGACTTATACACGAGTATATGCAGTATGTCTTTTCACTGGGAACAATTACTGTAAGTGAACATAGCAAACTCAAATTTCAAAAGAATTGATCATGTCTGCTAAAAATTCAATAACGTATTTCACTGAATAATTGGCAATATTGATATAATATAAATTAATCTTCAATTTAATGTTGAAATTTATCTTCTAACAAAAAGTGAGTTAGAGAAAATGTACATATATTTAGGCCAAGGTTGATTAAATTAGATAAACCGTGTGTTTCAGCCCTTGGTTATTTAAGGTGAACGCATCAGAGCATTTAACATTTTCCTGGCTTGCTCACAGACTGCAATTTGTGAGTGCCGCACACCTCAGCAGGAGGTGCCGATCAAGTGATTTTTGTTCACTAATTGAACTCAGTCTGTAACCGTTTTGCTACTAACAATGAAAGCTATGTTTTGTAAATATTCAAAGCATTTTTCAGCATGTATGCTTGCTGTGCATTTAATAATTTTTGAGTCTATTAGACTAAGAAAATAAGGAGTAAAACAGTTTGGAGGGAATGTGTAATGAAGATTAAATAACTGTATTTGATAGTTTTATGCAATCATAGCTGGATTACAGTAGGATGCCATGCTGTTTTAGTAGTTCTTTAAGTCATTTAAGGTATATCATCAAAGAGGAGAGTTGTTGAGATGTTGCATGCAGTCACTTGTGAAAGATTGCAATATTCTTAAACAATTATACTTATGTTATAATACACTGTGTTCCAAATTATTATGCAAATGATGTTTTTCTCTGATTTTCCTAAATAGTCGGTACAAATGAGAGTCAGACTAATAAAAGTCATCACCCATTAGAGTATGCATCGAATTTTATTGAAGAAACCTCCCAATGATAACAGTATAATCTCCAAAATGAATAAAAACTCAAATTGCACTGTTCCAAATTATTATGCACAGTAGAATTTCTAACCATTTGATATGTTTTAAAGAACTGAAAATGCTCATTTGTGGAATTTGCAGCATTTAGGAGGTCACATTCACCGAACAAAAAAGCTATTTAACTCCAAAACATCCTAACAGGCCAAGTTACATGTTAACATAGGAACCCTTCTTTGATATCACCTTCACAATTCTTGCATCCATTGAACTTGTGAATTTTTTTGAGAGTTTCTCCTTGTATTTCTTTGCATGAAGTCAGAATAGCCTCCCAGAGCTGCTGTTTTGATGTGAACTGCCTTCCACCCTCATAGATCTTTCGCTTGATGATACTCCAAAGGTTCTCTATAGGGTTGAGGTCAGGGAAAGATGGTGGCCACACCATGAGTTTATCTCCTTTTATGCCCATAGCAGTCAATGACTCAGATGTATTCTTTGCAGCATGACATGGTGCAGTGTCATGCATGAAGAGGATTTTGCTCCTGAAGGCACATTTCTGCTTTTTATACCATGGAAGACAGCGGTCAGTCAGAAACTCTATATACTTTGCAGAGGTCATTTTCACACCTTCAGGAACCTTAAAGAGCCCTACCAGCTGTTTCCCCATGATTCCGGCCCAAAACATGACTCCTCCACCTCCTTGCTGACGTCGCAGCCTTGTTAGGACATAGTGGCCATCCACCAACCATCCACTACTCCATCCATCTGGACCATCCAGGGTTGCTCGACACTCATCAGTAAACAAGACTGTTTGAAAATTAGTCTTCATCTATGTCTGGGCCCACTGCAACCATTTCTGCTTGTGAACACTGTTTAGGAGTGGCCGAATAGTAGCTTTATGCACCACAGCAAGCCTTTGAAGGATCCTACACCTTGAGGTTCGAGGGACTCCAGAGGCACCAGCAGCTTTAAATATCTGTTTGCTGGTTTGTAATGGCTTTTTAGCAGCTGCTCTCTTAATCCGATGAACTTGCCTGGCAGAAACCTTCCTCATTCTGCCTTTATCGTTTGTGCTCAGAATCAACCACATATCTCTTAAAAGTACGATGATCACGTTTAAGTTTTTGGGAAATATCTAATGTTTTCATCTCATGACCAAGGCATTGCACTATTTGATGCTTTTCAGCAGCAGAGAGATCCGTTTTCTTTCTTAAATTCCTTGAAACCTGTGCCCTGCTTAATAATGTGGAACATCATTCTTAAGTAGTTTTCCTTTAATTAGGCTCACCTGGTAAACTAATTATCACAGGCGTTTGAGATTGATTTCAGTGATCCAAAGAGCCCTGATACACAATAGCATCTATGAGTTTATTTGAAAAACAAAAAATTACATCTTTATGACACTTAAATCCAATTTGCATAATAATTTGGAACGCAGTGTATTGGCATCGTTTGCACCAAAATAAGCAAGTGTGCAATTGATTTACTTTTCTTATATGTTATCGCTCTCTTGCTGTGAGAGCTTTTCTCTTCCATTATTTAAGGTACTGTCACACTTAGCGATGCACCAGCGATCCCGACCAGCGATATGACGCGGTCAGGATCGCTGGTGCATCGCTAAGTGGTCACTAGTGAGCTGCCACACAGGCAGATCTCACCAGTAACATCGCAGGGGTCGGGGGTCGCTACTTACCTGTCAGACGAGGCGATCATGACATCCTCCCGCCCGCATCCATGAGTCGCTCGTCTCCACAGCAGGAAGCCCAGCAGGAATCTGATGACGAGAAACGGTCCAGGACGTTCTCGCGCGATCAGCGATAACCAGCGGGGGAGCGGTCGGAGGTAAGTATCAGACATAGCAATATCGCTAGCAATATCTCTATAACGTCACAAAAAGCAGTGACGTTATAGCGATATTGCTAGCGATATCGCTTAGTGTGACAGGCCCTTTACAGCCAAGAAGACCAACCACCAAAGTCTGCCCGAACATGTGCAGAAGCTATATTCCAGGCTGAGGAGTAAACTCCTGAGATCCAAGTCACTTTTCTTTAGCCCATTAATTTCTATACAGTCTATACAGCCATTAGCTGTTTACCTCCCCCTCTTTGTCAGCCTCTGACTTGGAGCTGATGTTATCAGTCTTGCAAATTGACAACACCCTTGGGCCCCATCTCTTGCTGCTTGCAGAGTTGTTCTCCTAATCAGAACAAGCACACTAACAGAACTCCACTAACAGAACAGAATGTGTCACGGTGGCACAATTAGCTCAGAAAAAGGACACAGAGCCGGAACTGTGGCCGAAACAGCACCTGCCTTTTCCAGCAACAAGGAAGTCAAGGGACTGGAGAATTGTGTGCTATTGAAGACACACGTTGAGAACAATTTGATTATAGAATACTTAGAGCACAATAAAAAAAAGAGATGCAAAACGTTTACAAAAAATGATTAAAAGTCTCAATAAAAGTCCAAAATATTGTAAACGCAAGGGGTTGTCCAGAAGTATATAAATAAAGCTCCATCATGGGCTGCAAGGGTCTTGGTGGCTACTGCTGAGTTGCACACTAGAGCACTAGGCTTGAATTTGATGAGAATTACTATCTGAATGAAGTTTACATAAATTTCCTCCAAACTTTCAGGAGTCTTGGTTAGCACCAGCATTATGTAATATGTTGTTCTTTTCCATGTCAGAGATTAACCTGTTAAATGACAAACGCCATTACTCCACTGACTTGTAATGAGTCCGCATGGCTTCTGTCATGGTGTCTGTCGTTTTACCAGGAAAAAAGGGCAGCATGCCATAGGTTTTATTGGAGGAATATAATGAAATCTGAACATCCAGTGAACCTAGTAAATGAGTATACATATGAGTTTATGATATGTAGAATTACAATGTCACCTCCTTTGGACACAGGAGCTGTGACGGACTCAGCTTCTGCTGAGCCCATTTTTTGAGTGGACCCTCTGGGTCGTGGCACCCACCCACCGAGGGCGAGCTGACCTTGAGGTACCACCCCCTATACAGGGAGTGTCAGGGACAAGACCAAAGGGGTGAGCCACCACAACTGCTGGGACCAGACGGCCAGCTCAGGGGGACACTATGGGAGTGTCTGACGACCAGGGACAAGCAGGAAACAAGACAAGACAAGAGGTAAGTGCAAGGTATCTTCATTAAGATCTTCAGGATCACATTCAATGCAAATGTGAAAACAAGCAAAACGTGCAAGGTGCGCGCGTGGGCACGCCAAGGTCCATAGCATAGTACGTGCCAAGTGGCATGCCTAGGTACAGGTAAAGGCACAATGGCATTGGACTCCGGACCGCTGGCAACAATCGAGATGATCAAGGCATCAGGCTGCGGACATCAGCTCCGGACATCAGGCCACAGTCATCTAGCTTACGATCTCTGGCAGTGATCGGCAGGTTCCGGGCATCCGGCAGGCAAACCAGGGTTCAGGCAAGGAGACACGACAGATATCCAGGCATGGTGCGTGTTAGGGAACACACCAAGGTCCAAGGCTAGGTGCAAGGCAAGGTGCGTGTGTAGGGGACATGCCAGGGTTCACAAAACAAGACAGGGTGCGTGTGAAGAGACACGCCAAAGCACAAGGTACAAGACAGAGTGCGTGTGTAGAGACATGCCAAGGCACAAGACAGAGTATGTGTATAGAGACACGCCAAGGCACAATGTAACAAAGCAGAGTCCTGCGCATGCAAAGAGACGCGCCAGGGTCAAGGTTCAAGGCAGGGTGCGTGTTAGGAGCCACGCCAGGGACAGAGTTCGAGAACAGGGTTAGGACCTGTGCGTGCAAGAGGGCACGACAGGATACATGGCAAAACCTGCGCATACTATTATAGAAGCACGGGGAGGTATGCCATGGGCAGGCAAGGGCCTGCACGTGCTTTAGAGAGCACGAAAAGCACAGTGCAGAAACAGCGTGAAGTGCAAGGAAGCACAGAGGGCACGGCTGGAGCACTGGCTAAATGATCGGGCTGCGGCACTGACAGACGGGCAAGACTCCAGCGAACCCGGCTGAGGCATGGCAGGCGACACAGCTGTCACTGACCGACGAGCACGGCTGAGGCACAAGCAGACGGGCACGGCTAGGGCGGGCACGGCTGAGGCACAAACAGGAGGCTAGGAAGGCCAGGCGCATGCAAAGAGGACATGAAGCAGCAAGGGAAGACAAGACAAGAAACCAGGCAGAGCTTAGGCAGAGAACGGAACCAGGAACAGAAGCATAGGCAGAAACACAGAATCAGGTCAAAGCAAGAACAGAGCTAGCAGCGGAGCGTAGGCCGAAGCCCAGACCCGGGCCAAGGCAGAGCCTTGAGACTAGCCTAGAAATGTGCAAGAGAGCACAACAGGAAAGAGTCTAGCAGCAGAGCGTAGGCCGAAGCCCAGAGCCGGGCCAAGGCAGAGCCTTGGGACTAGACATGGAAAAGAGCACAAAAAGTCAGAGAGGAGGAATGGTGCGTGTGCCAGGGAGCACTACGGAGCACCATAGGAGAGAGAGAGGCAGAGCAAGCAAAGGCAGAGACCATAGGGAGGAACTCAAGGCAGAGCAAGGAAGGACTACAAGGCAAAGCAAGGCAAAGACAAACATGGCACGAGAGACAACACAAGACATGGCACGAGACAAGAGGCAGAGTACGAGCACGGAGCGTGTGCAGAGACGCACGACAGGGCAGAGTGCATGGGCACAGAATAGAGGGAGCGACCCAGCAGACAAACAGCCATGCAGGGAAGCAACACAATACTCAGGCCCTGAGCATAGGAAGGGGCGGTCTGATATAGGGCATAGCACCTCCACTTCTGGGTCAGGACCAGGGAAGAGCTTCCAGTTCAGTTCCTCCAGGATCACAGGGAGCAGTCACATAATCAGGATTCCAGACATCCAGGGATGATTGCAGAACCAGTGCTGAAACCTAGGCAGGTCACATGATCAGAGTTCCAGACATGCAGAAATGATAGCAGAACCAGTGCTGAAACCTAGGCAGGTCACATGATCAGAATTCCAGACATGCAGAGATGATAGCAGAACCAGTGCTGAACCTATGCAGGTCACATGATCAGAGTTCCAGACATGCAGAGATGATAGCAGAACCAGTGCTGAAACCTAGGCAGGTCACATGATCAGAGTTCCTGACATGCAGAGATGAATGCAGAACCAGCCTCTGCTGGAACATAGGATGGACACATGATCAGGGGTTCTAGACATGACGAGACAATCACAGAAGGCACAGCAGAAACGCAGGCATCCCGCAGCTCAACAGTCATGAGGTGAGTGTGCACACTGCTCTAGGGAACATGCAGGATAGCAGACATGAGATGTGCGTGCACACCGCTCCAGGGGTCATGAGGCAAAGCGGACATGATAGACATGGCGAGCATGACAGGAGCTAATATGAGTTTACAAACAATTGTACAATCTTCTAATTGTACAAAGATGTGACTACCAAATTTTTAATCTCTGCTAACCTGCTATTGATTTACTAGAGTTTCCATAGTTTTATCTTTGGTCTGCAGTCTTATTAGGTGTATCTGTTGGAAAGCAGAAACTTGCCATATATCAATTGGAGGACCCATCATCATTTTAAATGAATAGAATGATAGTGATACAGTACATATACGTGTCCAACCTTACTTGAATCGAATTAAGGTATACAAGCTATTATGATACAAATTCAATACAATCTCATGTGATCCAGTAGAAAAGAGAAAAGATTATTGCTAGGGTATGAGCCGAAGAGCTGGAACTGGCAGCGCTTTGGACGCAGCACATGTTCGCTGCGTTCAAAGCGCTGCCGTCTATTGAACGCAGGTGAATCCGCATGTGTTCACTGAACCGCGCAGATTCACCACGTCGCCACTGTATGTGTGAAATTTGTCTTGCGGAAACGCGTCAAGAGAAATTAATATGCTGCGGTCCGGAGAGATGTGCTGCATTTCCATCTCTGCAGGTTAGTCACGGGCATCTCTGGACGCACAGTGGGCATGGGATTTCTAGAAACCCCTTCCACTGCGCTGTAACAGCTGTTCGCTGCAGGTTGGACGTATATACCCTTAAACATATCCATTTATGTTAAACATACTGTATGTGTTTTATTTTAAAATGGAAACCTATGAGAATCAGATGGACAACAGATGGGATAATTCAGAGTCATCCCTTACAGTCAATCAGTAAAACAATGCTTACAGTTTTTTAAAATGGGAGCCTATGAGTTACAGATGGTCAATAGATGGCATCCACTGAGGCATCTGTTGACGATATACAGTATATTTTTCCGAATGTTTGTTTAACATCTTGTACATCTCAGGATACATTAAGTTAGAGACAAATGGAGGTGGAACACAACTATCAAGAATCTATCCAACAGTCGTTCTCTCTTCACCAGAAGTGCCTGTTCTGTAGTCGACTTGGCAAGCAAAAATAAGAGACAATTAAAAATGTATAAAATTGAGAACCTTCACAGTCTTTTCACTAGTAATCTTGTGTTGCCCGAATGACAAGCAAACATGACAAACAATTTATGACCAACAAAATCTGGATTGTAGCCCACATGGCAGACAAATATAGCAAATAATTCATGGATGAAGAGCAAGGTTTCTATAATGTTTTTACATATAAAAAATGTTTGTGCCGAGCACTAGAAATTACTAAACCCCTTCGTGCTTCATAAACTGCTTACTTTTAGATAAGTGTTTTTTAATTAGGATTTCCATAATCTACCAAATCCTTCACATAAAAATGTCAGACCTGACAATAACTTGTTTTGCTTGTTGCTGCATATGGATTGACAGCACTTACAGTAAATGATGAAGGGATCATAGTACAGATGTTATCTGACTGTAAATTATGTATGTAGCATAATTTCTAAACCAAAGTGAAACCTGTCCACAGTTGTCCTGTTATATTGTATTCCTTAGTAGCAAAAGTGTATTCCTGGTTGTACATAACTGCACGGTGGTTATACTATGAGTGTTGTGAAAAAATGCACAGTGGTTATGCTACAAGGATTGTGAGTTACTGCACAGTGGTTTTTCTACATGGGATGTGAATTACTGTATGTTGATTAGAATGCAAGGTAGGTGAATAACTATACCGTGGTTATACTATGAGGGTTGTGAATAAGTGTACTGTGGTTATACTACAAGAGTTGTGAATAACTCTACCATGGTTATACTCTGAGAGTTGTGAATAACTGTAGACTGGCTATACCACAAGGGTTGTGAATTACTGTACAGTGGTTTTGCTACATGGCATGGGAATTACTGTATGTTGGTTATACTGCAAGGAATGTGACTAACTGTACCGTAGTTATACTTTGAGGGTTGTGTATAACTGTACATTGGTTATACTACGACGTTTGTGAATAACTGTACCGTGGTTATACTACTAGGGTTATGAGTAACTGTACCGCGGTTGTACTGCAATGGATGTGAATTAATATACAAGGAAGGTAGTGAAAAACAATGTAAAGGTCATATGGGACAATGTAATGGACGGTATATAAAAAAAAAAGAATAATTAATGTCCCAATATATAGTATAGCATTGTGGACTGTAATTGACCGGTTGCAAACAATCACATGAAAAAGGGGGAGAGGACGAATCCAAGAAGCAACCAAAAGGTCATAGTGAAAAGGATACTTTATTATGTGGAAATGCAATGAACAAATTGCAATTAAAACATGCAGCAGTGCTAGTTGGTCATTAATAAAACATGATCAGGACCCGGGGAACACTATTGCCAGTGGTATACAAATATTGTCATATATGACATAGAAAAAACGTCTATACATCAGGGTGAAAGCAGCAGAGGAGAAATGAGGATAACAATTCCCATATACATATATGCTGCTTTTTTCTTTGAAATACCCATGAAGCTGTCCCTGAATAAGGACAGATACATATCATGTACAATAAGGATCACAATTACATCGGTATATTGTAAGTTACCTGAAAATAGCAAGTGCAGGCAAATCCAGGTCCCCGTGCCCGCCCCAACGTTTCGGAAGCACCTTCTTCAGGGGGGGTACTATTAGCATGAACGCTCAGTTTAAAAAGGGCCCAGACCGGAAGGAACGCTGGATATACAACCAGAAGTCATCATACGTTGTTATAACAACACCCATGCTATGAGTCCCCGCCATAGTGCAGGGAATGTGGGCGGGTAAGAGGATCCGTTGCCTGGGAGATGAGCAGGCAATCCCGGCACAGCAAGCAGGGAGGTGTGACGCCAACACCACGTGGGGCCCCACGTGACTAGACACCCATAGCTCCCCGGTGCTGATATAAGATGCCTGGAACACCGCGAAGGCGCAGAGGATAGATGGAGGGACAGCCCGGCATTTTGTTAATGGGCAGCCAAATGGGCATCTAAGAGACTATAATAGCGACAAAAATTATATATAGAATCCACAGCAGAGTATATATAGAGAGATTCCCGCGGAGGGCACACAAAATTATCAAAAGGTAAAACAAAAATAAAAAATAGAAAAACCTTCAATGGAATAGTTTTACTGAAGCAAACATTCGCAGGAGGCCAGGAATATTTGTCAATGAAAGATGTTATGCTAACAAAATATGTGCACCAAATGCAGTCATTCGAGATATAGATAGGTTGACACAGCATTAATAATCATAAAAATTATGTTATGAATCTCCTCAATAACTCGACATAAATTACAAAATTTAATACAGAGGCAACCAAATATTCACCATAAACAGGACTACTATCCCGACTGACAAGCAAGTTGCACTTAGAGAAGTATATAGAAGATTATAAACATCTTGAATATAATGTATATAACAAGCATATCCTAATGATAGTATACGATCAGTCCTCCACATGAATAATGAAGAAAAAAATACTGTGTGACCTCCGCTTCATCTGTCATATGTCCATCCAACGGATCATACTGTGGAAGTATCTTCATATCTTCTATAATCCAGCAGATCAATCAGTAGGGCCAAGAAATTATACAAATATCTATAAGAATTGTGAATAAAAATAATGTTAAAACAAAAAATGACAACAGCCTGCATGCGGAACTCCAAGTAACAGACATTAGAGGAAGGGGGCAAATGAGAGATTCTCATTTAACCCGTGAGGATGCATAGTTCTTAGTGTCCAAATCCATCTAGATTCAAGGCGTGCCAATCTAGTAGATGATTTGCCTCCCCTTATATTAATATCGATAGTATCAATGCCCTTAAACCGTATCAAGCTACTATCACTGCCATGGCAGAGCTTAAAGTGACATGGAATGGTCTTAAGTGTGGATGCATCCTCATGACCAACAGACGCCTCAATGCCCAAAACATGTTCGTGCACACGCACCTTCAATTGACGTGATGTCAAACCTATGTAGATAAGATTACACAGGCATGTAGCGTATATAACATAACATATAACATAGCGTGTATCACAAGAGATAGACTTCTTGATTTTGTACATCTTACCACTAGAGTCAGAGAAGGTGGTTGCGCGATCCATGTTCGGGCAAGCGACGCAGTGTCCACAAGGATAGCATCCACTCCGGGGGGTTGCATCGTTGAGGAACGCAGTCCTAGGCTCCCCCACATAAAGACTACGTGTCAAATGATCTTTTAAACTTCTGGCACGCCTGAATGACATGGAAGGTCTCTCGGGCAATATTTTGGACAATATGGGATCAATCTGCAAAATAGGCCACGACTTCTGAAGGGTCTCTCGAAATCTGGTTGCTTGGGAGTTATAATTAGTTACAAACCTAATCTGGCGGTCCTTGGAAGCAGATGCTCTCCGCATATGAATGTGAATTACTGTACGGTGGTTATACTACATGGGATGTGAATAACTATATGGTGGTTACTACAAAGGATGTTGTGAATAACTATGGTGGTTATATTTCAAGGGATATGAATAAATGCACATTGGTTATACTACAAGGGTTGTGAATTACTGTACTGTGGTTATACTACAAGAAATGTGAATTGCTGTGAGGTGGTTATACTATAAGGGATGTGATTTACTATACTGTGGTTATACTACAAAGCATGTGAATAACTATACTATGGTTTTACTACAAGGAATGTGAATTACTGTAGGTTGGTTAAACTAAGGCTGTGTGCCCACGTAGCGATTTGTAAGCGTTTTTGCCGCGATTTTCGGCGTGAAAACGCAGCGAAAACGTTTAAAAATCGTGTACAGAATGCCCCCCATGCATTCCTATGGCATTCCGCACATGCTGTGCTAATGCTGCGCTTTTTTCCGCGGCGGAACCGCATCGCGGAAAAAATCGCAGCATGCTTATTCTTTTGTGCGGAATCGCAAAGAATTGCCGCGATTCCGCACCCATAGGAATGCATGAGAATCGCTTACTTCCCGCCTGTGGCTATGCCCACCATGCGGGAAGTTAAGCGTCTCATGTGCGGTTAGTACCCACGGTGTGGAGGAGAGGAGACTGTCCTCCAGGCCCTGGGTACCATACCCCTGTAAAAAAAAGAATAAAAAATAAAAAATCGAGGTATATTTACCTTCCGGCGTCCCGCGTTGCATTCCCGGCCTAAGCGTTCCCAGTAATGCCTTGCGGCACGGTCCAGTGATGACGTAGTCTCGCGTGACTCTGGCGGTCTCGCGAGATCGCTATAGCAACGCGAGACTACATCATCACAGGTCTCGCAAGGCATTACTGGGAACGCTGTGGCCCGGGAATGCAGCGCGGGACGCCGGAAGGTAAATATACCCCGATTTTTTAATTTTTTTTAGCATTTTAACATTCTATCTTTTACTATTGATGCCGCATAGGCGGCCTCAATAGTAAAAAGCTGGTCACACTTGTCAAACACTATGTTTGACGAGTGTGACCAACCTGTCAATCACTTTCCAAGCGATGCTTCAAATCGCTTGGAAAGTGCTTGAATATCGCACACGAAAATCGCGGCAAAATCGCGATCATAATCGCAGTAAAATCACTGTGAAATTTCTGGGAAGAAGTCCGGTTTTTGGTGTGCGTTTTAACACGCACCGTGGGCACATAGCTTTAGGGATGTGAATAACTTTACGGTAGTTATACTACAAGGATGTGAATAACTATACTGTGGTTATACTACACAGGATGTGAATACCTGTACGTTGGATGTACTAAAAGAGATGTGAATAATTGTACTGTTGTACTAAAAGGGATGTTAATAACTGTATGTTGGATATAGTACAAAAGATGTGAATAACTACAGTGGTTATACTACAAGGATTGTGAATTACTGTACGATGGATATACTATAAGGGATGTGAATAACTGTACGGTGGTTATACTACATGGGATGTGAATAACTGTAGAGTGGTTACACTACAAGGGAGTTGAATAACTGTATATTGGTTATACTGCAAGGAATGTGAATAACTGTACTGTGGTTATACTACCTGGCATGTGAATAATTGTATAGTGGTAATACCAGAAGGGATGTGAATAACTATACCGTGGTTATATTACAAGGGTTGTGAATATATTGTAAGGATTCATGCTCTCAGGTAGACATTAGGTAGCATTCACACAGGAAATGCGGTTGTCATGTGTCTGGGTTCAAACCCTTGAGCCTATGCTTTGGGGTCGGCTTATCTGTCCGCCGTTATACACAGCAGATACACCTCTTTCGCTAGATATTTAGTTTCTGTCATCCGTGCTTCAGTCTTTTTAGAGTAAAGTGTTATAATTTACTCATTTGTCTGTCCTATCACCTTTCCCTGTTGATATTTCCTGCTGGTAATAGTTTTCCCTTCTGGTATTTCCTGCTGGTGATAGTCTTCTTTGGATGTCCAGCTATACTGTTGTAATTTCAGCCAGTTAATGAAAGACCAACAAGGGTTTATCTTTATGTTCTTTACTCTTCACCTATCTTCTTTTTCTTTTTAGGAAGTAGGTGGCGCATTAACTATTAGCACTTACTTAATCCTTTATTTTGTATTTTGTGGATTGTTTTACTCATTCTGGGATCTCTTTTTATTTCAGCACGCTTTCCCTTCTGTAGGTAATTTGCACTCTGCTCTGTCCTCTGGTTCTTTAGGAGGAACGTGAAATGTTCATAGGCATTTCGGGCAGCATATATTCGAGTAGCCATCATCTAGTCTGTGGTTAGGGCAATCTTAGCTCAGGCAGGATACACTTAGGACTGTGGGGTTAGGATCTCTAGTCTGCACAGGAACCAGCAAGGTTAGCTGCAGTTTTTGTGTATTATCTATTTTCCAGAGTGAGTTGCTACACTATCATAAGAGCGGTTTGGTACAAACTTGCCATTTTACTGCTTTCATTAAACTCCAAAGGGTTCAAAACCAAAAACAGCCTCTTCTGAACACAAAGTTATCACAGCAAATAAACAGTTAATTTAACAACCCCAAGAAACTTTTTGACACCTTTCACTCCCTCCTCAGGCCAAAAGCACAAGCCCCTATCACAGACATTTGCGCTGATGACCTTGCCTCCCACTTTATAGAGAAAATAGACAATATCCGTCAGGAAATCCGCTCCCAATCACCAAATTCAGTGACTCCCATCCCTCCCTGCATTCCCCCTGGCTCACTCTCCACATTCGATCCCATCACAGAAGAAGAAGTCTCCAGGCTCCTCTCCTCTTCTCGTCCGACTACATGCACAACCGACCCCATTCCCTCACATCTCCTCCAGTCTCTCTCCCCAGTCGTCACAACTCACCTAACTACAATCTTTAATCTCTCCCTCTCCTCTGGCATTTTCCCCTCCTCCTTCAAACACTCTATCATTACTCCATTACTAAAGAAACCCACCCTCGACCCATCCTGCACAAACAACTACAGACCAGTCTCCAATCTCCCCTTCATCTCTAAACTCTTGGAGCGCCTGATATACTCACGCCTTACCCGTTACCTCTCCACTCACTCCCTCCTAGACCCTTCACAGTCCGGTTTCCGCCCCCTACATTCGACAGAAACTACACTCATCAAAGTGACCAATGACCTTCTGACAGCAAAACGTAATGGTGACCACTCTCTGCTCATTCTTCTCGACCTTTCTGCAGCTTTCGACACTGTTGACCATCCTCTCCTACTCTCTAGGCTCCAGTCACTAGGCATTAAGGACACTGCTCTTTCCTGGTTCTCCTCCTATCTTTCCGACCGCTCCTTCAGTGTTCTGTTTTCTGGCTCCACTTCATCTCCTCTTCCTCTCACTGTTGGGGTACCTCAAGGCTCAGTCCTTGGCCCCCTTCTCTTCTCTCTCTATACGGCCCCAATTGGACAGACCATCAGCAGATTTGGCTTTCAGTACCATCTTTATGCTGATGACACACAACTGTACACATCATCCCCTGACCTTACCTCCGCTGTACTACAGAACGCCACTGACTGTCTGTCTGCAGTCTCCAACATCATGTCTGCTCTCTATCTGAAACTCAACCTCTCCAAAACTGAACTTCTTCTGCTCCCACCATCTACTAACCTCCCTAAATCTGACATTTCCCTCTCTGTGGGTGGCACCATAATAACACCCCGACAGCAGGCATGCTGTCTGGGTGTTATGTTCGACTCCGATCTCTCCTTCACCTCCCATATACAATCTCTTGCCTGCTCATGCCGCTTACACCTAAAGAACATCTCTAGAATCCTCCCTTTTCTCACCATGGAAACAACAAAAACTCTCACTGTCGCCCTGATCCACTCCCGCCTGGACTACTGTAATGCTCTATTAATTGGCCTCCCTCTCACTCGACTCTCCCCTCTCCAGTCTATCCTTAATGCAGCAGCCAGGGTTGTCCATCTGGCTAATCGTTACTCAGACGCGTCCGCTCTTCGCCAGTCGTTACACTGGCTGCCAATTCATTACAGGGTACAATTCAAAGTACTTGTTCTCACCCACAAAGCTCTCCACAGTGCGGCACCCCCTTACATCTCCTCCCTCATTTCTGTCTATCGGCCTAACCGACCACTGCGCTCTGCAAATGACTTTCGACTAACCTCTGCCCTAATCCGTACCTCCCACTCCCGACTCCATGACTTCTCCCGTGCTGCGCCAATCCTCTGGAATGCTCTACCCCAAGATATTAGGATCATCCACAATTTGCATAGTTTTAGGCGCTCACTCAAAACGCATTTGTTCAGAGCGGCCTATCACATTCAGTAATCAAAGTCATGTTATGTTTGTGTGTGTGTAGCCCATTCACTATCTCCATCTAACCCCCACCCCCTGAAGATGGCTGGACCGTCATTGTAAATACATCATTGTAAATACAAACCTATGCTTTGTATCTCCCCCACCTCATTGTAGATTGTAAGCTCCACAAGCAGGGTCGTCTTATTTCGCTTTAATTATTGTATTGTTAACGTTGTTACTTATGACTGTTGTGTTTGAAACTGTTCAACTGTAAAGCGCTGCGGAATATGTTGGCGCTATATAAATAAAGATTATTATTATTATTATTATTAACAGGCACACATATGTCAGTGCGAGGTCACCTGAACAGAGAACAGTTCTTTCTCCTAGAGCAAACTTTACACACAGAAGAGGCACAATCCCACATTATTTGACCTTGTTACCATAGCTAGCTCCTGGTGGCATACCAGACTGCTGGGTGCTACAGTTTCAGCCCATAAGTCAAAGAATAACACAAAATCTCATCCAGTAATAATAGCATGCAACAAGACCTTGACCACTTCCACTTGATGGGAAACGGAACCATAGTCTGTGCGTGTAGATCGACTCGGGCCATGAGATAGTTCCTGGTGTCTCCACTGATACACTTTATCCCCACCCCCTTCCAGGGACTAGCACATGTAGAAGTGTGTCATGTTATGATTGAGTCACCGTAGGAGGCAAAAACAGAAATGCTAGCTAAGTCCAGAAAACCAGAGAAGTTGGCAACTATCAGATTGCAGACCCCTGAACCTATCAACACAACTAGCAGTAGCCGTGGGGGGTTCTGACGATGACCTAGACCCCTCGATCACAGCCGGAGAGATAAATAGGCCTAAAGAAGGAAAGGGGAAATCTAACTGCCCCAGAGCAGACCCCAAAGCAATAGGCAGCCCCCACATATAATGACGGTGAAGCAAGATGAAAACACTTACACAGACAGAAAGACAGACTGAGCAAAGACGGGGCCCAAAAACTACCTAGATAGGAACGGATAGGAAGGCTGCTGTCTGCAATCTGCCAAAACCCTATCAGAGACAAAAGCCAACAAGCTGATATAAAAATGGCCTTGAAGCAACTAAGCTTCAAAAACTAAATCAGCACTCAGGTACTTTCTGAAGACAGAGCTAACGGAACACTGCACACTCCAGCAGGGAGTGGCAGAATCCAAAAAGCAAGAAAAACAAAAACAAACCTTAAATGCAAAAAGGCAAAACAGAAAACTTAGCTTTAGGAGAGCAGGAATCAGACTGGTGTCCAAGAGTCCACAGAGAAATCACCCGCAGGGCAGAAAGGGCGTAGGCTGCCTTAAATCCAGTCAGTGACTCCACTCAGCCAATCATCTTCATTAGTCCCAGGTGCCTGATAATCAGGCTCACTACCTTCCTTCACTAGAATAGAGAGTTCACCTGGCCTCAGTGACGGAGGGGAAAATGAACTCATAACAGTACCCCCCCTTGAGGAGGGGTCACCGAACCCTCAACAACGCTACCAGGGCGATCAGGGTGAGCCCGATGAAAGGCACGCACCAATCTTTTGGCATGAATATCAGAGGCAGAGACCCAGGAATTATCCTCCTGACCATAACCCTTCCACTTAACCAAATACTGGAGTCTCCGTCTAGCCAGACGGGAATCCAGAATTTTCTCTACCTCATATTCCAAGTTACCTTCAACCAATACAGGGTCCGGAGGTGCCACCTCAGGCACAACTGGCTCAACAAACCTCTTCAACAAGGACTTATGGAACACATTATGGATCTTAAATGTGACAGGAAGAGCCAAACGAAAAGAGACCGGATTAATAATCTCCAAAATCTTGTAAGGTCCAATAAATCTAGGCTTAAACTTAGGAGAAGCCACCTTCATAGCAATATTTTTTGATGATAACCACACCATATCACCAATCTTAAACTGGGGACCAATGGTCCTATGTCGATTGGAAAACCGCTGGGCCTTTTCCTGGGAGAGAGATAACTTATCCACCGCTTGGTCCCAGATCTGGTGCATTCTCTCCACCACAGTGTCAACACCTGGGCAGGCAGAGGGCTCCACCTGCCCTGAAGAAAATCGAGGATGAAACCCAAAGTTACAAAAAAAAGGTGACATCAAAGTGGCAGAACTAGCTCTATTATTTAAAGCAAATTCGGCCAAGGGCAAAAATGAAACCCAATCATCCTGATCAGCGGAAATAAAACATCTCAAATACGACTCCAAGGTCTGGTTTGTTCTCTCTGTCTGCCCATTGGTCTGAGGGTGAAAAGCAGAGGATAAGGACAACTGAATTCCCAACTTGGAACAGAACGTCCTCCAAAATTTAGACACAAATTGAACTCCTCTGTCAGATACAATGTTCTCAGGAATCCCGTGCAAGCGAACCACCTGTTGCAAAAACAGGGGCACCAACTCAGAGGAAGATGGCAACTAAGGGAGTGGTACAAGATGAACCATCTTAGAGAACCTATCACAAATCACCCAAATAACCATCATTCTTTGAGAGACCGGCATATCAGAGATGAAATCCATTGAAATATGGGTCCATGGCCTCCTGGGGACCGGCAAAGGCATCAACAACCCACTAGAGCGAGAACAAGATTTAGACCGGGAGCAAGTCCCACAGGACTGCACAAAATTCCTGACATCATGAGACAAGGTGGGCCACCAAAAAGAGCAACTCACCAGATCTCTAGTACCAAAAATACCTGGATGACCAGCCAATGCAGAGCAATGAACTTCAGACATCACTCTCTTCTTCCACTGGTCAGGAACATACAACTTTCCACTGGGGCAACGCTCAGGTTTGTCCTCCTGGAACTCTTGCAGAGCAAGTCTCAAATCGGGCGAGATGGCAGAAAGAACTACCCCTTCGCCTAAGATGGTAGCAGGCTTGGTCACCATAGGAGAATCAGCAAAGAAACTCCTAGAGAGGGCGTCTGCCTTGACATTCTTAGTTCCAGGAAGGAAAGAGACCACAAAATCAAAACGTGTAAAAAACAAGGCCCACCTAGCCTGTCTAGGGTTCAAGCGTTTAGCCGACTCTAGGTAAATCAAATTTTTGTGGTCAGTGAGGACCACAACTTGATGTTTGGCTCCCTCCAACCAATGTCTCCACTCCTCAAATGCCCATTTCATGGCCAACAGATCCCGATTCCCCACATCATAGTTACGTTCAGATGAAGAGAACTTTCGGGAAAAGAAAGCACAGGGATTCATTTTAGATGTTACCGGATCCTTTTGGGACAACACCGCTCCTGCACCAATCTCAGAAGCATCCACCTCTACCTGAAATGGGAGTGAGACATCAGGCTGCCGCAGAACCGGGGCGGAGGTGAATCTATGCTTCAGCTCCTGAAAGGAAGCAACCGCCTCCGGAGACCAATTCAACACATCCGCACCCTTCCTGGTCAGGTCAGTCAATGGTTTGGCAATACTAGAAAATTTTGCTATAAATTTCCGATAAAAATTAGCAAAACCCAAAAACTTCTGGAGGGCCTTCAAAGAAGTGGGCTGAACCCAATCATAAATGGCCTGTACCTTGGCCGGGTCCATTTCAATAGTTGACGGAGACAAAATAAATCCCAAAAAAGAAATCCTCTGTACTCCAAAAAGGCATTTTGATCCTTTGACATACAGAGAATTCTCTCTCAAGATCCGGAACACAGTCCGAATATGTTCCACATGAGCATCCCAATCCTTGAAGAAGATCAAAATATCGTCCAGATAGATAATCAAAAATTTATCGACAAAGTCTCGGAAAATATCGTTCATGAAGCACTGGAAGACAGAAGGGGCATTAGTGAGCCCAAAAGGCATCACCAGGTACTCAATATGTCCCTCCGGAGTATTAATCGCCGTCTTCCATTCATCCCCCTGCTTAATGCGGATAAGATTATACGCCCCCCCTGAGGTCAAGCTTGGTTAACCAGCAAGCACCTCTGACTCTAGAGAATAGATCCGAAATCAGGGGTAACGGATACTGATATTTAATAGTAATTTTATTGAGGGCACGATAATCAATACAAGGCCTCAAAGAACCATCCTTCTTGGCCACAAAAAAAAAACCGGCACCTAAGGGTGAAGAGGATGGTCTAATATGACCCTTCTCCAACGCCTCCTTAATATAGGACCGCATAACTGGATTATGAATCTGCAACCAGGGAAACCCCAGAACAACAGCATCATGCAGACCATGCAACACCAAAAAACTGCAATTTTCTTGGTGGTCTGGGGCGACCCGCATGACCAACTGGGTCCAAAACTGAGGTTTATTTTTAGCCAGAGGGGTAGCATCAATCCCCCTCAAAGGGATAGGCGTCTGCAGAGGTGTCAACGGAAATCCACAACGTTTAGCAAAATCCAAGTCCATTAGGTTTAGCGCTGCTCCCGAATCCACAAAAGCCTTGGCGGAAAATGTGGACAGGGAACAGATCAGAGTAATCGCCAAAATAAACTTAGGCTTAACCCCACCAACAGAAAACGTGTGTGCAAAGCGTTTCTTACGTTTAGGACAAACAGAAATAATATGTGAGGCATCTCCACAAAAAAAACACAGCTTATTACGCCTTCTGAATTCCTGACGTTGCGCTTTAGACAAAACTCTATCACATTGCATAGGTTCAGACGTCTGTTCAACCGGTGGCAACACCTCTCGTGTAATCCTGCGTTCACGTAAACGCCGATCAACCTGAATGGCTAAAGACATAGAATCGTCCAGACCAGAGGGAACAGGAAATCCCATCATAGTATCTTTTACGGCTTCTGACAAACCCTTCTGAAAGAGAGCAGCCAAGGCACTATCATTCCAGGTAGTAAGGACCGCCCACTTTCGGAACTTTTGACAGTACAACTCTGCAGATTCTCGACCCTGGTTCAATGCTAACAGGGTCTTTTCAGCCTGATCAATAGCATTAGGTTCATCGTACAGCAACCCCAAGGCTTGAAAAAATGCGTTCACATTAGTCAGAATAGGGTCATCTTGTTTCAAAGAAAACGCCCAATCCTGGGGATCGCCGCGCAGCAAAGAGATGACAATTTTAACCTGCTGCGCGGGGCTCCCCGACGAGTTAGGCTTCAAAGCAAAAAATAATTTACAATTATTTTTGAAACTCAAAAATTTAGATCGATCCCCAAAAAATACATCAGGTGTGGGGATCTTTGGTTCAAGAGCATGTGAACGATCAAGATAGGCGGAAATTCCACGCACTTCAGCAGCGAGCTGCTCCACACGATCAGACACTTGCTTTATCTCCATTGAGAGAAAAAAAATTCCCCCTACGGCCTCAGAGATATAGAGGAAAGAATATACACACTTTTTTTTTTTTTTTTTTTTTTAAGCACAATTCTTTCCTGCTATTGAGTACCCAAGGATCTGCGGTTCGGCGGGTGATTCTGTTATGATTGAGTCACCGTAGGAGGCAAAAACAGAAATGCTAGCTAAGTCCAGAAAACCAGAGAAGTTGGCAACTATCAGATTGCAGACCCCTGAACCTATCAACACAACTAGCAGTAGCCGTGGGGGGTTCCTACGATGACCTAGACCCCTCGATCACAGCCGGAGAGATAAATAGGCCTAAAGAAGGAAAGGGGAAATCTAACTGCCCCAGAGCAGACCCCAAAGCAATAGGCAGCCCCCCACATATAATGACGGTGAAGCAAGATGAAAACACTTACACAGACAGAAAGACAGACTGAGCAAAGACGGGGCCCAAAAACTACCTAGATAGGAACGGATAGGAAGGCTGCTGTCTGCAATCTGCCAAAACCCTATCAGAGACAAAAGCCAACAAGCTGATATAAAAATGGCCCTGAAGCAACTAAGCTTCAAAAACTAAATCAGCACTCAGGTACTTTCTGAAGACAGAGCTAACGGAACACTGCACACTCCAGCAGGGAGTGGCAGAATCCAAAAAGCTAGAAAAACAAAAACAAATCTTAAATGCAAAAAGGCAAAACAGAAAACTTAGCTTTAGGAGAGCAGGAATCAGACTGGTGTCCAAGAGTCCACAGAGAAATCACCCGCAGGGCAGAAAGGGCGTAGGCTGCCTTAAATCCAGTCAGTGACTCCACTCAGCCAATCGTCTTCATTAGTCCCAGGTGCCTGATAATCAGGCTCACTACCTTCCTTCACTAGAATAGGGAGTTCACCAGGCCTCAGTGATGGAGGGGAAAATGAACTCACAGCAGTGTCACTTACCAAGGTCATCAAACTCCCTATGTCCCGAAGTCTCATCACTTGGACACTGTTAACTGTAACATGGCATTTCTGAGGCACCCTCACCAGGAGGAGGAACAGAACCACTGGAAAGACAGCCAAAGTAGGATTAGCTCTAGCCAATGCTGCAGTCCATTGGTTCTGAGACTGGTTCCACCATCTTTCTGCACCAATATGTTATGTGAGCCTCACTTCTGGCATTGCTGACCCCGGTTCTCATCCACAAAACTCCACTAAAGAGACAGCTCAGAGCTCTCAGTGCTCCTCCAAGCTGCACCAATGATGCCATGACAAAGCAGCAGTGTCAAAGCAGGACAGCTTCTCCACACTTTCCAACTGTGTTTGCTATGCTGTAGCTGCCTTTACCCAGGACATTCAATCTTTATATGGCAATCACCTGTGCTCTCAGGGATTTCACACCTGAATTTCATTCACCAATTGTAGTGATTCATGCTCTCAGGTAGGCATCAGGTAGAGTTCACACAGTCAATTCGGTTTGGTCCAAACATGCAGTTTCATTGCTTTCATAAAATTCCAAGAGATCCCCTCTCATCTACAGCTCACATTTTGACTGGAGACTCACCAGCTTCAGCACACTCAACTCTGTTCCAATCAGCAGACTGACACACCTATTGAACCCAGTCCCTGGTTCTTAGTTAAAGCTAGCCAGGGGCATGTAATTAAGACCTGCAGTGCTATGATTTAACTCAATCCAACCTGGCTTTGCTACAATATGTATAGTGGTTATACTACAAGGGTTGCAAATGTATAGTGATTATGCTACAAGAGTTGTGAATAAATGTATGGTGGACAGTGGTTGTACTACAAGGGGCGCAGGATATCAGGACTCTTCAGATCTACAGATGACTACCCATTCCTGCTACTACATGTGGGGACAAATGACACTGCAAGAAACGACCTGGAAACCATCTGCAGAGACTTTGAAGACTTAGGCAAGAAAGTGAAAGAACTGGGAGCGCAGGTGGTCTTCTCTTCCATCCTCCCAGTGGATGGCCATGGAACAAGGAGGTGGAATAAGATTCTGCAGGTGAACAACTGGCTACGTCGATGGTGCCGTCAGCAAAGATTTGGATTTCTGGATCACGGAGTGAGGTACCTTTATGATGGACTACTTGCTAGAGATGGGGTGCACCTTACGAAGACTGGAAAACATGTATTTGGAAGTCGTCTTGCTACACTTGTAAGGAGAGCTTTAAACTAGAACAACATGGGAAGGGAAGCAAAAGACTAGAAAAAGCCATACACCTGACAAATGCTATTGAGAACTCTGCTATTAGAAGTGGAAAGGAAGAACAGGAAGAACAAAGACAAAAGAATCTAATTAATAAAAATATTGGAGAAAGAGAAACCAATCACAAACTAAAATGTTTCTATACTAATGCACAAAGCATGGGCAACAAACAAGGAGAATTGGAACTAAAAACGCAGGAAAAGAAATATGATGTCATTGGAATCACTGAAACTTGGTGGGACAATACACGTGATTGGAATACAAGACTAGAAGGATACAACTTATTTGCAAGAAACAGACTTGATAAACGAGGAGGAGGTGTCGCATTGTATGTTAGAAACACGTATATCTGCACAGAGATTGAAGCTTCAGAGACTGGGAGTTCTGTGGAAACTGTTTGGGTAAGAATACAAGGACAGAACAATGGAAAGGACACCATTGTAGGCATTTGCTACAGGCCACCTGTGCAAGCTGAAGATATGGATGAACTCTTTATGCATCAAATGGCCAAGTTCTCCCAAAAATATGACATAGTTGTCATGGGAGATTTCAACTATCCAGACATTTGTTGGGAATCTCTCTCAGGCAAAACTAACAGGTCAAGGAAATTCTTATCCTCTCTTGCTGACAAGTTTATCTTCCAAAAGGTACGGGAGAAAACAAGGGGAACTGCTACCTTGGATCTTATCCTTATAAACAGGGAGGAAATGGTTGAGGAGGTAAAAGTGGCTGGGACCCTAGGAGGTAGCGACCATGCTATTTTAGAATTTTGGATAACTAGAGGAGGAAGACCTGTGAAGACTCAGACGTCAAGGTTAGATTTCAGAAAGGCAGATTTTAAGGGATTCAGAAAGAGAATTGGAGGGATCCAATGGCTGGATATCCTTAAAGACAAAAATGTCCAGGAAGGATGGGAAATTTTGAAAAATGAAATTCTCAAAGCACAATTGTTAACAATTCCGAAAAGAGGGAAGAATAGGAAGCATTTAAGGAAGCCAGGATGGATGAACACAGAACTTAAGCACATGCTAAAAAGGAAGAAAAAAATGTTTATAAAATGGAAAGAGGTAGGCATATCTAAAGAAGAATATAATGCTGTCTGTAGAACCTGCAGGGCACAAATCAGATTATCTAAAGCTGACAATGAATTGAGGCTTGCAAGAGATGTCAAAAGCAATAATAAAGGATTTTGGGGATATGTCAAAAGTAAAAGAAAAGTCAAAGATGCTATAGGATTTTTACAGGATGAAAATGATGAAATGGTAAGACAGGATGTTGAGAAGGCCGAACTTTTAAATTCCTATTTTGCATCTGTTTTCTCTCAGAAAGGAAATGTGACATCAACTGTTCTTCACTGTCCTATTAAGGGTATAGAAGAATCCAGGATATCTATAAACAGAAAGATAGTGAGTAAACACTTAGCTAACCTAAATGAATTCAAGTCTCCAGGTCCAGATGAATTACACCCCAGAGTACTGAAGGAGATAGCAGAAGAAATTTTTGAACCCCTCTCCATAATATTTGAAAATTCTTGGAGAACAGGAGAAGTCCCAGAAGACTGGAGAAGAGCAAATGTTGTTCCTATCTTCAAAAAGGGGAAGAAGGTGGACCCAGGCAACTATAGGCCGGTGAGTCTGACTTCTATACCAGGAAAGATCTTTGAACAAATTATTAAACAACATGTATGTCAGTACCTGGATAAGAATTAAGTGATTAAACAGAGTCAGCATGGGTTTGTAACTAATAAGTTATGTCAGACTAACTTAATTTCCTTCTATGACGGAATCACTGATTGGGTGGATCAAGGAAATGCTGTAGATATAGTATATCTTGACTTCAGCAAAGCATTTGACAAAGTATCTCATACAATTCTTATTGAAAAAATGACTAAGTATGGAATGGACAAGGCAACTGTTAGGTGGATTCATAACTGGCTTAGTGATCGGACCCAAAGAGTGGTCGTAAATGGCTGCACATCCAGTTGGAAGAATGTCTCAAGTGGGGTACCACAGGGCTCTGTCCTGGGCCCTGTATTGTTCAACATCTTTATCAACGATTTAGATGAAGGAATTGAGGGTAAACTGATTAAATTTGCTGATGACACAAAGCTAGGAGGGATAGCTAATACTAGAGAAGAGAGAGAGAGGATTCAAAAAGATATAAATAAACTGGAGAAGTGGGCAGCAACTAACAGAATGGTTTTTAACAGGGACAAATGCAAAGTACTACATCTGGGCAATAAAAATGAAAAAAGCATATACAGAATGGGAGGAATAGGCCTAAGCAACAGCACATGTGAAAAAGACTTGGGTATACTAATAGATCACAAACTGAATATGAGTCAACAGTGTGATGCAGCAGCAAAAAAAGCAAATGCAATTCTAGGATGTATTAACAGAAGCATACAGTCTAGATCACGTGAAGTCATTATTTCCCTCTACTCCTCTTTGGTCAGACCTCATCTGGAATATTGTGTCCAGTTTTGGGCACCACATTTTAAAAAAGACATCAACAAACTGGAGCAAGTTCAGAAAAGAGCAACCAGAATGGTGACCGGTCTGCAAACCCTGTCTTATGAGGAAAGGTTGCAGGATTTGGGATTGTTTAGTTTGCAAGAGAAGACTGAGAGGAGACTTAATAGCTGTCTACAAATATCTCAAGGGCTGTCACATTGTAGAAGGATCATCTTTATTCTCATTTGCACAAGGAAAGACTAGAAGCAATGGGATGAAACTGAATGGGAGGAGACACAGATTAGATATTAGAAAAAACTTTTTGACAGTTAGAGTGATCAATGAGTGGAACAAGCTGCCACGAGAAGTGGTGAGTTCTCCTTCAATGGATGTCTTCAAACAGAGGCTGGACAGACATCTGACTGGGATGATTTAGCGAATCCTGCTTTGAGCAGGGGGTTGGACCAGATGGCCCAGGAGGTCCCTTCCAACTCTACGATTCTATGATTCTATGATTCTATGATTCCAATCTGCCCTTTTATCTTCTGAGTGCTGCCACATATATTAAAGCAGTGTTTGTAGAGTTGCAATGGCATTTCATGTTATTGTACAGTAAATCCAGACAGCCAGGTGACTCGAACTCTAAGACAATGGTCACACCGCTGTATTTTCTCTCTTCCAAAAGAATCGGGCCAATTATGCTAATCTCCTTTATCAGAGTTTGATCACAGTGTGATCCGGTTTCCTCAAATGAGGAGAATATGGGAAAAATATTTCTGCATCTTTTCCATTCTGGCAGTAAGTGAAAATCACACCATGGTCTGATATTTTTCATGGACTCATAGACTTGCATGGCAGAGTGTTATCCGAATATGAGACACAAATTATGCATGCTGTGATTTTTTCCTTGGACAGACTCTTTCCAAAGAAAAAATCAAACATATCCACGGCCCCATAGAATAACATTGGTCCAACATCAATCCGATGTTTTATCTGATCCCACTCAGATCGAAAATATGGTTGTCTGCACAAGCCCTTATTGTGTACATAGATCTTATAGAGGTTGGCCATCTTTAAATACATTTTTAGTTTTTTTGCTTACATCAATGTATTTTGTAGCACAAATAATTTTTGCAATTGCGTCTACCTTAACCCCTTCCCGACCTTGAACATAGTCAGTACGTCTTGGGCGGATGGTACTTACCGACCTTAGACGTACTGCGTATGTCCAGACGATTTTGTGCGCACAGAGGCTGTGCATGCATGGTTACCGCAGGGTGTCAGATGATTTTGATAGCTGACACCTGGCACTCTGTGCAGGAGTGGTGCACTCACCGCTTCTAGCACTTTAACCCCCTAAATACTGCGATCACTAGCGATTGCAGCATTTAGCAGGAAAGCAGAGGGAGGGAGCCCCCTTTGCACTCCAATAGGCGCCCCTGCGATGCCATCACAGGAGCCAATCATTGCCATGATGATGCAATCTCATCATGATGACATCCGGGTCACCAGGCTATGGCAAGTACCTCAGACCTTGCGCAGAGCACGGTCTAAGGCTGCGTGCCCACATTGCGTTTTTTAAGCATTTTTGAAGCGTTTGTGCCAGATCAGACTCTTCAGAAACGCTTAAAGGAAGCATCCCATTCATTTTAATGCATTTTGGCCTTTTTGTGCCAATTGATGCGTTTGTTTCCGCATAGGAAACGCTTAGCGGCTAAAAACGCAGCATGTTCATTATTTTGCGCATTAGTCCGCGTTTTTAGCTGTTTCCTATGAGTCCAGAAGACGCGTGAAAAAAACGCATCAAAAATGCGCGGTGTTTGTGCAAAAAACACGCAAAAAAGCGAGGGAAAAAAAGTGCATTTTCTGGGAAGGAGAAGCGTTTTCTATCAGGTTTAAAACGCTAACGTGGGCACATAGCCTCAGGGGCTTGTGTCGGTGCAGCACATGCACTGCAATGGATTGTAACTGTGATAAGGCTGTTAAGAGTGAAAGTCCCATAATGGGAAAAGTAATAAAGTAAAAAAAGTTTTACAAAATTGTAAAAATATAAAAAAAAAATCTGAACTGATAAATTTCTATATTTATGTAAAAACAATAAAAAACGTATACGTTTGGTATCGCAACGTCCCGCCCCATAAAACTGTCTCACTAGTTAACCACTTCAGTAAACACCGTACGAAAAAAACTGGGGAAAAACCATGCTTTTTCATCATATTGCTGATGTAGCTGTTTGCATTCTGACCCAATGTCAGATATGTCAGATCACCAGTGAGGCCAAATTAGGAGGCTACGCCCTTAAAGGGAATCTGTCACCCCTTTTTTTTGAGTATGAGCTGCCAACATCGACATCAGGGGCCTATTTACAGCATTCTGTAATGCTGTTGATAAGCCCCCGATGTAACCTGAAAGATAAGAAAAAAAAGTGAGATTATACTCACCGGGGGGGGAGGGCGCTCCAGTCCGATGGGTGTCGCGGTCTGGTCCGGTGACTCCCATCTTCATGCAATGCCATCCTCTACTTTCCTTTCTGTTGTGGCTCTGGCACAGGCGCACTGCTCTGCCCTGTTGAGGGAAGAGCAGAATACTCCTGTGCGCAGGTGCGGGACCTCTCCCTGCACCTGCGCACTGCAGGACTCTGCTCTGCCTCCCACAAGGCAGAGCAGTGTGCCTGCGCAGGAGCCATGACAGGAAGGAAAGAAGAGGAAGGTATCTTATGAAGATGGGAGGCGCCGGACCGGACCGTGACACCCATCGGACCGGACCGCCCCCCCGGTGAGTATAATCTAACTCTTTTTTCTCATCTTTCAGGTTACATCAGGGGCTTATCTACAGCATTATAGAGGTGACAGGGGTGACAGATTCCCTTTAATTGACAAGCGCTTGGAGAAAATGGAAACTGCACACAGGTTGTGAGCAAGTGACTTTATCTGACATAATGAAACACGAGTCAATTTTTATACCATTTACAATGAATGTAACTCAATGTAATTCATGTAGCCTCCCCCCTTTACCCAGGGTCACATTTTATTTAACATGTACCCAGAGCATGTTGTTGCTGACTATTGAGAACATATAAGATAAGAAGTGCGGTCTCCTTGAATAGGAGCCTACCAGACTGCTGAAATGACTAAACACATTCTAAACACATTTTAGCAAACTCTAGCAATTAAAGGCAATTAAAGGCAAAACATTAACCCTTCTATATCAATTTCCCCCTTTTGTAAATGATATAACCCTTGCCGCAGGGTCAGCTGATGTCCACAAAGGAGCTACTGTCTCATGGGACTAGTACCCATAAGGGGGCATTCTATCTGCTTTGCCCATCCACACTCAGTGTGGACACTCACTTCCCCGTCAGCAATGGTTATCTCTGGTCTATGATACACTATGGAAGGTACATATATTAGAGCTTTTACAGCTACTCTACATAAAACAATAAACAAAAACTATAAAATTTGCATACAATACCAACAATCCATTCTTCTAGGCCATTAAACCAATTTGCTGGATTTAGAAATAGGGGGGAAACAAAAAGGAGTCTCTATAAAAAAGGAATCACTACAAAAAGGAGTCCCTATATGGTATTAGTCTCATTAGGAACCTCAAGGAACCTAGTAAATCTGAGTTCAAGTCTTATTGTATATGCAGTGTGGTGTTAATACCTCCCATGGCTCCAGAGGTAAGGCTAAGTATGACATAGTCCTTGCAGATACTGGGCTGTGTGTACAGATCCAACAGTCTTTTGGTTTTTGTCCTTCCATGTCCTTTATGAGAAGAACATGATGTCGAATAAGTTTGTTGTCCCAGTCAACATTTAAACGTTTATCCTGTGTCTCTGTAGAGTGCAATAATCCTGCCACTGTCAGCAAGGTGATTAGGAGAACAGTCATTCTGCTGGTGAAAGGACCTTTTTGCAGTGACTGGCATGGATCCAGGTGGGCTTTCCCTTAAGCTTTACTGAGGTAAATGTGGTCAGCTGGACTTGTAACGGACCGTCAAACCATGGATCTAGGCTCCTTCTCGGGTGTCTGCGTATGAACACCCAAACACCCGGATTCAGCTGGTGCATGTCTGCACTGGCATTAGGATCTGAAATGGATGAAAACACATGTACAGTATATGCACCACATTAAGTCTTTTCTGCAAGGCCTGGACATAGGCTGTCATAGCACAGTGTTGAATTTATGGCACCTGTGGGAAGTACAAACCAGTCTTTGATGCACTACCAAACAGGACTTCAAAAGGAGACAACCCTGTCTTTCTGTTTGTAGTGTTTTGTCTGCAGAATAGAGTGCAAGAGACAAGCACTCTCCCCAGTTCTTTTGTGTTTCTGCCATGGCCTTTGAATTTCCAGTTTAAGTGTTCCATTTAGTCTTCCCACTTTCCCACTACTTTGTGGTCTATATGGTGTATGATATGTTTGCTATATTCCCAGGGCCTGCATGATTTCCCTCATTTCTCCCATGAAGTGTGTACCCCTAATGCTTTCTATGGTTTCTGGGACACCATACCTGCAGATTAGTTCTTTCATTAGTTTGTCTGCAGTTGTTTTAGCATTTGCACATTTTACCAGATAGGCTACCGGCCAACAAGAGAAGAGGTCTACACATACTAGGACATTTACATACACTCCTACCTTAGGTAGCTGTATGTAGTCAATGTACAGTCTCTGAAATGGGTAGAGAGGCCTGGGTGTTGCTTTCTTAGGTACTTTTGCTGTTTTACCTGGGTTGTGCTGTGCACAGATGAGGCACGACTGCACGAGTTTCACGGCTGCATAACTGAAACCAGGAGCGATCCAGAAGGCATTTACCATGGCACACATGTGACTTTTTGAGGCATGAATGGGGCCATGTGCTGCTTACACCATTGCTGGGAACAGGGACCTCGGTGGGCACAATTTGTCCTTATTCTCCCATACTCCATTTGAGTTCAGCTCAGCTCCCATTCTCCCCCAGTGTTCCTTCTCTGTTTGGGGAGCCTGTTGCTGGAGGGATTTCAAGACATCTAGGATCAGTGTGGCTGGAATACGCTGACTCCCCGCCACCATCCTCTGCTCTCTAGGCCATCTTGCTGCTACTTTGGCAGCCTTGTCCGCCCTTCTGTTGCCCTTTACCTTCACACAGTCACCTTTTTTGTGTGCTTTTACCTTGACGATGCCAACCTGGACTGGTAACATCAATGTCTCCATCAATTGTTTCACCAGTTCTGCATTTTTAATGGGCTTACCAGCTGATGTAAGAAAAGCTCTGCTTCCCCAGGGCCATAATCATGGGATATTCCCCATGCACAATTCGAATCTGTGTAAATATTAGTGACTTTACCTGCAGCAGCTCTACACGCCTCAGTGAGTGCCTTCAACTCTGCCTCCTGCACCAAATTGTGAGGAGGGAGTGGTTCGGATTACCTCATGTGAGGACACTACTGCATATCCAGTGTAGAATCGTCCATCTTGGTGGTATCTGGACCCATCTACAAAAAAGCCCTCAAAATCTGCATTAGGAACTAGTTTTTCATGAACGTGTGCAAAAACCCACTGTTTCTTAACTCATCAGTTTTATGCAATCATATTCGTACATCATGTCAAAGTACTCTTCCTCACTTGCTAAGCTGTCACCAATTCCCCCTTTTCTGAATCCACAGGAATGGGGGTGGCTGGATTCAGAACATCACAGCTTTTGAAGGTGACATATTCAGGAATTAGTAGAGCACATTCAAGTCTGAGCTGTCTGGCCATAGACAGGTGTTTTGTTTGAACAGGTACGAGTATGGCATTAATGTTATGTGGGGAGTAAATTGTCAAAGGAAAAGTCAGTGTGGTCTCAAATGCCTAGCATTAGTGCAGCAGCTCCTACAGCACGTAGGAGACCCTCTGTTCACTGGGTCTAATTGTGCTGAGTAGTAAGCTATCGGTCTCTGTTTTCCTCCATGATATTGTGTCGGCACCGCCTGTTTTGAGTCAGGTGTCTTGTACCTTTAGCAATACAGTTGCCTAAAAATATCACCTTTTGTTTGCAATACTGTAGGTTGTCACATGAGACTTTGCAACCCTTTCCTGATAAACAGCATAGCAAGGAAACTGATATCATATCTAGGAAGGCCCAGAAGTGATAGGCCTCTAACCTACTAGCTCAGCTCCATGGAATGTGGGAAGGCTCTTTGCCTCTCACCCACAACAAAAACCCGCTGACTAAAGTAAGAAGGCCCAGATGTGATAGGTGTCACAGTCCAATTCTTGGATCTGTGTCAGATTCTGGATTCCCTCATTTAAACCTTTTTTTTCCTTTCAGGCCTTTGGGGCCTTAATATGGGTTTTTGCCCCTGGTGGCCACAGGTGTTATTACATGTCTGATAGTTTTCTTTGCTTTACCTTTTGCCCCCGGTGGTCACTGGGGGTTATTACATGTCTTTGGTTTCCCTGCTGATGGTGACCACTCCTCCTTTGCTATATAAGGTCACCTGGTGTATCAGCTGGTGTTGGTTATAGCAGGTCATTGGTGGATTCCAACCATGATGAAGGTAGCTCTGAGGTGTCAAGCCACTGCTGAAAGCTAATCCAGTGATGAACTCTGCTGCCCGGTGACTGCAGCAGAGAAAGATGGTGAAGGTAGCAGCTGGCTCTTAGGTGTCGAGCAACTGCTGAAAGCTAATCCGGTGATGAACTCTGCTGCCCGGTGACTGTGTTTTGTTGTATTCCCCCATTTAGTGTATTTTCCTTCGTGCATATTAGTGCAATGGTGGGACCAGTGTCTGCACTATCCAGTTCCCTAGTAAGGGATAGGTGCAGGGCTAGTGAGGGATTCAGGTATCCTGGTCGGTGACAGGTGAAGAGCCTGTATAGGGAACGTTAGGAGTGTTCAGGGACACTGCCTCAGGGGAGTGCAGGATGTCTCCACATCCCCGTTCCCTATTGCAGGGCCCACCATTGTAACTGTTTCCCCGATGTTCCCCTTTTGTCTTTTTGTTTTAGTTACTGACCTGCGTGTCGTGTCACACAGGACAGGTACACGTGAAAATAGGCCTCTAACCTACTAGATCAGCCGTACAGTTGGCTACCTCCTTTTGCTGATCCTCAATTTGCAATATATATCAATCACACGACTAGAAGCAGGTACAAACACATTAATGACCAAACAATCTCTCACAGATTTCCTCTAAAATAGGCACAGTTCCTCTTTTTCTTTTCTTGTTTAGTACAGTACTGTTGCTTTAAGCGCACATCTCCCAGCGCATACTACACCAAGGACAGAAATACAGAGAACTCGCGCAGCGGCATGATTCACCCCTCCCATCAGGCACTTAGCGGAGATAAGAACAGAAACTCTCAAGCAATCGCGCAGCGACTTCATTCACCCCTCCCATCAGAATTTTAGAAATATAGTGTCCTTCACACAGAAACAGAATGCAGCAGTTCTTAGACCTAATCAAAATCAATTTCTGCAAAACCCTCAAATCACGGGAATTTATACTGTCAGTAACAAAATCTTGTCCATTTCTGGCCAAATACATCCAGGAAACTTTCCAATGTCATGCCACACATATAACATGAGCTTTATCATTACTCAATTCATTCAGTCTCAGATGTAGATTGTAATATCTATAAGGCATCCTGGACCTCCCACAAGAACTGGAAAGGTAACAATCCCTTGACACAAAATGGTGTGTGATGATTCATTCATATGTGCTCATTCAGGGATTTTCTTTCACTTTTCTGCGATCAGTTGATTTTTACAAGAAGAGAAAAAAATCCTATATCTCAATCACATCTCCTGATTCAGCTCAAAGTGAGCTGAATAATGTCCTCTGTCACATACAGAGGACCACACCCAATGGAACCCCTCATCAATCAGGGACTTATTTATATCCCTTATACTCAATTACTCATCTCTTATCTCATTCAGAGGTTCTCATACATACAAGGATTCACACAGTCTGCCTATTTTGCACTTTGGAATTAATACAACTTATGAAACTACAGCAGTGTCCACTGACACTCTGAGATCACCAAAGCCAACTTCTTTAACAACAAAAACAACAAAAACCACAGCCCTATACAAAATGCAGCCTCATATGATTAACTGCCAATCCAAAATGACCAAAATAACAATACTGCACAGTCTATGCCAGCTCTGTGCTGCACAGTACACAATCAGTTAGTATATTGACAGATAATACATATGACAATTATTATCTTATTACTCTATTATTCAACTCTCATACGGACATAAACAGACAAACACAAAACCCACTGGTGATGTAGGTTCTTTTGAATCGTGTTGTACAGCCTTTACCCAGAAATATGGAGAGATCCAGAGAGATTGCAAGTGCAAAACAAAGTGTAAGAATAAAATTTCTCACCTTGCTGCAGCTGGATTTGCATGTCCAATTTCCCAGGAAGCTCCCACATACGGATTCTGAATAGACTGGTTACCATGGCCCCACGTTGGGCGCCAAAACTGTTGTAGCTGTTTCTGACCCAATGTCAGATATGCCAGATCACCAGTGAGGCCAAATCAGGAGGTTACACCCTAAATTGACAAGCACTTGGAGAAAAAGGAAACGGCATACAGGTTGTGAGCAAGTCACTTTATCTGACATAATGAAACACGAGGCAATTTTTATACCATTTAAAACTAATGTAACTCAATGTAATTCATTAATTCATGTAGCCCCCCCCCCGTTACCCAGGGCTACATTTTATTTACCATGTACCCAGAACGTGTTGTTGCTGACTATTGATAAAATATAAGATAAGAAGTGTGGTCTCTTTGAATAGGAGCCTACCAGACTGCTGACATGACTAAAAGCATTCTAAACACATTTTAACAAACTCTAGCAATTAAAGGCAAAACATTAACCCTTCTATATCACTGACCAGCAAGTGGAATAAAAACTGATCAAAAAGACAAATGTAAATGAAAATGTCTAGCAATAAACAAGCTGCTATATCGCTCCATCAGTGAAAAATAAAAACGTTATATCTCTCAGAATACAGCAATGCAAAAATAATTATTTTTTCTTTAAAATAATTTTTACTGAGTAAAAGTGTCAAAACATAAAAAAATATATAAATGTGGTATCGCTGTAATCGTATTGACCCGAAGAATAAATCAATTTGACCACACACGGAACAGCATAACAAAAAAACCCTAAAAAAAATTCTTGAAATGCTGTTTTTTGTTCATTCTGCCTCCCATAAATCAGAATACCGAGTGATTAAAATATGTTATGTGACCAAAAATGGTACTAATAAAAACATCAAATCATATCGCAAAAAACAAGCCTTCACATGACTTTGTCAGGCGAAATATGAAAAAACTATAGCTATCTAAATAAGGGGAAGCAAAACCTAGTTTTTGCAATAAAAAGCGTCTTTTAGTGTGTGACAGCAGCCAAATATAAAATAATGCTATAAATCTGGTACCTGAAATTGCACCGACCCAGAGAATAAAGTCGCCTTATTACTCCTACCACACGAGGAATGATATAACAAATAAAACCAATTCTTCACCTACTGTCCATTTCTTTGTTCTGCCTCCCAAAGATCACAGTAAGGCTTACACCGGGATTCCCGCGTAAATCTCTGAAATACATGATTCAGACGAAACACCAGTGAAAGATTTCCTATAATAAGGCAGATGGAGTCACTGTGGACACTGTTTGGCCTGTGATCCGGTGGTCTCCATCTTTTAAGGCATGCATAAAAGCGTGGTCCACCACAGTTATGTTCACTTCTGAATAGAAGAAAACCACTGAACAGAGGCCAGATGGAGTCCAAAGTACCTCTGCTACCTCACTATAATAAATTGATTCCTCAGGGGTTTTATCTGAATCAGGTCACTTGCAGATTTAGATGGAAACCCCAAAGTAAGTGGTCAGCATAGAACGGCGATAAATGTGATCCCAACGTTATGTAAAATGTTCCCAATAAAAGCTTCAACTCAATCCACAAAAAAAGCAAGTCCCCACTCAGGTCTATCATCTGTCAATGGAAATATAGGGGGCTTCGACATTACTGCTAGCACAAATGCTCTGGAAAAGCGCTATGGCTCACCGCACTCCAAAAGAAATACAGCAAATTCTGAGCTCCCATGTCCACATTTAGCATAAACATGTTTAGCATTTCTATAGTGATGAGAGTCCACCTAATTTACAGTTGCATGTCTCAAGAAGCACAAGTTGGGCACAATGTTCTAGCCACTGCAACCTACTGGGCACTATAATGGCAGCTTTCAATTTACTCAGTAACAGCCGCTGCTACTTGTTTCTGGAAAACACCCATGGAGTCAAAATAGTCACTACACCTGTAGATAAATTCCCAAAGTGTTATAATTTCCAAAATGGGGTCACTTGAGGGGTATTCTGCTCTTCTAGCACTTAGGGGCTCTGTATATGTAGTCCGCAAACTATTCTAGTAAAATCTGCCATCTAGGAGGCTAATAGCGCTCCATCCCTCTCGAATCTCACCGTAAATTTTGTTGAAAAAATGAGAAATTGCTGGTCAACTTTTAACCCTTATAACTTCATAACAAAAAAATTATTTTTCAACAATTGTGCTAAAGTAAAGTACAGATGTGGGAAATGTCATTTATTACCTATTTTAAGTGACTCTGATTTAAGGACATACAAATTAAAAATGTGAAATTTGCTAAATTTTCAACATTTTTGCCAAATTTCTGTGTTTTTTTTCACAAATAAACGCAAATCATGTCAAACAAATTTGACCACTATCATGAATTACAATATGTCAAAGGTGAAAAATACTGATGAACATCCACTTTCACACCTATCATCCATTAGGGTGGTGGATGCTTAATAAATGCACTCAAATAAGGTTTATGTAAGGTACAGTTGTAGCTGACAAAATGTACGGTATTCAAGTGTAATCGAATTCAACTCGATCATGAAAAAAAAAATCCATATTTTTGAGAATACAGATTTTTGTAATTTCTGTTCATGTGGACTCAATGTGAAAAAAGCTTATACTCACCTCACTGCTCACCTCTTCAGCTTCTACACTACTCGTTGCTCACCGTGCAGTTTTCACAGCCTCCTTATTATCCTGTCACAAGCTGCACCTCTTCTTGTTGAGTCTAGGCCGGAACTTCCAACCAGATCCAGGCTATGGAGGTCAGTATGTGCTGCTCATCTTGACATTACTGAAATGACTTCTAAGGCTTCATTTCTTCGGAAATCCTCCCTACAGTGAGCAAGTGAAGAGGCAACAGCAGAAATAATAGCACCCCTTTTTTTTTTTTTTTTATAAATTCTTTATTTAAAGTATTTTTTAACAAACAAGGAAAACAAAAGAACATAACATCTTTTTTGTGACATAAAATAAAGGTTACTATTTGCATAACCAGTTGTTGTTTTCAGAGAATCACAAAGTCATCTAACTATAATAGGAAGCGGGGGGTAAAGGGAGTGGAGGCGAAAACTTAGGGAGAATTCTAACTACTCTGAACACCCGTTTTTTCCAGATTTAAGAGTTAGTAAAAGGTCTCAGTAATTGATTGCTGTCCTCCCTCTATGACTGTACGTATAGAAGTGGTAGTCGCTGATCACAACCACCAACTAAACTCACTCGCAATGAATGAGCAACAATATAAAATAAAAAAATACAGTTATATTTAAGGAGTCATTCTATAAAACTTCGTGATTCCCCTGTATATCCTGTGCAAGTGGGCAGTTATCTTACGGCATGAATGTATGTGTTTTGTATAGTTGCAGTCACATGCCGAGTAGACTCTCCTCGGCTACACTAAATGTTCAATTGGGAAAAATGCCGGCATTTCTAGTCCGTACGTGACAAAGAAGTATGCAAATCACATACGTAGGGTTATGTGACCACCCACTCACACAGTGAATGTAACAGAATCATGACAGTGAGCACACTGCACACTGTTAAGATTCAGAAGTCTGCAGTGATGTTGATTTACTGCAGATTTTTCTTCTCAGCACACAAAACTGCTTCAGGGTATGTGCACACAATGTCTTTTTCAATCAGATTTCGCCTGAAATCCCCCTTGAAACATGCACAGCAATGTAAAACCACTTCAATATTCAGAAACTTTGTATGTAGCGGTTAAAAGAAGTAACATATTCTTTCTTCAGGCAGCTTGTTTCAAAGCAAGTATAGAGGAAAGAAGCCGCCGCAAAAACAAATGTAAGACGGAGCTATAGGAAAATCAATACCTGCATTTTTCTTGAAGCTTTTTCGCCTTTAAAACATACACACATACCCGTAACTATTTTCCCTTCTTCCCTATACCATGCTACCTGTGAAAAAATAATCCAACAAGTTTGCTTTGAAGTATATTCTCTACAACACCATCAGCAGCTGATGTTTAACTTTTTCCCATTCTTATTTCACTGTTCATCATCAGTAAATTCAATTTGTTCTTTCTGGTTCTGATCACGCTACTGTGAAACATTACGTAATAGCGCTAAAAATGCAGCTCTTATTTTTATAATAATGCCTATTATATACCTGGCATGGACTGTTCTATTTTTATATAAAATGGTTTACTCTGTTTCAGCATCATATTGAAACTTCAGAGAGCTCTGCTAAGCTCCAGTGAAGCAGAATAACAAGAATTCCATTCATGGGACTATCTGAAAACGTGCAGAGAGATAGGGAGTTTTGCGTTAATTGGTGTGAAGAGAATGAAGCAAGCCACTGGAGAGCACAGATTAATAATATTGATTTTGGCATAAAAACAACATAGTAGATCTGAAGTTGGAAAAAATATTATGCAAAGCAATATTTACAGCATATTTTTTAGCAGATTTTATTGATTTGTCTCCAATGTGCATTTTTGTGCTGTTAAATATTAAGCGACCCTATATCAATTGTTTTCTCTGGATCAGGTGCCGATAGGTTGTTCCTGGTGGCATCACTAATGGTATTTGGAGTGCCCAGACAGCATGACTGACACTTAGGCTGTGTGCACACGATGCAGATTTGCAGCGGATCCGCAGCGGATTTTACCGTGCAGAAACGTTGCATATCCGCATTGTGATGTACAGTAGCCTTAAAATCAATGGAAAAAAAACCGCTGTGCAGACGCTGCAGATTTTTCCGCGCGGTTTTCCTGCGGTACAAAATCCGCAGCATGTTACTTCTTTTGTGCGGTTTTCCATCTCCCCTGTCACCAAATCCGCAGGGGGAAAACCGCAGTGGAAAACCACACAAAAACCGCAATAAAACCGCAGGAAAAATGGAAGAAATCCGCAGGAAAAATGCAGGTCATTTGACCTGCGGATTTCTTCCATTCTGCGTGGAAAAATCCGCAGGGCTAAAAAGTCCATCTGCACTCAGCCTAATATGGGCCCATAAGGTGGTCTGACTGTCAAGTCAATCACTAATGTGAGTCAGAGGACCAATCAGGAGAACGGTTGAGTGTCCAATCCCTGTTCTGGACCTTATTTAAATCCCCTATATCCTGTCAACAGTGTCAGCTGTTGTATACCTTTTTGGATACTTCGCAGGTGCACTATTGAGTTGAAGTTCTGGCTGTGCTCCTGGCCATTCTCTCGACTAACCACTGGATGCCCTTACTCTTTGACTGTCTGACACCTCTTTGCCAATTTCTCATTGACCTTTGGGATTCATGTCTCTGCTCCCATGTCTCTGGTAATGATTGGACTTCATGAGTTTAATCCCTCAGGTCAACCTACTGATCAGCAGCTTCTCCGTATGTGCAACCCAGGTGCCCTTGCAACAAAGGCCAGTTCACTACTATGGACATTGGATGGGGCAAAGTCAGACAGTAGAAACCTTTGAGTTGTTGGATTTTTTTTACACGTGCATTTTTGATTTGTGTAAATTACTAAAGTTTTAGGGTTTCCTCTCATGGGACAATTTTACTATAAAGCTTATAACAAATTGGCATTTGTAATGTTATTATTATCTGGTGTCGGAATCTTGAATACCCCATAGAGGTTTGCTGCTATGTAGAATTTTAGTGGAAAGATTTATCTATAATGATATTTCCCTGTTTACATTTCTGTGCCCTGAATAGATGTGTACATGAGATTGTGAAAATGAATTATCTGGTATGTTCATAAAACAAATTCCTTTGAGGAGATGGAATCTCACTTGGAAACTATTACTACAGCATATAAATGAAGTCTGTACAATGATGATTTTGCAGGACAGAGGATACATTTGTGTAAAATAGCTCAGTAATGTTGATTCAACTCTGCAATCTAATATATAAAGCTCAATGTATGTATGTCCGGGATTGGCATCCGCACCGTCGCAGCTACAGCCACAAAATTTTGCACAGTTACACGTCTGGACCCAGAGAGCGTCATAGGCTATGTTGTGAGGCGAAATTTTAACCCTGCGCGTTCCAATTCACCAAACAATTTTACCCCTATGTACATAAAGGGGAATAAGTGTATATATGTATATATGTGTGTATGTCCGGGATTGGCATCTGCACCGTCACAGCTACAGCCATAAAATTTTGCACAATCACACGTCTGGACCCCGAGAGCGTCATAGGCTATGTTGTGGGGTGAAATTTTAACCCTGCACGTTCCAATTCACCAAACAGTTTTGCCTATTATTCTTATCATTTCTATGGTATTATCGTCCTTCTGTAAAGCTGGAAGTAACACAATTTATTACCGTGCCAACATAGACCACCCTCTGACACAGACTGCAGGGGGAGTCCAGTATCACACAGGATAGGATTAGATACACGGCTCAGCAGTCAGTATCACACAGGATAGGAATAGATACACGGCTCAAAAGACAGTATCACCCAGGATAGGATTAGATACACAGCTCAGCACACAGTATCACACAGAATAGTATTAGATACATGGCTCAGCAGACAGTATCACACAGAATAGGATAAGATACACGGCTCAGCAGTGAGTATAACACAGGATAGGATTAGATACACGGCTCAGCAGTCAGTATCACACAGGATAGGATTAGATACACGGCTGAGCAGTCAGTAACACACATGATAGGATTAGGTACATGGCTCAGCAGTCAGCATCACACAGGATAGGGTTAGATACACGGCTCAGCAGATGGTATCACACAGGATAGGATTAGATACACGGCTCAGCAGTCAGTATCACACAGGATAGGATTAGATACATGGCTCAGCAGTCAGTATCACACAGGATAGGATTAGATACACAGGATAGGATTAGATACACAGCTCAGCAGTCAGTATCACACAGGAGAGGATTAGACACACGGCTCAGCAGTCAGTATTAGAGATAAGCAACTTTGCCTTTTTTAGGGTCGAGTCAGGTTTCATGAAACCCGACTTACTCAAAAGTCAGGTCGAACGAAATCAGCCAACTATAGGGAAAAGTCGGAGGCCGACTGAAACACAAAACCCAATCCAAGTCAATGGGGATGCAAAGTCAGCAGGGAGTGGAGGACAGTAAACACACCTACAGTGCCCATTTCAATGCCAAAAACATCAATTCTTATTACTGAAGCTTGTCAACCTTAATTTACTTTATAATAATAGTTTTGCACTGAAAACGGGGTTATTTGGATAAAGTTGTGGGGGGTAGGGCTGGCTCCAGGTTTTCTTGTGCCCCTTTAACGCATACCACAACTCATGATCCTCTGACACAGCACAGAAATATAGGTATAGTACAATGACAAATACTTCACTGCTTACATGACATGACTGATCTATTTTAAATTCTACAATAGCTCAAAAAAAGGACAGTATATTACTCCATACAGTATTATGGCCACCACATTGTGCGCCATACAGAATAATGAGCCCCATATATTTCTCCATACAGAATATTTGGTCACATATAATGTTCTATACAGTATATGATGAGCTCCACATAATGCTACAGTATATGATGGTCCCCATGGATGATGCTCCAGTGTCTTATCGGCCCAAATAATGCGCGATATATAATGGGCCCCATTTCTAATGCTCCAGTGTATAATGTGCCCCTTAGATGTTGCTCCAGTGTCTGATGTCCCCCATTTGGAATGCTCCAGTACATGATGGGCCTCATGGATGATGCTCCAGTGTCTTATGGGCCCTAATAATGCTCCATATATAATGGGCCCCATTTCTAATGCTCCAGTGTATCATATGCCCCATAGATGCTGCTCCAGTGTCTGATCTGTCCCATTTGTAATGCTCCAGTATATGATGGGCCTCATGGATGATGCTCCAGTGTCAGATGTCCCCCATTTGTAATGCTCCAGTATATGATGGGCCTCATGGATGATGCTCCAGTGTCAGATGTCCCCCATTTGGAATGCTCCAGTATATGATGGGCCCCATAGATGCTGCTTTAGTGTCTTATTCCTCATTTAGAATGCTCCAGCATATGATGGGCCTCATGGATGATGCATCAGTGTCAGATGTCCCCCATTTGGAATGCTCCAGTATATGATGGGCCCCATAGATGCTGCTCCAGTTTCTGATCTGCCCCATTTAGAATGCTCCAGTACTGTATATGATGGGCCTCATGGATGATGCTCCAGTTTTAGATGTCCCCCATTTTTAATTCTCCAGTATATGATGGGCCCCATTTTTAATTAACCCATGCATGGTATGTGAAAAGAGCTCCATGGAGTAATCTGAAGTGTGTGTTGCCGCATCTTTCACTTTTGGTGTGGGTGAAGGACACAATGAAAGTGGTTGCTCCTGACCAGAAGCCTGCACTTACGACTCAGTGCTTGCATTTTTTTAAACTTAAGAAGAGGAGGCGATAGAGCTGGAGGCTGTTTCAGCAATGTAAGCCAAAAACAGTTCCTGATGCTCCGGCTTTAAAAGCAGTCTACCTACTCCCTTAAAACGGAGCCTTACGGGCCTTCCAGAGCTACACCATGACGCAGGCTCAACACCTCCTGCCTTAGCTGCTATTGTGTTTTTGGCGCTACCAGCAGATGCACAATCACCACCATCAGTACCAGGTGGCCCCCCACGCCCAAATCCACGTCCTCTTCCACCATACTTCCTCGTGTTTTAGAAAATTGACCCAAAATACCAGCAGATATATGGTACTGTATCAGAAGCGTACAGCTCTATACAGTCTAGGGATAACAGTAAATCTCCATATATATTTCATGAGTCATACACAGATGCTCACAGGCTCAGTATGGATTACCCAATAAAATAAAAAGGTGAAAAAGGTACAGTATCACCAGATAAAAGGTATATATAGTAAAGTGTAAACATTCTGAATCTCCATATACATTTCAGGAGGCAGACACAAACGCTTTCAGGCCCAGTATGGAGTACACAAGAATATGAAAAGCTCTAAATGGGTAATGTAACACAAGCGCACACCTGTATACAGTGTTGGGCAAATTTGAAATCTCGGTACAGTCATGGCCAAAAGTATTGACACCCCTGCAATTCTGTCAGATAATACTCAGTTTCTTCCTGAAAATGATTGTAAACACAAATTCTTTGGTATTATTATCTTCATTTAATTTGTCTTAAATGAAAAAACACAAAAGAGAATGAAGCAAAAAGCAAAACATTGATCATTTTACACAAAACTCCAAAAATGGGCCGGACAAAAGTATTGGCACCCTCAGCCTAATACTTGGTTGCACAACCTTTAGCCAAAATAACTGCGACCAACCACTTCCGGTAACCATCAATGAGTTTCTTACAATGCTCTGCTGGAATTTTAGACCATTCTTCTTTGGCAAACTACTCCAGGTCCCTGATATTTGAAGGGTGCCTTCTCCAAACTGCCATTTTTAGATTTCTCCACAGGTGTTCTATGGGATTCAGGTCTGGACTCATTGTTGGCCACCTTAGAAGTCTCCAGTGCTTTCTCTCAAACCATTTTCTAGTGCTTTTTGAAGTGTGTTTTGGGTTATTGTCCTGCTGGAAGACCCATGACCTCTGAGGGAGACCCAGCTTTCTCACACTGGGCCCTAAATTATGCTGCAAAATTTGTTGGTAGTCTTCTGACTTCATAATGCCATGCACACGGTCAAGCAGTCCAGTGCCAGAGGCAGCAAAGCAACCCCAAAACATCAGGGAACCTCCGCCATGTTTGACTGTAGGGACCGTGTACTTTTCTTTGAATGCCTCTTTTTTCTCCTGTAAACTCTATGTTGATGCTTTTGCCCTAAAAGCTCTACTTTTGTCTCATCTGACCAGAGAACATTCTTCCAAAATGTTTTAGGCTTTTTCAGGTATGTTTTGGCAAACTCCAGCCTGGCTTTTTTATGTCTCGGGGTAAGAAGTGGAGTCTTCCTGGGTCTCCTACCATTCAGTCCCTTTTCATTCAGATGCCGACGGATAGTACGGGTTGACACCGTTGTACCCTCGGACTGCAGGGCAGCTTGAACTTGTTTGGATGTTAGTGGAGGTTCTTTATCCAACATCCGCACAATCTTGCGTTGAAATTTCTTGTCAATTTTTCTTTTCCGGCCACATCTAGGGAGGTTAGCCACAGTGCCATGGGCTTTAAACTTCTTGATGACATTGCACACGGTAGACACAGGAACATTCAGGTCTTTGGGGATGGACTTGTAGCCTTGAGATTGCTCATGCTTCCTCACAATTTGGTTTCTCAAGTCCTCAGACAGTTCTTTGGTCTTCTTTCTTTTCTCCATGCTCAATGTGGTACACACAAGGACACAGGACAGAGGTTGAGTCAACTTTAATCCATGTCAACTGGCTGCAAGTGTGATTTAGTTAGTGCCACAGGTAAGTTATAGGTGCTGTTAATTACACAAATTAGAGAAGCATCACATGATTTTTCGAACAGTGCCAATACTTTTGTCCACCCTCTTTGTTATGTTTGGTGTGGAATTATATCCAATTTGGCTTTAGGACAATTCTTTTTGTGTTTTTTCATTTAAGACAAATTAAATGAAGATAATAATACCAAAGAATTTGTGTTTGCAATCATTTTCAGGAAGAAACTGAGTATTATCTGACAGAATTGCAGGGGTGTCAATACTTTTGGCCATGACTGTATATATTTCCAGAGTCACCCTCAGATGCTCACTCAGTCTGGGTTTGACCATAATAAAAAATGTTGTAAATAAGGTACTGGATAACAAGATAGCAAGTATATATTATAGGGTACAATTGAAATCTCCATAAACATAGTCCCGTAGTCAGTCTCAGACACTTACTCAGTATGGATTTGACCGTAATACTAAATGTCGAACAAAGGTACTGTATAACAAGATACAAGCTGTATCGAGTATAGGGTAAAAATTGGTATCTCCGATTCACCGTATATATAGAAGGCATAAACCACACACGCTCACTCACTATAGATGATACCGCAATACAAAATTTGGAACAAAGATACTGTATCAGCACATACCAGGTGTATCCCAGTCTAGGGGTAATTGTAAATTTTCGTCTATACTTCCGGAGTCAGACACAGACACTCACAGGCTCAGTATGTATTACACCAGAATTTAACAAGTAGAAAAAGGGAAAGGTAGTCGAAGCGTACAACAGTATACAGTGTTGTGGTACTTTTAAATCTTCATATATATTTCAATCTCAGTAAGCCAGTCCAGACTCTCTGCTACTGGAAACTACATGGATACAAGTACAGACGGAAATTCGAGTGTTATCAGAAATTTGGGAATTACTCATCGTGGGAAAAACTCCCGGTAGATGTTGCAGAGGCAATGCAGACCCTCAATTACTGTGTCTGTGGAGACAGCAAAAACGGTTCTTTGTGAAGAAAGGATTGCTTTATCGCTGTAGTGTGGATCACATCACTGTTACTCGTCTCCATCAAACTGTGATCACAGGGAGAGATGTACACATGGTCCTCACTGCCTATCATGATGTGTCTGGTCATTTTGGAGTGCCAAAGACAGAAGCCACAGGCCGTAGGCAATTCTATTGGATTGGAATGAGAGTAGACATTGAAAAATGGTGGCAGGAATGTGTCACGTCTCCGTCAGATTTGGGGCCTGCTGTTCCGGTCGCAGCCACTAGGAGGCGCCGGGCCGCCACTTTGCCGTCAGACTCGGGGACGGCTGTTCCTGCCTCAGCCACTGGGAGGCGCCGTGGTTCTATTACGTCACCGTCAGACTCAGGGCCTATGGTCCCAGCTTTAGCCACTAGGAGGCGCCGGTCTGTCACGTCACCGTTGGGTTCGAGGCCTGCTGTTCCGGTCACGGCCACTAGGAGGCGCCAGACCGCCACTTCACTGTCAGACTCGGGGATGGCTGTTCCTGCCTCAGCCACTGGGAGGCGCCGTGGTCCGCCCGTGAGTTATGGTGGTGACAGAGAAGTGGCTCCTGCGCAGGCATCTGGTGGGCGCAGGCTCCGCCCCTCTGTCAGTCATCAGGGGGTTACTGCAACTCCATCTGGCCTGGTCCTGGGGGCGGCCCTAATGACATCACCAGTCCAGGAACCTGTGAGGGATGACCTGATCCCTCAAATACCTTGGGACTGGTCTTGCAAGCCGCCGGATATATTCTTGGTTCCCCTGTGTGTTACTTAGTGATTGATTTCTGTTTGACTCTGACCTCAGCCTGGATTTCTGACCCCTCTTTTGCCTGACGATTCTGTGCTTCTGCTACTCTCCTGGTTTGTGACCTTGGCCTGGATATTCTGACTCTGCTACTTCCTAATGATTCTGTACCTCTGCCGCCCTCCTGGTTTTTGACTCTGACCTTGGCCTGAAATTGACTCTGCTATTGCCTGCCGTTTTTGTACTTCACTCTGATGACCGTCCTGCTCTGGCCGCTGCTCCTATTCAGACAGTACCTCCTGGGCTCTGTTGTAAATCCAGATCCCTGTATAGGGGTAAAGGGTATCAGTGTTCCTCGGGGTGTTGCCTGGCTGCAGCCCAGAACCGCAGACGGACGTTACAGAATGTCACACGTCTGTGACTATTACAACTGTTAAAGGTGATCATAAAGCACCACTGCATCCACTTGTAAGTTGACGTCCATTACAAATGGTAGCCATTGATCATCTGAAGGTAGAGGCCTGCAGGACAGTGCATAGCTTCATCTTAACCATCATCGATCAATAAACCAAATTTCTAGTGGCCGTTCCTGTGAAGAATTTAACTGCCCAGATTACACAGCCCAGATTACATAGTCCTCAATATATTATAATGCATCCCATAGTTCTCTATATAGTATAATGCTCTCCCCATAGTCCTTAATGTAGTATAATGCACCACATGGTCATCAATATAGTTTAATTCATCCTATAGTCCTCAATATAGTATAGCCACGACTCTTTTGTCAGATTACCCGGGGCCAGGGGCTATTTCCCTGTCCCTAACGTTAGGTATGCCCTAGTTATCTCTGTTCCCCATATTATTTCTGATGGTGAAGACGCAAAGGCTACAATACCTAGCTGAACTCTTGAATCAGCCTTATATCTGCACTCCTCCACCACCAAGGAAAGTGGGGAGTAATAGTGTATGAATATACACAATCCAGACAAACAAGGAAGGATGTACAGAGTATGGTAGTGCTACTCACTTGGCTGCTCACAGAGGTAGACACAGCAACATGTCTTCATCTGTTTTTTCTTAAAACACGGCATAAACTAGTGTGGGGTTCAACAAAGTAAATGTGTCTCTTTCTATCAAAAATAGGAAAACAATCTATAATGTATAGCTGAGTCCATATGCCTGTAGGATCTGCCAACTCAGGGTACAACAACAGAGTTCGGTGTAGTTTCACGTAAACACTTCTCTGGAGCATTTTTGCCTCCAGGCACAAAGACAGAAAAAAAACCTCGGTGGCCGGACATTTAACCTGCCAAACCACACCCTTGAAGTGAAGATATGGTGAGACGCCATCCTGCCCATCTCTTACAAATACTTGCAAAAAACCCCAACACTGTCATGGCCAATTAACCCCTCAGCGTGTAACATGCTGGAAAGAAACTTCTGCATTTCACATCACAGAAAATAGCAATCTTCGTGATACATATCTCCCCTCACATACAGTACATTGCCAGTGACCCTGTCACAAGGGATAAAGGAAAAATACCATTCCTATAAATATGCACTCGCAGACAACAGAGGAGAGCACCAGGGAGAAAAGGAATGTACCCCAAATAGGTGAGGAAGAGGATTTGCAAACAACTATAAAGTCCAAGCACCAGTCACAGAACAGTACTTCAGACGCCTCTACCAACAACCGACTCCTTCACTTCACATTAGGCAGTACAAGACTTAACACTGCCAATGCAGAATGCCAGAGATGAGTATATGTATAGCAGAGGGAAGTGACCAATACTGCACAGCTAAGATCATCCAAGCAGGGAGGCTTCAGAGACTATAAACTGAACAGTTTAACCCCTGCACCATTTAGTAGAAACCTGCACCATTTAGAATGAAAGAGACATGCTTTTAGTAAATGCAGGAGTATGTTAAATCAGATGCTGCAGTTTTCTCGGTCCACTTTCTCTTGTTAAATCCAAGAAAGTTCCACTCCTAAGAGGGACCCCCGGCTTATACACGAGTCATTGTCCCAGAAAGCCGGCGGGGGAGATGGAGTGGCAGGTCACAGAGGCAGCAGCCGGCAGCTGTGGCTAAAGCCTGTGCCGCTGCTGTAATAGTGCACAGTGCCAGCCGCCAGCTTCCAGCACACATCATACTCATCTACCTGCATGCCCTGGGTGCTGGCACTGCATCTCGTTCCGGCAGCTGGCACCTGCAGCTCTTCCTGCCAATTGATCACGTGGCCCTACTCATTAAGACAATGAATATACGCTCTACATCTATGGGAGTGGAGAGCAGTACATATTCATTACCTTTATGAGTGGGGCCACGTGATCGCTCAGCAAGAAGAGCTGCAGGTGCCGGCAGCCGGAGCGAGATGCAGTGCCAGCACTCAGGGTGCGCAGGTAGATGAGTATGATGTGTGCTGGAAGCTGACTGCTGCCTCTGTAACCCGCTGCTCCTCCTCCCCTGCCAGCTTTCTGGGACAATGACTCGTGTATAAGCCGAGGGGTTCGTTTTCAGCACAAAAAAAGTGCTGAAAAACTCAGCTTATACACAAGTACACAAGTATACAGTATACGGTAATTAGAAAGACTTTAAGTTTATTTAACACCGCAATTAGGTGAATAGGGGATCTAGAGTGAATAGGTCCAGACATCCACTTGGACCTTACAGTGCATAAAAATGAATAATGCCAGCATCTGAGTTCATTCTCCCAACATAGAAAACTTGTGATGTTTTCACCCTCAAAAAATACCCCTACATATGCGGTGCTTCCAACTGTGGTTACCAGAGTTCAGCGAAACAGGTCGGCCAGATTCATAAGTCACCGACTTATGCCAAGGTCGGGTTTCGTTGACCGAAACCCGACCATAGCGTGAAGTCGGCCATGCAGTCGGCAAAACGAGCGCCAAAGTCGGATTTCCCAGAATGCTTGCAGGTGCCTTTTTTCAGCCAATAAGCAAGGACGTACACTGTGGGCAACAAGATGACATGTGCAGCATCCACCACCATCGTAGAGAAGGGCATTGCAGTGATTGGCTTGCTTTGGGGGGCGTCATAGTGTCTCAAAAAGCCCTGACCGCCGACCTCCATTTTACTTCTGCCAATCTTAACAGTATTGATAGGTTGCTGTTTATCAGTAGGGAGAGAGTTAGGGCTGTAAAGATATAAGAAGTTCTTATGTGCTTGTACTGATAGCAATTGTGCTGTACAGTTAGTGTGCAGTGACAGGGGAGGATTTTCTTGTGTGCAGCAGAGCTGGTTATTAGGCTGCCTGATAGTTGTATTGCTGTGTGTACACTGCTGTGCAGACTGCTTTTTACACAGCACTAATACTTTTATTCTTTTTTCTGCACAGTTACCGACCATTCATTTTTTCCCACACCATATAGAGCTGTACGCTCCTCACACACTACCGTGTACCGGCTGTTATCACGGACAAATACATGCTGACTATCTGTGGGTGACTCCGGAAATAAATACGGAGATTTAAATTTTCCCCTACACCGTAAACAGCTGTACGCTCCTCATACAGTACCGTATATTTGCTGTTTGTATTATGGTCAAATCCATACTGAGTGAGCGTCTGTGTGTGACTCCGGAAATAAATACGGAGATTTAAATTTTCCCCTGCACCGTATACAACTGTACGCTCCTCATACAGTACCATATATCTGCTTTTTGTATTACGGTCAAATCCATACTGAGTGAGCGTCTGTGTGTGTCTCCGGAAATATATACGGAGATTTAAATTCTTCCCTACACCGTATACAGCTGTACGCGCCTCATACAGTACCATATATCTGCTGATATTTTTGGTACATTTTCCCAAACATGAGGAAGTATGGAGGAAGAGGCCGCGGACGTGGGCGGGGGGCCAGCTGGTACTGATTGTGGTGGTGGTGCATCTGCTGGTAGTGCCAAAAACACAATAGCACCTAAGGCAGGAGGTGTTGTGCCTGCATCATCGTCTGGCTCCAGAAGGCCTGGAAGGCTCCCTTTTCTGGGAGTAGGTAAACCGCTTTTAAAGCTGGAGCATCAGGAACAGGTTTTGGCCTCCAGCTCTGTCGCTTCCTCTTCTGAAGTTTCAAAAACTGCAAGCACTAAGTCGTCAGTGCAGGCTCCTGATCAGGATCAACACCTTTCCTTGTGTCCTTCACCTCCACCAAAAGTGAAGGATGTGGCAGGCCACACTTCAGATTACTCCCTGGAGCTCTTTTCACATACCATGCCTAAGTCATCAAGTGAAATCCTGAATTCCCCAGTCCAAGATGAATATGACAAGGAGTGCACTGATGCACAACCAGTGCTATATGATTCTGCTGATACATTCACCCAGAGCAATGCATTGCCCTCGCAGTCTACTGAGCCAGATTCTGACCCTGATGAAACTCAGATGCCCCTTCCTGCATACTATACCACCTTACACAGTGACACAGAGGAAGGTGCAGATGAAATTGAAGAGGAGGTGATGGATGACCCAGTTGTTGACCCAGATTGGCATCCATTGGAGGAAGAGGGTGCCGCTGGCAATAGCTCAGAAGAGGAGGAGGATCCGTAGCAGGCATCGACATTGCAGCTGCGGTTATCTGGCAGGCCCGTAGCAGTCCAAAAACGTGTTAAAAAAGCAAAAAGAATTGCAGGACAGCTTGGCCAGATGGTCAAATTAGCACAGCGTGCAAGCCCTGAAAATTTATCCCATAGTAGAAAGAGTGCAGTGTGGCACTTTTTTGACCAAAATCCTATTGATGAGGCAAAGGTTATCTGTAAGAAGTGCGGAAGGACCTTTAGCTGAGGGAAAAATATCCGAAATTTGAATACCAGTTGCATGCTTAGACATGTAAACACCATGCACTTGCAAGCATGGACGGTTTACAAAGCCTCAGGTAGCACACGTGCACCTGCTCCGACTGAAGGTAGCCAGCAATGCTGCATCGCTTCCCCCACTGCAAGCCCACCGGTTAGCACACCACCAGCAAAAAATGTTGAGGTGTCGTCGCAAGGCCAAAGCAGTCAGGGAATCACAATGCTTTTCCAACGAAAGACTGCATCTAGGCCATCACCACCACCATCACCATCACCAACCACCTCTCAGTCCGCCATGTCCACCGCTGGTTCCACCATATGCAGCTCTCAAGTTCAGCTCACCCTAGCAGAGACTCTGAGTAGGACAAGAAAGTACTCATCCTCTCATCCGCGTACACTGGCTTTGAACGCCTACATTGCCAAACTGATCTCAGTAGAGATGATGCCCTTCCATTTGGTTGAAAGCGCAGCGTTCCGAGAGCTGATGGCCTGCGCTGTCCCACGCTATGACCTACCCAGTTGGCACTTCTTTTCTAGAAAAGCCATCCCTGCCCTCTACCTGCATTTGAAAGACCGCATTGTCCATGCACTCAAACAATCAGTAAGTGGAAAGGTGCACCTCACAACAGATGCATGGTCCAGTAGGCATGGCCAGGGCCGTTACGTGTCCATCACTGCGCACTGGGTGAATGTGGTGGATGCACATGGTATAGGCAACATTTGGGTGTAGGCGTTCGACCCACTGTCTCCTCCTCCTCCAGAAGCAAAAGCTTGTTGACAGAGCGCAGTTGCACGAGCACTCTATACGCAGCTGCCAGTGTCGCACACGAGGTGTCCGACTGTCGAACAGCTAGTGGTAAGCATCAGAAGGCTGTTTTAAAGATGATGTCTTTGGGCGACAACAGACACACCATGGAGGTACTGGTTGAGCGAGAAACTGAGTCATAGCTCGGCAGTCTACATCTTGAGCCAGGCAAGGTAGTCAGTGATAACGGATGTAATTTTGTGGCAGCTATAGCCCTGGCAAAACATTCCTTGCCTGGCTCACAACTTGAACCAGGTGGTGCAGTGCTTCATAAATAATTATCCGGAGTTACCAGCCCTGCTCCATAGGGTGCAAAGACTGTGCTCGCACATCCGTCGCTCACCGATAGACTCCAGTCATATGAAGAGGCTGCAGCAATCGCTCCACCTCCCAAGCACCGCCTAATCATAGATGTTGCAACAAGGTGGAACTCCACCATGCACATGGTTGAGAGGCTGTGCGAACAGAGGCAGGCTGTAATGCATTTGTGGGAGGATACACGGGCAGGTAGTTTGAGGGCAGACATCGAGTTGTCGGTTGTGCAGTGGTCAAAGCTGAAAGACCTCTGTAAAGTCCTTCAGTGTTTTGAGGAATGCACATGGCTGGTAAGTGCATACGACGCCACCATAAGCATGAGCATCCCATTTATGCGTCTGTTCATGCTAACTTTGACGCACATGAAGGATCAGGCGTTTGCAGTGGAGGAGGAGGAGGGAAGCCTTGATGACAGTCAAGCATTGTCTGCTCAGGGAACTGTCCTGGATGAGGTGGAGGAAGAAGAGGAAGAAAAGGAGGAGTAGGGGGATGATTATTTTGGGGAGGAGGATGCTTCTCAGGGGGCGAGAGAAAATGTTGGCTTGCCAAGGTCAAGTACAGGGTTTGTGTGTGACTGGAGGGATGTGGATTTGGCAGAAAGTGCTCCTCCACCCACCACTGGCAGTGCATCATTGACACCTGGAACATTGGCCCACATGTGTGATTATCTCTTGCGGATCCTAAAAAGGTACACCCGCGTTGCCAAAATTATGAAGGATGATGACTACTGGTTGGCCAGCATCCTTGATCCACGCTATAAGGCAAATTATAGAACATCATGCCACAGGAGAACCTAGAGCTAATATTGGCAAACAAACAAGCAACTCTGGTAAACCATTTGTTAGAGTCATTCCCAGCACACAGGAGCAGTGCAGGTTCTACCACAAGCTGTACTGGGCAACATGGAAGAGTTATTCGTAGTGCACATAGCCAAAGTGACATTGGAGACAGGGGTTTCATGACCATGTTGTGGACTGATTTCTCGAGTACCGCTCACACGACTGGTAATACTGAATCGATTGCAACAGACAGCAGTTGTCAACTATGGTTCAAAATTACCTCTCGTCCCCTATCGATGTTCTCGCTCACAGTTCATTCCCCTTTGACTACTGGGCCTGTAAACTGGACACCTGGCCTGAATTGGCACACTATGCCTTACAGGAGCTCGCTTGCCCTGCTGGTAGTGTGCTATCAGAAAGAGTCTTCAGTGCTGCTGAATCAATCCTGACAGAAAGAAGGACCCGGCTGTTGACCCAAAATGTAGGTGATCTCATCTTCATTAAAATGAACCATGCCTGGGTTTCAAAGGATTTTGTACCACCTTCCCCTGATGACACATAGGTTGCCAGCAAAATGGCTCGCTTTTTCCTCCTCTTCCTCTGGCTTCTCCAATTCCTCCATTTGCAGCTGCTGAACGTCCAGCCTACACCTCAACATATACCAGTTTTTCCACCTCCCTAACTGGGCTGTACCCCCCCCCACAACTTTAGCCAAATAACCCCCAGTTTTCAATGCGTTACTATTATTATAAAGTAAATTAAGGTTGACAAGCTTAAGCAATAAGAATTGATGTTGTTGCCATTGAAATGTGCACTGTAGGTGTGTTTAATGTCCTCCACTCACTGCTGACATTTATTCCCCATTGATTTGCATTGGGGTTGAGTTTCAGTTGGAATTCCGACTTTTGCCGATAGTCGGTCGATTTCATTCGACTCGACTTTTGGTAAAGTCGGGTGGTCCGAAACCCGGCCCGACCCTCCCAGAGGCAAAGTCGCTCATCTCTAGTGGTTACTACAAAATACATATTTACTTATCAGATGAGTGGAGAAGAACTATTGCAATAATAGAATTTCAATTTTATAGATGTTTGTTGTGTTATGAATACATAGCCTCAGGTATGTTATAAAGTAATGCATAATAGTATTCAGTATTCCCATTTTCTCATTTACCTATTCATTCTTGACATTTTCTCAATGTGAATATATATTTTGTATATGGTAATTTCTCCTGGATTTTCTTCTAGTGAAACATAAAGGACCACATTTTATATTTCTTAATAAAGGGTAATATGGGTAGTTATAACGCCGCCTTTCCAACAATATTCTAGGTTTAGAGCATTCTGGCTTTCGCACAAGTCTTCATAAATAGGTTTAATAGATATTATTCTATTGAACATTTAAGCACTGATTTATCAAGCAGTTTTCTTGTAAAGTAGCTTTAAACATTGCAAAATTTGGTAATTTTTGGTGCAGTTTGTATTCCAGTCTTGGTCAACTCCACCAATTTTTTAAAAAGTAGGTGGAACTTGGCCTGGAGCAAGTATGGACAAGTGGATCACAAGTGGCATAAGTTAAGATAAAAATTTACACCAGTGCAGGACAGTTAACAGATGCGCCAAATTCATTAAGAGGGACAAGCTTCTTAGTGAATTTTGTACATCTTATTCCAGCATAACCTTCATCCCTTCATTAAGACTACCATTCAAACTGTTTTTGTAGCCTAATAGATAGATCCAGGTAATGGTATGATCAAACGGGTTGTCCTACCTGAAAGACTGAAGCTATACCCAGCCACCCTAGACTTTGGAAATCATCTTTCATCCTTGTCGGTAATGCTACGCAGTCACTTTTTCCAACCTGAATTACTCATATAAATAAATACTTAAATATATAATGCATAGTTGTTCTGAGTCTGCCATAATGAAGCAACTTCCAATTTGACTCAAAAAATGAAGTTTAGGTGTTACTGTATATATAGCATATTTCTTTGGAATGGTCCTCATTTTGGTATCTAATAGTGCTGTATTGTGACTTACATAATAATGTAAAATACATGTAAATACATTTAAAATATATTGAATATTTGTAGGATGGACAAGTATAATACATAGTATTTAAAATCTGCATTTTGATTTTTCTTAAACAGCTGCACCCAGACAATGCATTGAACTTCATTTTGATGAAAAGTATGCCATAGAGTCGTCTTGGGAATGTAAATTTGATCATATTGAGGTACGAGATGGACCTTTTGGTTTTTCACCAATTATTGGACGCTACTGTGGACAACAAAGCCCTCCTTTTATAAAATCAAGTGGAAGATTCTTGTGGATTAAATTTTTTGCTGATGGTGAGCTAGAATCTCTTGGGTTTTCTGCACAATATAATTTTACACCAGGTAAGCAACATAGATTTTTGATTAATCTGTTGAAATTTGCTATTTTATTATTCTGAAAAACTAAGTTAAAAATGTGATGTTTTAAAATTTGCATCTAAAGTGGAGCTGCAACTAGATGCCAATTACACTTATAGCATATTTGGAATATTTACTTAGGATACTGTTATGTTTGAAAGTTTGTGGACTCTTCAGAATTTTCCACATCTTTGCATGCATATAACCTAAAGCTACCTCAAATTTTCACACTAATCCTAAAAGTAAATGCAATCAAATCAAACAAACATGTAAAAAATATCAAACGTTGTCATAAAATGAGCCAATATCTTATGTGTATGAGTGGGAAAGGTATGTGCATCTTTAGGAATAGCAGATAATCAGAAGAAAGAATTTGAGCCTGGTGATTTCAATCAATAGGATTATATATTTTTTTTATATAGAACAAGGATTTATCAAAGTCTCATCTTCACAGTTCATTTGTGGTAGTGTAAAATGACAGAAATAAAATAGATTTGTCAGCACCTTAGTTACATATGTTTTGATGCTCATCAGGCTGGAAAAGGTTATAAAACTATCTCTAAAGGGTTTTGGAATCAACCAATCCAAAGACAAACCGATTGCATACAAATGTAGGAAATTAATGACAATTACTACCCCTTCTCAGGAGTGGTCATCTAAAAAAGATTACTCAAGAACAAGGTTTATAATTGCCCATGAGGAAACAAAGGATCCTAATGCAAACTGGAAGCAGCTAAAGGTCTCTCTCTTTAGATAATGTTAATGTTCTTGAGTGTGCACCATCAAGAGGCTGCTGAGCAACGTTGTGAATTTCAGGATTGCAAAAAGAAAGCCTATTCTCTCTCACACAAAAAAGAACATTACTGCCTCTCTGCAGTTTTCTAAAAACCATCTAAACAAACCAGAAGGCTATTGTAACAATGTTTTATGGGTGGATGAGACCTAAAGAGAGCTTTCGGTTTTAAGTGAGAAACATTGTGTTTGGAGAAGAAAAAACACTGCATTGTAGCATACAAACCTGATACCATCTGTGAATAATGGTGATGGCAGAATTATAATTTAGGTCCAGTTTGTTGGCTGGGACAGCTTGTCATCATTGATATGAAAATTAATTCTGAGATTTTCAAACAAATTCTAAAGGAAAATGTCAGGACATCGGTCCACAAATTTTAACCCCTTTCCGACATTGTGCGTAATAGTTCGCCAATGTCAGACACCCTCCCTTTGATGTCAGCTGAGCCCACATCTTTTCCTGCATATGTCAGCTGTTTTGATCAGCTGACATGTGCCTCTAACAACTGCGGGTGGAATCGCAATCCACCCGTCGATGTTAACTAGTTAAATGCCGCTGTCAAACTTTGACAGCATCATTTAACACGTCCTTCCGGCAAGCGTGCTAGTGATCGCAGGTCACTGATAGGTTGGTATGACAACCAGAGGTCTAAAGCAGACCTCCATGGTTGGCACTGCCGGATTGCTATGAGTGCCACCTGGTCGTTGGTGCTCATAGCCAGTGAGTAATTCTTCTACATACAAGTGATCTAATCATCGCCTGTATGTCAAAAATGCCAAAATTACTTTTTTTTTTGTTCCCACAACTTTGCAATAAAATGCAATGATGGGCGATTAAAAGATCATATCTGCACCAAAATGGTATCATTAAAAATGTCAGCTCAGTGCGTAAACAATAAGCCCTCACCCAACCCGAGATCACGAAAATTGGAGACACTATGGGTATTGGAAAATGGTGTAATTTTGTTTCTTTTTAAAAAAATTTGGAACTTTATTTGACCACTTAGATAAAAAAGAACCTATACATGTTTGGTGTCTCTTAAGTCATAATGACCTGGAGAATCATAATGGCAGGTCAGTTTTAGCATTTAGTGAACATAGTAAAAAAAAAAGCAAAAAAAAAAAAACAATTGTGGAATTGCAATTCTTTTGAAATTGGAACTTGGAATTTTGTTCCCGTTTTTCAGTTCATGATATGTTAAAACCAATGGTGTCGTTCAAAATCACAACTCGTCCTGCAAAAAACAAGCTCACATGGCCATATTGACCGAAAAACAAAAGTTTATGGCTCTGGGAAGAAGCAGAAAACAAAAATGCAAAAACATATATTAAGACATCTACCCAAAGCACACAAATTGGTCTGTAAAAGAATTGTTGAAGAGTAGAGTTAGAGTTTGGTAATGGCCACATCAAAGTTCTAACCTTAAAGGGATTGTCCAGGCCTTTTTCCTATTTTGTGTGTATCTAATCTGCAGAATGCTGACCGTTTGTAATATACTATGTATCTTACCCATATCTACCTATCCATCTACCTATCCCTGTATCTATCTATCTATCTATCTATCTATCTATCTATCTATCTATCTATCTATCTATCTATCTATCTATCAGCTGTCAGGTTCCTTAGGCCTGTTTCACACTTCAGTTTTTTTGTGTCAGTTAAAATCTGCCAAAATGGCGGAAAGCGGATCCGTTGCTAACTGTTGTGAACGGATGCCACCGGACCGTTTTTTTGACGGATCCGATGAATGAAGAATTTTAAAGGAACCGCTGCCCAGGAAGGAGAGAGAGAGAGAGAAAGAGAGAGAGAATTTTGTCTGTCCGCCAGAAATGAATTCAGGGTTAAATTTCCAGCTGACTACATTCCTCCGGGCATGCGCACTATAAAAATGCGGATCCTGCAGCAAAAAAAAGTTGCATGGTCCGTCCAGGCATCTTGGCGGACGCAAAAAAATTGACGGATCCGCAAAAAAACGGATCCAACGGATGGCCACCCGTCAAGATCCGCCGGTAATGCAAATCAATGGGGAAAAAAACGGATCCGCCCAAAAAAATGGCGGACCAGTTTTTTTGCAAAAACGGCGGATTTTGACTGATGGTCAAAAACGGAAGTGTGAAACAGGCCTTATCGAGTGGCAAAATAACATTGGAAGCCTCAGCTTCAAACATTACATACTGCTATCTCCAGATCAGCATGTAATCAATGTTGAAATAAAAGTCATTGTATCAATTTAATGTAACTATAACCACAAATGTGCATTATGATTGTCTGCAGCAGTTGAAGTTTGTATTATTAGGTTCTGGCAGTATTTATTATGATGATCTGCAGCAGACTAAGTATGTATTATGAGGTTCTGCGGTTCCCAAGATGTGTATTATGATGTTCTTCAGTAGCTGATGTGTGTATTATAAAGGGTTCTGCAGTAGCTGAGGTATATTATGAGGTTCTGCAGCAGCTGAGGTGTGTATTGGGAGATTTTTATATGTGTGTTTGTGTGTGTGTACAGGATATCCTTTGCTTCAGATGCTGCACATCTTGTATCTTCACACCATAGACAATTGCCTTCAGATGACCCCAAAGATAAAAGTCTAAGGGGGTCAGATCGGGAGACCTTGGTGGCCATTCAACTGGCCCACGACAACCAATCCACTTTCCAGGAAACTGTTCATGTAGGAATGCTCAGACCTGACACTCATAATTGATGGTATGTGTGGTATATGGGGTACAAAGATAGTGGGGCGATTCTTCATCAATGGAAATCTCAATGCCAATGGATATCTGAAATTGCTACGTGATGATGTGTTGCCCTCTTTGGGCACTGAAAATGGCCCCCTCCCTGAGTTTTTCCAGCATGTGGTGCACCACTACATTATGGGTGTCATGTCCGAGCATTTCTACAAGGAATCTGACCCCCTTAGACTAGCATTTCTTCTGCGGTGTTGCTATCAGTGTGTCAAGAGTGGGAGACGAGGGTTGCATTGACAATCCAACACAATTGGCAGCACTTTTAACACATTTTATAAGTGGTGATAAACTTGTAAATAACTCATGAAAGAATAAAGTTACGTTAAATCCAAGCACACCATTATTTTTCTTGTGAAATTCTCAATAAGTTTGATGTGTCACATGACCCTCTTCCCATTGGAAAAAATAAAGTTGGATCCAAAATGGCCACCATGGTCACCACCCATCTTGAAAATTTTCCCCCCTCCCATATATTAATGTGCCACAAACAGGAAGTTGATATCACCAACCATTCACATTTTATTTAGGTGTATCCATATAAGACGCACCGGACCACAAGAAGCACCCCAAACTTCCAGAAGGAAAATAGGGGAATAAAAGTAATGTGTCAAATGGGGGTCCGTCTTACAGTCCGATTTCAGCTTACCAGGGAAGAGATCGGCACAGGTGGAGGAGTGGTCACAGGGGTCGTTTAGTGGTCCAGGCAGGTACCGTGGCTTCCGGGAAATCCCATCCCAGGCTGGTGCAGTGGCAGTGCTCTGTGTTGCGGCGGTTCTCTGTGCAGTGGCAGTTCTCTGTGGTGTGTCTGTGCTCTGTGTGGCGATGGGGCTCTGTGACATTGACAATTTTGAAACCAACATTTTTTTTTGCTAGGAAGTTATGAGGGTTAAAAGTTGACCAACAATTTCTCATTTTTACAACACAATTTTTTTTAGGGACCACATCACATTTTAAGTCACTTTGAGGTGTCTATATGATAGATGATACCCAAAAGAGACACCATTCTTAACCATTCAGGTGTTTTACAGGAATTTTTTGGGAATGTGGAAAAAAAATGAACAATTAACTTACTTCTGATCCAAATTTTTTTTATTTTGACAAGGGTAACAGGAAAAAATGGACCCCAAAATTTGTTATGTAATTTCTCCTGAGCATGCTGATACCCCATATGAGGGAGGAAACCACTGCTTGTGGGTACAGCAGAGCTCAGAAAGGAAGGAGCTCCATTTGACTTTTTAAATGCAAAACTTGCTGGAACAATAAGGGGATGCCATGTCACGTTTGGAGAGCCTCTGATGTGCCTAAACAGTAACAATCCCAGACAATTGACACCATTTTGGAAAATAAACCCCTCAGGGAACTGATCTAGATGTATGGTGAGCACATTGAACCCTCAAGTGCTTCACAGAAGTTTATAATGTTGAGCTGTAAAAATAAAAAAAATCCAATTTTCTCCACAAATATGTTTTTACCACAAAATATTGCATTTTCATAAGAGTGACAAGAGAAATTGCATCATACATTTTACATATATGGTACAATATTTGTGGTATGTCCTGATGAAGGGGTCACCTGAACCCTGAAAAGCGTAGAATAAACCACGTTGAAACCTATACAATTTTTGGAATTCTTCTTGCGGCAGCGCGTGGATGATCCTTCCTTCCTACCTAAGTGTGTGCGCCCAAAACAATCATTTTCTCCCTCACATGGGGTGTCTGGGTACTCATGAGAAATTGCACAAGAAACTGTATGATGCAATTTCACTTGTCACTCTTATGACTCAGGGTCAGCCAAATGCAGATATAGACAAAATATCAAACAGATACTCAGATACATATCATATGGGTACTCATAGCTATCACACCACATCAGGACACAAGATATTCAGACATCAGGCCTCCTGATGAGCCTAAATGAGGCGAAATGCATTGAGGCGCAATAACTGCATGGCAGATGGCAGGTGAAATAGATGAGTACCCATATGATATGTATCTGAGTATCTGTTTGATATTTTGTTTATCTCTGCATTTGGCTGGCCCTGAGTGTGTCAATATATGAATATGAATATGCTCTGAGGTTATATCTATTGGCCATAAATTCTGATTGGGTCAATGATATATACGTGTAAACTGCCCTGTTTTGAGACTGACCCTAAAGCTATCCTTTTACTTATTTTTATGGCCTTGGGAGCTTTGAAATGTATCGCTCTTGACTTTTGAGCTTAATAACACTGTGTGATGGTCAGTATCTATCTAAAATCCAGTCCATAGTTGACTCAGTTTTGAGATGGTCTGTGTTAACCATTAATATTGGGACTCCTTAATGGAAACAGGATTTCCTCTCATTTTTGAGCATTTTCAGCATTTACGCCAAAATACTGCCTTTTGTGTTCCTATACATGGTTTTAAATTTTTGGGGTATAAGATCCTCTCTAGCATAGGATTGTCTGTGTCTAGTGTTAGGGTTCCCTCTAGATATCAGGCAGAGGGATTCTCTAGTGGCTGCAGGGTGTATCAGGGTCCCTAGGGACAGCCATCGTGGAGCGGGGGCACCATAGCATTCCCCTTTAGCGTGCCAACTTCCGCAGCTAGGAAGGTGTGAGCTTAGTCTACACGAGGGACTTCTAGTTTTTCATCCCCATTTTAGACTGGTTTTTGAGCACTTTTGTTTGTTGTTTTTTATTTGTTCACTTGTGGTTTAAACCCATTTTTGAGTTTTTTTTATTAAAAAAGTATTTCATTATAGGGTATATACACTCACTGGCCACTTTATTAGGTACACCATGCTAGTAAGGGGTTGGACCCCCTTTTGCCTTCAGAACTGCCTCAATTCT